>NC_051284.1:29052732-29773251 GCF_015220745.1 Sebastes umbrosus | reverse complement strand
TCTGAGCTCCATCTCACTACTACTTTATGCTTCACGTTCAGCATTAGCTCATGCATTAGCCGCGGCCGCCATGACGGCGGTGGTCGTCCCTTCCTTCTTCAGTCAGCTTGGTTCTCTAGTTGGCTATCGGTCTCTCCCTCGTGACTGCGTCATCGGCTGTCCTCGGGGTTCCCCACACACAACAGGATATCCCATGCGTAAATATTGACATGTTTAATATTTACGATTTGAATCGGTGCGTCCAGGATGTAAAAAACACATCTGGAACATCTGGAAAGATCATCTTTAGAACCATCAAACATCCGGCCACAGCTGAGCTGTTACATCCTTACGATAAGACAAGATATGGACGCTTTGATATGCAGAGACGGTTCTCACACACTTTCCCTCTTCACACTGTAAATGCAACTGCCAAAACTATTACTACTATAAACTACAGTTTTATATCTATGGTCTATATATTGTATATTTGTGACATCACAAATGGACAGATGTCCTGATGGCTTGTTTCAAAGACACAGTTTCTGAATACGAACTGTGTGTATTTCTCTGTGGATTGAGCCTTTCATACTTTTGCAGTAGTTCAGTATAGCACTTAAACCTGCTTCATGATATAAAGACCACGATATGGGACCTTTAGTAATGATGAATAGGGAACATAATAAGATCCCCTTTAACAAAACTGCTGAACTTCATCAACATTTATTCAACACTGTTATTGTCTGCATTGTCTCTGCACTCTCAACTAAATAAAAGTCTAATATAATGCAGTCAAAAAAATAATATACTGGCAGAAACAGGAATATATACTTCAGGAGAGGAGGAAATTTGTAAAATTATGAAAACGTATTATATTTGTCCGTATACATATAGAGGCACATACATGAAAATTTGACCATCTGCATTTAACCCATCCTTAGGGACAAGAGCTCCCGGGAGAGCTCAGTGTCCTCACTCAAGGACACTTGGACATGCAGACAAGGAGCCGGGGATCCAACCGCCAACCTTGCGTGAAAGGACGACCCTCTCTACCCGCTGAGCTACAGCCACAAACGCTCCCTGTTGTCCTAACTTCTTCGGCCACTAGCAGGAGCCCAGTTACTCCGATAACGATAGTTTGAAAAACGTCCTATCGGCGCCGATTAATCGTCAAACCTCTACTCAGACGTTGCCCGGACTTCATGTATCAGCTCCGATCACTAATATCTCCAAAAAACATCCGTGAGCTCGGCCTGAGGACGGCGGCGCTGACCAGACGGAGGCTCCAGATGACACTGCGTGATTAATGAGCCCCAGTGAGCGGCACGCAGCTCTGTAATGAGTGAGATAAGTGGACATTATCATAATCATCTTTCCCTTTGGAATCATTTTAAAATGTCACCGCCGCTGGCTCCCAGACAGATGGAGCTGTCCCACGGCCGCAGAGCAGCGTGTGTGTGTGTGTGTGTTGGGTGTGTGCGTGTACATACAGTATGTGTGAGTGTGTGTGACTGAACTCAAGTGTGTGTCCTTGAGGACGGGAGCTCACGGTGTCGCGTCCCCGCTGTCTGCAGCGAGACGACCTTATGAGTCGACTCTGTGTGCTCTTTAAGTGTTTGTGTGTGATGTGTGTGTGTGTGTGTGTGTGATATGGGGGGGGGGACGTGTTGGGGAGACACTTGACACCTCTAGACCAATTTACAGGAGTCAGAGGGGATTTGAGTTTTCATTAGGCGAGGAGAAAGCCAGCCCCCTCCTCGCCGCCTTCAACCTGTTCATGATAAATTACGCGCGGCAGGAACAGCCGCCAGCAACGACCAACTCTACTGAGAGTTTACTGTACTGTACCGCTGGAAGCTGCTCTGTGAACGCTGCTCTCTCTCTAGACACGCTAGGAAGATTTATTCCTCAGTATGCTGCTGCTGCTACAACGTCTCTAACCTTCCTGTCTTGTAGTTAGCTCTGTGAAAAACTCTTTATATTTGGCGTTGGAGCGTTAATGTCTGGCGTTAACAGTGCCGTGTTTTTTTACATTAAGTTGTGTTCATAAATTGGCAAACCAATGCCACTTCATTCCCCCCTGATTTGGTGAACTACTGGACAGGATGCAGATTAAACCACAATAACAGCCCTTAATGTTCAATCAAACAGTCCCTTTAATAATACATTAAAGTCATGTTAGATTAGAAATGAGATTAAATCATTTAAATCCTTTATTATAGCTGACAATAGCTGTTCACGATTCTACACTCCATGTTTATAACGACAATGGGTGGACAGTGTAAGCAACACATGTGGAGGGAGTCGGTGCATATGGTCCAGTGTGTGCAGTCATAAAATTTTGTGATGTCCGAAAAGACGTCCTTGAGGACCGACGCTGACATGGACAGATTCACAGAGCTGCACATTCAGCTGATGATTCTCTGTATTAGAAAACACACTACGAGAAATAGAATGATTATTTCATTCATCAGTTCATCTTAAATTAAATCCAAATCATCGACAAATAAAACGCAGTTATTCTGCAAATATGTAGTTTTTCAAAATCTTCCGGTCACTGGTGTCTTCACCTGTAGACACTCAAACGGAACTCAACAGTAACGACGGTATTCCAGCGGGCGCACAGGCGTCGTACCGACACTGAGCGTTTCAGAAGCGAGCGTTGTGCCTGACCGACTTTCAAGCTTTTTCCTGGATTTTGTGCTTCTACCAGTAAAGGTTACGCACAGCAGGAAAGACACAATCCATCTTTCGGAGGTTGTAGCAGGATCAGTTTTAAAGTTACAGTGAAGATACCTGTCATCATGTGAAACAGGAAAAGCTCACATAAAAGAACATGAAAGGAGGCGAAAATAACGCTCCGAACTTACGCTAAATTTTGGCGAGGAAAAACTGTCATTTTCGAAGGGGTCCCTTGACCTCTGACCTCCAGATATATGATGTAAATGGGTTTTATGGGTACCACACGAGTGACAATAGCTGTCATTGTTTTGTGTTGGTAATTGATTTCCAATAATAGATAGTATACAGACATTTATATAAAGCAGCATATTTGTCCACTCCCATGTTGATAAGAGGATTAAATACTTGACAAATCTCCCTTTAAGGTACATTTTGAACAGATAAAATTAACTGTTTTAATCAATTGACAGCCATAGAGCATTGTTAAAAGTCCAGTTAATGAATGATCAAGGATTTGTAGCTGTAGTAATTGCGATATGATCAGGAGTCTGCAAAGAGTTGAAAATTGGCCAGGTGCTCTATCCGTTCCGCTTCCCTGTCCCGGCTCGGTCTGCTCTGTGCAATCGTAGCAGATTGGAGAACTGATTCTGGGAATGGAAACCTTTGTCTCGACTCGCCCCGTTATAAAGACGTAAGACGTTCCAGTCTCTTTAAACCAGAGTTTTACACCTTGACATGGACTCAAATCAAGAGGAATGTTCCTTTAATGGAACATTCAGAGCAGCAGGGATTGTTAATGATTAAAAAAAAGAAGAAGAAAGAAACCCAATTAACAACTTTCCTGGAGTTGTGATCAGAGGAAAAAAAGCGAAGCAACACCTGTCACGTCACACCTGTTAGTCTATGACATGAATAAAAAATGTGGCTCCCGGCAGAGAGGAGCTGGGATGGTTAATTTAGGCACATTATTAACAGAACGAGCCCAGCGCCCCCCCACCACCACCTCCTCTCTCTAAGGAGGCCTCGCCGCCCCCCCACCCTCCCGCCCCCAGGAGGCCTCGTTCAGACAGCAAATCTAATCAAAGCTAATCTAATCAGGGTCTTTATACGGAGCTGCAGAATGGAATAAATGACCCAATTCACTTTTCCCACACCAAACGCGTGAAAAGCTATTTCTGTCGCTCCGGGTTACGCCGGCTCCTCCAGCGACGGAGAGGAATTCTGGAATTCGTCTTTTATAGTAAAATCGATGCTGCGTATGTCAGTACAGGAGCAGTGGGAGAAAATACCGCCTTAAATCCATTAGTTAGTCTTCTGAGTCAGGGATATACTCTGTTTAAATCAGGCTTTTATTGTTTCCTTAACCAAAATGACTTCAACAACCTAAACCATATGACATAAAGTAATACTGTAACTAGTAATAGTAACTTTAAATTGAATAACAAAGTATTCGAAAACAAGGGAGGGGAATAATTGGTAATATTAAATTATTATTATTATTATTATAAATAATAATAAAAAAAATATATATATATCATGAATTAAAATGTTTAATTGTTAAATAAAGAAAATAATAATAATATCAATAATAATAATAAAGAAAAAAACTGAAATATATCATATTATATTATATTTTTATATTATAAAAATATAATAATTTAAAAATGAAAATGGTTAAATAAAAGAAATTATTATTATTATTATATATTATTATTATTATTAATAATAATAATAATACTAATAACAAATTAAATAAAACAATAAAAAATATATAAAGTACAATTAATTACATTTTTTATCATTAATAAAATAAAATAATAATATCTATTATATTATTATAATTTGAAAATATAACAAATTAAAATTAAAATTGTTAAATAGAATAAATAAATAAGTAATAATAATAAAATATAAATAACTAAAAAAACCTAAATAAATAAATTCACGCACCAGATTTGATTCAGTGCTTATAAAAATATGACTAAAATATACATTAAAATAATATTAAGGGAGTATTTCCGCTGCATGTTGGATTTTGTTTCCACAATTTCTGTTTGTTCTTCATCAAATTAAAGTGCCAAAGACTTCAATCAAAGCCCAACGATCTTAGTAAGTCACAGTACGTACAGAGATAAAATCTGAGTACAACACGGTGCTCCGTTTTTTATTACCTCCTCGTCAAATCGCCTGTAATCAGATGCTGCCGCTCGGAATCTGGCTGCACCGACTCAACCTACACTCCCCCCACTGTTACACTCCCTCAACCACAGTACACGGCGCAGTATATACCGTGTACTGCAACCACGACGTCGTCTTATCCTTTACCACTTCACCTCGTATCACAACCACAATTGCTGCTTATCGCTCATCTCCCAGACTCCTAATCCTAGACTTTGTGAATGCATTGTCTCCGTGGAGGTGCATGCAGTACAACAGGTAGCGTGCATTTGATTCTGACAGGTAGCGTAGGAGAAAGATTGGACAGAACATAAAGAACGTGAACAAAATCTGAACCATCACAATCATTAAAGAGTGAATATTTAACAATGCCTCATTACAGCATTAGCTTTATTGGTGCAACATAGTCCCCATAATCTGAACATGTCTTGTACATATTTAAGGCTTTCCAGTAACAGTTGTCAAAATGGACCGTCTGACAGATTCCCTACGAGCTCGTGTGATACTGGGAATGTGTCTGTGACCAGTTCACATGCTTGGCTGAAGCTGCTGATTCGATAACAGGCTGTAAACAGAGTGAAGTGGAAGAAAAGATTAGAAAGAGAGAGAGAGAGAGAGAGTGAGAGACAAATTCAGACCAACCGTGACCGTTTAAAAGTCCACAGTGATTCGCTGAGGAAGTTTAGTAGGTTTTCACAGCCTGTAGAGACTTTGAAATGATACGGACGTGGGTGAATGTATGCCAGTCCTTTGGAACAGAAACCTGCTACACAAACCAACTCACAGGTGTAAAGACGCCAGAGGCGGGACCAAGTCATTGTTTTGCACGTCGCAAGTAAGTCTGATGTCTTTGCACTCAAGTCCCAAGTGAAGACTGACAAATCCTAGTCCTAAACTTTGAGTTTGGGGTCCTAAACAAGTCACCGAATGTAAAAACACCCTTCAGCAACAAACAACAAAAGATAGAAAATTCAGTTTGCTCAGTTCAGTTCAGGTTTTTTTTTTTCATGCGAGTGAATCCTCTTGCCAAACACATCGATGAAGGATCTCTCGCTGTTGGAGTTACCTCCTGTAAAAATGTCTTCTTCAGTGTTCGTTTGTGCTTAGCTCCACCCTCTCGTGTCCCTTCTGGTTGCAATAAAGATGGCGATGGCAAAAATGCCACACTCAAGGCTTCAAAACTGAACTACTACAAGCAGTGGGTGACTTCACGGTGACTACGTCCACTTCTGTTTTGGATCTATATGTTGTCATCTCCGAGGACAAACAACCAGTTTTGGCTGTTTATGTTTGAGGACTAGTCAGTTCGTCTTATATGCAGATGGCCTACAGCGACTGTTGCTGCTGATGTTTGTACACTCGTTAGTTGTATTTTATCGTTACTGTATTACACTCATATTGCTTATATTTTTGCACTTGTATTGCTCCAGACTCTGCACTTTTAATCGCTGATATTTATTACTAATCATGCCTTATTTATTCCTGCTAAATATATGTGACATTTGTGGATTTCAGCTTGTCCAGTGTGAGGATAACGGATCTCCACCTCAAATGATATCAAATTAACTAAATCCCTTTAGGACTTGTTAACTCTCAGTCTCACTAAATGAACTGGAAGATGACATATTGGGTTCAGGGAAGAAGAAATCAAATGTCACCAACAAAGAAAGTGGGACTCATACGTGATGAAGATGTTATTACATGCTCCCCTGGTTTCTCTTGATTTGTTGCTCTAGTTTCTGAAAGAGTTGTTGAAAGATTGCTGCAAATCCGGTGGACGTGACTCTCTGGGAGGATACAGGAACACCAGACCAGCTGCTGAGATGCATGCTAAACACGACTATTCTCCTCGTCTCCTAACGAACTGGATGCAGCTATAAATTCAGAGCTGCGTGTGAGAGCGAGAAGTCAACACCTGAAGCAGGCGTGAATACCAGATTCAGCATGAGAGCAGCACAAGAGGAGGCCTTAATGTAAACGCACTCACATCCACTCCCTGACATTCGCCCTGGCGCAGCTGCCCTCCCTATCTCCGCTTCCATCTCTCTCTCCTTCCAGCTCCCTCCCTCCCCTCCCTCCACCGTCTTGATAACTCATATCTGGCACAAAAAAGGCCGAGGTATAAAGTCATTGTTCCCGCTGAAAGGTGCGGGGACAAAGAGGTTAAGGCAGCCCTCGGTTTCCACAGCGCCGCCGGGAAAGTGATATTCACGCCGTGGGAAACCCCCCCCGACCGGCTCCTTCATCATTGATCCACCTGAGCGCAGATGTGACGAATGAACGGCTTCTACTGCACCCGACAGCAAATAAAACTCTTTCATGTAGAGGCGAGGAGGAAGGAGAGAAACCAGTTCGCTGCGTGCAACATAAACTCTGACTGTTGTTTGAACGTAAACTCTTCAGTGAGAGGAAAAACTTTACGATTTTGAACCTGATTTCTTTAATGCCAGAAATCGATATATTTGCTTCATTTGAGTCTATGTGGAGGTAGAAGGAGATTTTATTAACGTAACGTCATATCCGTTCCGTATCCGTCAACCAAAACAAACCTCAGCGAGGTGAAACAACAGAGAAAGTAGAAGACGACGGAGGATCAGCGTAGATACGACCTGCATCCTCACATGTTAAATCCAGCGTGGTAAACCTACACATCCAGTAAAGGATGGAAACACTTTGGGTTTCACACATTGACAGGAAAAGCAGAGCTAGACATCACGGCTAAAGCGGCATGCTAACTCTGTCCACGGACAGGAAACGTTATCATCTCCGTGGTCAAATGGGCCGGCGTTAACGACTGTAGAGCACCCATATACTGACATTTATGTTAAATGCATTCAAGCGGCCCCGATGGAGCTGACCATGGATGGATAAAGAGAACGGAGCTGACGGGAGAGCTGGAGACCACCTTGGAGAAGTTAGAGGAAGTAGACACGTGGGACTACGTCCGGTTTTCAAATAAGGTGTACACATCTGTATCAGATCGGTACTCGGTACTAATATCAACCCAAAACTTCCACTTTATTCTACTACATAACATCCAAGGAGCAGAGATTTTAGACACGTGGTGGATTCAGAAGTGTGTGAGAGTGTTACGATGGTTTCTCCATGAAGCGGGAGGTTGGGTAACGGAGGGTTACTGACAGAGATGTGTTGAGAAACCCTGCTGAACCTTCACCCAATCCCTCTGGAGAGAACCGGCTGCACGACATGTTGCAGCAACGTACAGTAGAAAGAAGAAGAAACGCTGTAGGAACGCTTCCATCAGATCTGCCCTGTTGGATTTCTTCATCATACTATTGGAAAGCCAGATGATGAGTCAGGGGTGCGTTCATGATAAGCGTGTTTGCAGGCGGTTTCCTTGGAGCGTTTACTCCTTTAGTTCGGTTTTATTTGTCTGTGAAATGAATGGCGTTTTAGGAATTCATCCATTTCCAGCTACTACTTCATGTTCTCTTTACTGGGATAAACAACAGGAGGAGGAGGAGAAAGAATTACCCAGAAATCTGTCATGCTTAGCTGAAAATAAACTGCAAAAAACAAAATCCCCCTTAAAACAGCCAATTTGGTATCAGAAGTGACTGAAACTACCATGAAAACCAGGCGCATTTCCTGCATTCTGGTGACTTTTAAAGAATGAAAATAGCAAAATAATTTTAATTATAAAGTACACTGCAACAGCATTTCTATGTTAAATAGGCCTTTTAATTTTTACTTTTAATTCTCAGGAAAGAAAACTGAATAATTCGGGGGGTGAACTAGTGTGAATCTCTGGTATGAACTAATATTCATCAGTTTTTATTGATTCATTTCATTTTTGTTGCCCTGCTTTAGTATTTCTCTCAGTTAGCTCTCTCCTTTTCTTACTCACTGATGGTCCTTTTTGCGCGCAACGACGGCTTTTCGCTGCGACGAGTAAGCCTGACTTGTCTGCTGCAGGCTGCAATGTGCGCGAACGCGAGCGCTAAATATATCTAAGGTCGCGAGCAGCTCTCATTTGGTTTCGCATTTGGTGTAACTCTGTTGTCATCCGGGTGGAAACAGTAGAGCTTATACACGCTGTAACAGTAGGCTTGAACCGGTAGTTCGGTGTTACACGGTGTTCGGGCACACACCGATTACATTACGTACCCACCAGCCCCCACTGTTGTTTTGGCGTATCAGCGCCATGTTATCAATAGATAATCAGACAACGGATGCTACAGACTGGAGCAGTAAAAGTATCTGCTGCGTACATAGTCTCACAAAGAGCAGCAAGGAGTCAGATTTCACACACGGGACGAGAGAGAGTTGAAAGACAAGACGATGGAGGAGGATTTGGTGTCAAAGCGAAAAGCAAAAGCGCCTATTTCAGATTTAACCCTAATGCTATAAGGGAACCAAAACGCTAATGAAGCAATCGCCGTGAGGAGGACGGAGCGGTCACAGCTGCAGCCCCGCAGCAAAAGCTCTACCGGAGAGACCGGGATGCACCGCCATCACGTTAAAGATCAAAGTCAGCGCTCTACACATGACGCTGTGCTTCTGACTCCATATAAGTTTGGTTCATACGCTAGCTCACAATGTGAGCCTGAATGAGCCGGATACAAAAAGATCTTCTCCCCACTCTGCTCACTCGGACCAAAGAAAGCAAACTGTCGGTGTGATCACACCCTCAAAGCGAGCAAAACAAGCTAACCAAAACGGGAACACAGAGAGCCAATGATTTCTAACGCTCAAAATATGTATCTACGGAGGGGAAGACGGACAAGATAAACAAGAGATTCATGAAGAAACACAGCAACAATGGAGGGTTTGGTCATCTACAACTTCTCCCATCCTGCACTGCTTCTCTTTCCTACGCTGTCAGTGAGGTCCAGCTGGGCTCCATTAGCCCGGTGAACAACTACCGGGAGTCAAGTGGGAAATTAAAGCTGCGTTTGTGCCTCATGCTTTAATCACCTCAGAGCTCACCATGCATGCATTTCATTAGCTCTGCCTCTCCTGAACACACACATGTACATTAGGACCTGGTGTTAGCATGTCATCTGTAAGTGGATATCTGATCTGAAAAGGTGTAAATGCACACAAGACGCACTGCAACTGGATCAGCGAAACCATATCTGGAGGTGGCCTGTTTACACTGTGATCACATCTCAGCAGCTGTGAAAGACGTCTGGAGATTTTGTCCGTATTCTTAAAGAAAACAAAAAGCACCGAAACGTGGACGAGATAACAGAACGCTTATTAATAATAATAACAGGTGTAAATAAGGTCACACACAACACACACACGTTGACGTGCAAACACACACATGCGTGAAACTGATCTGCACGTACTGTTCACATTGCACACAGCGGAGCTTGGCGACGATTCAATAACATACCACGGCTACGTAAAAAAAAAAAAAAATACTGGCTCCTGATTGGCTGGCAGGTGTCCATTGAAGCTGTAGGCCTATATCAGGTTATCTCAAACATAGTGCAAGTTTAACCACTCGCTTCTAAATCAGTGCTCAGTGCAGGATAAACTAGAGGTAACCGTAGCAACCACGCTAATGCATCATCAGCAGTTGAGAGGTCATGATGCTTCGCTCACATTGTGGTGCTCTTTGCCTCTTTCTATGTGTATAGTATAAGGACACTTAGTGGGCCAGCTGACCAATCACAGCAGACAGAGTTAAAGGAAACGCTACTGTGCCTGCTCTATGGGCCCGATGGATGAGGAAGATCGCCGGATGATCCGGGTACTTTATCACTCGGCAGTCGATCCATTTTGGCTTCATGCACCACTGAGCAACTCTCATAGGAATGAACGTAGTCCCGCCTTCGACGCTGTATCTACTTCTCTTAATACATGAATGTAAACATGTTCTAGTAGAAATCAAAATACAACTATGAACCTGAAAAGAAGCATAATAGTTCCTCTTTAACTTCTCCTCATGGGCTTTTGACTGCTCTGGAGATTTAAACTAAAACTAAAGTTGTTACTCTGAAATGTATTTGACGTTGTGGGGAACTGTGAGAACATATTTATGTCCCCTCACAAGTGCACAAAGCTGCCCCTATACACACACACACACACACACACACATCAGTCACACACACACACAGATCAGTCACACATAAAACCAGATCCAGCAGCAGCATCGACAATCGATCAGCGGTTCAGACTGAGCAGCTAATCGCACATTTTATCCACCTCAGAGTCAGGTCAGCTGACACGGGAAGCAGCGACAGACAGCGTGGGAAAGACGAGCAGGCTCGTCCTGACCGCAGTTAACCGAGCGGAGAGCTTTTTCAACCGCCTCGCCCGGCCGCCACACACACACACCACGTAACGGAGCCCTGCTGTGGCCCGCTGCAGGCTTTTAGGCTTATTAAAGACACACGGAGGGTGCAGAGGGAGCAGGTGGGGTGGGGGGAGGTTTTATGGTCTGGATTTGGTGTTTTACAGAGAGAAACATGTTCCAGGTCAACATATATGCTTCATGAGAGAAATGATTTTCATGTTTCAAAGTCATGCATGCATGAAGAGAAGGAGAACTGTCTCTTCAGTCCTCTGGAGAGCAGATCACTAGCTGGACAGTGCCAAGATAGTCTGTTCAAAACAGACTCGATGCACGCAAAGAGAAGTTACTGCAACCTGCACACAAAAGTCCAAAACTAGAGCTGCTGATAGCTGACTACATCAGGTCTCTTGAGTTAAGACAGCCCAATAAACTGGGACATGAAGAGTTTCAGTATAAAAGATCTTTGCACACCTAGCCCATATTTTTCATCTGCATGTTTTTAATCCGTCATCCGATAACAACCTTGCACACTCCGATGCGTTTTATTATTCTCTTCATTGCGAAAATTCACAATACCAGACAAAACTGAATTAAATACGTGGGGCGATGGATCGTTTAGCTGCCTATGGAGCACAATCACTACCGTCTCATCTTTCCTACATCCTTCGTTTTCCCAGATTCCAAGCTGTTCTGCAATCAGCCTCCACAATCTACCTTTAAATTCAGCATCTGTGTATTCTTTTATTTCTTTATCATAAAGTGCTTTATGCTGGGAGACAAAGTGAATCAGGGTAGTGTCCAGAACTGGCCGTTCAAGCGGTGACGTATCCGATCAATGAATGCACCTGATTGGTCCCTGGTTTCTGCTCGCCGTGTCAAACAGGAAACAAAACGGCGGCCTGCTCCTAAACTTTCCGTTACTCCGTCTAAACCATCCAATAAGCGAGAAATAGTCTGTGCCACTGCTGAATCTGGTTTCATTTTACAACTAGATCTTCTAGTTTCACAGCTCGGTCCAAGTTTCGTGAGCCGGACGCAACTCGCTGGACGCAACTCGCTGGACGAACTCATTTGTATAAAGGACTGTTCCCGCCTTTTCATTAGAAAGAGCAACGGCCAATAAGGAAAGTCCAACACTCGGCCGACCAATCATGTAACTTCATCACTCAGTGACAGACAAAAAACATATGACAACATATTATATCTGATTATGAGAGAACGGAGTCGACTCAGTCGGCCTCTACCTGCCATATATCCAGGTAGCTAATGTTAACTAGCCACCTGTCTGCAGATATCAGGCTCGTGTGAAGAAGCTCCATCAGCAGGAGAACATGAATTACTTTATGAAACTGGATCTGATGGTTTTACTTAGTCACAGCATCTGGTTCTGTTGTTGCACAACTGTTTTGCATGTGCATGCTTAAAAATAGGACATTTTAGTCTTTCTACATTTTGCAGGATCATAAAATGCTGATTGGTAAAAATATGCACGTGCTGCAAAAAGCAATGGTAGACTATTGAGCGGCTGCTTGATTTTTGAATCTACTGTGGCAGATGGACAAAAAGGTCATTTCCAACCCTGAATATACCACGTCAATACTCTCATTTACCTAACACACAACCGAGCACGCCAACCCTACACCTCCGTTCACGTGAGCGTCACACACTCCTCTTTTCCCAAAACCAATCAACCATAAAAGCATCACCAAACCGAGAGGAGCTCCTGATGGGAGAGCGGACGGGCGAGCGCAAGCCAAGGACGCACTCGGCAAATGAGCCAAACGAGCCAAACCGCCCCGGCAGTGACGGCAGCGAGGACGCCGCCGACGGAGACGACGACTCCAACATTGCACTTTGTGATTGCTCAGTGATACTCCTCCGAGTGAGCTGATCTTTTGCTGTAATCATAGCCTGTTTTCCTAATGCTATTTCACTAAACATTTATTCCAGGAGGAGGAGGAGGAGGAGGAGGAGGAGGGGGTGGTCTCCAAACAACAGCTGTTCCACCTCTGTCCTCTCAGATCTGCCAGGCTGAGGGGGGGGGAAGAGAGGGGCAGAGGAGGAGTGGGGGAAAAGAAACGGGCCATGAAACTGAAGGAGTACGCACCCTTGATCCTTGATTTACTCACAGAGGGGTGAGGGGAGGACAGCAGCTCTAAAAATACCCCATAAGGAGAGAGAGAGAGAGACAGAGACAGAGACTGGGGACGGTTCGGGTGAGAGGAGGAGGAAGAGGAGAAGAAGTAAATGCTTGTTTTTGCTTCACTCACTACTGTAAAAAAAAAACATCTTAAGTTTCTGCATCCTAAAAATACACCTCCCTCGTGACAGAAACCTCACAAGGAAGAGGGGCTGCTTCCTCTCTTCCTCCCCATCATCATCCCTCCTTCCCTCCTTCCCTCGCTCCATCGGGCAATCCCTCCCCCGTCCCCTCCATCCCTTTCATGAAACAAGATGTCACTAAAGACCCAAACAGCCCGAGGGGGGTTAACATGGAGGGGAATGATCAGAACAATGTCCTCCTTTTTTTATTTCTTCCAGCAGCTAATTCATGTCAGGACCAGTGGCCCAGATACTGGGGCCGACCGAAGGACTCCACTATAGCAGCACCAGAGGCTACAGGCCACGGCCTCACACACACACACACACACACACACACACACATGCACACTGTTAGTGACTGTCAGCGCTGTCTGTTGGCCAACAACATGCCACAGTACAAACTAGAGTCTGCGGTAGGAGGACTAGGTTTGGTGAAGTACGAGGAGACATCTGTCAAACATGATTTTATTTACAAGACTTCCTGAGCGAGCTCTGCAATCTGCACGATACACAACAACAGCCTCTATTCTTAGAGAGGGGAACCTCAGAGGAGGGATCCCTCTTCCAGGATCGACAGGCACGCATTCAAAACAATGGTTCAATTATAATACGATCAGTGGATTCAAGTGATTAAAGTCATCCGTCAAGAAAAGAAATGCCAAATATTCTCATCAAATGTGAGAACTTTTATTTTTATTTTTATTACTGCTACTATTTATGGTATCAATATTTCTCAGATATGTGTTTTTATTTATAAGATACTTTCTGGTGAAGGGAATATTCCTGAGCAGTATTTTAAAACACATTCTCAGGTCCATTCTTACTCAACCCCGTCAGTCTCTAGATCTTCATCCTCCTAAATTCTTTCACTAGTAGAGGTCAGTTTTCCATTAGATTTAGAGCAGGGGTGTCAAACATACGGCCTGAGGGCCAGAACTGGCCCGCCAAAGGGTCAAATCCGGCCCACTGGATGACTTTGCACAGTGAAGTATGAGATTTTCATTTTCAAGCCTCACTTTTGAGATACTTTGTCAAAATTTAAGTAAGAAAAAAAAAAAAAAAGTCCAAATTTTGACATAATAAGCCAAAGTTATTATAGTAAGAATTATCATAGGAAGTCATAATTATGAGAATTAAGTTAAACTTGACTTGACTTAAACTCAGGGAGTCAAACTTAAGAGATACGAGTCACAAAGTTATGAATCTTAAATGTCAAAAGAATGAGATTTTAATCTTGTTACATTTTTGAGATATTTTGTCACATTTATGACTTTTTATGGGAATTCAGTCCAGATTTTAAGTTTTAAAAAAAGTCATATTTTGACATAGTAAGCCAAACTTATTGATATCAAATCAAATTTATGACTTTTTACGTAATAATTATTTCCAATTTTGCAATAAAATGCACTTCTATTCCTATTTTGGGTGGATTTTTCATTAATTGTGGATGTTTTCAGGATGTACTTTGCATTCTGGAACTACTAATGGGCAATTTTCACTAGGTAAAGTGCATGAATTCTTCAATGCAGAGGTGCACAGCAGATGTTTCATTCAAACAGCTGGTGGAAAACTTCATGAGACGTCTAGAGAACTGATTTAAAAGCATGAGGTGTGATGACATTTTTTAAAAAAGCCTTCAACTGCTTCGACCTTGACGACCTCATCAGAAGAAGCTGCTGAACACTGATACCCTCCTTCCTTTGTGCCCCCCTCACACACACACACACACCTCCACCCCCCCTCCCAGGCGGATAGTGGAAAATACTGACCCCACACACACGCCAAGTGAGACAATGACCCAATAACGGATAGAGCGTGAACCTGAGAGGCGGCGAGGTAAAGGCATCCCCCGGCCCAGATTGACCAAGGATCTTCACTTGTTTGAGTAGTCGGTGACACCGATACCCGCCGCCTGTGTCACACACAACTTAGTGGTAACCGTATCCGCCCCGCAGGGCCCCAACTTACTACTTCCATCTTCCCCTCCGCTGACAGCTGACCATGAGGAGTGATGAATGGAGAGGTCACGTAGCCGGCCGAGCACACGGAGCACCCGATACGTTCGATATGACATGAACACACAGACGGACGTTCTGCTTTTTCACAGCAAGAATGTCAGAAATGAGCTTCGAACGCTCAATGATTGCATATCAACGCGTCCACTCATTTCAAACACTTTCTAAAAGCGATTACATGTTTTGCTGTTGTAAATATGCAAAAATCCAGCAAACAGCTGCTGATTATTTTCTTTTTTCATCGGTAAAAAGTCCAAACTTTAAGACAAATGTCCATCACACATTCACTGAGTCCAATTCAAGTCTTCAAACTGCTTATATCATCTGAGCAACCACTGAAAAAACTCTAATTCACATCAATATGAAGCAGAGAAAAAGAACAAATCCTTAAATTGGAGAAGCTGCAACCAGGATTTCTATTTTTCTTCATACACTCAAATATCTCCAAGTCATTTTTGTCTATCGTTGAGTCCTAAAAGTAAGTTATTTTCTTCTTATTTCAACCAATTTCCAATAAAAATCGGTCAGAAAATGGAAAAAATCAACACATTTAGATGGATTTCTGCACTGCAATCAATAAAAAATATACCAAATTGTATAAAATACTTGAAACAAGCTTCTGAAATCTCACTTTTATGAAGAAAATATGACTTTAGAACTCAATAAAAGCTAAAATGACTCGGTGAGATGGAAGTTCCTGGAGTGTAACTAACTAGTAAATGATTGATTATCTGAAGAGTCAAACTATTAGTTGCACAAGCTAATAGAAAGTTGTGATATTGTCAGTATTTATGGAGACATGATGTATTTCAACTTCATCTCTGTTGCTCTTTGACTCTTATTTTGAAAGCTCACTCAGCTGTTGTGGGAATCAAACTTGTGACGTTTCCCTCCTCTCTCCATTAAAGCTGGCTGATACAGATCTCTGAGTGGAGCAGCAGTGTTCATAAAGCTCTGATTGTCAGGACTGTTCCTGTTTCCCACGCTGGCTCTCCACATTAAGGAGGTTGTGATTGGCTGCTGCTCTGTTTAGATAAGATAATCAGTTACCTACCACTTCTTAATCAACACTCATCCTTATCCCCCCCTTCAAACGCTCTCCCCCCTCCACACACTGTAACTGAAGCCGCACACACACAGCAGCTTGTTTGGTAACTCATCAAACCGAGAAACAACTGTGCGTAAAAGTCATGCGTCATGCGCACTCATGGCTTGATCAGAAACACACAGACATTCAAAGCAAAATGCTCCAAGAGAGGAATGTGATCTCTCTCTCACGAGATGTCTGATCGTGTACAGACGCCAAGAGTTGCCACGCGGAGGGAAAGAATGAGCGGCACGCAGAGACAGAAAAATGCGCCAAAATTGTGCCAAATCACACAGTGTGGGAGCTGGGGTGTGTGCGATCATGATTCAACACCAAAACATCCAAACTCCCTTTGATAATCCTACATGTCTGGAAGATTATTAACGTGAAATCATGTTTTATGATGTGATGAAATGATCCAAGTGAAGATTTTAACAAGAATTCCAACAACAGCAACTCGTCACATTTGGGTGATTTTTTCCACATAAAACTGTCAGACCCCCATATGAGAACTATGAGGACTTTAAGAACTTTAAACATGCACTATCTGCCTTTAAACATGCACTATCTGCAACCATCTTGGACTCTAACCACTGGCGCACTTTACACTTACTTTACACTATACATCCTATATACAACTTTATAGACTGCTCATACTACATTTATTTATTGACGGACTATACACACTATGTTCACCCATTCACTCTGTATCTTTTATATCTCTATTATTGTTTTTATAATGTTTGTATACCTTTATACCTCTCCTGTGATTCACTCTGTTTGCTGATGACACCTGAATTTCCCTCCGGGGATTAATAAAGGTTTATCTTATCTTATCTTATCTTATCTTATCTTATCTTATCTGAAATAAAGATCCACTTACCGGCCAGGCGAACATGAATGGGATGGTGATCTTGCCGGCGTCATTGTTCCGGTTCTGTCCGGTTTTCTGTCCGCCCTTGAACTGAAAAGTATTCCCACCGATAACCTTAGTAGTTTCCGAGCCGTAGGTGCACGGTCCGTTGGGCACGACCTCCGATTGGTATTCCTTTAAACACACTCTGAAGTAGGTGTCGCACTCGTCCTCTCCGCACTGACCCTCCGACGCGCTCTGCTCCGCGTCGCAGCAGTCTCCGTTCAGCAGCTGCCCTTGGGGGTTCTCCACCGAGATCAACTGCAGCTCGAAGTTACCCGTGGAGTGAGACACCTGAGGGTGGAGACAGGAGAGTGAGGAAAGGGCCTGCAGGAGGTACTTACACTGCAATCATGTGCATTCTTTAAAAATCTCTAAAAGGGCATTCAGATTTTAAGCCACATAGAAGTTATTTCTTTCTATTAGAGCAGGGCTGTCCAAAGATTACTGTCTTTTGGAGGCCGTACCAGGCTCGGGTTTATGGTCAGAAGATAGTGGCATCATATGAAACTAGAAAACCTAAAGACTCCATTAGTACCATATCATGTCATTATCTTGTCAGGAAGGAGGCTAACACTCTAAAGTTGGGCTACATTTTGGTGGGGAAAAACTGGCATGGCCATTTTCAAAGGTGTCCCCTGACCTCTGATCTCCAGATGTGTGAATGTAAATGGGTTCTATGGGTACCCACAAGTCTCCCCTTTATGATATGCCCACGTTATGATAATCACATGCAGTTTTGGGGAAAACATGCAGTTCTTTGAATGCAGTATACATGTGTTATTTTTGCCTATTCTAAAAATGGTGTATTTTAATATTTCTACATACTGGGGTCTTGGAAATGCATAAATTGCATAAATGACCCCAATTGTATTCAGCAGGTGGGTTTTAAGGGACTAACTATCTAAAACATATTCAATTAAGGGAACTTGGGATCCTAGTACCATTTTGCATCTTAATAATACAATACAATAGGTGTTTAATTTTGGCCCGTGGCTCTCCATTGAGTTCCAGTTTTGGCCCTCCAAGGGAAAAGTTTGGACACCCTTGTATTAGAGGCTAAAAACCTGTTCAAGAAAAGTTACACATTTCTGTTGGAAACAAGTAAAATGATCTCACCATGAAAAGATTTAAAGGAAAATAAGTATAGACTTATTTATTTGCAGTGTGCAGTCACTCTGCAGCTGCTGATTATTTTCATTTTTTCATTGGTAAAAAGTCCAAACTTTAAGACAAATGTCCATCACACATTCCCAGAGTCCATTTCAAGTCTTCAAACTGCTTATTTCATCTGAGCAACCACTGAAAAAAAAATTCTAATTCACATCAATATGAAGCAGAGAAAAAGAACAGATTCTTAAATTGGAGAAGCTGCAACCAGGATTTCTATTTTTTCCTCATACACTCAAATATCTCCAAATAATTTTTGTCTATTGTTGAGTCCTAAAAGTAAGTTATTTTATTCTTATTTCTATTTCTAGTTTCCAATAAAAATCCAGATTTTCCTAAAAATGAGTGTCAGAATATGGAAAAAAAAAAAAAACACATTTAGATGGAATTTCTGCACTGCAATCAAAAAAAACATATACCAAATTGTATAAAATACTTGAAACAAGCTTCTGAACTCTGCAGCCCTCACTACTGTACATGTTGGTACAGTTGAACTTCAGTGTTGAGACCTCCAGTCCAGCTCACACACTGTATCAGGCTGCAGATGAACACCTCAACGAGACCTGCTGCAGTCTATCTAAGTCACAATCACATTGTTCAATAAAGTGGAAACATCTGACAGAAACACCTGGATCAAAGAGCTGAAAACAGCTACTGGAGGTTTGCTCGGTTGTTTTAGGCTAAATGCTCCATGCAGGTGAAGCTATTTCACCCAAATACGACTGCGTAATCTGCGTAAAACGCTACTTTACGCACGGATCCTTTTGGAGATACAACTTTATAGAAAAGGGCATTCAGATTTTAAGCCACATAGAAGTTATTTCTTTCTATTAGAGTCAAGAAAAGTTGCACATTTCTGTTGGAAACAAGTATTTCACCATGAAAAGATTTAAAGGAAAAGTATAGACTTGAACTTATTTATTTGTAGTGTGCAGTCACTCTGCAGCCCTCACTACACTTCTGTACATGTTGGCACAGTTAAACTTCAGTGCTGAGACCTCCAATCTAGATCATTGTAAGTATCAGGCTGCAGCTGAACACCTCAACGAGACCTGCTGCAGTCTATCTAAGTCACAATCACATTGTTCAATAAGTGGAAACATCTGACAGAAACACCTGGATCAAAGAGCTGAAACAGCTACTGGAGGTTTTTTCTTTTTTTTTGGTTGTTTGAGGCTAAATGGCTCCATGCAGGTGAAGCTATTTCACCCAAATATTTTGCGTAATCGATGCGTAAAACGCTACTTTACGCATCGATCCTTTTGGAGATAAAACTTTATAGATGAATGCAAAACTTCCACCAAACCACCAAACCACGCCAGAACTTGAAGGTTTTACATCGCAATATGAGCAGCAGCTGATATCTGGATTCCCTGCAGTATCTGTGACACAGCAGATGTTCCAACTTCATTTATCTCCCAGAAGGAAGGAAGCGCACACTTAGACATTCAAACATCACATGATGATTCAACTGCCGAGCAGGCAATTCAGCTAAAGCCGGAATTTAACCAGAAAACTAACTGTCCAGTAGTGGATTGATAAGTTAAAGCAGCATTATCTCCCTCTGAGATGATGAAAGTTGTCTCACCTCAGCCCACAGAACCAGGAGAAGACACGCTAGAGTCCCAGCATTATTCCACATGTCTCCGGCTGCTCGGTGTTGGTTACCATCAGGGAAATTAAAAAAAAGATCTATGTCTCAAACAGTCAAAAAAATAAGAATGAAGAAGAAGAAATCCTCCTCCTGGTGTGTCCTCTGTTCTGCTCTGCTCTGCTGTGCTGTGCTCTGGAGGAGGAGATGAGATGCGCACCAACACCACCTCTGTTGCTGCTGCTGCTGCTGTTTGGTCCACAGACGCACAACTAGACGCGCTTCTCTCCGCCGCTCGACGCACTAAGCAGCAGAGAAGGAGAGCAGCGGTGCGTCTCTGTTGCCAAAAGCCAGGAGCCGCGATGGGCAGCTGCGTGGACCAATCACAGGCCGCCTGGGTGGAACGTCTGTCAGCTGAGAGCCAATGAGGAAGGAGTGGGCGGGATAAGGAGCAGAGGAGGAGGATCCACCAATGATGGATTTATTAGAATAGAATAGAGACTTTATTGTCATTGTCATTGAAAACAACGAAAAACAGTTCAGCAGCTCTTGGCAGTAAAAAGCAAACATCAAAAGCAAACATAAAAAAACATTCAAATCAAAATGTAGACAAATAAATGCATCATAAAGTCAAATACCATCTTGGAACACATTACTGAAGCAGCTGATCGATAGTCCAGTGTTGGTCATGTATGGCTTTTCTTTTGTTCCTTTTCCCTGATGATGGGCTTTGAGGCTAAATGGTTGTGGAAGATGTGTATGAATGCGAAATGTATATATGTTTGGAAAATTTGAATGTTGTTAGTGTAACAAATATATGATCTAGTATATAGTATGTATGTGATAAATGTATTGTAAATGATTTCGGACCCCAGGGAGACTAGCTGGTGCCATTGGTATCAGCTAATGGGGATGCTTTTTAAATAAATACATAAACTGCAGTGCAGGTGCCATGATTATGGTTCAGCAGCTAGTGTCCTCAGCCTGTGGGTAGAAGCTATTCCGTAGTCTGTTTGTGTGTGTTTTAATTGTCCTGTAGTAAACAGTCCATGTCCAGGGTGGGTGGGGTCTTCAGAAATACAGCTGGCTTTCTTGTGGAGCTGGCCAGCGTATAGGTCACTGAGGGGGGGTAATGTGGTCCCAATCACTTCTTCTGCCATCCTCACCGTCCGCTGCCGGTCCCTCCTGTCCTCTACGGTGCAGCTAGCAGGTCAGGAGGCTCTCAATGGTTGCACGATAGAAATGAATCAGCAGGTGTTGAGGAAGATGAGCCTGCTTCAGCTTCCTGAGGACGTAGAGTCTCTGCTCGGCCTTCCACACCTGATGGGAGATGTTTCTGGACCAGGTTATTATGGTAGTTTTCTCACACAGGAGCTTGTATTTGTATTTTTTATTACACTCACGTTATGATTTACTGAACACAAGCGTCTCTCTACATTTAAATAAGAGTTTTCCTAATAAATCAGAATGTTTGTGTTGCAGGTTTTATGAAGAATTGTAATTCTTATTAACACAATAAAACAAAAACACAGTGTAAAGCTTTACATGTGACCCATAAATAAGGAGTAGTGTGTAGCACATGTTGTGTTTAGTGAAGAACACCTGAGCTGCTCCTCACTGAGCTGCAGTCAGAGGAAACATGGCTGTTAGCGCCCTCTACTGACCGCTCAGATACTCCCACTGAGCTCATCCACTGATTTTTATCACATATACTGCTGTATTTTCATTTTAAGAAGACTTTCTATTTTTACTCCACTCCATTTCAGAGGAAACATTTTGTATTTGTCTGTGCTTTTTATCCCAATAGATCAGTCGTTGATCTTTCTTTCTCTCCAAGTATGAAGAAGGTAAAGATATGATTTCTATTATCCCTCACTGTTTGATTTGACCTCTGATACTCGAGTACATTTTACTGATAATACTTTACTCTTATTGAAATTAAAATATGCATAGACTTTACTTGTAATTTTTCCGCTGTGTTTCTTCCATTTTTACTTAAGGATAGGGTAGGGCTGTCAATCACAAATTAATCATACATTTCTTATATGTTCAAAATGTACCTTAAAGAGAGATTTGTCAAGTATTTAATACTCTTATCAACCTTGGAGTGGACAAATATGCTGCTTTATGCAAATGTGTGTCTATATTTATTATTGTAAATCAATTAACACAAAACAATGACAGATATTGTCCAGAAACCCTCACAGGTACTGCATTTAGCATAAAACAATATGCTTAAATCATAACATGGCAAACTGCAGCCCAACAGGCAACAACAGCTGTCAGTGTGTCAGTGTGCTGACTTGACTATGACTTGCACCAAACTGCATGTGATGATCATAAAGTGGGCATGTCTGTAAAGGGGAGACTCGTGGGTACCCAGAGAACCCATTTACATTCACACATCTGGAGGTCAGAGGTCAAGGGACCCCTTTGAAATGGACATGGCTGTTTTTCCTCACCAAAATTTAGCATAAGTTTGGAGCATTATTTAACCTCCTTCATGACCAGCTAGTCTGACATGGTTGGTACCGATGGATTCATTAGGTTTTATAGTTTCATATGATACAAGTATCTTCACTCTAGCTTTGAGCTAACTGAAAAACTAAACTGAGCCCGCTACAACCTCCGACAGATCGATTGTGTGAATGCGTTAAAGAAATTAGTGGCGGTAAAATGTTATGACGTTTACAGCCCTAAATGAACTGAATATGATGCTATTTGGTGGATATGTTTGATCCAAAGTGCTCATCATGCACCAGAATACAGACACATTTTCAGTCTTAAAACTTAGCGTATAGCAACTTGATCATAATTCTGTTGCAGATTAAAATTTAAATTTAAAACAACGTCATTTATTCCAATGAGAGTAATGTGTGTGACAGCTTGAATATCACAGACTAAAGACCAAAAAGACACAAAATCTGTTAACGTGTATGTTATATGTGGACTTCCAGGACTTCAAGTTAGACGTTAATATAAATAAATATCTAAACAACGCCCATGAAGCATTTCAAACTAACGTTATCTGTGGAACTGGGCTCTGATGATGGCCGACGGCTACACAGCCGCCACCCTAACCCTCCGCTCTCCGTCAAGTCAGAACCTGAAACACAAATTTATGAAATACTTTTAACTAAAAGATAAAGGTCAAAATTATTAGTAAGAGAGACAAACTAAAGTCTGCATGAGTCTGGTTGTGTTTGATGAAACGAGGCTTGGCATCAGGCTCGGCACTGACAGCTGAGCTGAGAACCAAGTTTTTAATAACCTTCTCAGAAATGTGAATGACTTTAAAACTTGTTTATGAAACTCTATTTTTGGAATTGATGCCACATTGGACAGCTTCACTGGAATTGTCAGAAATTTGGAAATAACTTCAAGGACACCTGTAAGCTGCTTCAGAACAATGGTGCTCTGTATGCTCACGCACTCCGGGGTATTGTAATACGCCTAAATGATATAACGTGTTATAACAACGGCACACTTCAAAACAAGTCAGTCAGTTTGTTTTCCTGACGAATCTTCCAAGGAATCATCTTCATATAGTATGTTTCTGCAAAGCTTTATTTACATACAAGGCCAGCGTTCAGCACCAATAAAATACTTTTTGTGGCGATACATAGTGTGGTGAACGATGATGTGTTTGTCAGGTTAGTAAAGGGCCAAGTAGCGTACAGCTTTGACGCCTGAGAAGATGATTTGTGCCTCAAACCAACAACCAACAATGATGATGACAATCATTCCCTAAACTTAAAGGAATAGTCCACTAAAATCCCACGTTTACTATCAAACACTCAACACCAGCAGGACTGAAAGGTGACGTTGAAAAAGGAAAAAAGGAACATCTGTGGTCGGCTTGCAGCAAATCAAAAGTATCACACTGCCTGGGATCCTCGATGGCCTCTGGTTTCAAGGTGGTGAGCATTAATCCGTCCAGTTAGGGAGCATTTTTGTCTCTCTACTGTCAGCCCTCTAATAAAGGCATAAAATGCCCCCAAAAAGTACAATCAAAAGTGTCAGGGAGAACGTTTTCACTCACCACTCACACCACAGTATAACGCACTTCTGCTCTGTACATTCATATGCTTGGTATCTTCCACTCACATATTTCATATTTTCACCCAAAAACGTGTAAATACACAACTTCTGTTTGTTGCCAGAACAGTTAGCTGTTTACCTTTGTCTCCTGCAAATGCCTTTGCTTACTTTAGACAAGAAAAAAACAAACACTCACACCACAGTATAATGCACTTCTGCTCTGTACATTCATGTGCTTACATACACAACCTCTGTTTGTTGCTAGAACAGTTAGCTGTTTACCTTTGTCTTTGTAGAAAAAACAAAAGCAATGTACTGCTGTGGACGCCACGTTAGATCTGAAAGTCGCACAATAACACAAACAAACTAACTTAATCGATGCAGCAGTAGACCGGCAACTCTCGTGTTCTCAGAGGTAAAATTACTGTGTTTGTGAATGGAGTCTGGTGGCTTTGAAGAGAGCGATATAACGGCTTCTGTTCCCCGTCGGAAAGGGCTGTCTGACGGCGAGGTAAAGCGGTGAAAATATTCTAAATATAGCGTACACTTAAACTGATATAGATCTTTTTAGATGGCTAAAAGACGTGTCGCTGCGGCACCCGTCCACAAACGCCCCGCTGCCGAGTATGACAAAGAAAAGTCAGGGGGTCAATGGGGCCAGTATGATTCATCTTCTGGAGAACATGTGGACCAAAGTGGTGGACCAGAAGATGCTTGCTATTAATTGAGAATTTGCATAGTTGTCTGGCATCAATCTTCTTCTTGTCTAGTGAGTTGGGCTTTTCAGGATATTATCTGGCAAATGTTTCAGACCATTTCCAGATTGTAAAGTTGCATTTAAGAGTTTCAAGCCTTCGAACATGCATGAAAACCCCGTCAATCTGTTACTTCCAGCATGCAAACAAGATTTCCTGCTGTTTCCATATTGGATGTGTGTCTCAGATGGCGGGATGTGGGGCGGTCTAATGAGACAGCTGTTTCTCCCCACACACACACATCATCCTGCAGCAGCAGCTTTAGCAGCTTTAGCCAGCGCAGACAGTAGATCAGTTCTGCAGGCCGGTCAGTCAGGACGGAGTCAGACAGGTGGCCTCTGACACCCTGCAGCAGATGTTTCCTCCCAGGGAAGCAGGTGCAGACGAACACACACTCACTCACACACTTTGCCATTTGCACATACTTGTGTACATATGACTCATTCACATGCCTGCACACAGACACAAACGTCTTGTGTTCATCTCTTTACGACGGCTCCTATCAGCGACGATAAGGAAGTAGGGGAAACACCGCTCAGACAGATAAACTGGGGAAGTAATGAGGTTAATTAGCTGCATGAAACGGACTTCTCTGCTTCTGGTTGTAGCAGAGATCAATGGTCACTTCACAGAGTAACAGTTCAGTTAGACCAACCTGCATATGCTTAAGGCAGGTCTGACTGTACGAGTACTGTACTTGTAAGTTATTAATAACTTCCCATGTTTTTGTGTCTAAGTGACTAATGGGGACAACAATTTTTGAAACTGGTCCAGTATTGAGGGAGAACGCTGCAGCCGCCAGCCGCTAAACCAGCTGTAATGTAATCATTTGGGGCAACCTGCAACCCTCAGTTTATGTTATTGCCAGTGACAGGCTGAGATTATTGATGTTATTATAAGTGTCTGACATTATGGAAAGGACTCTACAGAGAAGTAAAACCTTTTTACTTGCCGAAGGTAAGTTGGTTGCAATCTGCAACCACACTACTACATGCCACCAAATCCTACACAGTGCACCTTTAATAATGATATCAAATGTACAGCTGTGCTTTGAGATAAATGCTAGCGCCAATAGTTGTTGAGGTATTTCACTAAAAAACACAAATGTCAACCTCATGGTGACGCTTTTGGTTTTGGAAAAGTTACCAACATCAGCAGGTTTCATCCACTGGGGATCATGAATGGCCGTACCAAATATTGTGCCAATGCGTCCTGTAGATGTTGAGATATTTCACTCAAAAACACAAATGTCGGGCGGCTGGTTAGCTCAGTCGGTAGAGCGAGCACCCATGTATCGCCAAGGCTCAGTCCTAGCAGCGGTGGACCCGGGTTCGAATCCGGCCTGTGGTCCTTTCCGCATGTCATTTCTCTCTCTCCCCCTTTCCAACACTCTATCCACTGTCCTATCAATAAATGCTTAAAAATCACCCCAAAAAATAACTTTAAAAAAAAACACAAATGTCAACCTCATGATGACACTTTTGGAATAGTTACCAAAGTCAGCAGGTTTCATCCTGCGGGGATCATGAATGGCTGTACCAAATATTGTACCAATGCAGCCAGTAAATATTGAGATATTTCACTCAAAAACACAAATGTCAACCTCATGGTGACACTAGAGGAAAAGTCAGAAGACCACTTTAGTCATTAGAATTCATCCTCTGGGGATCATGAATGGCTGTACCAAATATTGTACCAATGCATCCTGTTGATGTTGAGATATTTCACTCAAAAACACAAATGTCAACCTCATGGTGACACTTTTGGAATAGTTACCAAAGTCAGCAGGTTTCATCCTCTGGGGATCTTGAATGGCCATAACAAATATTGTGCAAAAGCATTCAGCATTCAAAAACACAAATGTCAACCTCATGGTGAAACTAGAGGAAAAGTCAGAAGATCACTTAAGTCACAATAATTCATCCTCTCAGGATCATGAATATCTGTACACAATTTCATGGCAATCCATCCAACAGTCACTGAGATATTTCAGTCTGGACCAACAGAGTACATGAATCTAAATTGGTATATTTGGTAAATACTTTGCTTTAAAAAGGACTACCACACTATAAAGTAAAATGTGTGTAGATCTGCTGTACATGTTGACTTTTCCTCTGGAGATGGGTGAGTCCAACTAAAAAAAAAAAACCCTGTTTTCATATTCTGTAGTTGAATGTTTGAAGGATTAAGAAATGCAGCAGGAGATAAAGTCCCATCTCAGAATGCTGGGGCCTCTAATGCGGAGCAAAGACTAAACAAGAGCCCCGCTGAAGTCTACACAACCTGATCTGATCGGTGCTGCAGTGGAGATATGATGCTGCTGTTTACGAGCTCCGCACCACTTCAAATACTGAAAAGTTTTGTTTTTTTTAAAGTCATAATGGAGAAAAAAGGAGGACCCAGAGTGTATATGTGTCAATAGAGGACCAACATGTTAGTTTCTCTTTTGGTTTCTATTTTGAACTTATCACTCAGCCATAGTATGTTGTCTTTATATAGCTAGATCCCCTGTTAACTGATTTATAATGTTTTCCATGACGTGTGCCTCCTGCACTACTTTACAGGCTCAGGTCTGTCTCTGCACCGATCCCACTGGTACACAAATTCCTGCACATTAATCACACCTGGTGATTAAGGTAATAGTTCCTCTAATGACTGTCTTTAACAATCTGAGTGGACATGAAATATTCAGACTCCCTCTGTCATTGTCAGAAGTCCTGAGTAAGCTTTGCAGGTGAGCTCGGCCCAACGTGTGCCGACCTGCTCAGGTAAAGTCAGGGATTTCTGGCTCCCTTTTACTTTTATTGCTACAGTTAGTTTACCTAATTGCTTCATGATTCACTGATGCTCGAACTCCATCTGACTTTTCCAGCTTTACACCAATCTGCATGTGGAGGGATTCATTTCATAACTCAGGTACAGAGGTAAAGCTGAGTGGGTTCTTGTTTTATGCATCTCGGACTTAAAGATACAATCTGAGATCCATGTGCAGATAAAAGTGTCGTCACACCACCAAAACTCATACGCACAGTAGGCTTGCTGCGGTAATCGGCGTTCCGCGGCTGCTGCGTGATTCACGCGTCGGGTGTTCAGACCAGCTGCGTTTCTGCTGCATTTCTGCTGCTGCTGTCAGCCCTTTCTTTCTACATAGAGTTTGCCTTTCATAATGGCCATTTCATTTCATTATGAATGTAATTAATATTTATTTTAGACAGAGAAAGGTTAAGAACCGTGTGGTAATTTGTAAATAATAGTAATAATCCACAATTAAAACCCCGACTATATTCATTCATAGAGCTCTCCAAGTCACTGCATGTTCTACAGCACTGTCCTGCACATATTTCAGAATAAAATAATTGTGGTGCCCCCTCCGGCACTTGGTGCCCTACACGTGATACGCGTGGTGGGAGCGTCGTCCATTGAATAATAAAGGTAAAGAAGTGTCTTTGACTTCCCTTTGTTACGCTGTAAATCTCTTAAACTTCCTCAAATTTCTCTGCCACTATAACAGAATCTCTGCTGGCATGAACATCAAAAACACACAAGTTCAAATCCAATAAAGCAAAGCTGAGTTAAATTACATAATTTCTAGGACTGGGTGTCACTTTTCTTTTCTAATTTGACTTCCTTTTCCATCTCTTTCTTCTTCAGGAGCTTCTGTTTTGCAGGGATCAACGACTACTGTGTGTTTTCAGGAAGGGATTTGCCCCCAAAACACAATCGTTTGTGCTTCTGCACACAATGTTGAGTGCAACGGCACATAAACAGGCTGAGAGAGCTGAGAGAGCTGCCATAGAAACGTTTACAGGTCCCGTCCTGAAGAATGCAAACAGAACTCTTATCTGACAAAAGAGTAAACTTTAGACAGTCCTGTCGCGGCTTGCCTGTGTGGTCTTTACACTACAATACGGCACACGGGATGATCATTTTCTCAGAATGGGCCGATTGTCTTCCGATCGTTGCATAACCCGGCAGCTTGAATGGAGGATTACACACATTCACCGTGCCTTGCTCAGGGGCAGGCGGAGCTGATGATGCTGTTTAGGGAGTGGAGAGAGTTACTGATTCACTCTCAAGTTCCCAGCAGGGATTCAAACATGTGAAGCTCAATTCCCAAATAAGCGACTATCCCTCTGATGGATCACCGTTGCTCATCGCAGGACAGCGGTGAAGGTCTGGGTCAAACAGAAGGCTGTCTGGAGGAGCTCAGGGAAGTTATCAGGCAGTCTGAGACGAACACTCAGATGTGGATCAGCGTCTGGAAGCAAAGCTCCGGTAATCGTGATTGTTGTGGGACGAGGGAACGCTGTCTGCTCTGCGTCCACGTGTCTCAGTCTGCGGTGCATCAGTGTTGGCTGCTGAAAAGCATTATGCCCACAAGCTGCGCAGTCAGGAAATCAAACTAGGAAAACAAACAGTGAATGTTTCCACTCCACCCATCTCTTTCATAAAGAAATAGTTGAACCATACACTTCTAGGGACTTTTACTTTGGTAAATATCTAAATTAATCCAGTAAAAATGTTTGATGTTTCAGCATGTATGTAGTCAGAGATGTCCTGAAGTCATCGTCAGGTATTATTTAATTTTTTCCAGCAACCCAAAAATCAAACAATAAAGACATTTCCCTCACAAAGTCACTTCACTATCCGAAGCAGTGGCGTCTGGTGACTCAGGAGGAGAACAAACCCATAGCATCATGTTATTTTACACTAGTTGGCTACTTACTTCTACTTTCTTTCTTTATTTATTAAATAAAAGAACATAATTCACATTCGGTATAACAATAACAAAAGAGCCAGTGTCTTAACAGCCTTTTTCTTCGTCAAATCAAATTAGAAAGTGGTTTTAACATATTGCTCAACATCCTTCAAGAAAACAACTAAATAAGGTATTTATTGTTAAATTTGCTATAAGAAAATATTTGAAGAAACCAAACACCATATCAAATATTTTATAAATGATACTGAGATTTGGTAATAATGGTTTATTTCAACCAATTACTCTTTTTAATATTTTGACCTCCCTCTTGCCTCCACTGAGAAGTCAAGAGTGATCTATTGGGACATATTTTGGAAGTTCAGCTGTAAATAAAGGTCGTACAGTAAAATCAGAGCGGTGCATTACGCCCCGAGGTAACACAGCTGCAAATCACTTTCTCTGTAAATACCAAGTATTGGCCTACAGGTAATATCTGACGTCCACTGGAGTGTTATGAACTGATGATGCTAAGAGCAGTCATAATTATGAGTGATGTGACCTCATGCAGGTCAAGAAAGTATAAAACTCTGCTGACCTCAGTCTGCAGCTCCTCACACCTTCAGAGGAAACACTGTTTGATCACCTGACAGCTGGCTGACGGGCTGGAAGCCCACTCTCCACCTCCGCACATACCAAACACACATACTTATCTCTACCTTCTGAGTGAACTGTTGGAACAGGCATCCCAAACGAAGCGTTATTCCCCTCTTTCACCCTCCTCTGTGCTGTGAGTCATCAAGGAAATATTCAAACATACCATTTCAGAGGAGGAGAAAATATCACATTTATACTGTATTCAAAAAACTGCATGTGATTATCATAAAGTGGGCATGTCTGTAAAGGGGAGACTCGTGGGTACCCATAGAACCCATTTACATTCACATATCTGGAGGTCAGAGGTCAAAGGACCCCTTTGAAAATCGCAGATCTACAGCAACCTCTCTGAATCAGAGTTTAAAATGTTCAGATATAAATCAACGTCTCGGTGTGACATGGGGAGTGTCTTTGTGGTTTTTCCAGTGAACAGCATAACTATGCATAAATCAAATCAACCTGAAAGGCAACACCACCTCCACTCCGCCCTCTGCTTCCAGACACGCAAACCACGAAACCTCACAAACCTCCTCTAACACATATTAATTCATATGTTCACATAGGGCTGCATGATAACTGCCAAAATACTAATCACGATTATATTGAACAATATTGAGATCACAATTATTTATCACTATTAATCCTAGATTTTATGGACAAAATACTTGTATTATAAATTCACATTTTCAACTGTCAAAAATTCTAAATATTATCCTTTTAGAAAGAAAGAAATCCTGGAATTAGTAGTTCTAAAGATATATTATAAGCTGCTTAGAGCTAGTGTTAGAAAGTTAAAGAGCTCATACTTCTCTAATATCTGTGTTATATTGCTGTGAAAACCTTGAAACAACTGGATTTATTCAAGTTTCGCGCCAAAAAACTACATTTTACAAGATTACATTTGAACACATCATGATAACGTTATGATCTACCATCATCGCCCAATACTCATTCTACTGAGCAGAGCTTGAACGCACCATAATGTGCTCCATGCAGTCACAGTGATTACTCTGAGCAGCATTATGGGAATAAATCACTATATAATAAACGTCTGATTCATTTAGTTGTTCCAGATGTTTTTAATGTTGTTCCTCCACGGATTATTTTGGACTAACAGTTGTGACAAATTGCAGCTTTATGTATTCTTTATCTCACGCTGAAGAACTTGTGTGTGTTTGTGTTTGTGTGTGTGTGTGTGTGTGTGTGTGTGTGTGTGACGTTACTGTCTGTGCCACTGTGTGCCGGCAAAAAAACATATATAAGAAGATAAGAGACTGCTGAAAACAGGCTGGCTTCAGTCAGCTCCTGACTGCCGGTTCATCTCTAGCAGTTAGAATAGGAAGCGCTTGATTTATGCGGCAGAGTTTACTATGAGCAGAGCATTTTAAACGTCAATATCGCAGTCGATCACGTTCATTTAATTGTGAGGAGCCAAAATCGTGATCGCAATTAATATTCGATTAATTGTGCAGCCCTATGTTCACATCTCAATCTCAACGCCACCGCTCTGACCAGCCCATACCCATCTACACCCACACACCTTCACACACAAACACACACTTAACAGAGACGCCCGTACAGGACAGGTGAGCAGGTGAGCAGCAGGTGTGTGTTGAGTTCCTCTGAGCTGAGGTCAGTGGGTGAACAGCAGCAGCAGCAGGTGCAGCAGCTCTAAACCAAAGGTGTGTGTCTGATAACACTGGAGCCATGATGGTTTACTGCCTTTATCACCGGCAGCGAGCACGAGGACGGAGACAAAGACATTTACACCTGTCTTTACGTCCTTCTGTCTGTCTGTCTGTCCAAGTCTCTTTTTCTGAAAGCACTGGTATGCAATGCAGGCTTCACAAGTTGTTCTGATAATGTACAGCCTGGACCAGTATAGAGGAAGAAACACTGGAATATTTTTTTACTTAGTGTATTTAAAAGCAGCAACAACAGGTCATAATTGCCTCTCTATTATTTATTTCAGATTGATGTGAAAACATATCCTTCAAACAAATGGATTTATTCAAGTTTCTCGCCACAAACTTCATTTTACGAGATTACATAACGTTGTAATTTATCTTAACCCAATGGTCATTTTGCTGAGCAGACTGCGAACGTCTCATAATAATAACTGAATGGCACCCCCGTTAACGTTAGTAGCTCCACTATTTATCCAAGCAGAACAGTGCTGCCCACCGGCTGCTAGCAGCTAACGTTACAAACACTCATCCTATTGATTTCAGCCAAGGTGTGTTGTTCACAGTGTCGCATTATCAGGGAAAAATAGGGTGCGTCCCCTCAGGTTTAGTAGCGCCACGTTGTAGAGCACTTTTTTTTTTCTCTGTCGTGTCTCCGGTCCAAAACAAACTGAAACATGATACGGCGTACTTATGTGTCATTGTGCAGCGTAACTGTGGGAAAACATCAATGAGAGGAATCGATGGTCACGGAGGCATGAGATGCCATGAAAGCGGACAACTATGGTTCTCCATTCCCATCACTAGCATTTTCCCTGCCTGCCAAAGTGGCGGGTGTCCTGATGCGGGTAAATTGTTGGCATCGGCGGGTGCTAATTTCAGACCCTGCTGCTGAGTTACAGAAGTCTCTTTCCCAATGTAAGTCTATGGGAAAAAGTATTTTTGGGCCCAATGGCATCACATGATGGACACGGAAATTGCAGTACCGCCGTTTGGCCACCACAAATATTGGCATCAATGAGGCCAAAACCAATGAGTGCCACCATCTTGTCAAACTTTACCAAATTCGACACTGCACTCCCTCGGGTCCCTTGCAATACACACGCCAAGCGTGAAGTCGATCGGATGAACGGTTCTCGAGATATGCGAAGCACACACAGATAGATAGACAAAGATTCCTTGCTTTATAGATGCTAAACTGCATTTGGTTGTCTCAGTACCTGTACTCTAATCTAATAAGGACGCCTCCCTGTAGATTGTTTCTAGGCATATCCAATTGGGTTAGTTTGAGGGATTAAGGCGCCAGTATAATCTGTCAGAACTGCTTGTCGGAGGGTCCAATTGTAGAAAAGACATACTTATAAAACTCTATGTAAGGTATTGAAAAATTTCAGGTACTGCATTGGCACTGGAATTGAAAAACAGAGGAGAACCTGCAGCTCTAAAAAGAAAAAGAAGCGTGTATATCTGTTTCAAAACTGTGACTGATAGCAGATGTTGTGCCGGGCGTCTCTCACCTCGCTGCAGGTCGACGGAGGCCGGAGGCCGGAGGCTCTGATTTCAGCACTAAAGAGCTCTTAACAAGGCCGAAAACACAAAGCAGCTCCCTGTCATCTTACACAGCAGCATATGGGCCCCGGTTCCCACACCCAGCTCCATGTAAACATCTCATTAAGCTCTGCAGGGTGGGGAGCCCTCAGTCATAAAAGGAAGGGACAGAACAACAGTATTACCCCCCACCCCCCTCCCCTCCCACCACCAACACCTCCCCACAGACAGTGTCAATTAGACCTTCGTCTGAGAGCTGCTGCAGGTCCTGTGAAGCTACAGGTAATCACTGCAAATTAATACCTGCACGAGCTCAAGGGGATTTCTGTGAACTCTGTGAACGCTTTAAAAAGGTGTGGAGACACATCAGTGAGCACGTGGATCAAATATTTATGTGCATATATACATGTAGTCAGAAGCATTTTATAATGAGTATATATGAACTCTCTAAAGACAAAGAAGTACAAACAAGACCAGAGAGGAAAATAAATGTCTCTTTTCAAAGCAGGTTTAGGTGTCAGGGGTCAAAGGGTCAACAGAGAGGGGGCGGACAGATCACTGAACACAAAGACCTGGAGGTCTGAGAGAGGGAGAGGGAGTGTGAATGGATGTCAGGTATCGTCCATATCTCCCTCTGATCTGAGACCTATCTGCACGCTGTCTTTGTGCGGTAGCAGCAGATAGTGGTGGAAGAAACCACCACTTTCTCTGGGTGTTATCCACTCGCCGCTACGGAGAGTGAGTGTGAATGAACACTACATTCTTTGATGAAAAGATGAAGATAAACTCAAAGGTGAATAACAATCTCTTTGTGGATTCTTATTCAAACTACTGATCTCTTTTCTTTAAATGGACTGGACAGGTTAAATGGATTTTTAATGCCTATTGTTTTCAGCTTTTATTGATTTTTACAGAAAACATCCAGATGAGTTTAAACTGATTTTCGTATGGATTTTATGTCCAGACATGAACAAAAGTTGTTCTCACAAAACAACACTGGTCATTGCAGGTTACAGTTTAAAAAAGGAGGAACGGAGTTCAGAAAAGGTTGTGATTGAACACAAAGAGAAAAGTGGGTAGAAAATGCAAATAGGCTCTTCATTGCAAGTTTAAATTGGAAATTCAGAGCATTTCTATTGCTTCTACGTGGCTCTCAACATGGCGGCGGCTAGCAGCTAACGGTGCCAACAGCGATAACAGTGTTAAAGGTACTGTTTATAAGTCCTAGCACGTATAAATCATTGCGGGTCGGTGTCCCATGCGCGCTCACGTGTGGCTACGCTGTTCAGATTCAGACTCCACCACAAACTACACGGAAGCACCAACACTGCAAAGTACTATCTAGTGCAGCCCGTCTGTTAAACCGTGTTAACTCTTCCTGCTTCAGCCTCCTGACCGCGGTCAGACAACACATGGGAGACTGTAGCTTTGGTCTCCAGGGCCGGAGTCTCTGCTGTACTCTGCTCCTCTGCCTGCCTGTTTGCCTTCACTCACACGTTTTCACTCGCTCCACCTCTCACGTGAACGCGCGCACACTCCACACTGCAGAAGAGTTAGTTTAGCTCTGAGAATATCTAGTGAATGTACAGTGGAATGTCGTTTGTGCAGAAATAACTGCTGCAGCTCCTCCAGACCAACAGAGGTTTCCCGTGTCTTGTGAAGTGACAGGGCTCCGGGGCGAGAAACGTTATCATCTCCGACCAAAACTCTGGTGTCTCCCCCGTTCCCTCCGGCCGCGGTCGGGAGGCTGAGGCAGGAAAAGCCAACACTAGGATCAGCATTGATTCATGGAGAGACCTTGGTCTGGTCAGCTAACATTACTGCCAAGCAGCTGAAATATAGAGTGATATTGTGGTTTTAGCTGACGTGTGTCGCCTCACTGTGTTGAGCGATGCTCGTTCATGTCTATGTAGAGCGAGCACAAGCGTGAGCAACAGGACGCTGACTTTAGTTGACTTAATGGCCACAGGTATCGCTGTTAACAAGCAATTTCTGATTCTTACATAGAGTCCCTTTAAGGTACATTTTGAGCAGATAAAGATTATAATTATAAATATTTGAATCGATTGACAGCCCTGAAATGCAAACATAACAGAGAGAAAATACTCAACTAAAATACCAGTACTTTGATACTGTACTGAGTTACTGTACTTCATCTCTGAACTGTCATGCAACAGCAGAAGCAGCAACATGTTGGAGCCTAATAAAAACCGACTTCCTGACCTGAAGAATGCCATTCAGTCCAAACACGTTCCCTCACAAATACTCGCATTGGCCTTCATTTTACTTTGATTTATTTTCTTCTTTTTTACTATGCACAACATCCTCGGTGGGAGGTGAGCTTGGATGCGGGAGTGAGGCTTCACTCTCACCACCACCATCACCACAACCACAACCAGGAGCGACAAGTGTGTGCTTGACTGCATATTTGTGGAGGTGGGCATGTTTGCCTTGGCTCACACGAATAGTCCTGGTTAAGTATAGCAGGTGATAATAACCAACAGTGAATTTGACAGGAAATAAGCCGTTTTACAGCTCTTCTGTAACACTAGAAGAAGACATAAATCTTCTCTTTTCACTGGAACCATACAGTACATCGTTGTGTGCATTATCTCTGAGAAGATCTCTCTTTTTTCTCTCTCTTATCAACAGAAATGGGAGGGCTGAGAAAGTTGGCGCCCTGTTGCTTGATGGGGAACACCAGTTGCACTTCGTTGTATTGTATTTAGATGTTATAGAAAAAAACAAATGCTCATATCTAAATTATGATTCATTACGTCGACTGTCGATTCAAGTGACAGCACGGGGGGGGGAATACATATTGTCTCAGAGCAACAGCGCCGCATATACGCCTGCGTTTACAGCCTAGTGGTAAATGATTGAGGTGTCCTTTCAAGGCGAAACACACCATTGTTTCGCTAACAATCCACAATCTGACGCAGGAAGCGATACACAGGACACAAATACAATGACCAGCGCGGCTGCGGGTTGGCGACAACAGAACGGCGGCTCCACGGAGCAGTGGGAAAATTTTCCTGTGTGCTCTCTGGAGCGCCTCGAACACACACAAACACACACAATACAGATGTGGAAGCAGTCACAGATACTGTACAAAAAGACAGAGCAAACCTGCATGATTAGAAACCTCATGCACGCACAGTTTCACTCCTAAGTCATGCATGGATATAACGCCAGTGGTGCTGACATGAACCACGTACAGTAGGGCTAATTAGAGAGGCAGTGAATGCCACGATGATTTAAGGCTGCAGTGATAAGCATCATAGACCTGAAGCTCTGGAGCGGCTCCAAGCCGGGGCCTTCTCCTCAAAACACTTGACGTTCCCCTCCGTCCAACCTTCCTCCTGAAATGGGACCTGATCCGGCTCTCGTCTCTTATAAAAGAGAAACGCTTTTCCTGCCAGCTTTTTATTTAGCTTCTCTCTATTATTTATAAAGGACACGGGAACAATCTGGCGGTAGTCGAGGAGCTGCTGTTGCTCACTAGAAGTCAACCGATTGTGAAGTTTAATTGTGGATGTAGGACAGGTAGGGTTGTTTAAAATAAAATGCCAGAACTTACTGTTGAACCTTTATCTAAACTTACAACAGCTTAAAATACGGTGACAAGACGTCCCGGTTTGTCCGAGATTGTCCTGACAAATATCTGTAAAACAGTAAAATGTCCCGGTTTTCAATAGTCACTAATAAATTGTCCTGGTTTTCACTATAATTAAAATAATGATTACAATATTATACTTACATAAACGCTTATCATGTTCTGTTCCACTCATTAATTCATTTGTGCACATGAGATAAGTATATAAAGAGCTGAAGAGAAGGTACGGAGTTTTGTAATTCCTGAACTGACTATGAGAGCTGCTAATGATGATGGAAGAATAAAGGAAAAATTCATCCGGACTTTGCAGTAGTTCAGATGAAAAAAGCCCATTCTGATCTGACACTGCGGTGTTTCTCCAAGATCAACCGATATGGCATGCTACACGGATAGAAGATGATGCATCTGAAACGCGTTCAGGCCGGCTACCTGCTGACTCAAGAGACAATCAGGAAATTGCGCTTCAGCTGCACTCAGGTCACGCTTCATAGGATGAAACTAAACAGGATGATCATGTTTGACACGCTCTTGCGGATGATAGGGGCGGGACTAAAATGGATTCACTTATGTATTGCAATTTATTTATTTTTTATACAATTTTTAAATATATTTTTTTATGCCAGAATCGATATATTTGCTTCATTTGAGTCTATGTGGAGGTAGAAGGAAGTTACCGCTTTTATTGTTGTAGTCTGAGTAACGTGACGTCATATCCGTCCCGTATCCGTCAACCAAAACAAACCACAGCTGGCCGAGACGATAAATGTCGGAGGGTCAGCGTGGATACGACCTGCACCCTCCCATGTTAAATCCAGCATGGTAAACACTACACATCCAGTAAAGGATGGAAACACTTTGGGTTTCACACATTAACAGGAAAAGCAGAGCTAGACATCACGGCTAAAGCTGAATGCTAACTCTGTCACAGACAGGAAACGTCAACGTATTATGGCAACGTTGCGGTTGAGCCGGCCGTCGCTCTCATCTCCGTGGTCAAATGGGCCGACGTTACGACTGTAGAGCACCCAGATACTGACATTTATGTTCTCTGCATTCAAACGGCCCGATGGAGCTGACCATGGATGGATAAAGAGAACAGAGCTGACGGGAGAGCTACAGACCACCTTGGAGAAGTTAGAGGAAGTAGACACGTGGGACTACATCCGGTTTTCAAAATAAGGTGTTAACAAAGGGAAGATATAGATAGGTGTATTTTCCTAATTGGACTATTTTTAAATTGTGGTATTACCGCTGAGCACTTTGTCCACCAGTCTGTTGATGAATTGGTAGACGGCTGGATGGTTGGATGATCAGAAAGCAGCGACAGGGAGGAGGAGGATTTGGCTTTGAGGCTTTTGAGTGAAACCAAGCAGCACCGGGTCAACACGCCGAGCCGCTCAGAGCTGCTCCATCATCAGACCAACAGCACCCAGACTGACCTCCCATCTCTGCTCCTCTCTTACCGCTCTCCTCTCTGTTCTCGGTTTACCGTCAACACAGATAAGAAGCCGCTTCAAACGCTCATTTTGTTTATTTGTCTTTTTTTCTTTTGTCTCTTTTCTCCTTTGGATAATGGGATCTCCAGCGGAGAAGCTGCGTTATTTGTGGGCACTTTGTTTGGAGGGTTGTTGATCTAATCGCTCTGAAACTCGATGCAGCAGCTCCTCTCACGATTCCATCAGAATACTTTAAGTGGGAAAGTGTTTGCACTTGTATGTAAATATCCTTGTTTGTCCTTTCAGTATTGTGTCGTGCCTGTGGTCACACTTTAAATTAATAATTTGATTTTATTTTAAACAAATTTTCCACTTTGATGAGATCATTTCTTTCTTTTTTAAAACCAAGCTGGTTCAGAAATGTTCTTGAAATCGTAATTTTTTTTAACATTCAGGAAACAAACAAAAAAAAACAACTAAAATTTTGTTTCTCTCTCTGAGATTTTCTCACTTCTTCATTTCCAATCATCGTTTATTTAGATGCTCATCAAGCTGCAAAAGCATGCACGTCCTTGTTAATAAGATGTGCCGAGCCCAGAGCTCTGACACGGCCTTGACACCACACTGATTATGCTGAAAGAAAAAAAAAGAAAAGAGCGAGGAAGGCAATCTGATAGGAATGCCGCTGGAATTCCCCGGAATCTCCCCCCTTCCCTCCCTCCACTCCCCCATCACTGTTCACATATCCATAAGGAGTTGTAACGTGCAGCACAATAGACAAGGGGAGCTATTCTGCGACCATAATGCAAGGAAACGTTACCTCAGTGCAAAAAATGTCAGGACTATAGAGGCCCCCCGTCCTGGAAACAATCAGTGAGGAAGCTGAGGCAGGTGCCCACCTCCTGTGAAAATATCCTACTGCAGAGGGAAGGGCTGGGCGTGTCGCTGCCGACGGCAGCAGCAGCAGCAGGGCAGAGGAGCAATTAAACCATAAAGTCATAACTGCACCAAACACCGCGCTGCGTGTCACCAAACAAAGGCACTCACAGAAACGGAGTTCATCACTGCATGCAAATCATTATACTCTGGAGGAGTAACTGTCATTTACTATACATGCAGACACAGACACATGCAGCAGATGCCATTAGTGGCGGGAAAAGTAAATAATTAGATAGTTTGGGTGTTTTGATTTGTGGTTGTATGAGGTACTTCTCCATAGTCGGTGTATTACCTAAAGTAGATGGAGTTTAGAGAAACAGACAGGAGTACCAGCACTTTGTTATTGTGTGACGTTGGCGTTTTAAAGTGTTAGTTCGGATTCAGATTTGACAAAATCAGACTATATGTATCGCCAGAGCCGGGCAGAGCTGGTGATGTCAGCAAGAATGCTGCTGCCCCGACTGCAAACTGATCCACACTGCCGTCGCCTGTTCTCATCAGTTTGGACTCTCAACTTTCTGAGTTCGTGGACACAAGATTGAATCTGCCGTACTCTGTATTAAGAGAAGCCTAACTTAAAGGTTATTCAAGAGAATCAATCCCTTTGCGGTGAACACTTTTGGGTGAAATGACCCTTCAAGCTAACGCTTCTACTACTGTACTGTATGGAGTTATTTAGATGAAATGCAACTGTAGAGCAAGCTGGATATCTTGGATTGTTCAGTAACAATTAATAGTGCTCAAAACAAGCTCAAACCGGCACAAACTGATTTCTCTTAAGCTCTCCATTTAAGAGGCCTTAATCTACCCAATTACACATCCAAAACAACACACACCCGCTACACATCCTGCCTGTGACATGATACGTGATGACGATCTAGACTAGAAACGCCGTGCATCGTTCGATAAATTACAGGGACATTAGAGGCACAGAATACTGTATTTTTCTTGTTTTGTGCCCTGGTTTTTTATCCGACATAATGACCGGCTGGGCGTCCCACGAGGGGCGGCGGGGATCAAAACTCCACGGCCTCCCGGAGGACTTCCTTTAATGTCTTTGTGCACGCGTGGACTTGATACCCTCCCTGCTTTAAATTAGATCCCACTACATCCATTAGTCACAGAAGCCTGTTAATATGTCTCTTCAGAGGGAGGGGACCCCACATAAAGGTCTATACCAACCTATTGTGGCTCTGAAAACCAAGAGCACCTTGAATTTCACTGGATGGAGCATTTTATTAATGTTCTCTTGTTTCTCCTCTCGTCTGTTTTACTGGTTCTAGATGCAAAAGTAAAGTTTTAACTGTTAAGGATGTGTAGTTTGTGTGGAGTACGTACCGGTGCAGGTCGGATAGTGTCAGGTTGCTGCTCCAATCAGAAAGCTGCCATCTTTGATTTTCCATGACAACGATGCGTAGAAGGACGGTCGTGGATCAGGCCTATAAACAAGTTAAAAAAGTAGAGATTAGTTTTATTGTTGCATCTGTTTTTCTGAAGTAAAAGAAGTAAATAAATAAGGAAAAGAGTCAGTGCAGAAGGATGGAGGAAAAAGAAGAAATCATGAAAAAGACTAACTGAAGATAGAGTTTTGTTGGGTGTAATTAAATGTACAAACAGACATGATTAAAAGAAATAATAGAAAAGAATCAAACATCTCATTTGACCTGATAAAAGTAAATATGTACTCTGATGACAGCTGAAACTTGTAAAGTGTCTTATGTAGAGCTGCAATGATTAATCGATTAGTTGTCAACTATTTAATTGATATATACTATTTTGGGAATCGATTAATCGATGTAAGTCATTTATCAAGAAAAGAAAAGTCTAAATTCTCTGATTCCAGCTTCTTAAATGTGAATATTTTCTGGTTTCTTTCCTCCTCTATGAAAGTAAACTGAATATCGTTGAGTTGAGGACAGAACAAGACATTTGAGGACGTCATCTTGGGCTTTGGGAAACACTAAACTAATCACTAAAATCAGGATAAATTAAGTAAATTGGCAATAATACCGCATATCACCCTGTTGAACTTAAAACAACAACAAAAGAGAAATGACACCGAAGCTTTCCTGAGTGCTACTAACTTCAGCTACTAGCTACTAACTTCAGCTGAGTTCACACCCTCAAAGCCTCAACAAATCCAGTAGCCATACATTGCATGGGCCTAAGCCAGCACACATTTGGTCCTCATTGGGTCCACATTAGTCCAGAATTCAACTGAGTGTGCCGACACTAAACGTACGTCGCATTTCCAATCTGTTCTTTTTGTTTAGTTCCACCTGCTTTCATTAAGGTTCTCTTGCTGCCCCGTTCCCCTCTGGTGTTTCCCTCTCACACTCTTCTCCAACAGGAACCCCCCAAAAAACATAAAAGTAATATTCATTTAAAAGTACAACACAACACAGATATAAAAGTCAGGATTTGAGAAGACGTGGGAGCTGGAGGTCAAAAAGCCAAAGCTGTGTGACTACATGTGTTCATGGGTGTGTGGATGTGTGTTTATCGCTGGTCAGGATCTCAAAGAGGGTGCAGCAGCATTGTTAATACACGGTCATTCTGTGTTGCACTGAGTGACAGACGGGCTGGAAATGTACGTTCCCGGCTTTCTTAGGAAGGTGGCAGCGGGCCGCACTCGGGTGGGTTTCACTTAAGGAAATGACACTTTCTCCCGCAAGATCTGGATCTGGCGGAGCGCGCTGCCAGGCACAACAATGCGGTGTTGAAAATGGGAGTGGGCCACGTTATCCTCTCGGTACCGAGCCGAAGGAGTGGTCCGGCTGGCCGGCCCGATAAGCACCTGCCACGAGGCTGTAAGGAGGAGACAGGGGAGCGCCGCGGTACAAACTGTTCTGATTAATACCCTGAGTGACACACGCATGATGATGTCACCCACCACCAAATCCTCCAGGGATGAAATGACCTTCACTAAATAAAAGAAAAGGTGATTATTTAAAGGGCGGGTCCATTATTTAGTTGTTTTTTTATTAGGTTTTTACATGATCCTGGGGCTTCCCAGTGGTGTACCAATACCCTACACAACAGTGAAGTGAACGGATTGAAATGACTCAAAGAGAAAAAGTTGGTGGTGCGAGTGTTTGACGGTCGAGCACCTCTCAGATCCTAATTACAGAGGCCAACTGTGGGACACAGAGGGAGCGAGACATGTCTGGACATGTGGACTTGGTCCAACACTTGGGCCCCCTTACCTGTAACTGGGCCTCAGTTACTACAGTTAGTCAGTCGCTCCGTCTTAGAGTATGTTATATTTGATCCGTTTGAGCAGGGTGTGGTTTACCACATTACAGAATACAAAGAGCAGTGAAGTGTTCAATCACAGGAACATTATTGTTTCAGTTCGTTCAGTTTACCTTCCTGTGAGTGACAGCTACCTCCCACCCATCTGGTTCTAAACTACACACTGAAACTAACTGTTCAATTATCTGCAGCTGCTCCGAGAAGTCGGTTCACTGGCAGTTAATTTGGCCTGACTGAACTCTTAATGGAGCGCAAGAAGAAGAAGAAGGTTTTATTCTTTGTGGGAAACTGCTCAGAAAGTGTGAGGTGACAGACGAGGACCAAAATGTCTCCACGGGGATGGAAAGTTTAGTCAGTCCTCCAGATGAGGACAATGATGCAGCGTGGTTTGAGACTAAAAAAATTGATTCACCTATGTATTTCTTTTTTTACGATTTTAAAATAAATTTCTTTTAATGCCAGAATCGATATATTTGCTTCATTTCAGTCTACAGTATGTGGAGGTAGAAGGAAGTTACCGCTTTTACTGTTGTAGTCTGAGTAACATGACGTCATATCCGTTCCGTATCCGTCAACCAAAACAAACCGCAGCCGGCCGAGACAACAAACGTTGGAGGTTCGGCGTGGATACGACCTGCACCCTCACATGTTAAATCCAGCGTGGTAAACACTACACATCCAGTAAAGGATGGAAACACTTTGGGTTTCACACATTGACAGGAAAAGCAGAGCTAGACAGAGCAGAGCTAAAGCTGCATGTTAACTCATGGAAATCTATGGAAATAACATTGATTGGATTATAATCACCAGAAGTATAAAACATTAGATGTCCCTTATAAATTAAAAAGAAAATACCACTAATTTGCGAGGGAAATGTCTTTATTCTTTGATTTTTGGGTCGCTGGAATTTTTTTTATAAATAATTCCTCACAATGATCCTGATATATTTGACTTCAGGACATCTCTAACTACATACATGCTGAAAATCAAACATTTTTTACTGGATTAATTTAGATATTTCCCAAAGTAAAAATCCCTAGAAGTGTATGATCCAACTTTTTCCCCATGGTCTAGTGTTAAAAAAGTTAATAAAAATCGCAATATCCAATTGGCACCCAAGTATCGTGATCTACTAGACCTACTGCAACCCTGAATTAATATAGTTTAGGAAAGGGTTTCAGTTAAAGTCAGGTTTAGAATGGATTGGGGAATAATAATATTGTCAATAAAGGTGTACTACTATAAAGTCTTACTCGGCATGCCTGTGTTTGTGTGTGCGTGCCGTCCGGCTGCCTGCGTGCCTCACATGAGCCGTGGAGGCCGGACACAGGCGAGCGGCTCCTGACAGGCATCTCAAACCCCTCCTGCCCTTTCCACCGTGTGGCCTCGCCGATAATGGGAACCCGATCGGAGGGAGAGCAGAGCGGGCGGCGGAGGGAGGGGGGGGGGGGAGTGTGTGGTCCGTCTTTTGTGAGAAACTCTTCAAAGCGCTGGCCCTCCTATTTGTCCACTGGAGCTCTTTGTAACGGAATCCTCCACTGTCATTTTGCCCCTTTTATTTTTAGGCAGGGCTATTATTGCTCCCATACCCCTCACATACCCCGAGGCTTTGTGTGCAGGGACAGGGTCAGGTTTTAACTCTTTTTTTCAGGACCGTCTTTTCTCTCCCCCCCCCCCCCCTCCTCCACATGCTGTGTGTACAGAGTAACGGATCACACCGGCAACGGGCGCTCCGCTAATTCCAGGTCTCACAGGAGGACGCCTGGTTGGTGTGCAGCCCGGTACGTTATTAGACCAAAGTCCTGAGGTCTCTATTCCACTGCTGAATGTTTGACACCAATACGATGATAACGTCCTTCTCTTCTTTGATCTACTGTGGGAATAGTCACCTCAAATCAGAGAGCAATATAGCATCACATGGAAATGATCTGTATTGGTTTATGGAATAACTGAATGAACACAAGACCACAAACTTCAGATACAGTATGACTATTACTGGAGGGCTGCTGCTCAAAATGAAATTATACGACATGTTTTCATAGCTAAGTTGTAGAAATTGATCAAATTTGCGACTTACCAACACAACTAAGTTGTGCATAGTTGTGCAGGGATGTTAAAGCTGTGCAAGTGAATCAAGAGAAGCGGAGAAATAAACTTCAATAACTCAAGTGTTTTGTGTTGCTGTGTTTCCTCACATCCGCTTTGGAACCTGTGACATTCATGCAGAAATCTTCTCGGCCCAATCTGAAATGGACCAAATCCAAGAACGTACATAAATAACTGCAGGATAATTAGACCCGATACAGAACTAGAGCTGCTATTCGACTATTCGGATATTTGTCCGTTGGGGTAGGTATTCATCTTTAAAATTTTGGGATTTATTTGTTTATCATTGACCAGTGTGTTGTCAGTGTGTTTGTGAGAGAGAGCGAGAGAGCTTTAGCGAATCAATAGCTATGCAATGAAATAACGGTGCGTTCCATTTGAACTGGAAAGTCCGAATTTCCGAGTTCCCAGTCAAAAATTTCCAAGACCTAAAAATCTAAGATGACTGCTCCTTGCATCAACAGTAAAAAGCTTTTAGTACTATACTGTTTTTAGACTTACTGTACTGGAACACTGTTGACTCGGGTGTTGCGTCACTTCTAGCTCTGGCTTCCGATTTTTGAGGTGAATGGAACACAGTCTAAGACTCAGTGGAGGCTGGTGACTCAAAACATTTGGGGAGGACAGGAGGTCTCGGTTTGCTTGTTTTGGTGCTGCACCTGAGTGCGATTGCTGTGTTCACACCTGCCCAAACGCACCGCACCGAGACGGTAAACGCTCCAGGGTTCCATTCAACCCAACTAAACAAGGCAGGTGTGAATACGCCCTCAGTGTAACCAAGCTTATGGTTTTTATTATATGACTATTTTGGTACCAAAGTTTACCTGCCAGTGTGGCAGGTACTCGCTAAACGGAAAATCCACCCACATTTGGAGCTTAGTGGGTTCATTTCGGACCCTGCATTTGGGTTTTAAACATATTGACACACAGACCTGAGACCTACGGCAATGTACTGGATGTAACGTGGACCTGAGCCCGACTCTGAGCCCGGGTCGGGTTGACCCGCAAGACCTCTAGGACAGAGAAATTACACTGATATGTTACAGTTGTGGTTATATACTGTAGTCTTCTGGGATTACAGCCACGGAGAGCAACAACAGGGAGACAGATGGGACGTTTGTAGAAGAGGGATGACGGTGTTTTCGGGGACAGATGCGTGGTGAGGGACAGAGCCCTACAGTCCCTGCCTGGCTGCCTGCTCGTCTCTCTGGTTGCCAGCCTGCTTGTGTCCACTTCCTGACCCCATGGTGCAGCAGTGCATGCCGCCCCCCTCCTCCCCACGTCACCCTGTTCCCCTGTAATATCTGACATGAGTAGATGAATAATAGATCAGAGGCTTTAGCTGCCCCGTAACTCTACCCGAGTCCCAGGACAGGAGGCAGGCCAGCGGCTCCAGCCAGCAGGGGACACGTGACCGCGGCAGAATGGCCATTCAGTGTGACCGTTGATGAGTAAAAGCTGCATTATTACTGCCGCCGGTCAAACACCATGTGGTTGATATGAACGCTTAGCTGGCTGGTGCCTACAACTGTAGCCTCAGTGTGCGTCCAGCTGCTCTGCTGCACACAGCTGTGGAGAGACGGCGATGTGTGAGTTCAGACTGTGTGTGACGGATCCAGCCAAAATAAAGAGTACTTCAGGCTCCTTTACTTTGATCAAAACCTCCCCAGACGATAGAACTACAAGCAAGCCACCAGCATTACAACAGATTTATTTACTGCATATAAAAACACGTCACCTTAAAGCTGTAATTATCCATTTTTGACCACAAGGGGGGAACAAAACATTCACACAGCCCTGAATGACTGTCACCTTTAAAGTTATTATTAACACGTTAGCAAACACTCTCCTATTTACACTCCAGCAGACACAGAGCAAGTCGTTTCAACATTTAATAGCTAAGCTTGACTATCCGGAATTAACATTAGAGATATCTACAATTGCTGTTCATTTCATTTGACTAGTCAAAACCACAGTTAGATATCTGTAGTTCAGTTCTGACTATCCTAAATAACAGTTAGAGATATCTCAAACCTCATTATGACTAGTCAGAGTTGATGTGCATGACGTTGCTCATGCAAGGCTTCCCATTGGATATCAACAAAGCATCTGATCAGTCTTAGCAGAAGCTTTTGCTAACTTAGTTTGGTAAAGTTGGAAAGATATTTACAGATTCAAACTTCCAGGATCAATATGTGAAACGTTAAAACACAAATGACGGCTCTTTCTAACCGTAGAAAGGTAGACATGTCAAATACACCTGGCTAAGATCCAATCACAATGTGAGCCAGACCACCTCCGGATTGTTTTTCTGCTAGGGTTGTCAAACAATTAAAATATTTAATTGCGATTAATCGCATGATTGTCCATAGTTAATCGTGATTAATCGCAAATGAATCACTCATTTAACTATTCAAAATGTACCTTAAAGGGAGATTTGTCAGGTATTTAACACTCTTATCAACATGGGAGTGGGTAAATATGCTGCTTTATGCAAATGTATGTATATATTTATTATTGTAAATCAATTAACACAAAACAATGACAGATATTGATCCAGAAACCCTCACAGGTACTGCATTTAATATTTAAAACAATATGCTCAAATCATAACATGGCAAACTGCAGCCCGACAGGCAACAACAGCTGTCAGTGTGTCAGTGTGCTGACTTGACTATGACTTGCCCCAAACTGCATGTGATTATCATAAAGTGGGCATGTCTGTAAAGGGGAGACTCGTGGGTACTCATAGAACCCATTTACATTCACTGATCTGGAGGTCAGAGGTCAAGAGACCCCTTTGAAAATGGACATGTCGGTTTTTCCTCGCCAAAATTTAGCATCAGTTTGGAGCGTTATTTAACCTCCTTCTCTACAAGCTAGTATGACATGGTTGGTACCGATGGATTCATTAGGTTTTCTAGTTTCATATGATACCAGTATATTGCGTTAATGCATTAAAGAAATTAGTGTCATTAAAACAAATTTGACAGCTCTATTATGGATATTATATTCCATTTCTGCCAACAGATCCCCTAAAATGTTACTCACTGTTCCTTTAACAGCAGGTGTAAATGGGGTCTATATGTGCAGTAAAACCAAAACAACAAGCTAAGAAGGCTAATAATATTTCTATAGGGATATATGGAGATAATGTCCTGCTACTGCAGCTTTCACATTATACAGTTATTTGATTTAACGTGAATAAAAGTCTCGATCAATGGAGCTTTAAAAGACAAGAAGAAAAAGGAGTCTTGTGTGTTTTGTCGGAGGCTCTGAGGAGAAACACTAGCCGGCCGTGAGTTGAATAAAGAGTCGATTACAACAGAGCCCAATCAACACAGTGCATCTGATTCACACATTGACCAGAGAATAATGCAGCACGCTTGGATACTCACACAACAAATGCACGCACACAAACACAAAAACACACACACACACGCCGGCCTCTCCGGAGAGGATCGGGTTTCCTTCTGTGTCCAGTGGCTTATTAAACATTAAGCTCAACAGCTTCCCTACAGGAGGGGGGAAGGGAGGATAAAGGCCTCCCCCACCTCCCTGCCTCCCCTCTCTCATTACAGCTGTTGAGGTATGAGACAACAGAAGCGCGGCCACAACAATGGAGCTGGAGGCCGACAGCCAATGGGTACGTTCGCTGTAGCGTTCGCCCGGCGACAGCAGGTAGGCCTGAGAGGGTGAGATTAACTCTGCTTTTCACAGAGGAATGGAAATTCTGCTTTTCATGTGGTGGTCAGCAGTAGTGAGGTGGATAATGTTATACAGTATATACTCACTCTAATTTATACCTGCAGGTAATCTCATGCACCTGTGTGTGTAACAGATGGAAATTCAAAATAAAGTACAGGAAACTAGAGGAAACTGCAAATCAGTCACTGAAATGATTCACAGTAGTTAGTTACAAGATATCTTCCAGAAAACAAATCATAATTAGGGCTATCAATCAATTCAAATATTTCATCGCGATTAAGCGCATGATTGCCGTATTGGACAATCGTTCCGTTCACACCTGTTGAGGAGGGTGCGCTCAAACACGAGAGCGAGGCTGTCACAACGCGCAAGTGTTCCCAAGAGCCAATTTTTCCTCCCCGAAATAAAAATAGTTTTGGAGTCAGTGAGGCTTCCTGCTAAATTACCGCAACTTCTTCATCGGTTTTGGTTGCTTAGCAACCGCAGGCGTGACAGGATCACAACCTCCGATGCACCTTGGATAAAAGGATGGAAGCATCACGGCTGGCGTTTTCCCACGCATGTGAACGGACCCCAACGCTCCAAACTTACGCTACATTTTGGTGAGGAAAAACTGTCATGTCCATTTTCAAAGTGGTCCCTTGACCTCTGACCTCCAGATATGTGAATGTAAATGGGTTCTATGGGTACCCACGAGTCTCCCCTTTACAGACATGCCCACTTTATGATAATCACATGCAGTTTGGGGCAAGTCATAGTCAAGTCAGCACACTGACACACTGACAGCTGTTGTTGCCTGTTGGGCTGCAGTTTGCCATGTTATGATTGGAGCATATTGTTTTATGCTAAATGCAGTACCTTTGCATAAAGCAGCATATTTGTCCACTCCCATGTTGAAAAGAGTATTAAATACTTGACAAATCTCCCTTTAAGGTACATTTTGAACAGATAAAACATGTGTGATTAATCGTGATTAACTATTTTAATCAATTGACAGCCCTAATTATTATTATTATTATTATTATTATTATTATTATTATTATAGTGACAATGTTTTAAAGAAGTTCTATACAGGTAAAGTGTGTTATTATAGTCAGCGCAGCAGGGCCGTCCGTCCTGCTCTCCTCTCTGAGCTCTGAGGGGGTTTCTCAGCTTCTCAGGTGTTGTGGCGACACTCCCTCAAGTGTGTGTGGTTGGTAGTTTGACACCTGATACCTGACAACAAGCAAGCCGTGTGTGTGTGTGTGTGTGTGTGTGTGTGTGTGTGTGTGTGTGTGTGTGTGTGTATGGACTCACACAGGCTGAATAAAGTAAAACACTAATCAGCTCCATGTGAAACTGAGAACCTTTTCCTAGACAGCAGTGCCACCTGCTGGCTGCAGCAGCACAAAGAGATATTACTACTACTAATAACAATAAAACTTTATGTACATAACATCAGTGGTGGAATGTAACTAAGTACATTTACTCAAGTACTGTGCTTAAGTACAATTTTCAGGCACATGTACTTTACATGTTCTGCTACTTTATACTTCTACTCCACTACATTTGAAAGGCAAATATTGTACTTTTTACTTCACCATTTAATTTAACTTGAATTATTTTCATTCTTTGTTGTTTAATGCAAACTAACCAAGAGCCAACAAATAACCTGTATCAATAATTACAGTAAAATGTACAGACATTTTATTGGAATCATACCAGTAATCATGCCAGCATTTCTCCAAGTGACATTAGTTTAAAACAACCATAGAGATCTTCAACTAAACATTGTTAAAACCCACAGTACCATATTTTAAATTCTACTTTTTTCTCATAAACCTATGACTTTATTCTTGTAATATTATGACTTTATTCTCAAAATCTTAGATTTATTTATTTTTTTCCTCAATGTGGCCCTAATCCTCCGTCGTACCGTCGTACCATAGACCTACAACAATGATAAATAAAAATGAAAATGTAAACAAAGATTTTTAAAAATCCACAGGGAGCCACTGGAGAGGAGCTAAAGAGCCGCAGATTGCTGACCCCTGGTCTACGTGATACTGTCAGACCATCAGTGGACCTGATTGTTACACACTGGCCCTTTAAAGAAACGTGTAATATGAAACGAGAGAGAATCACTGAATCTCATCCTGTCACATCTTCTCCCGCGAGGCCTCGATACCACTTTCTGATAAACCTGCTACAGACCCTCAGCCACCATGTGACTCTGGTCCTCATCTTCCTCCTCCCTCCTCCTCCTCTTCTGCAGCTCCAGAGAAACCAGTCATCTCTTCTATTTCCTGTCCTTCATCCTAACAGTTGAGGCAGGTATTGGTTAATGCATTAGCGGGGCCGCAGACGGGGTGGCAGACACTCCAATGATCTAATCAGCAGTCGTATTGGATTAGTCCGACTCAGACGGGAGAAGAGGCGAGACAAGCCTCCTTCAGGGGCCCCTCAACGTCCTCTTCAATCCCAGTTTGGAGTCTTTGGGGGGGTATTCAAGATTAACCGATCACTTTCTGTCTCTGAAGAGCCGTAAGAAGAGTGAAGAGGGGGAAAGGAGCCCAACACTGCAGCCTGAGCAATGTAATCACTCCATCAGGGAGATACTCATTCTAATTAAATCTGTGATAGTTTGTGAATTATTGTGAAGATACACGAGTTTGCCGCTCTTTCAGTCAGAAATTTGCCTGGTGGGGAATTAAAAATTCACTAATAACTGGTGGTGATTACCAACAGGGCCCCGGAGCTCCAGACTATAAGGGGGCCCAAAGACCCCAGATTAACTGTGTTGCAATTACTTTGTGGCCGTTTGATTAACTGTGCATTTCTTTGGTAATATGCATCATAAAAGCACAATAACAGAATGAAAAGGTAGGAGAGAGAGAGAGAGAGTGGCGTGGTTCTATGGATGCTGATCACGTCATCCAATCACAGGCCCCCTTAACAACAGGGGCCTTATACAGGGACGAGCTGCTCTCACGGAGGAGCCAGTTAAAGTGCCGATACATTTAGAGGTCAGTGCTGAATACTGAAGAGATTGAACATTAAAGTTTGTGTTCACAACAATCATTGCATGTATTAAATACATGACTTACACAGTCCTATCTATAGGCTCGGTGTACAGAAGGTAACCTCTACAAGGCCTAACCTACAGTACACTAGTTACTTATTATTATTATTGATTCATTATCTTAACTTAAAAACACAATACAGAAACCAAGGAGTTCTCCCAAACACTAGCAGACCTTCAAATATTCATAAATCAAACAAATGATCTGTTCTCACTCAGTTTAAATCATATCAAATACTGACTTCTGTTACTTGTGTATTTATTACATAAATACTTGTTTTAGCCTTCTGCAGCTCGGTTATTGCGACACACCTCTGGCATGTGACACATAGGGAGCAAAATACAGGCAGCTGTATACAGCCACCCTTGAAATGGAAGTCTATAGCGGCAAACAGAACGTACATTTACAAAGAGGTCAGTCTAAGACATGCAACAGAACCAATTTTCATTCACATATCTGGAGGTCAGAGGTCAAGGGACCCCTTTGCCAGTTTTTCCTCGCTAAATTGTTGCCAACATTTAGAGCGTTATTTAACCTCCTTCACAACAAGCTAGTGTGACATGGTTGGTACCGATGGATTCATCAGGTTTTCTAGTTTCATATGATGCCAGTATCTTCACACTCACTGAACCTACTAGAGCCTCTGGAAGACAGTAAAGTCAGTCAGGATCACGGCTCTCACGGGGTTAATGACCTTTTAATGTTATATCATTTTGTTGCCGTCTTGACCGGGGACAGGTCAAACAATCATCAAAACAATGAAGAAAGTCTTTAGGGGAAAGATCAGGATCGTAAAAGCTTTTCATTAACCTCTTAACTTGATGTTTCCTCCTCGCAGCATCCCAGTGGCCCCGGGGTCCACTCGGCCGCCACTTAACAAGGGCTGCAAATGAGCTACCACACACACACACACACACACACACACACGCACACACGCACACACACACGCACACACACTTCAGCCAGTGCTTACCATGCAAATGACAGAAACGACCACATATACACCCAGACCATCTCACTCACTCTCAGCTGGTCAGCTCTTAATGAGCACCACCGAGTGAAAATCACCATCACACACACACATCTGTTCAACGTAGCACTTGTCAGACACACACACACACACACACACACACACACACACACACACACACACACACACACACACTACCTGCAGATGATCATACAGAGCCACATTAATAATGTATGAGGAGGAAAACGCTCTCTCTCTCCTAGTAGAGAAAGGGTTATTAGTGTTTTTAATTAATTGGTCTTTCTGCAGCCTGAGGAGGGGCTCGAGTACGTCTGATATATACATACACGGGGCGAGGAGGAGGATGCGGAGGTGGAGGTGGAGGGGGTGGAGGAGGGGGAGGAGGAAGAGATGGAGGAGGCTGGGAAGGTCAAAGGAAGAGAGAGACAAAATTAGAGAGGAACAAAGAGGAAGAGTCTGAAGAATAAGAGCGAGGGATAAAGAGCCCGCTACACTCGTAAAATAGCAAGTTGCGTTAATGCCTTGAAGAAATTGTTGGCGTTAAAACGAATTTACGTCAACGTGTTATTATCGCGTTAACTTTGACAGCCCTAGAAAAAGATTACATGCAGAGACAGAAAAACAACTGAGAGACAAAGAGGAGTTAAAGAAAGGGGGGAGGACAGTGGGGGACAGAATATATTTTGCTTTGCAACAACAGCTGTCACTCTTTCATGTGACATAAACTGATGTTAAGTTGAATAATAACTAGTTAGAAGATGATCTAAAGGGACTGATCAGTTTCCACTGACAGCGAGTGCAGCGTCGTCTTTCCACCACTGGATGGCGCCGCCTGACCATCCCTGTTCTGTGACGGCGGGGTCGTCCAGGTCAACCGTCTCCCTGCTTCTCCTCACATTTACTCACGCACAAACAAGCACTTACCAATCATAAACACTGAATTAGATTGCAGTGCAGTTTGTCACAGGTATTATCACTAATTTAAGGACAATAGTGGTTCAAAAGAAAAGCTCTCAGTTCCGTGTGTGGCGTTTGGTTGGGGATATTAGTTCTGGTAATGCTGTAGATAGAAAACATGATAATAATGTTCACTTTTAGTGAAATTAAAAGTTTCCATAGCAAACTATATCATAAAACGACACGTCTTCAAGGTTTTGTGTCCTGAATTTAATCCTGAAAAGGCTAATAAATATGAAATAGGGCATCATGGACAGGAATGACCCAGGACAAACCTCTTCTTTTATACTGTCACAGGTACTACTGCCAAAAATATACAAAATACACAACTATAACTATTATTAGTACTCTTGCAAGCCTCTTTAGGGCCCTTAACACGACCCCAACCCACCCCTTAAATATACAAATGTGTCCAGTAACAAGCTAACTGCTGTTTCTGGCGAGTGAAATCACCAAAACTGGGAAAAGGTGAAGAAAAAACAAACAAATGTAGACATTTGACATTAGATTCTACAGTTAAACATTACACATGATGGGTATTTTTATAGGCTGATTCCAGTAAAACAGATGTTGATGATGATGATGATGATGATGATGATGATGATGTTGATGAACAGAGGAAGTCAAAAAGAGGTCAAATCTTTTAATTAAATATACGAGGGGCCCCCTGGTGGCCGAGCCAGTTCTCTCTACTGCAACAGAACTACTATCACAAGTAGTAGTCGAGGGAGTACTCACATCTTTTACTTCAGTAGAAGTACTAATACCGTGCAGAAATACGCTTTTACAAATTCAAAATGTTACTGAATTAAAAGCACAAAAGTATTAGCATCAAAATAAACTTAAAGTATCAAAAGTAAAAATGACTCATTATGCATATTAACATATTATATTATTATAATTATTGATGCATTAATGTGTTCATCACTTTATTGTTGCAGCTGGTAAAAGTGGAGCCTAATTTAATAACTTTAATAATTATATACTACTCAATAATACACCATAGTTTATTATTATTACAAGGCTTTGTTGAATACCTGATTCTGATTGGTCAATCACGGCGTTCTACATTCTGTTATTTCTTTATAACAGACTGTTGCTATGTATAACAGACCGTTGCTATGTATAGCAGACCGTTGCTATGGATAGCAGACCGCTGCAATGTATAGCAGACCGTTGCTATGTATAACAGACCGTTGCTATGTATAGCAGACCGTTGCTATGTATAACAGACCGTTGCTATGTATAGCAGACCGTTGCTATGTATAACAGACCGTTGCTATGTATAGCAGACCGTTGCTATGTATAACAGACCGTTGCTATGTATAGCAGACCGTTGCTATGTATAACAGACCGTTGCTATACATAGCAACGACCTGTTATACATAGCCCTGATGTGGTTTATTTCACAACGATGACCGGCTCGCTGTACATTATCCCTTACTTAGTTGATTTATATTTTATATTTTATTATATATATTTTATATATATATAATATATATTTTATATATATTTTATAAGTAATAATATCAGAGATTTTCATTTAAATGAATGCCTGTTAAGTCCCTGTCTATCGCTGAAGGAGGGAACACGATGGTGACTTTGGCCCACTGATTAAAGTATAAAAACATAACCCTGGGAAGTGATCTGTTTATCACTGCTCGCTAATTACGACACCGCTGTGCTATCATTAAAAAATAAAAATATGAATACTATGGTGTAACAGTTAATGTGCCTCCTGGAATCGTCGTTTCCTTAGTAACGACACATAATGTGTGTTAACATTAGGACTGGGCTGATACTGTAATTACAGGCCGACATTATTATGAAATGGTATCAGAGTGGAGTTGACTCTCGGCCCAACGCGGGGCACTCAGTCAGAAACACGCCGCCTCGTAACGATGAAATAAGTGACTCTTTCCTCCTTTGTTGTTGTCTCAAAGAGGAGAGATTGATTCTCTGATTCGTTCTCCGGGATACAAAAAGCCTTAATGTAGCCTTTCACACCCTCCTCCTCCTCCTCCTCATCTTCGTCTCTCCATCCTCAACGCATCACCTCGCTCTCATGTTCCAGGTTAACTCAATTACACAGAATAATCCGCTCCTCAGCAGAGGCCATTTCTGTAATCACCGCCATTATAAAACCAACCCTGATCCTGGAAGTCCACTCTGTAAGCGGTTATGTTTTTACAGGAGCTGAAGGCTCCTTACAGCTCCACTAATCATTATTTTTAGTATAACAATTCATCAAATGACTTCATCAACAACTCTGAGGAGCTTTTTAGGCTCTTTAAGCTCATAGTTTTGGTCAGTAGTGGGAAGAAGTACTCAGATCTTTTACATGAGTAATACCACAGTGTAGAAATACTTTGTTACAAGTCAAATATGAAGAAATTGATTTTTTTTGTATATTTGTTTGCATCTATTGTTCGATAGGTACACAATATGACCGGGGACCAGAGAGGTGATCTAAAAGGTTAAAAAGGCATTTTTTAATTTCATCTCGACTTTAATGCTACACTGATTACAGACAATGAGCCGAACAGCGAGCATGGTGGCGAGCGGCAGCGCCGGGTCTAACGGTCCCTCCGCCTCACTCCCCGGAGAGCGACAAGCTAACTAGCGAACTAGTCAGTCATCAGTCTCCGGGAGCTGCGACCGCTCTCTCTTTACGTGTGTTTTGTTGTCACCGTAACAACAATCGCCATTTTATTTTGTACGAGTCATAGTCCACAGCTTAACGACCCGTCTATTCCTATTTTATTTCTATAAAAGTAAAACCTTTCATACAGCGTGTACTCTGTAATGAGAGAGCAGAACGTCTCTGAGGTTGTTAGCATAATAAAACACGTGAGTGATGATTGGATCTGCACATGACACCATGTGACCGACGAGGCTCCCCCACTTCCTCCTCCTCCTCCTCCCCAAAGCTGCCGGAGAACGCTGTGAAGTGGCAGATGAAATATTAATCTTCTTGAATTTATGATGGAGGACAGCGGGTGGGAAGAGAGAGAGAGAGAGAGAGAGAGAGAGAGAGAGAGAGAGGATGATTGGTGAAAAGACATTAAACCAAGACATCAGGAGAGAGGTAGAGGTGAAGAAGGAAGAGGAGGAAAAGGGGAAAAGTTCTCCTCCTTAACACCCTTCACTGACAAAATCGTATCATTCCCACTTCCAGTGATGTGCTCAATGTTCCCCAACATTTCCAGTAGATGTGCGTCTGTTGCGTCTGTCGGTAATTAGCATCGATGCTACAGTGTAAAAGGCCACCTGTCCTGCCCCATCTGTGGGTACGTTTCATTCACAAAACCTTCGTAGGTTCACGTAATTCTTTTAAACTTGACCTCACTGTATAAAATGACCTTGTGGTGACCTCTAGGATAATCACAGCCTCATGAAACTTTACAGCCACAAACTAGAGACCTAGAGCATTCAGAGGATGGATGGATCAGACTAGAGACCTAGAGCATTCAGAGGATGGATGGATCAGACTAGAGACCTAGATCATTCAGAGGATGGATGGATCAGACTATAGACCTAGAGCATTCAGAGGATGGATGGATCAAACTAGAGACATAGAGCATTCAGAGGATGGATGGATCAGACTAGAGACCTAGAGCATTCAGAGGATGGATGGATGAAACTAGAGACCTAGAGCATTCAGAGGATGGATGGATCAGACTAGAGACCTAGAGCATTCAGAGGATGGATGGATCAGACTATAGACCTAGAGCATTCAGAGGATGGATGGATCAAACTAGAGACATAGAGCATTCAGAGGATGGATGGATCAGACTAGAGACCTAGAGCATTCAGAGGATGGATGGATCAGACTAGAGACCTAGAGCATTCAGAGGATGGATGGATCAGACTAGAGACCTAGAGCATTCAGAGGATGGATGGATCAAACTAGAGACCTAGAGCATTCAGAGGATGGATGGATCAAACTATAGACCTAGAGCATTCAGAGGATGGATGGATCAGACTATAGACCTAGAGCATTCAGAGGATGGATGGATCAAACTAGAGACCTAGAGCATTCAGAAGATGGATGGATCAAACTAGAGACCTAGAGCATTCAGAGGATGGATGGATCAGATTAGAGACCTAGAGCATTTATGACTAGAACAATTCGACACACAGTGCTGAGCAGCATCTCAAATTAATCTCCAGGTTCCCAGCTTTCAGATGATGTACACCACTTCTATGTGACATCTACTGTTGACCTGCTATCTCCCCCTGAACACCCCCTGTACCTCCCTAAAAAGAGACTAAAGCAGGTCTACTGTGGGTCTCTGAGGGTTAACTCTCACCTGCAGATTCACAGAAGATAATCTGCTCCTCATTTGTCAGCACAGATTTGTGCTGCGGCAGAGAAATATCCAGAGGTGACCAGAGGTTTTACTTTTTTTTCTGACCTTGAAACCTAAAGTGATTCTGATAAAGCAGCTTGTGTCCATATTGTACCCTCGCGGTGAGCAGGCGGGGCGGAGATCTGGTCATGAGTCAGAGGGGAGACAAAGAGACGGAGAACAGCACCTGAACCTCATTAATCGTCTCCCACAGCGCAGGTTTCTCTTGGTTTGTGTCAGCAGGAGCAGCAGAGTGGAAAGAGAGAGAGGAAGTGGTTGATTCCCATGTCTTGACAGAACAGGAGGAGTATTACAATGAGCAGAGCTACAATGTAAAGTAATGTGATGATTCATTTTAACGGTCTAATACCTCCATATTAGACAAGAGATGAGGTTTTTTTTTATGAATGCATAATAATGAAATGGGAGATTGGGACAGAAGTCACCAGCTCTACAGTTCCCCTAAGCTCTACGGAGTGATTTAACATCTTTAGGCCAAGATTTGAATTGTACTTTTCTGGTTCAGTCTCACTGTTCTCATCAACATTGATTGTAGTTAAAGCCGGCAGCTGTTCTCAATGAAATAGATCTGATAAACCCACTACTCAGGACCAGAGTTAGAGACTAGCTGGTGAACAAAGTGGAGCATTTAGGAGCTAAAGAGACAGATATTTCCAGTACTTATTTATGGTTTTGTTTTTATTTACTCTTTTGTAAACTTGCCTTGAACACACAGTATCTCTATCTGTCGTCTGTGGGCAGAACAACAGGGATATAAGTGCTGGGAATCTGCTGGTCATTTATTTATTTTAATTTATATTAGAGCTGTCAAAGTTAACGTAAATTCATTTTAATGCCACAAATTTCTTAAAACGTATTAATGCAATGTGTGACTTTTAGGATGTAGCGGGCTCATATGAAACTAGAAAACCTGATGAATCCATCGGTACCAACCATGTCATACTGGCTTGTCGCAAAGGAGGTTAAATAACGCTCCAAACTTACGCTACATTTTGGTGAGGAATAACTGGCCATTTTCAAAGGGGTCCCCTTGACCTCTGACCTCCAGATCAGTGAATGTAAATGGGTTCTATGGGTACCCACGAGTCTCCCCTTTACAGACATGCCCACTTTATGATAATCACATGCAGTTTGGGGGCAAGTCATAGTCAAGTCAGCACACTGACACACTGACAGCTGTTGTTGCCTGTTGGGCTGCAGTTTGTCATGTTATGATTTGAGCATATTGTTTTATGCTAAATGCAGTACCTGTGAGGGTTTCTGGACAATATCTGTCATTGTTTTGTGTTGCTGATTGATTTCCAATAATACATTTATAAATACATTTGCATAAAGCAGCATATTTGTCCAATCCCATGTTGATTAGAGTATTAAATACTTGACAAATCTCCCTTGAAGGTACATTTTGAACAGATAAAAAACTGTGCATTAATCGCAATTAAATATTTTAAGCAATTGAAAGCCCTAGTAAAAACATAAAATACAATTTAAAAATTTTAAAAAAATACAATGTCAAAGTAAAATGTCTATAAGCATTGATAAAAAGTGGCTTCAGTTGGTCCAGTTTCTGAGCTCGTCCACAGCCTGTACTGTAGCTGTGCAGGATTTCTGTGATGTTGTTGCTCATTAGAGTCATTTATACACAAACACCTGCAACTGGGATCTGCCCAGTGCAGCCAAAGTCGTGTGCGGTTGACCACTGAGCAGATGCACTGCAGCAGTGGGGGGTTAAGCACCTTGCTCAAGGGCACCTTGATGCTAGTTAATGAACGGGGGGGCGGAGGGGGGGTTGAGGTAAATGCTTCAGTGCCCCTTTGTGGATGTTTTCAGACAGAAAACAGACACATTACAATCCTATTCTTCAAACCTGAACCTTTGTTTGGGAAAAGAGTTGATGTTTTTTTCCATGCTGTTCTACTCAAAGTATATTATCATATTATAAGAACCATTATCAGCCTGTGATCTACCTATGCAGGGAGGTCATATTAACAACAAGAACCACCACCGTGGAAGAAAGCAGTGATAAAAGGAATGAAAGGGAAGCTGAGGTAGAAAAACATGAACAGTATATCCACCAGACTGAGCCGACAAACAGCCTCCTTGTTAGAGACCTCCGTGTCGGTGCAGTGGGAGCGCTGACACAGGGTCAGACTGGAAGTAAATAAAAGAGTGAACCCTGGGTTGTCCAGCAAAAAAGTTAATCCTGAGTAAACACGGCACAGTGCATCGTGTTTTGGCCTGTCAAACACCATCAAGCACAAATACCTCGTAGCATGTAGCATGTAGCATTACTGAGTCAGTTTTACTGTTTACATTGCAAGACGAGAATATTAAGTCTAGTTCAAGGCTGTCAATCGATTACAAATATTTAATCACGATTAAACATTTTTTATCTGTTCAAAATGTACCTTTCTCAGCTTTACAGCGCTCCCCGCCCGGACCTCGCGGCACTGTGACGGGGCCCCATGCTCCCGGTGCCGCAGCCCACATAAAAGGCGCCAGGGGTCTGCGGCGATGTCTGCAACCCACCCCACCTGTCTTGAAACACGGACCAAGGAGTCTAACGCACGTGCAAGTCAGAGGGTGCAAGCAAAACCCTGTGGCGCAATGATAGTGAGGGCTGGCGCACGCCGGCTGAGGTGGGATCCCGGCCCCGCGGATTCGGGCGCACCACCGGCCCGTCACGCCCGCACCATCGGGGAGGTGGAGCGTGAGGACAAGAAAGACGGTGACGAGATTTTAACGTTTTGCTGCTGTAAAGTGGTATCGGAGCCGTTGTGTACATGAGCACAGTATCGGACCCGATACCCGATACCCGATACTGGTATCGGTATCGGTGCATCCCCAGTGACAAAGTAAGAACATGTTGTACAGCAACCGAACCACTGTAACCTCTGGTTAGGACAGTATTCACAGAGGATCGTATGCGTAGGTGCAGTGAATAGGTGATGCAGTCAGGACTGATGCAGAGACAGTGTGGGAGGGAGGAAATGATTCATTCTTTACGTCGCACTACGTAAGAAGAGAAGTGTTTCTGTCACTAACACAGAGCCAAGACCTCCTTCTCCTCCTCCTCCTCCTCCTCCTCCTGTTCAATCAATGAAAACAATAAATGTTAAAGATGTAAATGGAGCTATAATGCAGGTGCAGCTCCCGGTGGGTCCCTGACCTCCCTCCCTCCCCCCTCGCCCTCCTGACGCATACTCCCACGCGCCTTGCCTTCTGGGTCACCGCTACAAGACGGGGTCACCACAAATTGATTTGCTCCGTATCGCGGCCACATTAATCACCCATTCATCACTTCACACGGCGAAGGCTGACGTCCGGCGAAAATCAATTCATCATCAATAAAAAATAAAAAGACCATCCGCTCCGTTACACACACACACTTCTTAGTTTGTCACGTTGTCTGGCTGCACGGGAGGCCGTTTTTTAAAGCTATTGTTGGGCTATAAGCTCGCTTACACGTCAACCATCGGGCTGTCAGAGCCGATCAGGAAGGACGGCGGCGGATGAAGGCTGGCGTGGTCGTGTGGCTGCGAGGCGGACGCTGTTTTGACAGATGAAGCCAGTACAGAAGTCCTGAAAATGACAGCTTTCATCTAAAGTGTAAACACTGCCAGGGTAATTCATGTTGTCATGGAGGGATGAAATGTGATTACAATATGCTGTAATAATTGTATTTTTTACGTTAGAGCCTTTTAGCTCACGCTCTCATGCAGAGTGACTGTAAAGCTTTGTTACAGCTGTTAATGTAATAAAGTCAAAATAATGGAATGAACCATGACGGTAATGGCAATTGACATCTATTACTGTCCTAATCAAATTAATGTAATAAGTTCCCCCTTGGTAAGATTAAGGCTTTTAAATCCCCTTTGTTGAATGAACATACAGTATGTTGTAATGGCATACGGTGTAAAATCAACTTATTAAAGGTCACAGGAGCTTATTCTGGAAAACTAAATCCGAACAAAATGAAGCGATAGGAAAACCACAGCGTGGACTGATGCTCAAACTCCTTATTTTACCCTTTTCCACCAAAATTAGTGCGTATATGCAAGTGTTTAAAACACGGGAGAACCTGCTAACCCAGAGGTCAGCAACCTGCGGCTCTTTAGCTCCTCTGCAGTGGCTCCCTGTGGATTTATAAAAATGGAAATGAATAAGTGTTCTTTGTTTACATTTTCATTTTTATTTATCATTGTTGTAGGTCTATGGTACGACGGTACGACGGTACGACGGAGGATTAGGGCCACATTGAGGAAAAAAAATAAATCAGAGATTTCAAGAATAAAGGATAAAGTCATAGGTGTACGAGAAAAAAAGGCGTAATATTACGATAATAAAGTCATAATATTATAAAGTAGTAATTTTTCGTGTTATTTTCTTTTTCTTCTCATAAAGTTAAGATTTTATTCTCCTAATATGACTTTTTTTCAATAAGTTACGACTTTATTCTCGTTATATTACAAAATTTTTTTCTTTCACTCAAACAGAAAAAAGCAACATAGCATGCAGACATTCCCACAGACATGTAACCATTACCCCGTCAGCTGCCTCTTCCCAGTTGGGACAAACAATGACGTTCTCAGGCTGTGCATTTTTTTCTACCCTGAGCTGATTAAGTTAGCGGAGTGGAGGATGGAGGGGTGAGGGTGGAGGGTGGAGGGGTGAGGACGGCGGCTGCGAGCATGGGGGGGGGAGGCTAAACAGGGCGAACACAAAAGAATTCCTGGTGCCATTCCACTGATGCCGATGTGGTCATTCCGACAAACCGGAGGGGCGAACGCAGGCATCTGGGCTCTGGGAGGAGACAAAGGGACAGACTGTCGGCCCACCGGGGGCTCATCTTAACCCCGGACACGCTTGTTACCCATAAAGCTTTTTAAAGAGGAGATGGGAGAGAGAGAAGGAGAGAGAAGGAGAGAAGGGATAAAGTAGACAGAGGAAGGAATAATGAGGTTTTTGGGGGGTTTTCAAGCAGATTGAGCAAAGCAACACTAATCAATATGTTTTTATAAAAGCAATATATCAAATGAATGTGTAATGAGAAAGGCTTTGTTTATTGTGACAAACCTACAGAGAATGATCATACAGCTCTACAAAGCTTTTTAGCCTCTTTCAGCTTCTAGTTTTGGATTTACCACACAGTTACTGAATGTTTCTCTCTCATTAGGGACGTCACGGTGAGGAGATTTTCCCACCATAAATTTGTCTCAACACTGGGGTTACCGATAACACCGGACATTTTACAGGAAAAGATGACGCTCAATATGTGTAGAGCGCTTACTTTGGTCTTTAACGTCGGGTGGCTGGCGGTGTGTCTGACCTCTCAGGTCCAGCTTTCGCTGCGGGGCCGCAGGGGTCTACCTGGCGCCGCTGCACCACGCACACCGGCTGCGACCGCTCAGTCCTCCTTGCAGCAATAATCTCATTAACTTTATGGTTCTCTTACATCGTTGGGTTTAAATCTGAAATATTGCCTAATAGGCGCTTTTGCTTTTCGCTTCGACACCAAATCCTCCGCCGTCTCTCGGTATGTCAACTCTCTCTCGTCCCGTGTGTGAAATCTGACACATGCCGCTCTGAGCTGACTTCTGCTGCATTCACTTTCAGATTGTAGCGTCAGTCGTCCAACTATCGATTGATAACATGCTGCTGATACGCCAAATTGAAATAAATGGGTTTTATTTCTGTAAACATAAAAAACAAAACGGCCGTGGGGGCGGTGGGTACGTAATGTAATCTGTGTGTTTCTGACCACCGTGTAACACCGGTAACACCGACTACCGTGACAAGCCTAGACTGAATGAGTCTTTGCCAAAATTAAGCATAAGTTTGGAGCGTCGTTTAACGTCCTTCACGACATGCTAGCTATGACATGGTTGGTACCAATGGATTCCTTAGGTTTTTAGTTTCATATGATACCAGTATCTTCACTTTGCATCTTTAAAACCGAGCACGCTACAACCTAAAAATCACAAGTTGCGTTAATGCGTGACTATTGCGTTAACGTTGACAGCCATACTGTATTTACATTGTAAAAACAGCTGAAGAACGGTTAAGAAAAAGAATGAGTGAGTTGTTAAATGAGTGAAAGTATGGAGGGAGACAGACGAAGTAAGACAGAAGACGTGAGAAAATGATTCCAGAACAGCAGCAAACAGCCCGTTGAAACCAAACAGGAACTTTATAAAACACACACTGTGATAAACATCCAGACACACACATGACAGCAAACACTGGAGGGGGGTGCGAGACACAACAGCTGTCCTTTTTGAGAGGAACCACAATGGAGGAGCTCTGCAGCACCTGCCTCTGCTCCCTCCCTCCCTCCCTCCTCTATATCCTCACCCACAGGACACAACCGGCGAGGAGGGCGAAGGCGTGCGTGCCTCCAGTCGGGGAGGCGTCTTCTATTCACCCCGTTCAGCTGCCTCATCTGCATACTGTTTGACTTGCTGCTTCTAATTTGGGTGCGTTCCCCTTTGAAGGCAGATGTATGTAAACAATGTCTCTTTTCATCTCAGCAGGATAAGGAGATGACGGATTCTAGGTCATTAACCCCCAGAGGACTGACGGCTAACAAAGGCAAACCTGCCGCCGGTTCAGAACACAGCCGCATAATCAGCCACAACAGTTGAGACCGCTCGTCCACAGCGTGTAGAAATATGCAAGACAGCAGCGTGCCACCACACTAATGAATGCTGGGATGCCATGTTTGACTAATACAGAAGGCACATACCAGAGCTGTTGGCTTTTAATCAAGTTTGGGGCGTTGTTTTTGCATTTAGAGTTTCAGTCTGAGTTTTCATAACTATATACTAGAGCTGGCAATCAATTAAAATATTTAATCGGGATTAATCCCAATCTGTAAAATGTACCTTAAAGGTAGATTTGTCCAGTATTTAATCCTCTTATCAACATGGGAGTGGACAAATATGCTGCTTTATGCAAATGTATGTATATATTTATTACTGGAAATCAATTAACAACGTAAAACAATGACAGATATTGTCTAGAAACCCTCACAGGTACTGCATTTACAATACAAGACCAGAGTGTAATTAGACCCAATGCAAAATTTGGTACACCAAAACAGAGCCCATAATGAAGACAACACTATCACCATCCACCACCGATTAATTATTAATTCATTTTCCCTGCACTTCACAATTCATTCTCTCAGTCTGCCTTAAAAAAAAAAAAAAAAAAAATTCTGCTATGATGATGACACACCAATTGATTATGGCTGTTAGATTACAACGGGGACCCCTAACCGACCCCATCAGACTGAACATTACTTGGACCAGACCTGTCGTAGGTCCTGGGAACCGAGTACATCCGAAAAGACCTCGGCCCAGAAATGCTGTCGCTATGGTACTTATAATTAGATCATTTTTTTTATTATTATCTGTAATGGTTCCTCCAGTTATTCATCGAGCTAAAATGCCAGCTTACAGCTCATTGTGATGTAAAATATATTAAAAAAACAAGTATTAATGGAAAGTACAACAAACAATGTAGTATGGTTGGTATTATTCCACCTCAAAGATGGTGAACTTGTAATGCCCGGTTCACACTACACCATATCAGCCCGATTATAGCCCGACACGGCCGCCGTAGGGTGTCGACTCGGATCGGTAACGATAAATGAGCGTCGTGTGCGACAGTCGATCATTTTATCTCGTGTAGCGTGTCATAGTACACAACAACCGACGCCGCGTCTGGGAGGCCTCCCGACAGAAAGTCTAGCATGTTTTATTTTTTTATTTTTTTTGCTTTCCACGACGTGTTCCGTCACGGCCGTGAATTTGACCGGCTGAGCACAAACACACAGGGCTGTAAACGGAAGCATATCGGACCTTCAACCGCTGCCGGACCCCGCCGTAGGATATTCAATCTAGGTTGTGTCGGAGTAAAAAAACACCACCGCCGGTGCGTCTTTGCACATGGATCATCCCGTTGTGCGTCTGCTTTCGCTTCTCCCTGTGAATTATATTTCTATTATTTCCCCCCGGAGCCTTGTGGGCCCCTTTACATGGTCGGGCCCGGAGAGGGGGGGGCTTGTGCCCTGGTAAAGCCCGTATATTAAGAAGGCGGTGCGGAGAGAGTGCGTATTGTCAGAACAGGGGATCGACGTGTAGTCCGTCGTGTGTCGCGGCCAAGTCATGACAAGAATTTATGACTCTCAATCGTCTAATCTGACATAGTGACCATCGTAACCGTCAAAAATATTGTGCAGTCTGATCCTGGCATAAGAGGAATTATTATTCCACTATTAATATTACTGTTTAATCTAATGTATGTCAAATTAAAAACATCTTAATGGCCTAAAATATACATTATATGTGTGAATAAGTATATTCTTTCACTTACAGGAAGTAGTAGACTAATCGACATTATAAAGTAAATAAAACATTAATGATTCAGAACTACAGCTTGTATGATATGCTTATAGTGGTAGAGATAGTTTGCCTCGTGGAGCTCCAACAAGATAATAGTTCACCAATGAATATCACTACACACACACACACACACACACACACACACACTCATATCCATCCTACACCATCACTTGCACTGTGACCCTGCGTATTCCCCGCAGCGACGCTCTGCATATTTATAGGCAACACGTGTACGTGGGTATTTCTGATGTAGTATTTATGAGTACTCTTCTGTGTGAGATGAGTACCTCTTCACACGTGTGTGTGCGTGTGCGTGTGTGTGTGTGTGTGTGTGTGTGTGTGTGTGTGAGAGAGAGAGAGATTGAGTGAGAGAATAATGAGAAAGAATTGCATATATACATTATACTGTATGTTACGTATTCATGCAGATGAAGAAAGAGATCCTCTCTGCAGATCTGAAATGTCGCACATGTTCACCTGAGAAAAGATATTTACTGGACGTAGTTTGTTTCATGTTTAAAGCAATAATCCATCATATTTAATACACATATATTTATGTTTCCTTTCTTATCAGGTGTCTGTAGTCGTGCTAGCAGCTCTGTGAACTGTAATAAGGCGATATATATATGTATATATATATACATATATATATACAGTATATATATATATATACTGTATATAATATATTAGAAACAGAGCATACATGCTCAATTAAGCAACTGGCGAATGAGGTCTAAAAATAAAGGACTCAAACTGGTCTGCAGTTGAACCTTCAGCTAGAATCCTGTTGGGATCCACTGACCCAAACAGGAAGCAGAAAGAACACAAAGCCCTCGCAGCTTCACGGGGTGGGCGGCGGCTTTTGTGTGCGAGTGTGTGTCAGTGAGGTTAGTTGGGGTTACGGGAGGTGAAAGTGTGTGTGTGTGTGTGTGTGCTGGGGTCAGCGGGTAACACACACACACACACACACATGCAAACACACATATTCACCACCTCCGACAAACAGACATCTGCAGCCTGAACTCTCTCTTTCTGAGGTCAACTGGTGTGTGTGTGTGTGTGTGTGTGTACCAAGTGTGCCATCATGAGCGAGGCCTGAAGGGGCGTCTCCTGAAATTGATGACCCATTGTGAGAAACACAACAGTGCACGCACTCCCTGTTCCCACATATACTCACCCACACACAACACAAACACACACACACATCAGACCGGCCCATACGGTACTCCCCTTTTAGGGGATAGAAAACTGACGATCTCATAGACTTCAATGCAGTTTGACGTATGTTTGGATTGTAATTTTGACAAGTTCATATGCATTCATCTCTTGTTATACAAATGTTTGTTTTATACACGTCTAATAATTATTTTACTAACCTATCCTGAACCTGAGCGTTCGCGCTATCTTAATAAATGAAGGTTGATCGCCGCCATGTCCCTTCAGTCTTCCCCCGTCCAACACAGTGGAGGATATTACTGATCCAGACATCTCTACATATCTGATAGATAGGCTAAGTGTTGTCTGTAAACGTGTTAATAACCAACTGTTTGATCTATAAACTGAGATTTAGTTACAACGTTAATGTTACTGCAGCAGCCTCACACTCAAGCTAACGTTAGCTATCCACGCTAGTCCCTGTCACCAGCATCATTTATCCATTTAGCACACTGGCGGTGAATATTCACGTATTGTATGAGCCTCAGATCTCAGTGTGAAAGCCTCGGTTAACCCGCTACACAACGCGATGCTGGTCTGGTCTAGAGCTTGGAGCCATAAAGACCCTCTATTAGATCTTTTTTAGGACACGGCAGGGGAACATATGAGAGATCAGCGTTTTTGGATTTATTACCTCCGCCAAGGCCGGGTTTGTCTGTTAGCAGGATTACTCCAAAAGTCTGTGATGGATTTGAATAATATCTTTTGGAGGGGTGGGATGTGGCACAATGAACAATCCATTACATTTTGGTGGCGATCCGGATCATTATCCGGCTTCGGGAATTTTTTTACGGATTTCGATCAGCCAGAACATTAAGACCTCCGGGTATAACACATGTGCAATGCAGCTGATGACGCGTTGATGACGCATGACCCCGCCTCCTTCATTCAGAGAGAGAGACAAAGAGAGAGAGAGCGGGGGACGACGACTGTAGATTCGGCGTTTTTTCACTTTAAACTCGGTGAAATTACAGTCGAGTTGGACCAAAGCACACTTGGTGATTGTTGGAAACAGTAACGACAACGGTTTAGGTGAGTTTTATTTTGTTTCTGTTCAGTTTGAATGAAGTTGTTTTACGATGCTCCGCTACGCAAGCTGCACGGAGAGAGGGGGGGTCAATCTTACTTGGGCAGCTTGGCGGAGGTCTGCGCTCTCCGAGTGCCATTCTAGTTGTTGGTGCAACCAACTACACAGCAACTCTTCAGCATAGCGTTGTTAATTTTAATTGGTTTGTTTAAAGTTTGGAGACATGTTTCAACTTCTTCTGTTTCCTCTGTTACCGTCTATAAGGGACACAGGGTTGTTTTGTTGGCATGGTGATGAGAGCCTACTCTGGATGACGTATTGCCGGTCTGATGTTTCCACACATACGTAGACACACACAGGAGAATCCCAAATCCACCTAACACGCCGAAATAGGTCTGAATGTTCAGTTGCCATGTAGGCGGATCATATGAGCGTGTGCTGACAGGAACCCCCTCCCCCCACCCCCCCAGAAACATTAAGACAGAAAGGGTCCCGTTTGATGAGGCGTTAAAGCTGCAGAGCAGATAAAAGTCGTCTTTAAACGCAAAAGAAGAAGAAACACACAGAGAAGAACACCTGCTCTTCTCATGAAACACACTGACCGGGGGGGAATCCCACTGATTGATTTCAGAGGTTAAATCCACTGCAGTCACCCAGCGGAGAAGAAAGAAGAAGATAAGTTACAGAAGAGTTCACATCTGCTTTGATACGACTCAGACATTGATTGCAAAAGGTTTGTGAAGTTATGAGCTTCACAACATAAAAACACAGAGCTTAACTGAAAAGAAAATCCATAGAAACCTGAGCAAAGACGAGGCAACTACATCTGTACAACTACATCTGTACAACTACATCTGTACAACTACATCTGTACAGGTCTCTCAAATCTCTCTGGATATCTTATCTGGATAAGGAAACACGCCTGTCAATGCAGCAGTGTTCATTTCTTTTTCAAAAACCAAAATCACTCACTACTCCGAATGTTTTATTATACCCTATATAGTGGACTTAAATTATCCCACAATGCATCGTAAAAGGTAGTGACAACGATGGTCACAACCAATAGAACAGCAAGGTTTTTTAGCTTTCTGTCGATTTTATTTGGTTTTCACGTTTTACTAATAAATATATATAAAACTGACTGACCTGTCTTTCTGTTGGGGTCTTAAAAGACGTTTCTTTCTCACCACATCGGATGGATTGCACCATTTTCAGGCTGATATCCTGTGGAATGAAAAGAACATGAATGTAAATTAGGATGGCATCTAGAAATTTAGATTTTTGTCATATTCTCTTTAAAAACATGAGTTTATGGTCTCAATCTCTAGTTTCAAGTCTTCTTCAATACAGCATGATGTTCATTTAGTAAATTATGGTCCCATTTAGAGTCAGATAGACCATAAAGCAGGGGATGCTTTAGGGCGGGGCTACCTTGTGATTGACAGGTCACTACCACGGCGTTGTCCGGTCTGGGAGTTGTCCGTGTTTTCGTCTTATAACTTTAACCCTTTCACAGTCTGTTTTCAGTTCATGAAGGTTAATTATAACCTTTTTGGTCGACTAAAAATGTCTTATTCAGCATTCGGTTGTGCTCATCTCCACCCTCTGGTGTCACTTCTGGTTGCAAAAAACCAAGATGGTGACGGCCAAAAGCCAACATGAGTGACATCACGGGGACTACGTCCACTTCTTATATACAATCTGTGAGCGACAAACTGACAAGGGTTGAACAAATATTGGCTGGTTAGATAACTGCAGGACTGATGAGAGAAGTGGGAACAGGTGAGTAGCTGGGCGGGGCAGTCAGGTGATGAGGAAACAAGGTAAACGTAAACCGACTGCATCTGGTTGATGGAAGTAGAATGGGGCAAAGGTTTGGTTTAGGGAACCAGAAATGTGGCTAGAGAGGAGGGACAGCGAGACAGACTATGACAAAAAACAAGTGTATTTGAGGCCATTCAATCTGGTAAAAGACAGAATTTATAAATAATCACTCTCCCTGCGTAGCTGCCACTCTGGATACTTCCACATCGAAAGATTCTTGGTACCTTAAGACATTTAAAAGTTATAAAAGTGCTCTCTAAATATAAAAAATGACTAATTCCTGAACCTGCTGAATCCATTCAGAGCTTCTTTGAACTGCCTCCTCACAGTTTGTCTAATGTGTAGCTGTGTGGGTAGTCAGCATGAATTCCACATAAGTAAATATGGCGCAATATGTTATTGATCTAAGCTCCCGTAATAAACAAATCTCTTGTTCCCATAGGGCCTAAAACTATGAGGTACTTGGCCAAATCCTCCGAGGCGTCCCAGCAGCCTGGAGGAGACAGCTGGAAGGTGATGAATAAAAAATACAGTGGTGGGAGTAGAGAAACACTTTGGGAGCCACATTTACATTTTAAGCATTTGGCTGAGGCTGATATCCAAAGTAGGCAGGTGAGGGATTCAAAGTGTTGCTTCGGGGCCTTTCTGAAGGTGAAGAGACCAAAGGGAGCCGAGTGCAGCGATCACAGCCGTCACTTTAGAACTTACAGGAGATTCTTTACGATCACAAGTCCGCCACAGATTATCCTTTCATTTTTATGTTTGAGCAGAGCAACTGATTGGAGTTTAATTACAAAATATTAGGGCTGTCAATAGATTAAAATATTTAATCGTGATTAATCGCACATTTTTTATCTGTTCTAAATGTACCTCAAAGGGAGATTTGTCAAGTATTTAATCCTCTTATCAACATTGGAGTGGGCAAATATGCTGCTTTATGCAAATGTATGTATATATTTATTATTGTAAATCAATGAACAACACAAAACAATGACAGATATTGTCCAGAAACCCTCACAGGTACTGCATTTAGCATAAAACAATATGCTCCAATCATAACATGGCAAACTGCAGCCCAACATGCAACAACAGCTGTCAGTGTGTCAGTGTGCTGACTTGACTATGACTTGCCCCAAACTGCATGTGATTATCATAAAGTGGGCATGTCTGTAAAGGGGAGACTCGTGGGTACCCATAGAACCCATTTACATTCACACATCTGGAGGTTCAGAAGTCAAGGGACCCCTTTGAAAATGACCATGACAGTTTTTCCTCACCAAAATTTAGTGCAAGTTTGAACTGAGCCCGTTACAACCTAAAAATCACAAGTTGCATTAATGTGTTAACGCAACTAGGCCGTGGCAGCACATCACCCCGACTCTCATCCACCTTCACTGGCTTCCAATCAAGTCCCGCATCAACTATAAACTCCTCCTTCTCACATACAAATCCCTCCATGCCCCTCAATACCTAACCGACCTTCTCCACCCCTACACTATTCTTCCCAACAAGATAATATGACATGGTTGGTACCATTGGATCCATTAGGTTTTCTAGTTTCATATGATACCAGTATCTTCGCTCTAGCTTTAAGACTAGGACCACTACAGCCTCTGGTCTCAGACGGTTATACAACTTAGGCATTATCTATCTCGCCACATAAGAAATGAAGAAAAGAAACTTTTATAGTGTCAAAATCTGACTTTACTGCTGTAAATTAACAACAAACTGGATATCCAGCCTACTCTGCAGTGAACCTTAGAGCAACACCACCTCCAGATAAACATACTGCTCTCTGTGGAGCCTGCGAGATCCACAAAGATCACAGTTCCTTCAGAGTTTCCATTTAAAAATTCATTTCTTTTTCATTTTTCACACATTTTTCATCAGTTAACTGGAGTTTAAGAGCCTGCTTTGTCTGCAGAATCACGTATACAGATGGTGAGCCGCTGATATTGACTCTATTGTGAGATGCCAAAAGTTTTCAAATCCTTCAAGTTATCAATCTGTTTTTTCTGGTTTCTTCTCCAGACTTTCCAGACCTGCGTGTGAACCCGGCGAGGATAAAGCAGCGACGTGATGCGCCTGTCTTGTTTCCTCAGCACCGTCTTCATGCGTCAGCTTGATTTTCTTCATGGTGATGTTCAGATAAGGGAGGCGTGGGAGGCAAATGTCCCAATTCTTCCCCATTCATTTTACACCGGAGCTATTTAGCTGACACATTTACCCAGAATGCCTTCTGCTGAGTGAAACATCTGAATAAGATCTGATTCCTAGATCATCAACAGTGATCCACGGTCACAGTCACCAAACAGGGAACATGTGCATGTTAGTGAAGATCAGATAACAGAATGAGTCAAAGAAAATGTTAGAAAAAGATGATTTCTATTTTCTGCTATTTAATATTTCTACTCCACTACATTTCACAGGGAATATTGTACTTTTACTCCACTGTTTGACAGCTTTAGTTACTTTAGTTCGCGTTTTATGTCTCCACCAAACAGTCAAGCTGCAGTTTATATCCATGTCTGTCCAAAATGCCATCACTACATCATTTTATCTTATTAGACATGGGAGTGAAATTCTCATAATTAGCATATTAAAAGGGACTGTTTGTAAGAATCAGAAATTGCTTCTTAACAGCGACACCTGTGGCCGTTAAGTCAACGAAAGTCAGCGTCCTGTTGCTGGCGCTTGTGCTCGCTCTACATAGACATGGACGAGCATCGCTCAACACAGTGAGGCGACACACGTCAGCTAAAAGCACAATATCACTCTATATTTCAGCTGCTTGGCAGTAATGTTAGCTGACCAGACGAAGGTCTCTCCATGAATCAATGCTGATCCTAGTGTTGGCTTTTCCTGCCTCAGCCTCCCGACCGCGGCCGGAGGGAACAGGGGAGACACCGGAGTTTTGGGTCGGAGACGATAACGTGTCTCTCTGCGGAGCCCCGTCACTTCACAAGACACGGGAAACCTCTGTTGGTCTGGAGGAGCTGCAACAGTTATTTCTGCACAAACATCCACTGTACATTCACTAGATATTCTCAGAGCTAAACTAACTCTTCGGCAGTGTGGAGTGAGCGTGCATGCACGTGAGAGTGAAGTGAGAGAGCGAGCGAGAACGAGCAGAGACTCCGGTCCTGGAGACCAAAGCTACGGTCTCCCCGCGTCCTCCGACCGCGGCCAACACTGTTTAACAGACGGGCTTCACTGGATAGAACTTTGTGGTTTTGGTTCTTCCGTGTTTTTTGTGTTGGAGTCTTGTCTGAACAGCGTAGCCACAGTGACCTTTAACCACCAAAATCTGAGCAGTTCATCTTCGAGTCCAAGTGGATGCTTGTGCCAAATTTGAAGAAATTCCCTCCAGGTGTTCAAGATGTTGCGTTCACAAAAATGGGTCCGTACAGACGTACGTATGTTTCTACATATGGACTGTATAAAGTATGGATGTAGTCTCTGGGACATCCCCCAGAGGTTTCTGAAGAGCCAATGTGAAGCTCAATGTGTACCTGAGATATTGAAATCATGAGAATGGGACGTACCGACGGACGGACGGATGTACGACCCAAAAACATACAATTCAGACTGTGACCTTTGCCGTTTTAATGTTAGAGAATAAAACATTCCCCCAGATTGGTGCAGTATTCTGTGATTTTATTAAAAGTGCGCGTCGAGTGTAGAACAATACAGAAATGGATGTTTTCATCCGTCTCTCGGCCGTTTTGGGCTCCGCTTTCCTGATTCCACTTCAGGTCGACATCCATTATTAAGAGCTGCATCTCTGAGAAAGCAGCAGCGCCGTGTCGAATGAATAAATTGTGATGGCAAATAGGATGTGAGTGAGAACTGGGTCAGAACGACTCGGTACAATATGACTCAGCATTATCGCTCATCTCCCCTCCCTTCACTAAGCTCCCCTCTCACACACAAACACACTCACTCCATTAAAACTTCTAAAGCCTCCATTTCCTCCATTTAGATGCTCAGTGTGTAGCAGCCTCGCTCTGACCCTGCTGCAGCATGCTAATTGAGCCAGGAGGAGGAAGAAACCCACGGTTGTGATATTCTCCTGCTATAAATCAGGCTTTTCTTTGTTCCTACATTTCTCTCCCACACAGACATCGACTCTTCCCTACTGTTACTGCTGCACAACACTATCAGTGCATGTATTTTCAGCATGGGTAGCCCCAGTGGGACGCGGAGCCTCGCAACATTAATACAAAACTACTTTGGGAATTGAACTCTTAAGGCGACAACCACACAGGACTTTTAGATTATTCTGAAATCTGTTGGTGGGTGCTCAATATTCACATTTTGGACTTCTTTGGAGGCCCTGTTTGCACTCCACGTTAAATCACTGTCACCATCCTCCGTTTCACGAGCTGAACCGCTTCACTACATCAGGCAAAAAATAGACCTCTCCGCGGCTGCTATGTCGGTAACGTCTCTGACGAGATGATAAATGTCTGCTGGATGAGATGATAAATGTCTCAGCGCTCTCTCTTCTTCCCCAGAGAACACAATGTACCCACATCCTTTCATTTCAGAAAAGGCAGGAGCAAGTAGAGCAATCACCATTTTTATTATCCCGGCAACAAGCCAGAAAACGTGGAGTTTCATTATTGCTTGTTTTTCGAATGCAATTCTTTGTTGTTGGTGCATCTCGCTGGGTTTCAATCATTTTGGTTTGGTGAGGTGCAGCGTGACCTCGAGAGGCAAATTCAGTCTTTCTAAAAATGCATTTTTAAGAGATCTGATGTGCTCCAAAAAAAAAAAGACACCCACATCGGCACTATAAATCAAAATGGTGACCTCTCAACAAGTGTCTTTTTTGAAGCTTTAAACTGCTTCTCGAAATTCTCATATTTTTGTGTTAACAGAAATGACCACTAAGTTAATTTGTCCATTTGTACATGGTAAAGTTTATAAGCCTATCTTATCTGTAGTTTGTGTAATTTATTTATTATTATTTATCTTAAAATTCAATCTTTCTTTTTTTTATTTTAACTTTGTTTTTTGTTCTTTATCCTTTTTGCATCGATCGGCAATGGGTGAGGGTTGGGTGGGAGGCTGCTATGGGGGAAATATGGAGGGACAATCCTTTACATTTGTGCTCTATTTGTATGTTTCTGTACACCTGATGTTACTCCAAATTAATTATTACGGGGGGGAAAAAGTTTTTTATAATAAACTCCAAAGATTGAGTTCGATGCATGTAGGCATGCCACCTCTGTATTGATTCTCTTGCTGGCCGAAGCTGCATGTAAACGGGCATATTCATTTCCATTAACAGCTTAGTAGGAATATTAACAAAACAGGAATATGTTGTGCATGTAAACGTAGTCAGTGTGAAACATTAAAGGAGTGAGAGGACAAAAACACCATTCAAATTAGCTGGTTTAGGTCTAATTGAAATTACTGGATGTTAATTGCTGTCCAGTTTGTAGCTTAATTAAAAGAGATTTCAACTGAACTCTTTATTGCTAATGTTTTTTAAATGTCAGTATCTCAGCAGTGACAGTGAGAGTGTTGCACATCAAGTATGCAGGAATGTGGAGGGAAAGTGTGCAGCCACAATAACCAGACGTGGTTAAGAGGCGCTGGCTTTGCATAGTGGCTATTTTGTTGGTTTCTAATCATGCCTGCGATCTGGGATCTGGGGGGAGGCGACAAAATGAAGGGATGGGAGGGAGGGGAGGGAGGGGAGGGAGGTGACGGCGGGGGGCGGGGAGGTGATGGTGTTTTGGCGAGGAAGAGGAGGAGGAGGAGCAGGAGCCGACTGTGAATCGCTTTAATTGCTTTTCTGGGGTGAGTGGGAGGAACTGATTGACTTATGAGGTATGAAAAGGACAAACCTGCTGCCACAAGGGGTGTGTGTGTGTGTGTGTGTGTGTGTGTGTGTGTGTGTGCGTGTACACCTGCAAATGCCTGTGTGTGTGTGTGTGTGTGTTTTTGGATGTGTGTATGTGTGCATTGGTTTGTATTTACAGTGCATGTGTGTCGTCTACCTGTGTGTTTCCGCGTATATGTGTGTGTCTGTAGGAGGTCTGTCAAGTGTGTGTGTATGTGTGTGTGTGTGTGTGTGCGTGTGTGTGTGTGTGTGTGTGTGTGTGTGTGTGTAGGAGGTCTCTGTCAGGAGCATCTGTTGAGGCACGGGCCAGATGGAGTGTGTGTCAGGAGTCTTATGTGGAGGCACGAGCTCCTTTCTTCCTCCTCCTCCTCTTCTGCCTTCTGCTCCAGTAAAGAGGAGGCCTGGCCGTGGGGGGAGGGGGGGCGGACAGATGTGTCAGTTTAACACCAGAGGAGACAAAAGGAGGCGGGAGAAGGCAGAGTGACCGGCCGACCGGGCCTGGCTGACCTCTGACCTCAGCTATAGATATACACGCTTCATACGTCGGCAACGCTGGGTTGAATGGACACAATGGACACACCCTGCTGTGTGTCTCTGATAACCTCCGGGGTGTTTTTATATCCAATCGGAGAGCTGCTGCAGATGTTCCAGAGGGAATAAGGCTCAGCATTAGAGGGGTCAAACTGTCAATAAAGATTTATTAAAGAAACATAAGGTATAATGAGAAGGTAACCAAATGACCTAATATGGACGCCATCAATATTTAATGTGATTTCTATTTGGGTTAATTGACCTCTGAAGCTGACCTCTCCCAGATGTGGAACACTATTACAAAGCCAGGCGTACACATAACTTCAATTTAAATACAAGTCCAGGTCACGTTTTCAAGGTTAGAAATTAGTACAAAAAAACATAATTCATGGTGTTTTACATACATTGGTAGCAATTTGGGGTGCAGCGTCTTGTCTATGTGGACAGGAGGAGCCGAAGAACAGGCCACCAACCTGTTGACAACTTGAGCTGAAGCCAGCAGTATTACTGAAATTATTGGAACAAGCAGGTGACAACAAATTTGAGGGAAACATTGAGAAATTCAAAGGTAAACCGGTAAATACGAGCTAGTTATCTAAAGGATGTAGAGGACCTAGAGAACACCAGTGTAACATTAAAGGGACTGTTTGTAAGAATCAGAAATGTCTTGTTAACAGCGACATCTGTGGCCGTGAAATCAACGAAAGTCAGCGTCGAGCTCGCGCTTACTCGCTCTAAACAGACATGAACGAGCATCGCTCAAAACAGTAAGGCGACACACGTCAGCTGAAACCACAATATCACTCTATATTTCAGCTGCTTGGTAGTAATGTTAGCTGACCAGACGAAGGTCTCTCCATGAATCAATGCTGATCCTAGTGTTGGCTTTTCCTGCCTCAGTGCAGGCTGAGGCAGCGGGGCTCCGCAGCGAGAAACTTATCGTCTCCGCCCGCAGCCGGAGAGACCTCTGACCCGGTGCCGAAGGGAGACACCGGCACCCGGTCGGTAACGAGACGACAACGTTTCTCTCTGCAGAGTCCCGTCACTTCACAAGACACGGGAAACCTCTGTTGGTCTGGAGGAACTGCAGCATTTATTTCTGCACAAACGTCCACTGTACATTCACTAGATATTCTCAGAGCTAAACTAACTCTTCTGCAGTGTGGAGTGAGCGCGCGTTCACGTCTAGAGGTGGAGAGCTGAGCGAGAACGCACGCGCTGTCTGAGTGAAGACAAGCAGGTACATTTATACGCTTAAAAAGTTACAAACAGTCCCTTTAAGTCAACAAAGGTCCAATTTAGAAAAATAACATGATTTTTGGTGCTCATATCCGCTATCCTCATTTTGTTTTTTAATTATTGCCATCAGCCTCATCGCAATTAATATTTAACATTGTTCCCGCATGTCGTGTTTGTTGGAATATCTGTTTCTATCTTGAGAGTTTCGTTGGTGATTGGAGAGAAACGGTGAGTCATTAGCGGGGGATAAATTGTTATTTATTTGGTCTTTATGATGATTTGAAGTGGTGAGTGATACCTATATGTGTTGATTGCAATCATAGAACAGATCCCATTTGACTCATCGGGGAGAAACACGATATGAGCATTACAGAGACACCATCATTATGGATATTATTTTCAGGGATTACTAAGTTTTATATTTCAGTCCTTATTACCTCCCTGGTCTCAGTAGTCCAATCTACTTGTCTGTTGTCTGCTGCTGCAGTGACGGAATCTTCCTTCAGGGATCAATAAAGTTAATCGTATCTCATTGCATCTTATTTTATCTCACACACGCGGTACCCCCAGCGGGTACTACAGCCGCCTGCAGCTAACCAGCTAGTGCTCTCTGGATGCTTGTTAGCATTAAAAAGATATCACATCTAGTGGCTGTTTTGCATTTTCCTGTCAGCAAAGACAGACAATCGTGTAACAGCTAAAGTTACTCTGACAAAATAAATGTTTACCGTGTGTTGATGTGTTCCTCTGTGAAGTGGGTTTCTACTCTTTTGTGTGCTCCACCATGTTTTTCTCTTCTGCCTCTTTAACAACCGCAGTAAAGACACAACATATCTACTGTTGCATCCTTTCCGTCGCTTTCTGATGGATAAAGTGACATATTCAAGGGTTGTGCCAATGTGTCATTCATATTAAAAATCCCATGCGGTACATTTAAGGGCAGGGTTGGAGTTTGGCATGCTGCTTAGAGCTAGTGTTAGGAAGTTAAATAGATCATAATTCTCTCTCTCATACCTACTTTATCCATCCATCCAACCATTATCTGTAACCGCTTATCCTATTCAGGGTCCGGGGGGAGGTCTGGAGCCGATCCAAGCTGACATTGGGTGAAGGCGGGGTTCACCCTGGACAGGTCTCCAGACTATCACCAGGCTGACACATAGAGACAGACAACCATTCACCGCTCACATCCACACCTACGGGACATTTAGAGTCAACAATGGACCTGCATGTCTTTGGACTGTGGGATGAAACCGGAGAACCCGGAGAAAACCCACGCTAACACGGGGAGAACATGCAAACTCCACACAGAAGGACCCCAAGCCGGGTTTGACCCTGCGAGGCGACAGTGCTGACCACTGCACCACCTTGCAGCCCATATCTATTTTATATTACTGGGAAAAACATCTCCTTCAAACAACTGGATTTATATCATGATAACGTTGTAATTTACCTTCCTTTGGACAAGTAAGAACCCGTTCTTAACGGGAACCGGTTCTCTATTCCCATCCCCAGGGTTTTCCCTGTCTGCCAAAGAGGTGGATGGCCTGCCAACAATTTACCTGCATTCGGCAGGTGGCCGGTGCTGATTTCAGACCCTGTTTAAGGGTCTCGGTTTGTGGGTTTAAAAATATGATCACCCTATCTAAACCATGTTGCTGCTACACACACACACAATATCACCTGTAATACGTTGGTAGTAAATGTGTTGCAGGTAATTTAATCAAGATATTTGCAAGCTAATTGTATTTTGCGAGTGAACAATGCCTGCATGTTAATGAAATGTGTAGAAGAAGAGGAGGAGGTTGAACTGGTGTGGTTGCAGCTGCACACACACACACACACACACACACACACATACACCACCTGCATTGTAATGTAATATGTGTCTTCAATATACAACACACAGCAGTTCTGGGAAATGTAGGAGAGAATTAGCTCTCAGTGTGACTCATCCTGAGCACATCTGTTTGTAGGTGGGAGAGCAACCTGTGTGTGTGTGTGTGTGTGTGTGTGTGTGTGTGTGTGTAGTCTAATTACGTGTGCTGCTGTGTATGTGATGTGTGTGTGTGTGTGTGTGTGTGTGTGTGTGTGTGCGTGTGTGTGCGGGTCATGCTGTGCTCATTGTAACCTTTGTTTACCATAAACACATGAGGCAGATGCTGTGGGCTCTGTCTCTGTTGTGGATCGTTCTGTTTAACTTCGCTGAGCGGAAGCACAATAGGACACCGAGCACACCGAGGACAGCGAGGACACTGAGGACGTCGCCTTCTAATTAAGCTGCACACTTCAACCGCGCTGCATGTGTGTGTTTTAAATTTTTTTTTTTGGTAGCTGAGGTTATTTTGGCGGCTGCAAACATGACGGAGCATCTAGTGCGGTGCTGGAGAAGATGCTTCACCTCATTGCCGTTGGAACACAGTTTAGATGTCATCACGTACAGAAGCAGCAGCCATTGCGTCACAAAAAGACATAATTAAACATTTGGCTCTCTTTCTCCTCATCCTCATCTTTCCACTGCACATCTTATACAGCATATCATATATATCGTTTATAAATGAAACGATAGCTGACTTCAGTTAACAGGTCTCCATGTTTACTTCCGTACAACAGCGCACTTTCACCACGTTTTATGTTGTGTCTTTAAACACATCAAAAAAGAAGAAAAAAATCACAGTATTAAAAACTCTGTTTAATACGCAGTTATGCCGCTAATGACATGACAACCTGCCCAGCAACCAAAGGAGAGATACAGTTTAGCTACTAGCTGGTGAACACGGTGGAACATTTAACAGCTACAGACAGTTACTTCTCTCAGGAGTTGGTAGAGAACAAAAACTGAGCTAAAAGAGAGAGAATATTAGATTGTTTATCATTAAAATAATAATCATATACCAGAAACTTCAATCTTCAAATCTTCAAAATTAACAGGAATTATAATTCAAATGTAAACCTTCTTAATGCAGCAACAAATTGGTCAAAACTTAAACAGGAATTAAAATCCCGATGCAGCTATTTGAGTCAGTATCTGCCCGATTTCCAATCCGCTGTTGGTATCAGTGCATCCCTGGTTGGCTATCTGATGGGCTGTATAGGTCACTAGCTAGCGTGCGGTGCTGCCTGTAATCCTAACGTCTGTCGAAGGTGTTTTCCTCTGACGTGTCCAGGCTCTTAAAGGCCTCTGTTTGTCCTCGGTGATGTGGAGCAGAGTGTGTAGCCTCCTGGGTGCTATTCTGTACATTTTACTTTATGTGTTTGTATGAGTTGGTGCTTTTTACTAGTCCCGGTCGCTTGTCATTTGCTGCCATCGTGGTGCTCTGCTCTGATGTGAGTCTAATCACAGAGCTGCTCAGGTAATTATCATGCAGGTAACCAGGGACGAGGACACACACACACATACACACACGCGCGCGCACACACACACACACACACACACACACACACACACACACACACACACACACACACAGAGTATATTTTCCATTCATTCCTCTCTGATGACTCCGTCCTCAAACGTCTTTTATCTCTTTCTCATTTTCTCCTCTCCCTCCCTCCATGAGGCAGCTGCAGAGGTGATTGTGTCATGTCTGAGGGGTGTGTGTGTGTGTGTATATAAGTGTGTGTATAAGTGTGTGTATCCCAGGTGGAAACACCTTGCGGTCGGGCCGTACTGTGAGTCAACATGAGATAAGGCGAAGACGTCTCAGAGAGAGTCGTCACTTCGACAGGAAAATAGACACCGACTGACTCGCTCGCTTCGGGAGTCCCTCCCAGTCAGACACACACACACATACACACACGCACACACACATGCACACACACACGCAGGTGCAGACACACACTCACACCTTTAAAGAAAAAATAAACAAGGACTGACTTTCACACCGTGACTCAATACCTCATCAGAGACACACAAACACACTCTGAGGGCCGTGATGTATTCAGTCAGCCTTGTTTAACTTTGGATCAGGTCACTGGATGTATAACACTTAAATAGCTACGACAAGGTCAATTAAGACAAGTCCAAATCAAGTCACAAGTCATTTAAAACAAGTTCAAGTGTTAGGGAAAAGTTATCAAGTCAAGTCAAGGGTAAAGTAGTTTGAGTCAAATCATGAGCCAAAGGCAATCAGGACAAGATTAGGTTCTTTAAGACGAGTCCAAGTCAAAAATTAAACTCAAAGGAGATAAGTACAAGTCAAGGTCAATCAAGACAGGTCTCAAGTCATTTGAGAAACGTTCATGTAGAGTCTTAAGTCAAAGTCAATTAAGACAAGTCCAAGTCAAGGGTCAAGTAATCTGGGAAAAGTTCGAGTCTCAAGTCATTTGAGAAAAAGTCAAAAGTCAAGTCCATGAGTTAAGTTAAGAGACGGGTCCAAATCAAAATTCAAGTCTTTCATAACAAGTCAAGTCTCATCAAAGTCGATTGTGACAAGTCCAAGACAAATTCGGAGTCTTTCAATATATTACTTTAAGATTCATTCGAGGTATTTGAGACAGGTCTAAGTCATGTCCTGAGTCTTTCATAGCTAGTCTCAAGTCAAGTCTAAACTCCATGAGGACAAGTCCCAGTCGAGTCTTAAGACAAAGTCAATCCAGACAAAGTCCATCAACTACTACAGGTTCAAATCACAAGTCATTTGTGAAATGTCCAAGTCTAGATCATTTGAGCAACAAGTTATTAGAGGTATTAATTGTTTTTATTTATTGATTTTGGAATAACCTGAGAAGAGACATCAGACACTAATCTGACCTGCCAGAAATCAACTTTAAGACGAGACAATTACTTCAGTTTTGTCTTTGTTTATTTGCGGAGACTGAAGGAGACACACACGTCACCACACCACAGCTGTCGCCTACAAATTATGTTCATACACAACTAATTTGTCTGGCTAACGTGTTGTGGAGGAGTTGTATTGTCATGCTGTGCAGATTTTTCTCAACGTAACCCCAAATTGGATGTTTGCACATCTTTTTGTGTTCGTTTCACCCACAAAATCCAATCCTTGTTTTCACAGCTACAAGGTTTAAACAACCCAAAGCACTTGATTAAGGTGAGGGATACATTGTGATCATGATTGTGTGGTTGAGATTAGGTGCCGAAACAACTTTGTTGAGAAAAACAATTACGGTTAAATATTCAAAAAGCAATAAATCGACACATCGTGGCCTCAAAGAAACCTCTATGAATGTTCCTTAACTGAAAAAACCTAGACAGGAACATAAAATGTGTTTTTCTAGATGACAAAATCAAATTAGTGTGGTGACAGGATGCCAAACAACATCCTCAGATAACCTTCCCTGTTCCCTCTTTAATTAAATCACCATCAGCTGTTCTGTAAATGGCTCTCTAATATAACACACGCTGCTCGGCGCACACAATTTCCTCTTACACTCAATTACCTCATCTGTAACGCAGCAAAACAACAAGCAAACACGTCCTCCCTCCCTCGTAATTTACTCACCGTTAGCCCACTGCTGCCTGAGAAACCCTGTAATGCTCCAATTCTGTTTTTTTTTTTCCTCACAAACACGGTGTCATTACGGCCGCGCTCTTTTGAAAATGAGACGTGTTTCGCATTTCAAAAGGCGGGAGCAGAAACTGATTTTAATGTCGGGATAATAACAAACTCACACAGCAGAAACAGTGTAGAAAATAAGAAGCCTGGTTTTGTAATAAACTACACCTTGAGACTAATATTGTTATAATTTATTTAAAAAGTTTGACTAAAACTAACAGTTAATGAAAGATGTAGTACATTTGTAGTAAATATCTTTACAAAGTCTATTTGTATTACATTTTTGACTCATCTGTTGTTAAAGGAATAGTTCACCCAAAAACTACATAAGCTGTATAAAGTACTCACCTCTCTAGGCTCTCTATGGGCACAGAGAAAGTTTTCTATCAAATGGCGTTAAGGAGAATGGAGCGCCCAAAAATGAAAGCACGTCAGTGTAAACAGACTTCAACGAGGCCGAAAGAAATGCGGCAAAAAAGGTTATAAAATGTCCGAAAAACAAAGCTTCAGATTATCCTCACATGAAGGAATTTGTTGTCGGCATGCACAATTTTTTTGTGACGAAAAAAATGCTAATAATAATAATAATAATAATGATAAAAGATCTAAATAAATAAAATTAGAAAATAAAAAATATATATATATTACAATAAATTTAACATTTTAATTTATGGATAAAAATAAATAAATGACAAAAATGCTAATAATAATAATAAAATATCTAAATAAATACAATTTGAAAATAAAATAAAATAAAAATTACAATAAATTAAACATTTTAATCTATGGATAAAAAAATAAATAAACAAATAAAATAATAAAGAAATATAAATAAAAACAAATAATTTTTTTTTTAAAATGAAACAACAAACCCACACACCAGATTCCCCCTTTCCCCTGCACCTACCTAGAGTATATCGCCGTTGTCCCACCACCCGCACAGGATAGATACAGAGCATATACTGTTTATTTAAGACACGTTTACAAAAGAATAAATAAAACAATATAAAAATAATGAAGTTATACGAATATGATTAAATATAATACAAAAACAAAGGTTGCAACAAAACTATTCAGGAGACAATATTTGTGATTTACCTTCACCCTTTTAACCCAAACATATAATAACTGTCAGAACCACAGGATTGTGACTTCATGTTTTTGACTCAAAGATATGTCAAGCTTGACTACTCTGTGTTAGTTTTGGTTTCCCGGGCATGTGACAGCACGATGCTTTGTTTAGCAATAGCTTAGCAAAAATAGTTGTGTTTGGATTTCCATGAGTGCATGAATGGATAAAACGCTTGGACACCCTTGGATAATGCTGCACAGGAATTTTCAGATTTTGTTTTTACATTTTAAAAGCTTGTTTTGCCGTCTTTAGTTCGGCGTCAGTCAAAGTCCGTTTGCACTGATATGCTTTCATTTTGGGCGCTCCGCTCTCCTTAACGCCATTCGATAGAAAACTCAAAAACACTTTGCCAGACTCAAACACGTTGCATACTTCTGTTTTTTCCGGTCAGTCTCTCAGACCACCGGACCGCTCTGCCTCTGCAACCACCCGCATCATAACAGCAACTAATAAAGCAATCTGGTTTGTTGGCTGAAACTCTCGGTTGTAAAGTAAAACCATGGTGCATGTGATCTGAATGTACGAGTACAGGAGCCACACTACAAATCTAATTTACTGAAATGTTCCTTAATTGGGTAATGAAAACAATCTTTCTTGTCGTAGGAGGGGAAATACCCCGGCTAAATCTGGATGTCTTTATTATCATCGTCTCTTATTGGACGCAGCCGGGTCAGCTCTCTCTGGTTTGATAGGAATGATTAAAGGTGTTGGTTGGATAAGATTATACATGCTGAGTCAACCTAAACTGTAAATTCTGCACAGTGTATCTCTTAAATCTCCTCTTTTAATGAGCTGCTTTAATGCTACCATGTTTAATCCGGCTCACTTTTAATCTCACCGTCTTTCTTGTGTTTGCTCTGTGGATTTAGCATTTCTTCCTTTTATGTATTCCCCTCTTGATTATGTTGATTATTCTTGTTTTATCTGTTCTGACAGCACTTTGTTTACCCAGAATTTAGATGAATAATTAATAAGGTTTACTGTGCTTCATGCTTTAGTTCAGCATTTAAAACAAGAGTCTACAGCCATCCTAGCAGCTCTGTTCAATGTTAACCATTTCAAATCTTATACACAATGTTTAATCTTAGCTGTTTTCTGAGCCAACTCAGTAACATCTCTATAGAGACTAGATAATAAACTTCTAGAAAATTACTCTTCCAAAATGTATATTAAGAGCGTTGGAAAGTTTTCAAGTTAAAGAGCTCAGAATGATTTAAACTAGGGCTGTTAATCGATTAAAATATTGAATCACATGAATCACATGTCCATAGTTATTCTCTGTTCAAAATGGACCTTAAAGGGAGATTAGTCAAGTATTTAATCCTTTTATCAACATGGGAGTGGACAAAATATGCTGCTTTATGCAAATGTATGTCTATTTTTATTATTGTAAATCAATTAACAACACAAAACAATGACAGATATTGATCAGAAACCCTCACAGGTACTGCATTTAGCATAAAACAATATGCTCCAATCATAACATGGCAAACTGCAGCCCAACAGGCAACAACAGCTGTCAGTGTGTCAGTGTGCTGACTTGACTATGACTTGCCCCAAACTGCATGTGATGATCATAAAGTGGGCATGTCTGTAAAGGGGAGACTCGTGGGTACCCATAGAACCCATTTACATTCACACATCTGGAGATCAGAGGTCAAGGGACCCCTTTAAAGATGGACATGCCAGTTTTTCCTCGCCAAAATGTCTCAATGTCACCAATTGGATTGTGGACTGCAGTTTTGAATCCTCAAGTTTCGTCATTTTGGCCGTCGCCATGACACGAGTGGGTGGAGCTAAGTACTAGTTGAAAATGGCCATGCCAGTTTTTCCATGCTAAAATGTAGCTTTACTTGGGGCGTTATTTTGCCTCCTTCCCAACAAGGTAATATGACATGGTACCAAAGGATCAATTAGGTTTTCTTGTTTCATATGATACCAGTATCTTCACTCTAGCTTTAAGACTGGGACCGCTACAGCCGCTGGTCTCAGACGGTTAAACCCTTTTTGAAAATGGCCATGAAAGTCTCCTCTCTAAAATTTAGCACAAGTTTTTTGCATTATTTGGCCTCCTTCTTGAAAGGCGAGTATGTCAAACTGAGCCTGCTACAACCTAACAATCACAAGTTATGTTAATTAGTGGAGTTAAACTTTGACAGACCTAATTGAAATTAAACTGGAAACACAGTAGAGTGTCCTTCACTTCCTCTTCCGTGTGATATTTGTTGAGGCGATATAAGTTTGGACTGATTGAATGGATAGAAGCAGCGATTCGTAATCTGGTTTATTAAAACAAAAATAATCTAGTAGCTCCTTTTAGCTGGTGATTAAAAAGTTAATTTGAAGCATGTGTGTTCGTCATCTCTCTCTCTGAGTCTCCTGGTTTCTGCATGTGTCCGCCCCCCATGCTCTGTTTTAATGAGCCAGTCACGGCCTTGTTATCCTCAGGCCCAGGCAGGTCTGATTCCTCGGTAAACTCCGGGGACGAGCAGGTCGGGGCGCGTCCCATCATCCCACCCCCTCAACCCTCCGACAGCAAATTAGAGCCGATCATTCAGCCGGTTTTCATAAGTTGAGTGATCGGTTTTCATCTGCAGATTTACGCTGTCAGAGCCCCGGCAGGCAAACATCTCCTGGTAGCTAATAAGCAGCTGTGCCGAAAAAAAAAAAAAAAGACATTGTGCCGTAACCACATCTAAAGTCTGAAATAACAGAGCAAAGAAAACCATCTCTCCTCTGACTGAGTCTGCGGATGTTTCCAGGCAGCCTGTCAGAACGCTCAGTCGTTACGTCTCACGTGAGCCAAAACCACACAAGTGATGTTTGAACACTCGACATCACCTCGTCCACCAAGAAATCTTTCATCTCCCATTTTTACTTTTAATCTTCCTCTCCCCGCTCTGCTGTAAGATGTTAAAGCTCGTCTTCGCTGCGGGGAATCCCCCTCTCAGGAGAAAATGAACACGCTGGTAGTGAGGGATGATTTACAGAAGATAAAAATAACTACAATATACACATTTTCACGTCTGTCAACAACGATGAAAGAGTACTTTGTTTTCATTTGTCTGTCTCTTTTGATTTGGTATTTGTTGAGCAGATTCTCAGCCTGATGAAAAGTAGATTACGGTACATTTCCGCCGTTAGCTGGACCTGAAATTTATAGTAGTACTAAATATTAATAGTATTAAACAGGCGAAAGGGGAAAAAACTGGTAAGAGCAATCTCAAAGTTCAGTTCACACAGATTAAAATGAACTAGTTCATATTCACAGCTCACAATTTAGAATTTTTAAGTCCCAAAAAATGAACTAGGTCACTTTCATTTTTTCTGTTCTTTTAGTTTTTTAATTGGTCGGATGTAATTTAATTAGTCTCAACCGCGCACTTAAAAACCAGGCGTGTACACGTGATACGAGCACACAGAACAGTATCCAGGAGCGCAAAAGCATCCTCGCAACGCCAACATGCCTTCCCGCGGGCACAGGGCTGTGATGAGCGCAAGCTCGACCTTCCCTACGCGCCTGCAACTGCTCAACGCTCGCTCGCTCCTCAAGCTGACTTTTAAGACTTTGGAAGCGCGATGGAATAGACGGTGGGGGGGTGATGTCTCCGATCCTTTGAGTGCACTAGCCATGTCAGCATGCCGGGTGCCATAAAAACACAGTGCATTACAGTCATGTTCACGTTCATTAGTTGCAAACGGATACGTTCACTTCACCAAAATCATGACCATGTTCATGCACAACACTGAAAACTGGGAAAAGCAGTTATTGAAACCCAAATCATGTCATACTAGCTTGTAGAGAAGGAGGTTAAATAACGCTCCAAACTTGCACTACATTTTGGCGAGGAAAAACTGGCATGGCCATTTTCAAAGGGGTCCCTTGGCCAGGGTTAGCGTCCTTGGTCTGGTTTGGTTTAGGCTACAACACACTTTAAGGTTTGGGGAAGGTTGTGATTTTAGTCAAATATAAAAAAAAAAAACACACATCAGGATTTGTTCCTAAACTTAACTAATTGCTTTGAGTTGACTACCATGACGTGTGTAATCATTCTCTAGTTGCCATGAGCAAATATTGTAGGAAAATGTGGAGGCAAATTCTGTAAAGAAGGACTGGAAAATCAAGAGAAAGTCTTTTAAAGGTTTAATAAACACTTGCAAGTGGGCAAACAACCATCAACATAAATGTTCAGGGCTGAGAGCCCTGAGTCTCTCCGTTTCGAGACATTTATACCCTTGCGTGCATGCTCACAGTCGTATATCTCACATTGTCTGTCTGACTGACACTTCTGTCCTTTTTAGGGTTACTTGTCCTCAAATAGGCGCTACAAGTTCGTTGACTAAGTATGCAACACCGAAACAGAAATAGGCCTTAAGGGCAATGAGTGTCACCTGTTATGACCTTAGGAATGTGCACGTTTGTATTTTTCCAACACAGAAAAGAAATAATGTATGTTTGCAAATTTTGACTGGTTCAGTACGAGCATTTATCAACTTTATAGACATGTTCTTTAAAACAGTGTACTCATTATGTTGATAAAAAAACAAATAATGTGGGCAGGATTATGTTTCTTTCACAACATAGTTGCTGCTGCAATATAGTATATATATATATATAGTATATATATATATACTACTATCTATATATATATATATATATATAGATAGTAGTATATAAAGGTAATTTTAGAAGACACTGCGGCATCTCTTTTGAGACAAATATATGTGAATTATGAGATTCTTTTCTTACATTTACAAAGCGCTAAATCATGATTACAAGATTTGGAAGTCCTAATTTTGAGAATAAACTCTTTGTTTCCTTAAGATTCATGTGCACAGTTTTGTGTTTAGTGTGATGCTAATAAGATCTGTCGTCTGAGTCTTCATGTCAACTAATCAGCAGAGTTTTATTCAAATGTTATTTTATGAAAACGTCTCAACAGTGTTGGTTTGGTTGAAGCCAGAAGAGCTTTTTATCTTTCAGATCATTCACCATCCACAGATGTCACAGGAAGTTTCAACAGTGGATTTTTTAGGAGAGGATAAAAGGGAAGGACTGTAATGCTTCGGCCTCTTCCTGCCTGATCCTCTTTGATCAGCAGCACAATCACTTTAATCAGCGAGTACAAAGGCTGCACGCACAAACACACTGGGCTAATTACTGCTGACACATTACAAGACAGCTACACACACACAACTGACAGATCTGAATGCTCGCTGGTAGTGCTGTAGGATATATAACAGCGTTATATAGAAATATAATGGAAACATATGAGACCGCTCGCCAAACAAACCAATAAATGGGACGGGACTTACATGCCAGAATGTGCCGGTTAATATTGGAACATCCAGTCATATCCCAATAAATTCACTGAGCTGCTTTTTACGATTTGTCATTCTGGTTTCAGCAGAAAATACATCGGGAGGATTTAATAGATTCCACAGTGCCCTTCAGTTTTCATAATTGGAACAGCATGTCTGTGAGGAAATGGAAAATGAACATATGCAGCTGCAACGGGTAAAGCACATGACCACACTCTGCATATCGGATTTTCACTTACAGTTAATGGTTGCTTCCAAAAATCAGTTATCAACTTGTTTCACAGCGGGAGGCACTCAACGTTTAGCTGGAATTGAAAATTAGTTTTCACATGTCAGATTCTGTCCACTAAAGCAGGAGCATGTTATTCAATTAGCCCTCCTGTTGTCTTCGGGTCAATTTGACCCGAAGACAACAGGAGGGATAAATCCACAGAAATTCAACATTAGGTCATGAAAAATTAACAAAAGTATGCTCATATTATTAATAATAGCCAGACAAGAAAACATTATTGTCAAATAATAGCCTTGTTCATTATCATCAGTTGGCCTGTTTAACCCTCCTGTTGTCTTCGGGTCAATTTGACCCGAAGACAACAGGAGGGTTAGAGCAACAAACTGTCTCTAAAAGTTTGCAGTAGCCATTTAAGATGCACGATGAAAATATTGATTTGCAATTAATCACAGTATTGTCCATAGTTAATTTCTTATCTGTTCAAAATGTACCTTAAAGGGAGATTTGTCAAGTATTTAATCCTCTTATCAACATGGGAGTGGACAAAGATGCTTCTTTTATGTTAATGTATGTATATATGTATTATTGGAAATCAATTAACAACACAAAACAATGACAGGTATTGTCCAGAAACCCTCACAGGTACTGCATTTAGCATAAAACAATATGCTCCAATCATAACATGGCAAACTGCAGCCCAACAGGCAACAACAGCTGTCAGTGTGTCAGTGTGCTGACTTGACTATGACTTGACCCCAAACTGCATGTGATTATCATAAAGTGGGCATGTCTGTAAAGAGGAGACTCGTGGGTACCCATAGAACCCATTTACATTCACTGATCTGGAGGTCAGAGGTCAAGGGACCCCTTTGAAAATGGATATGGCAATTTTTCATCACCAAAATTTAGCGTAAGTTTGGAGCGTTATTTAACCTCTTTTATGACAAGCTAGTATGACATGGTTGATACCAATGGATTCATCAGGTTTTATAGTTTCATATGATGCCAGTATCTTCACTCGAGCTTTAAAACTGAGCCGCTACAACCTAGAAATCTCAAGTTGCGTTAAAGAAATTCGAGGCATTAAAACAAATTTGTGGTAATGCATTATTATTAACTTTGACAGCCCTACTTTAAACATGTACTTATTTTTATTCATATCACAATATATATTATATCACAGAAAACAAAATATATATATTTTATTCCAATATCGTGCCGCCCTCATGCAAAATGATTTTTGTTTAGCAGAGTCTAGCTCTGAGCACTGAAAGGGGGTCAATAAACTCCACCAGTGGAACTTGTGTTATTCATGTGTAAAATATTTCATGGATGCGTAACAGTTGAAAATGTAGTTTTATCAATGTGTTAACGGAGCGGCTAAGCTCTTGGCTCTAACCTCAGGTTACCAGAACCACAGCGGTTAGAAAACATTGAGAAGGCAGTGAGAAGGCTGAGAACACACAACACAACACCTGCTATTGTTTCTGAGACTCCACACATAACGAGTACTTTTAGTCGTTGAAGCCTACACGTGTTAACACCATAATAAGCATCCAGACTGACCTCAGAGCAGTCGCTCATCTCTGTGTCTCAGGGAGTCTTTTAAGCAGCTGTTTCTTTTACATTTTCACACGCAGAGAGGAGAAACTGGTAAAACACAGAGAGAGAGAGAAGATCTAAATGAAGCCGTAGCTTTGAAACAAACTGTGTTGGACATTCTGCAGATTAAACTGGAGCTGAGCAGCAGTGTAGTGTTCCAGTCGGCTGCAGAGCTCCTGGTAATGTTTGATCTGTTCTATTCATCACACAGAGAAACATTATGGATCATTAATGTTATCATTACATTGTGTTATTGCAGCAGGCTGAGAGCAGTATGCAGTACTTCTATTGGGTTTTGATGGTGACTCCCAAACGGTGGTAATTTTGTTTTTGTTTTAACGGAAACTATGACGACATATGATCATCCGAGACGATGACGAGACGGCACCGATGTCTTTAAACACTAAAGGTCTTTGCGCACCGAATCCGTATTTTTCGTATTTGTTTTTTTAATCTGCCATCCGTTAAAAGACACACAGAAACCTCGCACACTGAGTCCGATGAGTTTTATTATTCTGTGTTGCAAAAAGTCGCAGTACGAGAAAAAACTGAATTAATTACGTGGGTTCGATGGATAACGTTAGTCCAAATCTGGGCTAATGAATGAATGACATCATGACATTATTGTTGTAGCGGGCTCAGTTTTAAAGCTAGAGTGAAGATACTGGTATCATATGAAACTAAAAACCTAAAGAATCCATTCATACCAACCATGTCATACTAGCTTGTCACGAAGGAGGTTAAATAACACTGCAAACTTACGCTAAATTTTGGCGAGGAAACACTGTCATGGGCATTTTTTCAAAGGGGTCCCTGACCTCTGACCTCCAGATGTGTGAATGAAAACTCTGAGATGAACGGAGTGAAAACTTTATCTTATTAGATAAAACAGATGTTGACAAACTGCATAATTTGCAGTGCAAAAACTGTAATAAATTGCAATATATCTTCACGAAATGTTCACAATCGCAATAAGATCGTAACATGACTTAAGTATCGTGATAACATCGTATCGTTGGGTCTCTGGTGACGTGACGACAGCAGCCCTACTGCCCTTTTGGTGTAAATCTTTGCCCTATCACTACGTGTGAACAGGCTGCTTTTTTCATGTCCTCCCCGTCTGCCTGCATGTCAGCTGGAAAAGCCAACCCATCTTTTCTCCAATCCAAAATCGAGTTGAACTTTTGAGGACTTTTGGAGGTTTTTCTGGTTTTGTTTTTTTCACCAGAGATGCCCGTCTCCATTAAAGCAATGCTCTCGCTGTGATGGCGATGTGGGAATTGAACAGGACAGACTACAGTCCACGCTCCGTCACTTCGTTCCAGGGTCTCTCCTCATAGCCGTGCACCATCTGAAAGCTGTGTGTGTGTGTGTGTGTGTGTGTGTGTGTGTGTGTGTGGTTGTGTGTGCGTGTGTGTGTGCGTGTGCGTGTGCGTGTGTGTGTTTCTGAGCAGTCGTCCTGAGTCTCACCGGGGAATACAGACATAAAGTGAGGATACGTTTACCGTGTCAGACAGGACTGTGGGAGGAGGAGAGGACAGCCGTGTGCCAGCTCTCTGCATGCTGTCAAGACCTATCTGTGTCACACACACACACACACACACACACACTCACACACACAGAAATTAAAAAACCCAACACACGCTACAAAAACAGATGCACAGACACAGTAATAAAACACACACATTCTCAGACACAGACTCATCTCCATGTCACATTTACAGACACATGCATAAATATCACAGAAACACTCATCTCCTGTCACACACACACACAAACACACGCACACACACAGTGTACAGACTCTTTCAGACCACACGTGTGCCTGTAAAAAAAGGCATCACCCCTCCACAACTGCACAACTATAACACACATGAGCCCTGACAGTCGCGTCGGCTCTCGTCACACATGACCAGGAACATGACTCAGCTTCTTCCTCCTCCGTTTGTCCACTAAAGCTGCGTCCACGCTGAACTCTGTTTCACTAGAAATCAACGAAAAGATGCTTCACTGTCGCTGTGTGTTTGTTTTGATTAGGGATGCACCGAGTACAAGTACTTACATTTGGGTACTCGCCGATACGATTACCGATACGAGTACTTCTCTGTGCCCTTGTTAACAGCCAGCTGGAGGGTGTGAGCGACACACGGCAGGCTGGGGAGTCCCGCATACGAGGCGGTGCGCCGCGACCTGCTCTAGGTCGGCTTGGAAAGGCTCGAGGCGGAGGGCTTCCCGGGGCCGTGGACAAAGTGCTCGCTGCGCCCTCCCTCCCCACCGTGGAGGGACGGAGCCCCCTACTCCCGGTGTGACTGTTGACCGGGGCGGATTGTCCTCAGTGCGCCCCAACCGCGTCGTGCCCCCAGGGCGGGGCTCGGCCCACGTAAGATGCGCCAAGTGGCGATGTCTGCAACCCACCCGACCCGTCTTGAAACACGGACCAAATAGTGTAACGCACGAGCGAGTCAGATGGTGCAAGCAAAACCCCGTGGCGCAATAAAAGTGAGGGCCGTCCCGCGGGGTCGGGCGCACCACCGGCCCGTCACGCTGCCGTAAAGTGGTATCGGTGCCGTTGTATCGGAGCTGTTTTGCGAGTACGAGTGTACGAGTACATAAGCACAGTATCAGACCCGATACCCGATACTGGTATCGGTGCATCCCTAATAATCACATCAAATAAATTACTGCGATATAAAACCAATAAAACCAAATGTTCTAATATGTAGACCAATAAACAAACAAATAAAAACAACATAGAAGTCCATGGATCTCCTCCGCTGTGGTTCAGTTCCCGGGACAGCGCCCGGACGCTGGAATAAATTTGTCGTGCTGCTTTTGAAGATCCACAGACTTTAGACTAACTTCACAGTGGACAGTGGTTTGCTCGAGGTCGGACGCTGGAGAAAACTCTTGTGTTGTGCCTACTCTGAACTCTGGGAGCTCAGGGAAGCGGTGGCACTTCAGTACCGGAATTACTCAAGTTAAAGAAAAAAATCGTCCTAAACCATTAATTCAAATGAATTGATCAAATGGAGTTATCGCCCGGCTCTAGGCCACCGTAGTTCTTCGACACGCTTGTGAAACTGCGATAATAATGTTGCTGTGTCTGCTGGATGTGGCAGTTGTTTGCTAACATGCTAGAAAGATCAACGTTATAAACCATAATAAGATAGTGGTTGAGTATCTGTCAGCTCAGTTTGGTGTTTTTCTGTCTTCTGGTGGTAAAATGTTATCAAATCAGCTTGACATTCATTAATTAGAAACTTTATTATCCATAATTGTATTTGAATTGTACTGGATGTTTACCTTCGTGAGTTGCATTGACTAAAACACTCTCTAGGTTACACTTCAGATTCCTGGAATTATCCAAAATTACAGGACATTTCAAGTTCCTAAGAAATGATAAGTTGTATATAAAGCATTGCCCTATCTTGCTTTTGGCTTTATTCTAACACAAATCAATGAAACTCATCCCTTCAGAGTAAAATCCCTCAGTAATGCAGCGAGTTACTGACTGAACATCATCATCTGCTCTCCTTCTTCTCTGGAGAACAGCGTCTAAGAGGAAGATTACACATCTGAAAGCATCCTCCAAGATACATCCATTGCCTTTAATGTACAGTATGATGTAAAAATGCAATTTGGTGATTTACCCATTTAGCAGAGGTAGAGATGGTAAACAGACTGTTCAGTCCCTGAGGTCAATATTGGTTGAAAATTGGTACAAAATTGGTACAGAAATGTACCTTCTACCGTCACGTACTGTGTCAAGTGCAGCTGAAAATAAAGGTGAGGTGGAAACAGTGCGTGTTTATCTCTAAATACAGAGCGGGATTATTGTGTTTGAATTGGTGTTATTATTTTGTCTTGGACAGCCAGAGATAGCAGCGGCTGCATGTTCACCTCCTCCTGCTCTGTTTACTGTGATGAGAGGACACATTTACCTTTTACTCTGTTTGTGTGCAAAGATTTACTGAGCTAATAGATCAGCTGCAGCGGCGCTCAGCGCAATGAGAGGGGATGCAAATACACCACTAACACACACACACAGGTACATGCTGTTATTCTGCAGAGGTACTGCTGACAAATGGACCCCCAAAGGCAGTTCACACACACTTATATTTTACTCTGTTAACATATTTCACCACAGAGTTCAATTTAGGAAACGTAATAAGATATTTAAGACACAGATCCTGAAGTCAGACTCCTGCTGAGATGTTTTATCTCTGGCTTCCTGTACTGCAGGTAGGAGTTTAAAAGAAGAGCAAGAAGAAGAAACAGTTAGTGTCAGTATGCAGTTCAAGTGTTCTCCGTTATCTACCAAAAAACTAATTCTATCTGCGACGTAAATAAACGAAATAAAACTATACTGTGTGAGTACAGTGTTAACTGTTAACTGTTAACAGTTAACTGTTAACTGTTAACTGACAGAGATGATGGACTAAACTACACAAAAAGGACACAAACTGTAATAAAACCAGAATTATCCTTTAAGTAAATGACCTGAATACTTCAATTACCCTGACAGGGAATATTTCACTCTGACGTACGATCAGCACATTTGGCAAAAATAGGAAACACACACACACACACAGAGAGTCACACACACACACACACACACACACACACACACACACACACACACACACACACTTCCACCCGGCTGTGAAGGCATGTTTATGAATGATGGATTGCCTGGTGGAGGAAGGAGAGAGGAAACGTTGAATATTCATAACGCCTTTTTGAAGCGGACCTCCTCCGGCTACTTCAGACATCAGTCGTACGGTGAAGGTCAGAGGAACGCTGAGTCACGTTAAAATGACCAAACCCTCCCCTCCCCCCCACATCACCCCCACCAATCTACCCATCCATCCCCTCCACCGCCTCACTACGCCCATCCACTCAGCATGTGACACATCCCATCTGTAGGCAGACAGCCGCACACAAGATACAGGCTACACACACACACACACACACACACACACACACAATAACACATACACAGAAGCATTCATGCGTTAACACACATGTACAAAATATACAACACGAGCCAGGAAATACACACAAGAACACACATAATATTCAAACAGAAAGATAGAAATGGGAAGAAATGCACATTTTAAGAGAAAACACATCACATGCACACAATACAAACAGGATGCAAAACACACACACACACACACACACGCACACACACGCACACACACGCACACACACACACACACACACACATGTCAGAGCCCAACTGCTGCTTCATCACTCAGACTCGTCTCCCGTTCAGGATTGGCTGATTCAGTTTGGCAAGCCATGTACCGTGAACCGTGATTGGCCGACTCACGGGAGCGTGCTAATCTTGACACGTATTGAAGCGGCTGCTGGAGCCGCAGAATACCAACAAGGTGTGAGGTAGAAGGAGGATGTGTAACGGCCATGTTTTCATGTTATGCTCTACATCATTTGTTTTTTCATCTTCCTCTCCTTATTTTTCTTAAAGGGACTATTTGAAACTTTCAGAAATGCTTGTTAACAGCGACACCTGTGGCCGTGAAATCAACGAAAGTCAGCGTCGAGCTCGCGCTTGCTCGCTCCATCATAGACATGAACGAGCATCGCTCAACACAGTGAGGCGACACACGTCAGCTAAAATCACAATATCACTCTATATTTCAGCTGCTTGGCAGTAATGTTAGCTGACCAGACGAAGGTCTCTCCATGAATCACTTTTGACAAGAGTGTTGGTTTTTTGCGTTTTGGCGTTTGTGCAGAAATAAATGCTGCAGCTCCTCCAGACCAACAGAGGTTTTCCGTGTCTTGTTAAGTGACGGAGCTCTGCAGCGAGTAACTTGTCATCTCCACCCGCAGCCGGAGGGAGACACCGGCACCCGGTCAGTAACGAGACAGTAACGTTTCTCTCTGCAGAGCCCCGTCACTTCACAAGACACGGGAAACCTCTGTTGGTCTGGAGGAGCTGCAGCAGTTATTTCTGCACAAACGTCCACTGCACATTCACTAGATATTCTCAGAGCTAAACTAACTCTTCTGCAGTGTGGAGTGAGCGCGCGTTCACGTCTAGAGGTGGAGCGAGTACGCGAGAATGCACGCGCTGTCTGAGTGAAGGCGAGCAGGCAGAGGAGACAAGTACAGCGGCCACACGCGAACGCGCATATGTGAGCCCGCATGTGTCCCGACCCGGTACATTTACACGCTTAAAAAGTTACAAACAGTCCCTTTAACGTGATAACGCGGCAACGCAAATTTGTTGTAACGCCACTCATTTCTTTAACGCATTAATGCAACTTGCGATTTTTAGGTTGTAGTGGGTTCAGTTTTAAAGCTAGAAAACCTGATGAATCCATCGGTACCAACCATGTTATACTAGTTTGTCATGAAGGAGGTTCAATAACGCTCCAAACTTACGCTCACTCAAACCTCCTCTGTGGTAGTTCCTGCTACAGTCGGTGTCTCCATGATGACACACACACAGACTCACTGTCGTGGCTGGTAAATAAACTGTATCTGTTGACATTCACTGCTCCAGTTTGTCCTCACAAATGTAGCCAGTATACTGACTGAGGTTTGAAGTGTTGAAGGTAAACAATAAGGAGACTTTGGGTTGGGTTTTTTTTACTGATACTTCCATGAAATATTTAAAAGTCTGAGTTAACTGCATTGTGTGTGTGTGTGTGTGCGCTCACATGAGTAGAAGTGTGAGTGAGTATGTGTGTGTGAGACTGAAAGCCACATTAAAACGACAGCATCTAACTCAGCACACCTGTTTTCCTCCAACAAATTCAATTTGACGCTTCCTCAGCAGAGCATGATGTTCTCAGATGCATTCGGCGGCGCCATCTGTGACAGAGCGCGGCACGCTTTTCCTCGGCGCTGCCGTTCCCACGACTCGTCTTCCGAGGCCTCAGATGTACTGCCGGCTCAGCCACACGTACAGCGAGAAAAAAGGCGAGCGCCGAGGAGATGTCAGCGGATCTAATTTGACTTAGGGACAAGTTTCCTCCTGGGGGAGAGAACAGAAAGCAGCCTGCCAGTCTGTCAGTCGCCCTGCAGCTCCGCTCCAACGCCTCTCAAGTGATGCGGTGTGTCTGCAGAATATTACAAAGTCCTTTCTGAAAAACTGGGCTTCAACCTCTGGGTTCATGTCTCGCTTTCATTAAGTAGAGTCACACCAGTATATTGATCGCCTGAAAGTCGGGGCAGTCGGTGTCGGTGTGATGGAGGTCGATGAACTAATATTTAAAAACCAAGAGATATTGCAAATTTGTGTTTTATTCTGTATTTAATTTAGTATAAATGCTTAAATGCACCAGTGGTTTGGCTCTCCCTAATTGTTAAAAGCTTCTAACCCACCCAAAAAATATCATGCAAAATATTCTATACACTGGTCTTCAATGGAGTCTTAGGGCCCTATTTAAACAATCTATAGTGCATGGTCTAAAGTGCATTTAGGGCGTGTCCAACTCCACTTGTGCTAGTTAAGCAGCGCATAATCTGGGAGAAAAGTAAAGCGCAAGGAGCAAAGGGGTTGTATTTAGTCTCTTAATTAATCATAGTGTGTTTTGTGCGTTAACAGGAATTAAACCAATCAGGTGCACATTGCTATTTAAAAGGAGGAATCGGCAAATTGGAGAAGCAAGCCGTTTTCTGCTGAGGAAACGGATCTGCTCGTGAGTGAAGTGAAAGAGTGCGAGCAGATGTATGTGGCTGATAGCCGGTGGACCCTCTGCCTCCGCCGTCTCCAAATCCTCCGTCCCACGTCACGTCAGTGACCGGAGGAGCGCTTATATTCTGAAGTGTCACCTGCTACTTCAATTTGGTGTTTTCCTTTACATACTGTAGATGAAAACGTTGTTCTCGCGCCGACACTGTTCTCTGCCTGTGTAGACGCATCTTACTATCTGAATAATGCGCCTTTTAAATGACAGGAAAGTACTGCACCAGATTTTTGACCACACCTCATTTTAAGACCAACAGATGGGCACAAGTACATTTGTTACTTAGACGACATGGGCGCTGGCCGTGGAAATGACAACTGCATTGGACTGAAACTAGCAATGACAGTAGTGCTGCGCGCCGCTTTGCATCGGGTGTAAGATAAGGCCCATTGTCTTTAGATGTGAGAGGGTGTCAGACATCAGTCTTTTAAAAGTCGTAGGCATTAGAATTGTGAAATTTCCACACCTCTAATTGAGCCTGGTTATTTTAAATCGGTTGATTAATTCTAGCCATGGATTATAATTACAAGGTCAGTTCATGTGTCAGTCACGTGATGATAAATCATAAATGATAAATCACCACTTATCTAATCAGACACTATGTGCAGAGTAAATACAGGTGCATGGAAAACAAACATTATTGCTCTTTACAGGTGATTAAGCATCTGTCTAATGGGAGTCTTAATTCACGAACACCATCAGGGCTTGAATATATTTCAGCACCTCACCTGTTGTTCATTAGCAAGCTGGATTTAACAAGAGCTCACAGATAATGAGGGTACAGCTATCACCCACGTCTGTCTGCTTCATACACCAGAGCAGGTGAGCCTGATGAGCAGAAGAATTACAAGTTCAAAGTAGGGCTGTCAAAGTTAACGCATTAACGCAAACTCCTTTTAACGCCACTCATTTAGGAACGCATTAATGCAATCGATCTTTCAGAGGTTGTAGCTCAGGGTTAAAGCTAGAGTGAAGATACTGGCATCATATGAAACTAGAAAACCTAAATAATCCATCGGTACCAACCATGTCATACTAGCTTGTAGCGAAAGAGGCTAAATAACGCTCCAAACTTACTCTAAATTTTGGCGAGGAATAATGTATTTTGTCATATTGTATCTGTGTCTATTTAAATCTCTGATTCGCCAATATGCTGATGATATACCCCTAATTTTAGCAGAAACGAATGAACAAAAAAGGGAGTGTTAATGTGTGGATGCTCTCCCTAACTGACTTAATGACCTGTATATTAGCTGGAGGTTAAATAACGCTCAAAACATAACCTAAATTTTGCCGAGGAAAACCTGTCAGGGCCATTTTCAAAGGGGTCCCTTGACCTCTGACCTCCAGATATGTGAATGTAAATGGGTTCTATGGGTACCCACGAGTCTCCCCTTTACAGACATGCCCACTTTATGATAATCACATGCAGTTTGGGGCAAGTCATAGTCAAGTCAGCACATTGACACACTGACAGCTGTTGTTGCCTGTTGGGCTGCAGTTTGCCATGTTATGATTGGAGCATATTGTTTATGCTAAATGCAGTACCTGTGAGGGTTTCTGGACAATATCTGTCATTGTTTTGTGTTGTTAATTGATTTCCAATAATAAATATATACATATGTTTGCATAAAGCAGCATATTTGCCCACTCCCATGTTGATAAGAGTATTAAATACTTGACAAATCTCCCTTTAAGGTATATTTTGAACAGATAAGAAATACGATTAATCACGATTAACTATCTTAATCTTAACTGACAGCCCAGGTTGAAAGACATCATATTCAGATTGTTGCAGGTTACTGTTGGTTTCAAAGTTTTATGTACTTATTGTACACTGAGTAACTGTTTGTTGGACCTTTAACCAAAGGAAAGTGTTAATATCTGACAAAATAAATACATCTATTTACCCTTATCTTATCTCAAAACAAAACAGCATGTTTATCATTCAGTATATCAACAGTATAGAGAAATATAAGTTTGTTTATCCATGGTCAATTTTGTTTTATTTTTCTTGCTTTAAAAAGCATCCTCATACCTCTTGACTTTCCAGGTTTGAGGCGTTAATGTTTTCAGATGCTTGAAATCACATTTAGGAACTTTTTAAAGTGCAGAACGACACTCAGAAAGAGATAAAATAACAGCAACGGCAGATTGAATTAGACGTGCAACAAATGGAGTAACAAAGGAACAATCGGCTCTGTTATGCCTTTATGAGAATTATGTTTTCAAAGAGTTTAGCAAATTACCCTCTTAGCTGCAAAACGGAGCCTCTATTATCTCCATTTAGTGTGTCGCACGCTCCATTTCAGACAAAGAGAAGGAGGGAACAGAGATGGAGAGAGAGAGAGAGGGAGAAAGAGAGAGATTAAACGGACCATTAGACCAAAATGACTCCTGTGAAGAGGGATCAGAAAACAAACAGGGCTTTGGAGAGCGTCTGGCAGCGTTAGTGGAGGCAATTACCGTCATTATTATTGTGATCATGTTTACAGTGATTACTCGCTGCCTATTTACTGCCTCACCGTGATACAGCGCTGCTGATGAGGGAGGGGCAAGTTGTAAATTTGGGGCAACAGTTAGAGAAACGGGACACGTCACACTAAACGCCTCGATCTGTTAGCGAGAGGAAGGGCCGACAACGGTACAGGACAAAGACAGAATTAACGTTTCAGGAGTGATTTTGAGCTAAATGTGAATTTGATCGTCGTTTTGTAAAAGTTTATTTTTCTATAACAGACGATGAACAGATTCTGATCTGCATGTTAAATAAAGGTTAAAGGAGAAATTACTAAGTCAACTTTATTTTCTACAGCACCTTTCAAAAACAAAGTTACAAGATGCTTCACAGGTGCACATAAAACACAGTACCATGAAATACTACAAGTACTGGAAATGGTCAAACAGAGTATTGCGATTTTTAAGTATTGCAATTCGATATTACGATTTATTGTGATTTGTGTTAACTTTTTTAACACTTAGACCATGGGAAAAAGTAAAATATCTAAATTAATCCAGTAAAAATGTTTGATTTTCAGCATGTATGTAGTCAAAGATGTCCTGAAATCAAATATATCAGTCATTTTCAGGAATTATTTATTATACAGCAACGCAAAAATCAAAGAATAAAGACATTTCCCTCACAATTTAGTAGTATTTTCTTTTTAATTTATAAGGGACATGTAATGTTTTATACTTCTGGTGAATAAAATCCAATCAATCTAATTTCCATAGATGTATATTGTATATACAGTTGCCTTATTTTGAAAACCGGACGTAGTGGTCTCTAGCTCTCCCGTCAGCTCCATTCTCTTTATCCATCCATGGTCAGCTCCATCGGGGCCGTTTCAATGCAGAGAACATAAATGTCAGTATATGGGTGCTCTACAGTTGTAGCATCGGCCCATTTGACCACGGAGATGAGAGCGACGGCCGGCTGCCTTCTTTCAGACATTTTTCAGGCATGTTTCTGACTTTTTCTCGGAAATATTTCAGAAATTTTTCAGACTTTCATTCAGATGTATATCGGCCTTTTTTTCTGATGTATTTCTGACTTTTGTTTGAACATATTTCTGCCTTTTTTAGGCCTTTTTTCCAGACATATTTTGGCCTTTTTTGGACATATTTAAGCCTTTTTTTATTTTTTTTCGGACATATTTCGGCTTTTTTCGGACTTATTTTCAGACATATTTAGCATGCAGCGTTAGTCATGATCTATAGCTCTGCTTTTCCTGCATGTGTGAACCCAAAGTGTTTCCATCCTTTACTGGATGTGTACTGTTTACCACGCTGGATTTAACATGTGAGGGTGCAGCTCGTATCCACGCTGACCCGCCGCCTTTTTTCGCTTTGTCATTGGCTCGCTGTGGTTTGTTTTAGTTTAACAGATACAGTAACGGTAACGTCCGCAAATATATTGATTCTAGCATTAAAAAATCAATTTCAAAATCGTAATTATAAAAAAACGCGATACATAGTTTAATTAATTTTTTTCCCACCCCTATTAAACACTGTATTTAATTGCAGAAATACGTCAATATCAAATTTAGAAGTAAAATTGCTACCCAATAGATAAAAGAACCCGTGCTAATCATACTCATATTTGTACATCCTGCAGAACAATGGCAAGCATACAAAGTTGTTCACATCTAATGCAAATAAAAATTATATATTTTTTTCGAATTCATTTTGTGATTCTTTTGACTTCCTCGACACTTTCTCACTTCATTTATATAAAGTTATTTAATATTTTGTCGTTCTCTGACAGAGAGAACAGCAGCCGTCTCCTGACGACGACCTCGTCAGACGAAGGTGAAAAATATTTCCACAGCAGGTAATTAACTCCTTAATGAGAACGAACCCCGGAGCTGCGTTTGACGTAACCATGGCTACCATTGCATCTGTGGTGGTGGGTTTAACCACACACACACACACACACTCATGTCAAAGATGGATCTCCATTGCCCTGCCACGCTGATGTTGACAAATGAGCGTCTTTAGCTGTGCGGCCTATTAGCTCCGTCCTCCTTTGAATACGAGCGTCCAGCCGGTTTCATTTCACTTGTCTGATGTATGGCGGGAGGCTGAACGACGTCCAGCCTGGTCCATGTTTCATTTATTTATTTTTTACCTCCTTGAATGACTTAATTAACCTTTTTGTGCAGAGTGTTAATAGCAGCTCAGGGACCCTCTCATCTTCCTCCTCTCATCTTCCGTGTTTTTTCCCATTTCCTGCCGTCTGCTATCCTATTCCTCTCTTTTTGCTCTCCTCCTGTCCTGTTCTTTTCTTCACCTCCCCTTTCCTCGCCTTCCTTTTCTCCCTCCCCCATTCCCCTCCGTGGTCCTCCTCTGTACAGCCTTGATTGCTCATAATCACTCTCAGTCTGTTTGGGTGAATAATTGCTCTATTAGAGACGGATGGAGGCCGTATGGTCACCAGGCAGCCTCAGACACGGTTTCCACTATTTGCTTCCCTCCTTCCTTCCACTCATGCACGTGTGTCTCGTTTGTGTGGGTTTAAAAAGGGGAATGTGTGGCGCTGCCAGGTTTCAGGGTTTGACTGCTGCAGTGGACCCATGGACCCGTAGAATAGGTGAATTTATGGTGCTGTAAAGATTTAAAAAGTCATCTGTTGTTTGTGTTCTGACGAGACGGAGACAACCAGTGCAAAGACAGTTTTACACCAATAAACAGTATTACAGTCATTCAATTCTTAGTTATACCTAAAGTAATAATCTTAAAGATTTTCGTTTAAATAAATGTATATGAAGTCATTATCTATCACTGAATGAGGTAACACAATAGTGGAGATAATCATTGATCCTGCTTTTGATTTCAATGGTTGAGATCAAAAGGTTAATTCAATCAATTTCCGATTTAGAATTGAAATGGTGACACTCCTACTAGGGGTGTAAGAAAATATTGATACCAGGACTGTGAAAGATAACGCGATAGTGTATTAATGCAAATTTGTTTTAACGCCACTGGTTCAGTTTTAAAGCTGGAGTGAAGATACATTAAATCATATAAATCCTTAGGAATCCAATCATGTCATACTAGCTTGTCGAGAAGGAGGTTAAATAACGCTCCAAACTTACGCCAAATTTTGGCGAGGAAAAACTGGCATGGCCATTTTCAAAAGGGGTTCCTTGACTCTGACCTCCAGATATGAGAATGAAAATGGATTCTATGGGTACCCACGAGTCTCCCCTTTACAGACATGCTCACTTTATGATAATCACATGCAGTTTGGGGCTAAAACCATGCAGTTTTATAAGCAGTATAAATGTGTTTTTAGCCTGTTCTAAAATGGTTTATTTCTGGTGTGTTCTTTATACTATGACAATTTTCCTAAAATTAAATTTTAATAAATGGCAATATATATCCCCTTGCTTACAGTATCGCAATATATTGAATCATTACCCGATTATCATGATACGTATCGTATCGCCAGATTCCTGCCAACACACAGCCCTAATGTACACATGATAGTGTAAGTATGTTCTAGGCTGTATTTATGGCGATATGAGGCATCGTAATGGATGAGATGTGGCGCTGTGCAGAAACATAGCTGACAAAATATTAATTAGAATTAAACATAATGATGGCAAAAGGTATTAAAACATCATTGTGAGTTATATTCTATATTATTATAGTTCTGTGTAATGTGTGAGAGTTGAAGCTGCAGTCAGCGTTACTGCTCAGATATGCTGCTTCCACATCACAGATAATAAGAAGTATAACTCTGCTAAAATGCCAGCTTGCATGCAGCTCTGGCTTACAGGAGGGTGTGTGTGTGTGTGTGTGTGTGTGTGTGTGTGTGTGTGTGTGTGTGTGTGTGTGTGTGTGTGTGTGTGTGTGTGTGTGCGTGCGTGCGTGTGTGTGTGTGTGTGTGTGTGTGTGTGTGCGTGTGTGTGTGCGTGTTGGGCGGTGGGGGTCTGAGCAGCTCGGCCGCCTAAACACTTCCCCTCGCATCACATCAGCACGCTAAGCTCTTACATAACCAGCACCCTGGGGAGCTCTGCATCCATGACCCCGACCAGAGAGAGGAGAGAGGACAGGAGAGGAGAGAAGAGAAGAGAAGAGAAGAGAAGAGAAGAGAAGAGAAGAGAAGAGATGAGAAGAGATGAGAAGAGATGAGAAGAGATGAGAAGAGGAGAGGACAAGAGAGAAGAGGAGAGGCAAGAGAGAAGAGAAGAGAAGAGAAGAGAAGAGGAGAGGAGAGGAGAGGAGAGGAGATGAGAGGACAGGAGAGAAGAGGAGAGGAGAGGCAAGAGAGAAGAGAAGAGAGGAGAAGAGAAGAGGAGAGGAGAGGAGAGGAGAGGAGAGGAGAGGAGAGGCAAGAGAGAAGAGAAGAGAGGAGAAGAGAGGAGAGGAGAGGAGAGGAGAGGAGAGGCAAGAGAGAAGAGAAGAGAGGAGAAGAGAGGAGAGGAGAGGAGAGGAGAGGAGAGGCAAGAGAGAAGAGAAGAGAGGAGGAGAGAGGAGAGGAGAGGAGAGGAGAGGAGAGGCAAGAGAGAAAAGACAAATAGAGACAGTCGGAAAAGAAAGAGAGAAAATGGAAAAGGAAATTAAAGGAAAGGATGGTTGAGAGACGGGGGCTGAAGAGGAAGAAGTGAAGAGAAAAGAAGGACAAAAAGAGGAGATTGTGTGCAAAAGAGAATAAAAAGATGGAGGGTAAAAAAGAGGGAGAAAATGAATGAGAAAGGAAGGGAGTGAGGGGGAGCGGCAGAGCAAGAAAGACAAGATGTGAAGATACAAATTGGTGTGAAAAGGGGGAGGGAAGGAGGGAATAACTGAGAAAGAGAGATTGACAGGAAGGAGAGTATGAAGAAAAACAAAAGAGAGGGAAAGAGTGGTAAAGAAGATGGATGATGGAGAGGGTGAAAAAGAGGGAATGAAAAGGATGGAATAAGAAGGAATGGAAGGAGAGGTGTGGGAAAGGCGAGGAAGGGAGAAGAAAGGGATGAGAGAGAGAGAGTAATAAAAAGAGGATGGGAAGATAAGAAATAAGTGAGAAAATGGAAATATAGGAAACATGTAAAAAGCTGTAGAGATGGAGGTGGAGAGGAAGCTGAGGTATCACTCGCCTCCGTTCTGACCTGCTCTGACCTCAGTCCACAGCAGCAGGCTGGACGCCGCCGCCGGGAGGTTAAACTCTCAACACACACACACACACACACACACACACACACACACAAGTAAACACACACTTAGCCAAGCATGAGGGAGCAGACCTCTGCTGCAGGTCACGACCCCGACTACCATATCACTGTCAACACTGATCATCAGCTGCAGGGGGGATGGAGGAGGAGAGAAATACAGAGATGAGATGAAAAGAAGAGGGAGATGGAGAGACGTGAAGAAGGAAATGGAAAGTATGGAGAGACGATGGAGGGAGAAGGTATAGGTAGAAAAGGGAAATAGAAAAGAAAACAATGATTTAGACTAATGGCCGGATTCCGCCAGTATTTATGACATAGCCTATGTAGAATTATGGACCAAATTCAATTAAGCAATCAGTGAATGTCCGTGCAGAGGTGAAGTAAAACCACTCGGCTCAGGCTCGCTTAAGGTGGGTTTACCTTTAAGGTGGACCAGCGCTATTTCTCATTATGACAAGCAGCTCCTCCAAGTTTTGCTCAGCAGCCCTACCCCAGCTCCCCCTCTTACCTTTCGTAATAAAAGCTTTTAAATAACAAAATAACAGCGGCTACACTTCAATAAAAACCTGTCTACCAGTTAGGGATGTCACGAGAACCGACACTTCGGTACCAAGTTGATGCCAAAATTCTAAAAACGTGACGGTACTCGTTTTCTACAGTACCGACAGTACCGTACGATGCCTGCAGGGTACGAAATGAACACCCTCCAAGCGTCAAATGCGGCTGCTCCTGTCCTCTGCTCTCTGCGTCGGAGTTTGACACACACGCACGCACACACGCACAACAGCACCACGCAGCAGCGAGATCCAGAGATCCTTTATGTTCAAGAAGAGGGTTCACTCGTGGGGAAAAAAACTGAACTGAACTCAACAAACTGTATTTCTATTTTTTCTTGTTTATTGCTAAATCTCTGAAAAGTGGTGTTTTTTTTTGTTTTTTTTTATTGAACTCTTTATTTCCGGTGAATGTTATTGGGACTTGCATTTGATTATCTTACACTTAACTCCCCAGATCCACTTAGTTTGAACCAATCCAACAGCATCCAGTCAAGTTCCAGGAGAAAACCATGAAGAACTAACGTTACGTTACTGAGCACCAGTTGGATCCAGTTACCATGCTGTTGTAACATTTGGTGAAGAGCGCATACGGCTTGTTTAGGACTCGAGACCTGAGTTGGGACTTGAGTCACAGACTTGAGACTTACTTGTGACTTGCAAAACAATGACTTGGTCCCACCTCTGGTAGCCCATACCCGGTGAAATGTCACCATGTCAGTGAATTTAAACTACTGCTTCTAATCTGAGGATAAACAGTACATAGACACATGTACACATTACATGGGATTTATTGGGTTTTTTTTTACCGTGGTATCGAATTTGGTATTGAGAATGGTGGGAATTCACTGGTATTGGTATCGACTACTAGATTTCTGGTATCGGGACACCCCTACTACTAGTACCCCCAAAAGCAAAGCCAGAAATCAAGGGAGGGAAAGCGAGAATCTAATCAACCCTATTGCCATTGGAAATAAGTAATGAGGTGCACAATGGTAAATGGACTTGTATTTCTATAGCACCTTTCTAGTCTTCCACTCAAAGCACTTTACCCTACATGTCAACATTCACACACACATTCATACACTGATTGAAGAGGCTGCCATGCAAGGTGCCAACCTGCTCATCAGGATCTAATTTACAGTAAATACTCATTGACACACCAATGGCTCAGCCTTCAGGAGCAATTTGGGGTTAGATATCTTGCTCAAGGACGCTTCGACATGTGACCGGAGGAGCCGGGAAACAAACCGCCGACCTTCTCTGAGCCACAGCCGCCTCGATAATATGGACTTGTTCCCATAGCTGATCTATTTATGCCTCTCTGTCTACATAGGTACCTACTAAGCAAGTAAGGAATGAGCACCCAGACAGTGCATGCCACACCAAGGCTGCATAATCCTCATATTAGAAAATGAAATAATAGAAACTTTATTGGAATTTATAATTTGCATCAGGATTGTATTTGGCCCCAAAGTTCATCAGAATCTGTTGACAAGTTTTTGATATATTCTACGGAGTAATAAACAGCGTTGAAAACATGACCTCCTCGGCAGAAGTAATATTATTACACGAACAAAAAGTCCCAGGCAATATCTGTGCTCACCTCGCAATATTAATCTTGTGTCAATAATATATTTCCCAGTTGTAGTAAACAAAATTCTGCAAATGAAAAGGTCAGAAACTCCCTGCTCATTACAATCCCGGAGATCAAGAGGGAACAGAAGAAAAGTTCACCGCTGCTCCTCGAGGAGTTCCCCCGTCTACATTTGTCATGTCTCCTCCTGCAGAGCTGTCAGAAGTCTGTACAGGAGGAGGAGGAGGAGGAGGAGGAGGAGGAGGAGGTGGTAGCCGGGCAGACTTCCAGAATAAACCCAACAGCACAAACCTCTTAATTACTGAATAATTTATGGAGTCTTTAAAAAAAGAAAAGAAAAGAAGCAGGAGTGTGTTATCAACAGGAGCCCCCGGTAATGAGGCTGGGCAGGAGTGTGAGCAGATGGGAGGATTCTCGCATGATAACCGTGTGTGATGCTAACTCACTAATGACTTACTGTAAAGACAGTGTGACGTGTGGCTCAGTTAATGTGAAAAGTGTGTGTGTGTGTGTGTGTGTGTGTGCGTGCATTCTTCACTTATGCAGTCAAGTGTGACATCTGGAGAACAGAAGTAAGAAAACCCCTCAAAGGAAACTTGCACAGTGAGCTGACACTCCAACTTCTACAACTTTACACCAACACAACACACTCTCGTCTCTCACACACACTGACATGGACAGACTATGAGACAACACACACACTGACATGGACAGACTATGAGACAACACACACACTGACATGGACAGACTATGAGACAACACACACACTGACATGGACAGACTATGAGACAACACACACACTGACATGGACAGACTATGAGACAATCGGCTGGCAGAGATATCTAAAAATAAAAAACTCCCCTCCTATTGAGACCTCCGGACTAAAAGAGAAGCAAACAGCTAGATGGCAGAATGCCTCCTTCATTTTCGTTTAGTAGTTTTGTGTCTCTTTATAGTTGTTTTGCATCTCATTGTGTGTGTCTTTTTAGTCATTTTGTGTGTCTTTATTGTCTTTTTTTTTCGTTTATTTTGTTATTTTGTGTCTTTGTGATCATTTTGTTTGTCCATTTGGGTCTCTTCATTTTGCATCTTTTTGTGCTCGTGCATTTGTTGTGGTCATTTTTCATTTGTGTATCTTTGTAGGAGTTTTGCATCACTTTGTGGTTGCTTTGTGTTTATTTGTGGTTGTTTTGTATCTCTTTGTGCGTGTCCTTGTAGCATCTTTTTGTGTCGTTGTTGTCTTTTTGCGTCTTTTTGTGGTCATTTTGTTTCGCTTTGTGGTTGTTTTGTGTCTTTGTAGTCTTTTTATATGTATTTGTGGTTGTTTTATGTTGCGTTGTGGTTGTTTTGCGTCTCTTTGCAGTTGTTTTGTGGTCATTTTGTATCGCTTCATGGTTGTTTTGTGTGTCTTTGTAGTTGTTTTGCATGTCTTTGTGGTCATTTTGGTTCTCTTTTGTGGTTGTTTGGTGAGTCTTTGTAGTCGTTTCACATTTTTGTGGTTGTTTTGCGTGTCTTTGTAGCCATTTTGTGTGTCGTTGCGGTCGTTTTGCATCACTTCGTGTTCATTTTGTTTCATGTGTCTTTGTGGTCGTTTTACATCTGTTTGTGTTTGTTTTATGTTGTGGTTGTTGTGCGTCTCTTTGCAGTTGTTTTGTGGTCATTTTGTATCGCTTTGTGGTTGTTTAAGTCTTTGTAGTCATTTTGCATCTCTGGTTGTTTTGTGTCTCTTTGTGGTTGTTTGGTGAGTCTTTGCAGTCGTTTTACATCTTTGTATCAATTTTGTGTGTCATTGTGGTCTTTTGCGTCTTATTGTGGTCGTTGTGCATGTCTTTGCGGTCATTTTGTTTCACTTTGTGTTTTTTTTGTGTCTGTAGTCGTTTTAAATATCTTTATTATTGTTTTAATGTTGCATTGTGGATGTTTTGCGTCTTTTCGTAGTTGTTTTGTGGTCATTTGGTAATGCTTTGTGTTTGATTTGTATGTTTTTGTAGTCATTTTGCATCTCTTTGTGGTTGTTTTGTTTCTTTGTGGTTGTTTTGAGTCTCTTTGTAGTTGTTTTGTGTCTCTTTGTGGTTATTTTGTGTGTCTTTGTGGTCGTTTTGCATCTCTTTGTTGTTGTTTTGTGTGTTGTTGTGTTGCTGAAGTCGTTTGTCTGCTTTTCCAACCACACACACACACACACACACACACGCACAGTCTTTCCTCCATCTGCCCAATGAGAAGTCGTGTGTGTTTGTATGTGTGATCGTGAGCCTTTGTGAATGACACATCTGAAGAACAAAGAAAAGAAAACACACATGAAACAAAAAAAAAACTTTGACTCTTTAGAGAGCCAGCACACACACTCACACACTCACACCCTCACACACACACACTTTCTGTCACACACACACACACACACACGCACACACTCACTTATCCTCCCCAATCCGGCCAAACACAACACAGAGTGGCACTTGGAGCTAAGTGGTAATTAGCTCAGAAAAGCCCTGACCCGGACCCACAGCACCGGCTCTTTTTAAGTGTAATTCAAAGGAGATGTGCGGCTAATTAACGAGCCAGCGAGGAGAAACCTGAGGCAACGAGAGAAAAGTGGAAGGAGAAAGAGGAGGAAGAGGATCAGAGCCACATCCAGCTGTCAGCGTGTCAGGAAGAGGAGCTTTTAACGTGTTATTTTTGTTTGTATGATGTATAATTTGTTAAATGACACAAACAACACTGTGATAGGCAAACAAACATGTCACTAAATGTCATTCCCTTAATATTTTGTGACACTTTTATGTAAATAAATGTTAGTTTTGCATCTGTCTGTCATTAAAAGATGCCAAAATAGTCTTTAAATCATGAAACAAGTAGAAATTACTCTGAACAGAAGCGTCATTCAGCTGGCAGCAATCAAACGCAGGGAATGTGTAAATATCCACATGAAAAAGTCTTGCTGCAAATCAAAGAGCTCCAGAAGCACTTAACTAAATGAATTTAATTTAACAGTGTGTTTCCTGTCTGCTTCATCAGGTTCAGTTATCAATTAGAGAGATCACACAAGTTATATAAAGGACAGAAGACTACATACAGCTGTAGGATAACATTAAAAACAAGACTATACATGTCTATCAAACTATGATGTTAACATTTTAATGCTTTTCATATTGATAGATGATAGTAGCCTATTGCAAAAAATAGAAATACTTTGTAAGTTAATGCACAACCCAGTCGCACAGAAGTCAAGAAATTTAATATATTGATTCATTCATGTACATTTTTTGGTCAGCACGAAATCACTTTGTATGTAATCCAAGTCATTGTGAACCGGGAAGTATAAAGAGCGGCAGGAGACCGGTGTTCGTGTGCCGTGTGAAACCACAAGTCAACGTTGATTTATTTTGTCACGCAACTTTCTCAGCACTTCCGGAGTTATTTTAACTGAAATCGCGATCTTTTCCTAAACCTAACTAAGTCGTTTGTTGCCTAAACCTAACCAAGTCCATCTATTCCTAGTCGTCCAAAAAACACCGGACTTTCACCCAGGAGACCGGTGTTCGTGTCCTGTCTGAAACCACAAGACAAAGTTGATTTATTTGTCACGTGACTTTCGTACTTAAGTTACAGCACTTCCAGAGTTGTTTCAACCCAAACCGCAATCTTTTCCTAAAGCTAACTAAGTAGTTTTGTTGCCTAAACCAAGCTGATCTATCCCTGAACCTAACTAATTTGGTTTATTTTCAGAAGACTGGTGCGTCACGTGTTGCTGGACATTCGTAGGAAAAAGCACAAACAATACGTTATTGAAAGTTGTGCTGAGCGCCACAAAACAAAAAGGGATATTTGTGTCTATGTACACAAACCAAATGGATTACATTTTTTTAATATTTCAGGAACTGCCTTGAGACTGTGTTGTAGTGTACTAACCCTACTTAAAATCATTTTTTTGTTCCTGATACATATTTTTATTTATGCAGGAATTCTTATTCAGAATCTCATTTGCATTTTCTCCCATTCTACCTTCACTTCCTATCACTGGAAGCATTGTCTGGGCTGTGTTCGTTTTAAGAAGACCTTGTTTACTGTAAAGTGTGGCAATCAGCATCTTTTGGTGATCTGTGCGGGTATAAAATCTGGGTCAAACAGGTTCAAACCGATCTGTAAAGACTGAAAACTACTCTTGCATGAGCACAAAGGACCCCACATTTTCTACGCTCACGGCAGACTGTGCCGTATCCCCAAATCCCCTGTGGTACCCAAATTTGGAATAATGAGGTTTTCACCTCACGACAGGGATGAGAGGCAGCAGGGCAGAGAGAGGAAATTGGGCGGAGGGGGGGTTGAAAGGCAGGTACGTCCTCTAGACTGATTCTGAATTACCTGCTGTGAGAAAGTCGGCGGCCGTGTAGATAAGAGAAAATGATGATCATTACAGGAGGAGGGAGACAGGAAGGCCGCGGTGTCAGACACATTTCCTCCGTCAGCGATCAGCTCATTAATCTTCCGGTGACCTTCAGAGGACTAGTCAGTCAGTCGGAGACCGGGAGGATTCAGTTTGGCTTTGGTGAATCTCGGGCCAAGGTGCATAACATGATAACATTGGTTCAAATCCTCCCCGTGACCTTTCCTAAATGTCATCCTCCTCTCTCTTTTACCCGTCACCTTTCCACCACCAGAAAGAAGACGAATGTCACACTAATATTATCATACTAATATTAATATTACTGTAAAACGAATTTATTATTACAGCCTAATCTAATCACAGCATCTTTGAGTCCAAGTGGACGTTTGTGCCAAATTTGAAGAACTTCGCTCAAGGCGTTCCTGAAATATCACGTTCACGAGAATGGACCAGACGGACGGATGGACAACCTGAAAACATGGCGCCACGGCTGTCGCCGGCGCAGAGGTATTAAAAACTTTAACAATAGCAAGACCCTGAAATAGCGGCCGACATTATCCATCATTGTATCATTTATTTATGGTAATTATTCACTTAATTTGACAATAATTAATTGAGTAAAATGCTATAATTAGTGCACGTAGTTTCAAAAAGAAAGGACGGTGAACTAATGGAAATGAAAAGGAAAGGAATGGAAATTAAACAAAAGTGAAAGGAAAAGATAACAAAACAGAGAGGAAGTGAAAACAGAGGAAAGGAAAGTAAAAGGAGATATAGAAGAGGAAATAGAAAAGGAAAGAAAATAAGAGACACATATAGAAATTGATTGTAATGTACAATGTTGTATTATGTGATTGTATGTATGATGTGGTATTTTGTATTTTTCTTTTGTCTTAAAAGCCTAGCCAGGAACAAGGTCTGCAGATTAGCTACGGCTAGAAGTCCTATATACATTGAATTGGTTGCACTTTAATTAAGTGTAACAATGCTTACATGTATTACCTGTCAAATAAATAAATAAAATGCTAAGTACAGGAAAGAGGAAAGAGGAAAGGACAGGTCAGGAAAGGAAAAGAAAAGGGCTTATAGGAAACAAAATAGAAAATGAATGATAAGACACAAGCAAAGGAAAGATAATATGAAAAGAAAGGAAATAAATCAAAAAGGAAATGGAAAGGAAATAAAAGATAAAAGCAAAGGAACGATAATAAAGGAAAGGAAATAGGAAAGGAAAGGAAATGAAAAGAACAGGAAAGAGGAAAAAGGAAAGGACAGGAAAAGGACGGGGGTGGGGAGTGTAAGACGAGGATGTGCTGAGGAGGGTTTCTGCTGACAGGTTTGAAGGATGGGCTTTTCTTACGGAGATGAAGTTTCTCTCCCCGTCACTGCTGACAGGAGACAGATGAGTCACAACAACAACAACAACTCTGCGGAGAAAACAGCCAGCGGAGCGAATCACAACAGCACCAACAGGAAACACCCAAGGTTAACAGCTCCGTGCTGGCTTTCCTCCAGTCTAATACCATCTGAATATGAGTTCAAACTGTCATTCACGCTGCTTTAAATACTCCCATTAGCAAGAAATGACAGGGCTGACGTTAGATATTGCTTCTGTTTTAAATGAGTCAAACAACCCTGTTATTTGGCACTAGTTTGTTAATAGTAAGCATCTCTGAGCACCCTGAATACAAATCCTTAACACAATGTAATATTAGTTTTAGAGGCATTAGTGATAACAAGACTAAGAATCTGCAGAACCACAAGACTGTAATGTTTATTACACAGAAGTCCAAAACCTGTACGGTCTGTCCAGAGGGGGGCGACAGAGGAAAGGTCAAGGTTCATCCTCGGTATGGTGGCCATTTCAGGACGTCAGCACTCTAAATGCCTTTACACGCATGCAGATCTTTCAGTGTGATTACTGTGCACGTAAATATATTTTCATTTTTATTTTCATTTGGTACCAACTGGGGGGTGTAGGCTCCGTGTACGTTTTGACAAGGAAATGACACACGTTTTTGTTTCGTATTCCTCGCCACGAGGCACTGCTTCGCCGGGAGGGGAGCTGGCAAAAACCGCAGCCCTGGGAGTCACAGCGGGCTGGTGGAGCGCTGGGTCGAACCGGTGTATTGGCGGCAACAGAAAGTTTGCTGATCCCAGCGGAGTAGTCTCCTGGCGGCGGGGATGACGAGGAAAGGGTCTGAGTTGTTTTCCTCGTTCCTGCCACTTTGGATTTAATCCATTTCGCTATCACCTCTCGAGGTACAAGTGGTATAGATTGGTGCAGTAATGAGTCGTAAAACCCAGAAATGAGTTAGCATGTTAGCTCTTCTGGTTCCCTCGTCCCTTGAACTGGAGGTCAATGGGGTTTTATTTAGATGCCTGAAATAAGGTCTGTGGTTAACACAAGCTGAAGAGATTTTAACATTTTGTTCTACGACATAAAATAAATGACATCAATAAACACCCCGCTGCTCTGTGTCTAACAAGTGGTTAAATGAGACCACTAGACGTCATCACGTCGACTCGTCCTCCTTTACAGCCTCGCTGTGTGTATACTCGTGCTCATGTGACCGTGTTGTAGTTCGTCTATCACCTAACGTTAGCTTTTTGCTTCTGCCGATTGCATTCACGCTTCAAAAATCATAAAAGTGGTGTTCAGTTGTGGAGATTATCTTACAGAACAAAAACGTATAAGTTTCATAAACGTTTGTTTGCCTCGAGGGAACCAAGGCGATGCTACCTTCCTGGTTGGCCTACAAAAAGACGTCATTCTTGTAGCACTCTATTACGAGACAGGACGGGCCGGGGCTAGCTGGTTAGCATGCTCAATTCAGGAGATATCTCTGCAACACAACACATAGACGTCTTTGACATAGCATCAACACTGTGACCTCTTCACATTCTGTTCATAATGGTAGTTCATTTTTTGTATCCATTAAATGGAGTGGGATCACCGCAGTGCAGGAGTTAGCATTCACAATGCCAAACTCTAAAAACCGTCTAAAACCTCTTTGGCCTCGACATGCACTCTCTGAGTGGTTTGGTCAGCGGATTAGATGCACTGTATAATTTGTAGTCTCCGTGCAGAAACACTCCTACACCACGCTGTCTTCTGCCTTTTCTCCCAGCTTCCTCTTCACCTTCTTTAATCCCGTCCTCGCCAAGGGACATGTGAAACATCCTGTGCATTGTATTTCTGGCTACACGTGCGTAGGTAGTTGAGTGTATCTGCATGTCTTTGTGTGTGTGTGTACATTGTCCCCCTGCAGTAAGCATGTATTGTGGATGTGGCCTGACGCATTCTTACAGTAACATGTGAGTCTGTATTTTTAGATGAAACTCAGTCAGCGTGCAGCGGCACGTTGAGCTCGGTCATCTCCGTGCGTCTCTGTTCTCTCCACACCCTCCCTGCCCCGTCCTGAATTATTCATCCGTTTGGGTGAAGTAACACACATCTATTATTCATCCTGCCTCCCTGGTGTCAAGCTACCCGTGCAGCTACAGCGATGTGAAACCTGAAGGGAGCGCTGCTTTGGGCTCAAGCATGCCGCTTTAGCTGGCTTACAGTACGCAACACTTTGCAACAGTGGCCATTGTGAAGGGATTTGCATAAATTGAATAGGAATTTAGCAAGTCAATGCTCCTCCAAAAAATGAGCGGTGTTGAAAGAGAAAATGAGTTTAAATCCAAACTGAGATTTTCACCCCATTTTCAAATTATTTTATGATGCTTGTTGTGTTTTCTGGCAGCGAAGCGCAGCAGCTCTCTGCTGAGCAGTTAGATTTTGGAGGAGGCAGCGGTCTCGCTCCACAGTGACGCCTACACTTGGAAAATGTTCGCTGGCATGAAAGCAAAACTCACTGTTTTATAAAACTGAATTTCTTGGGTGCCCTTAAAAGACTTTACTGCAATCAGTGAACATTTGAGTTTCACCTTTGTACCAATAAACGTGGTGGGAAGACGCTAAAGGAAATGTGATTTTTTCCCCCTTCAATATGTAATAATCTATATTTCCATTAAGAATTCTACTTTAAACAAGCAGCTGAGTACAGCAGGTTGGGTTTTTTGACTACTGTTTTCATGGTCAACTTTTAAGCTCGCAACCTTTATACAAAGTAGTAGTAGAAGGTTAAGAGATGGAAATCTGAAAGGTAATTACACTAAAGGTGTTACAAGTACTGAGGGATTTTATCATGTCAATAACACTAAAAGATAAAACTGAGTTACAGTATGTCTGTGTCTAGTCATAAGTTGTAATATGTATGAGTTGTGACAATTCAATAAAACAGTGATTTTACAAAATGACAACATTGTGCGGCACTGATTTTTTAAATTCAGTTTTTAGTTAATCATTTTGCAACCTCACAGATTTGTCTATCTCACGCCAGTGGTGCTTTTATTACTTGTGCTTCTCAACATTTTGCATTAACAATACTGCAAAAAGACGATATTGCTTCCATCATCGTTAATACAACAACAAAATTACTTTTCAGATGTTGTTTTTTCCTCCATCTAAAGTTGCCACAAACAACAACCTTTAGCTGGGTTTGTTCAGAAACAGGACTCTACAGAGAGTCTACAGCCGTGCTAGCAGCTCTGAGAGGCCGCAAATCAGGTACAGACATGCTGTGAGCTAAATGCTCAGCTTGGTTTGTTAGCATGTTAACATTTGCTAATTATGCTGCAATCCACTACAAGTCGGAAGTCGATAATTCCAATCTAAACGCTGTTCGGGAAACACGGACGCCTGCAACAAACTGATGTTTGTATGCATGTGAGAATGAGTTTCACAAGCATCTACAGTGGACCTACATACATTTCCACAGCGCCATTAGCCTAGAGAAACATATATAAAGTTACCATCTTTAAGTTAACTAGAGAATCCTGTGGGGAAATATTTCTGAAAATGTCATCTATCTACTGTAGGACATTTTAAAGATCCGCAGGAACCCTGTTAAAAGAGACGGGAGGAGTAGACTGGTTCCGATCCTCGCAAAGACTTCTGTCAAGCACAAATCAACTGAATGGAAATGGAAATAGCAGCTACAACATTACTGCACGTTTCACAACACAAACACTGCATAAAACATGACATAAAGTACAAAATGATGAAAAGGTTATTCACTGTGTGCGCCGCCACGTTGCTGTGACATCAGTGAACTCAGGCTAGATGTTTTTGACTTTAATGGCCGTTCCATCGTATTTTTCCGTGTTGGAGGACGTTTTTTTCCAGAGTTCTGATTACAATAAATTGCAGCATTAGCACTAATCGCGTGTGGAAATGTCATCCTGTCTTAAGCCCATACTAAGTGAAACTCATAAAACTTGATAGCTGAGCAATTAAGGCATCTACAGTATCTGTTTCCATGGTGACAACCATTTCCTGTTTAGACTAGAGAGCGGTGAATGCATAGCACCATTTAGCGGTTTGTTAACGTGAATATTTATCTCATTAAGGATGTAAAGACGTCTTCAATGTTTCAAAATGAATAAAGTCATATTTTTTGGTTGCTACATGTCTCTCTGTCTTCACTGTAAGTCTCTCTCTCTGGATAAGGCTGTAAGCTAAATGCCTTAAAAACGTCAAAATGTAAATGAGGTCTGGTTTAGTTCTGATTGGAGCACCGGCGTCTTGATTTGAGTAATCACAGGTTGTGTTTGTTCGCCTCGTTCAGCGATGCCACTCATCCTAATGAGCACACTAGACTCCCAGCTGCCTCTGTTTGGGTTCATATTATTTACCGAGCAATTAGTCATGAAGCACAAGCTTTGAGTGCAATATGATTGTACAAAGTGATAGAGCAACTCCCTCCTCACTTACAGCAAGGTCTACACACACACACACACACAGGATCCCTGAAAGCTATATTTTTACATTCATTTCTCACTCGCTCAATGACACACAGTAACCACAGTTTGCATTTTAGTCACGAAGCCACAGCAGCTTATAGGCGATGTGATAAAATAGTCTTGTTATCCTGTGCAGTGGAGTTAAAAAAAAAAAAGTGAAGGTCAAAGAAAATAGAGCTGAGAAGAGGAAGGACAATGGCTTAGCTTAGTCTGGTTTTCTTTAAAGCTGAACTAGATGAGATTTTTATGGAAGATGCATTAAATTCATCGGTCTAAATCAAAAACTGGGGCTGCAACAGTGTTTTTGAGTGAAATAAAGGAGTTTCAAAATTTTAAAATAATTATGGGATTTATTTTGTTGGTTTATTTATTTTTCTTAAAAATTCAACCCACTCTTCTCTTCTAATTTCCAACTACAGTATTATTATTCTACCTTGAAATTACTGTCCACTTGCAGAATAATTAAAAGTCAACATTTAATGCTGAAACAGAAATGAAAAGAAGAGCAAGTCTCCAGCAAAATACTTGCTGGTATGCCAATTATTACTGCCAATCCTAGCATTGTGTTGTTTAATGGATTGGGGTTTTTAAGATGAAATTCTACAAATTCAAATTAATACATCTGGTGTATTTCATTGGTGTTTCTGACCACAAGTAGCTGGACTTCGGTGTGTTTTTTTTCCCGTGGACCAGCATGAATTTTATCTGTGTTTCTGACCACGTGTAACCAGACTTGGGTGTGTTTTTCCTGTGAAACAGAGTGTATTTCACCGGTGTTTCTAACCGCGAGTAGTCGGACTTGGGTGTGTTTTTCTCCTGTGAACCAGCATATATTTCACTGGTGTTTCTGACCACCAGTAGCCGGAGTTGGGTGTGTTTTTTCCCCGTGAACCAAAGTATATTTCACTGGTGTTTTGACCGCGAGTAGTCAGATTTGGTTGTGTTTCTGACCACGAATCAAATCACACATCGACGTTTTAAACGCAAGCAATTTGCCTTCGATTTATCGGCTCTATGTATCGGCTATAATTTCATTATCGGAATAATACATAATCTCAGAAATGTCCCATTATCTGCTGATAGTTTATCGGGCCCATATATATATATATCGTGCATCCTTATATTGGTTGCTACAGCCAAGCTAGTAGCCTGTGAGTTGTACTTAGACACGGTGGTGCTATGAGCTAAATGCTATCATCATCATGCTAATATGTTTACAGTGACAATACTAACATGAGGATGTTTAGCAGGTATGATATTTATCATGGCCATCCCCTTAGTTTAGCCTGTTAGCATGCACACATTTCCTAGTTAGCACTAAACACAGCCATGAAATCCTGAATGTTAAACATGCACAGTGTGTCCTCAGTGATGTTGACAGTATAGTGTATTATTATTATGTCTTACAGTGGTGTTGCTCTCCCTATCAGCTTCTGGATGCTTCTGTTACAAACTGAAGGTTGTTGGTGATGGAACAGGGATTGGCCTGATGCAGAGAACCGGATCCGTTTCATCAGGGGAAACACAGGTAGATTATTAGGCTGCGTCTCAGCCTCTTGGTGGAGACGAGGCCTGGTTGACATCATTTTGATATCTACCTGGGGAGCTCTCTGATTGGCTGGCGGTCCCGTGGAGAGGGTTCTCATTACAGACTGTTGTTTTGATATCTACTCCTCCAGACCTGCACTCAGCACTTTCCGCTCGCTTAATTGACACCAGCAGCTTGCAGAGAAATGAAATGGAGACCTGCTCAGCCTGTTAACAAACACTGCTGCTTACTGTACATTTACAGATCAGACTGGGGGCAGAGCTGCCTCTGCTTAGTCAGTAAATGTAGAAGTGCAGTCAAGTTTAAATTCACTCAGCACAAGAGAAATCAATTGGAGCATGTAGAGGTTAAATACAGTGATGTATATAAAATACAATCTTTCTTCTTCCTGTAATGATGAATCACAGATGTTTTAATTTGGGCTGTCAAAGTTTTTAACGTATTAACGGAACTAGAGTGAAGATACTGGCATCATATGAAGCTAGAAAAAAGGAATCCATCAGTACCAACCATGTCATGCTAGCGTGTCATGAAGGAGGTTAAATAACGCTCCAAACTAAATTTTGGCGAGGAAAAACTGTCATGTCCATTTTCAAAGGGGTCCCCTTGACCTCTGACCTCCAGATCAGTGAATGTAAATGGGTTCTATGGGTACCCACGAGTCTCCCCTTTACAGACATGCCCACTTTATGATAATCACATGCAGTTTGGGGCAAGTCATAGTCAAGTCAGCACACTGACACACTGACAGCTGTTGTTGCCTGTTGGGCTGCAGTTTGCCATGTTATGATTTCAGCATATTGTTTTATGCTAAATGCAGTACCTGTGAGGGTTTCTGGACAATATCTGTCATTGTTTGTGTTGTTAATTGATTTCTAATATTAAATATATACATACATTTGCATAAAGCAGCATATTTGCCCACTCCAATGTTGATAAGAGGATTAAATACTTGACAAATCTCCCTTTAAGGTACATTTTGAACCAGTCAGTTTTGAACAGTGTGATTCATTTGTGATTAATCGTGATTAACTATTTTAATTAATTGACAGCCCTAATTTTAAAGATTAACTTAACATAAGTTATTTGCTTTTTTTCTTGGCGGTCAGTGAAGGTGCTTTCAATGTCAGCTGCTTTGGGTATTAAGTTGCTTGATAAATAATTTGAAACATCCAAATCAAGAGATTTCTTCTTCAAGCAAAATGTCTTTTTTCACGATTAGTCATTTAATCTATTGACAGGAATTTATTTTAGCAACAATTTTGATAATGAATTAATCTTTTCAGTCATTTTGGGGGCAAACAAAATGTAAAATATGATTGTTCCAGCTTCTCACATGTGAGGATTTATGAGGCGGCTTCTTCTCTGTCTGTAAATAGAATATCTTCGGGGTTTGGAAAAGTTGATTGCACAAAAAGAAAAAGAAAAGAAATCCTCTTTAATCCCTGGGAAATACACTGGAACTGTTTCATTATATCCTGATGTTTTAAAGACAAAACAACAACTAGACAAACGGATTAAATAATAATCATCAGATTAAAATAATTGTTAGCTGCAGCCCTAGTTATGTGATAGTTTATTCAGATTGCCTAAAAATCTCCTCTCCATTAAACTACATTTAAAAGGAAGGAATATAATCGTGAAATGGTTCTGTAGAGAGAGCATCAAAACAGACAATAAAATGACACTGAATGCACAAAATATGAGCCTCCTATCCCCTTACGCATAATCCACACTGCCATTGTCTCTCTCTCCCAATTCTACTTCCAAAATCAGAGCGAGGTAATGCCCTTTACCTGGATTGTCTGAGGTGTCCTACATATTACTGTTTATTGAAAATGATTCCACTTCAAGGAAATAAGTTTGACGCAACATAAGTCAGTAATGGTGTGACCTTTCCACGTGCACGTTCTGCATGCGGAGGAGTACCGAGGCTCTCTTGTTCCAGAGAAAAATAGACTTAAAAACAATTACCTTGGTCCGCCATGTTTTGTCTCGTCTTTTTTCTCCTCATGTTTTCCCTGCAGTCATGAATATTCAGAAAGAAGATATTTATGGCTGCTAATGAATATTCTGCACAAAGTCTGCTTCGCAAATTAGGCGAGCGGAGGGAATTGGATAGCCACTAGGTGCTTCTCTCAAGGCAACAACAGAGAGGAAAATCAACCCAACTCTGCTTTTGAAAGACTGTAATTACTATAGTTTATATGCCTACAGCCCCAGATAACATATATAGGAATGCACTGCAGAGAGAAACTGGATCATTTCACAATAAAACATCTGGCGGATGCTTTAAAAACGTGGTCAGAATCGCTCCGTTCATGTCCGTCGATGAGTGGAAGGTTGCCAAACAGATTCATGTTGGCGATAAAGCTTCTTAGTAAAGTATCAATAACGGAGCAAAGAGCAGACACGATAATCTATAAGCAGTTTGATTCACCCCGCAGGCATTTTCATAAACTTGTGGATGTGGACGTTTTCTCAAGGACATTCTGATCTAGACTCCTTCTTACCGCTCTCTGGAGCAAATTAATCCCTCCACGCCAACCCAAAAAATGAAATCTATTTTTAGCGGTTCATTAAAGCCACTTCTGTGTTGAGTACCGCACCAAGACTCAGAATGGATGGAGTAATTGGGGAGGTGGGTGGAGGGAAGGGGGGGGTCATGTTCCACTCACGATTGAAATTGAATGTTTGCATTTTGAACATGCAACTCCTGCATCGCTAATGAGGATTTGCAGCGTTAATCAAAAGGCGCTGCCGTGGGTGCCAATCAACATGATTACAGAGAGGAACTGGTTAGGATCACCGCAGCAAAGGATGCTGGGAGCTGGGCACATGATTGTGTGTTTGGGTATGAGAAAGAGAGACGGATGAAGCGATAGGGTCAGAGAGTCAGGTGGGTATTAGGTAACAACAATTCCTTAATGTTTTACAAACAGAGACAGCCACAGGAATTGTGTATTTACTGTCTGTAAAGATTTTTAAAAGAGTATTCAGGTCGTTGTTACTCGTTGCCATCATGACAGCTAATTGCATTCAAGGGTTTTACTACTGGCTTCAATGCAGCCGCTCTCTAGACTCACTAGTTTGTGTTTATAAATTGACAATAAGTACATTTAAATTGTTACATAAATTAGGGGTGGGAACGTGATTTATTAAAAAAAAAATGTAATGCCAGAATCGATATATTTGCTTCATTTGACTCTATGTGGAGGTAAAAGGAAGTTACTGCTTTTATTGTTGTAGTCTGAGTAACATAACGTCATATCACGTTAAAACAAACCTCAGCCGGCCGAAGCGAGTTGAAACAAGAAAAAAATTGCGGCGGGTCATCGTGGATACGACCTGCACCCTCACATGTTAAATCCAGCGTGGTAAACACTACACATCCAGTAAAGGATGGAAACACTTTGGGTTTCACACATTGCAGGAAAAGCAGAGCTATAGATCATGACTAAAGCTGCATGCTAAATATGTCTGAAAATAAATTTGAAAACAATTCTGAAAAAAGCCGAAATATGTCCTAAAAAAAGGCTACAATATGTCCAAATAAATTCTGAAATATGTCCAAAAAAAGGCAGAAAAAATGCCAAAGTATGTCCGAAATATGGCCCAAAAAATGTCCAAAAAAAGGCCAAAATATGTCTGAAAAAAGGCCTAAAAAAGGCAGAAATATGTTCAAACAAAAGTCAGAAATACAAACGAAAAAAAGGCCGATATACGTCTGAATAAAAGTCTGAAAAATGTCTGAAATATTTCCGAGAAAAAGTCAGAAACATGCCTGAAAAATGTCCGAAAAAAGGTATCCACAAAAAAATACATTTTACTTCACTTAGGAAATAAATTCTGGATTTAGGTTTTGTATATGTGCACAAAGACATAACAAAAGACAGACACTTGAGAAAAGGAAAGACTAACTATTGTGCCTGTGAGACCCAGAAAACCCCCAGAGAGGCGTAAAAACTTCTCACTCCCAAACAGAGAAAGGCAGAGAGGATAGAAAACCGAGATGACAAACAGACTCAGGCGAGAAGGCAGCAGAAACCAAATGAAGTCAAGTTTGGTTCTGACTGCGAGTGTATTTTTGAGTGAAAAAGCTAAAACTCTTCGTCTATTCAAGCACAGAACTAGCTCTCCTCCTCCTGTCGGGCATGTTTCGGTATCATGGTGATTGGAGGGGAGCGGCGGCTCTGCAGGCATCTGCTCGTTTTGTTAGGAGCTGTGTGCAAGTAAACACTTTTTGCTCGCTACCATCTGTCCAAGCTCAGATCTGCAGGAGAGCTGGCAGACTTGGCTGGAAGAGATCGAGAGGAAGGGAGCGAGAGATGGAGGGAAGAAAGGGAGGAAATGTGATGAAAGGAAACGGGGAGAAGGGAGACTGGGAGGAAAGAGGGAGAGGGAGAACACTGACTTCTGTGCTTGTAGAGATTAAACATTCAGGACATTTTTGTGATCAAATGTTTTGTTTATTCCAATTTGATTTTTATCTAATGTACAATCAAAAATATCCTGCAACAATCAAACAATATACGAACACTAGTGCCAACCCTGACTTATGGCAAACCCAAACCACCTCCAACAACCAAATGACTGCAGAAAGAAATGTGTGCGGTGGATAAACAAGACATAAAAAGGAAATTAAAATAAAAGGTTTTTACTGCATGATAAAACCAGATGATAAAAAAATATATGTCTGCATTATGGAGATGCTCATAAAACCAATGAATCTATAAAACTAATGAATGAAGTAGTGAAAATTTATCAGTTTCTTTGTAAGGTCTGTCCTCCCGAGTCGGTTGAGAGCCGGTTTTTTTTACGATTTTGAACTTGATGTTTTAATGCCAGAATCGATATATTTGCTTCATTTGAGTCTATGTGGAGGTAGAAGGAAGTTACCGCTTTTATTGTTGTAGTCTGAGTAACGTGATGGCATATCCGTCCCGTATCCGTCAACCAAAACAAACCGCGTCGAGCCTAAATGACAAAGCGAAAAAAGGCAGAGGGTCAGCATGGATACGAGCTGCACCTTCACATGTTAAATCCAGCATGGTAAACACTACACATCCAGTAAAGGATGGAAACACTTTGGGTTTCACACATTGACAGGAAAAGCAGAGCTAGACATCACGGCTAAAGCTGCATGCTAACTCTGTCACGGACAGGAAATGTCAACGTATTATGGTAACGTGCGGTCGAGCCGGCCGTCGCTCTCATCTCCGTGGTCAAATGGGCCGACGCTACGACTGTAGAGCACCCAGATACTGACATTTATGTTAAATGCATTCAAACGGCCCCGATGGAGCTGACCATGGATGGATAAAGAGAACGGAGCTGACGGGAGAGCTAGAGATGGACTTGGCGAAGTTAGAGGAAGTAGACACGTGTGACTACATCCGCTTTTCAAAATAAGGTGTTAACAAAGGGAACTGTATATACTAAATACATCTATGGAAATAAGATTGACAGATTATATTCACCAGAAGTATAAAACATTACATGGCCCTTATAAATTAAAAAGAAAAAAAACACTCATTTGTGAGGGAAATGTCTTTATTCTTTGATTTTTGGGTTGCTGGAAAAAAATTTTAAACAATTCCTGACAATGATCCTGATATATTTGACTTCAGGACATCTCTGACTACATACATGCTGGAAATCAAACATTCTTACTGGATTCATTTAGATATTTTCCAAAGTAAAAGTCCCTAGAAGTGTATGATTCAACTTTTTCCCCATGGTCCAGGTCTAGTGTTTAAAAAGTTAACACAAATTGCTATAAATCATAATATCAAATTGCAATACTTAAAAATCACAATGCATCAAATCGGCACCAAAGTATGGTGATAATATTGAATCATGAGATGGGTGTATCGTCCCAGACCTAATGGTTTGTATTCCACTCAATGTGTTGCCTGTGCTTAAATTTTGTGCATGTACTTCAACACCTGACACATGACAAATGTTAATTGTTCCTGGCAACCACTAGCTGTGTCGACTGAAAACAAAGTCAGATGGATGGACACGTCAGCCACTACTGACTGGTTGGAGACAAATAACTTCTCCCAAAAATGAAAGCAGCTAAAATGATGAAGACAAGAATAATAAGGTGACAAAATCTGGTGCGATTATCAGGCTAGATCTGTAAAATATAACTGGCAAAGTAGTGAAGTTACTTGGTTTATTTCTTTCTTTCTTGACAAAACAAGAACATTTTTGGGGACAAAAAAAAGCAGATGAAATAGATGATTTTCTAGCATATCACATCTTCACTAAACATTTCTGTTGAATCTCTGCTCTAAAAAGCATGAATAATCCTCCTTAATTCAATTCCAGACCGACGTAGTTCAAGAGAGCAGAGTAAGAAAGAGGAAGAAAAGAGCACAGGAGATTCTGAATTAGAAGAAAGGCAATCTGCCAAAACCCGAGCAGGAGAGCTGCAGTCTGTGTGTTTACGTCTGACTCCATCTGCTTGTCTTTATAACTGGTGTTATCGGTCTGTCTGTCTGACCGTCTGTCTGTTTATCAAGCCCCTCAGATACACCGAACAAAGGGGAGGAAATAAAAGCACGTTGATGAGGAGGAGCATGCCCATCCACATCCCAAACCAGGCTCTTTATATAACCACTGAATCAAATCTAAACATCTGCCCTCCAGTTCTGTCAGCCTGTCGTGATCCAACCAATGTTGACTTTGACATAATTAGCTGTCTCCGCTGTTAACCGTCTGGAAAATAGGAATAATTCATATTTGTGAATTGCCAATGAGCATAACAGGAGATTAGTTGTGTGTTCTGTATACTTATGGATGATGTGACTGTCAGCAGTGTGTTATGGACTGTGAATGGTATTGCATATCACCAGTTAGATCTGTTAGTTAGACGTATGGGCCACTGGTTGTGATGCATGAATAAAACAGCTGCTCTGTGTGAACTAACAACGCTCCATGACTTTGAGAAATATATCCGAAAAACCCACAAGAAACTCCATCATAAATATGTTTTGTTTTATTTATTTCTACTCCTAGTAAGTTCGAGGTTGTGACTTGTAATTGAACGCAGCAGAAATCCAGAGAAACCAAACCAACGACATCTCATTAAATCCTGAGGAAAAGTTTGTGTGAGTTTGAGAGTGTTGTTTTTTCTCTAATCACTCCTAATTGGTGGGAAATGAAGCGTCCAGTATTAACACGATTCCTCTTGCTGCCATGCGGGACCACCAGCGTGCAAATTGTCATCACAGTCTCCGTCGGGCCAGATGTCTACCATTTTTTCATCACTTAAAAAGCTAATTTATGATCAGCATAAAGGCCATTTTATAAGAAGTTAAAGGGACTATTTGTTACTTTCAGAATTGCTTATTAACAGCGACACCTGTGGCCGTGAAATCAACGAAAGTCAGCGTCGAGCTCGCGCTTGCTCGCTCTAAATACACCTGAACGAGCATCGCTCAAAACAGTGAGGCGACACACGTCAGCTAAAAGCACAATATCACTCTATATTTCAGCTGCTTGGCAGTAATGTTAGCTGACCAGACGAAGGTCTCTCCATGAATCATGATTTAGATCTGATCCTAGTGTTGGCTTTTCCTGCTTCAGCCTCCCGTCCGCGGCCGTAGGGAACAGGGGAGACACTGGAGTTTTGGTCGGAGACGATGACGTTTCTCGCTGCGGAGCTCCGTCACTTCACAAGACACGGGAAACCTCTGTTGGTCTGGAGGAGCTGCAGCAGTTATTTCTGCACAAACGTCCACTGAACATTCACTAGATATTCTCAGAGCTAAACTAACTCTTCTGCAGTGTGGAGTGAGCGCGCGTTCACGTCTAGAGGTGGAGCGAGCTGAGCGAGAACGCGCGCGCTGTCTGAGTGAAGGCGAGCAGGCAGAGGAGGAGAGGCAGCGGCCACACGCGAACGCGCATATGCGAGCGCGCATGTGTGGCGACCCGGTACATTTATACGCTTAAAAAGTTACAAACAGTCCCTTTAAGAGTCTACGTATATGGACACACCAAGCAGCCTTCTGTGCATATTCTGGACTTTATCCGACTTTGACAGGACAACTTAGCAGTTTATTTACACATTATGATCCGGGTAGAGGACGTTCTCTCTCAGCAGGTCATCTTCTTCACCTCAATACACTCGTCCTTTTCTTTATGTCTCTACCAAATCACTCCATCAGCCTGCCTGTGCACCTGTTTGCCTCTTTATCCTTTGAGCTGCTGATGTGATCTGAATGACGCTGCCTCTATCTGCCCTGACCTTCTTCTGTCTCTCCATCCTTCAGTCAGTCCGTCACATTTTCGGTCCGTCTGCCCGCCAGAATCACAATCACTTGTTTTTCTTCTATCACTACGTACAGTGAATACAGAGGAGCTGGATTCAGGAGCATGTTGACACCATTACTGGACAGCATGAATTCACATGCAGATCAGTCCCTATACAGTAATCAAGAGTTGGAGCCCAGCAGTGTGCTGGAGCAGCCAACCAGTAGGGGAAAATACTATTTAGTGTGGAAAATGAGTTGTGGAGCGAGTCTGATTCAAGAGCTCTCAATCACTGCCCACATCCCACATGTTTTCAATGATTCAAAATGTGATTAAAGCTCCCCCTCCAGTGTATTTTGGCATTTCTATTTCATATTTATTTGAGTCATTTCCTGACTAAGTTGATTAGCCACACTGTCTGCCACATTGTTTTTACAGTGGTATCGAATTGGTATCGAGAATCGTGGAATTTCACTGGTATTAGTAACTCAATTTCTGGTATGGTGACATTATTACTACTACTACAACTGAGCTGTGGGGAACCGGCAGCTGTTTGCAGGCCATCCCTGCAAACACTCAGGTACTCTGCCTGATTCTCTCATTAATTAGAGCAGAATGGATTTGGCCGGCTGAATGTTATTCTCTGTGTGTGCACAGCTGCTCAGGCTGGACAGGGTGGAGGGAAGATGGAGAGCAGAGACACTGAGAGCTCGCTTTAGTCTCAAGGGCCCGTATATTTAGTCTCCATAAATAAACAAAAGCATTTGGAGCCCCAATACAGAAATAGCATTTCTGTAACTCGGTTCACAATATGTCTGACAACCTGCTTTTTTAAACTGTTACTAGGGCTGTCAAAGAAAAGGTGATAATAACACTAATTTCTTTAACGCATTAAAGCAATCGATCTTTCGGAGGTTGTACCGGGATCAGTTTTAAAGGTAGAGTGAAGATACTGGTATCATATGAAACTTGAAAACAAATGAATCCATTGCTGGAACCATGTCATACTAGCTTATCATGAAGGAGGTTAAATAACGCTCCAAATGGACACTAAATGTTTTGCGAGGAAAAACTGGCATGGCCATTTTCAAAAGGGGTCCCTTGACCTCTGACCTCAAGATATGTGAATGAAAATGGGGTCTATGGGTACCCACGAGTTGATTGATCGATTGATGATTTGGCATATTGTTTTATGCTAAATGCAGTACCTGTGAGGGTTTCTGGACAATATCTGTCATTGTTTTGTGTTGTTAATTGATTAACAATAATAAATATATACATAGACTTGCATTAAGCAGCATATTTGTCCACTCCTATGTTGATAAGAGTATTAAATACTTGACAAATCTCCCTTTAAGGTACATATTTTAATCGATTGACAGCCCGTGAATCAGTGACTAAAGGATGCTGAAGAGTTTGGTCAGAACATTTGGAACAAATGGAGTTAAATACTGTCATTAAAATCAAGAGAGAGTTAGATGAAAAACCAGAGGACAGAGATACAATAGAGCGAGAACAAGCAGACTGAGAGGACCAATATAGTGAGAAAGCCTAAGAAACAGATATTATTTTCCTATTTGGAGGTTGGATGATTCCCTCGGAGCTGCCCACATATTTGATATTTATGGAGCTTCGGAGAGCCGGGACGCAGGTCTCCTCCTCCTCCTCCTCCTCCTCCTCCTCTTCCTCCTCCCACACCAGTAGCCTTCTGAGGCGAAGAGAGAGGATCAACCTGGATTTCTGAAGTGTCTGTTGTGTTGCCATAGATAGAACATGCCAGGGGCTCTGATGGGTAGATAGCAATAACAATTTATCTCCCTGCAGACGGGACCCCCAGACTGGTAAGCCCAACGCCCACATCTCCCTGCTCCCCTCGCTCCCCTCCCACGCCGTTTGTCTGGACGAAGGGGAAGCTTCGGCGTTTCTGCCCCGGGGGGCCGAAAACACACACTGGCAAGACGTGTAGTAAAATACGTGAAGAGCAGAAACATGTCTGTTTTTTATTTTTAACAAGGGATGAGAATTAGCTTCCAGCGAGGATGTGTGTAAACATCCTCCATGCCAAGTGTGTCTCGTGTTTGAACCAGTAGCTCCAGTACAGGAGAGTTCACACAGAGACAACACAGGCAGCCATGCCTGGAAGGAGCAACTCACCAACCTAAACTATGTTTCCCAACTAATATGTTGGCTGTGTTCAGAGAGCGAGAACTTCATGCTAAGATAACTGATGCCTGACGCTCATGTGGTCATAATATTTTATCCACCACATTTATCTCTATGAGGGTAAATATTAGGTAGACCTCTCAATAGGGCTGTAATGTTTCATATAGGGATGTCACAATACCGGAAATGTAGTAGTCGATACCAATACCAGTGAAATTCCACGATTCGGTATACCAAATTTAATACTAAGGCAAAAAACAAAACAATAAATCCACTAAACTTCCGCCATTTTGGACTGAAAGCATTTTTCTGACTGTTGTTTTTTGTTTTTTTTCTGCCTGTTTTTTTTTGTCTTTAATTTATCTGACTTTTTTTCAGATATTTTTTTTTACATTTTTCTGAATTTTTTTTATTATTTTCAAAATTTTTCTGAAATTTTTTTTTTTTACATTTTCTGATTTTCTTTTTTACATTTTTCTGACATTTTCACATTTTCCGATTTTCTTTTTTACATTTTTCTGACATATTTTTTTATTTCTAATATTTTTCTGACATTTTTTTTTTTTTTTCCATTTTTCTGACATTTAATTTTTTCTACATTTTTCTGACTTTTTTTCTGACTTTCTTTTTTTTTTTTACATTTTTTTGATTTTCTTTTTTACATTTTTCTGACATTTTTTTTTATTTTTAACATTTTTCTGAAATTTTTTTTTTACATTTTCTGATTTTCTTTTTCTACATTTTTCTGACTTCTTTTTTTTTTTACATTTTTTCTGACTTTTTTCAGTTTTTGGTTTTTTTTTACATTTTTCTGACATTTTTTCTGACATTTAATTTTTTCTACATTTTTCCAACTTTTTTTTTTTTTTTACATTTTCCTGACATTTTTTGATTTTCTTTTTTACATTTTTCCGATTTTCTTCAGATTATTATTATTTTTTTTTTTAAATGTTTTTTTTTTCTGACATTTAATTTTTTCTACATTTTTCGAGTTTTTTTTTTTTTTTATATATATATATATATATATATATATATTTGTCTGACTTTTTTCAGTTTTTTGTTTTTTTTTACATTTTTCTGAAAAAAAAATTTCTAGATTTTTTTTTTTACATTTGTCTGACTTTTTTCAGTTTTTTTTTTTTTATTATTTTTCCAACTTTTTTTTTTTTTTACATTTTCTTGACTTTTTTCACATTTTCTGATTTTTATCCGATTTTTTTAATACATTTTTCCGACTTTTTTTTTTTTTTTACATTTTTCTGACATTTGTTTTTTTTATTTTCTTTTTCTAGATTTTCTTTTTTACATTTGTCTGACTTTTTTCACTTTTTTTTTTTTTTTCTACATTTTTCCAACTTTTTTTTTTTACATTTTCTTGACGTTTTTCACATTTTCTTTCTGACTTTCTTTCTGACTTTCTTTTTTTTTTTTTTACATTTTTCTAAAATATTTTTTTTTTACATTTTCAGATTTTCTTTTTTACATTTTTCTGACATCTTTTTTTTATTTTTGACATTTTTCTGAATTTTTTTTTTTTTCCATTTTCTGATTTTTTTTTACATTTTTCTGACATCTTTTTTTTTTTTTCTATATTTTCTGATTTTCTTTTTTAAATTTGTCTGAATTTTTTGAATTTTTTGTTTTTTTTACATTTTTCTGTACCGTCACATCTTCAGTATTTTGGCATTGACTTGGTACCAAATTATCGGTTCTCGTGACATCCCAAGGTTTGTGTATTCATGCCAAACCGTCACGGTACTGGGGTCACGATCCGGTGCACGAAGCCGCACGCAGAATAAACGATGTGTAGATTGCTGCACATATAGCGGAACCAAAGTTCACAAGTGCTAGATCCACCCGGAAACTTTTAGAATGCTAACATGTTGATGTTAAAGCCTGTATAATTCAAGGTTGGCATGATCGTATCTTTTCTGTGAAACCAGGGCTGAACGAATCAATAAAAGCTGCAGAAAGTTCCCAAGGCTGCTCTAATATGAATTTAATGGTGCCATTGTTTTCTGTCTGGGCTTGAATTACTTCTGACTGGAGGGAGAAGGTCTGATGAAACTCTGACAGATTGAATGATTTTTCCTCAAGAAATCCTGCTTCTAAAGATCTAGTCGTTTTTTTTTATTATTTTAGCGGCACAGTTAAGATTCAGTATCTAGCAGAAAGACAAAAAAATAAATTAAACTTCCTCCAGCACAGCTACAATCTTTATGCAGCGGAGAGACCAGATGCATCTTCATCTAAAAGCTTTAAAAACAGCCAGAATTGATTCTTGGAGCGTTTCTATCTTTTCTTCCCTTTCTTAAACAACGTGCTTTATTCTCTCTCCAAGCTTTCTCATCTCTAACGGGTCACTGTTACACTTCTTTAAAGTCAGTTGGAGGGGAGGGGGTGATGGGCGCCTTTCATTTTCCCTCCTTCAGTTGATGGTTAACAAGGGCTTACATTTTAAAATCTGTGCTAACAAGGGCAGTGCCATTCCAGTGGTTTTAGGATTTAGTTTGGCCTAGAGGAAGAGAAGCGGACTAATAACCAAAAACACGGAGCTCACTGTTCCTGCCAACATGCCCTTTAGCTTTATTTTTCTCCTTCGCTGTTCATTTGCAAAGGACAGGTAGAACTGAGTAGGAACAGCTGCAGGTAAATCCATAAATATTAGCAGTCCATATCCTTTCCCACTCTTGCAGCCTACTTAACATATTGAAAGCCTCAGCAGAATGTGTTTACATAAGCCTCCAATCGTTTGTATTCTGTTTTCCTGCTTATTTTACATTCTATTTGTGTGCTGCTATTCTAGTTTCTTTTCCCTGCTGAATCCTGTTATTCCGCTGCTGCAACAACTCCTTCCTCCACATGGATCAGCAAAGTTTAATCTCTAATTTAATAACCCGAAAAATTGCTGTTTAAATCTCCAGGCAGAGGTTTAGCTGCTCTGTGGAGGGTAACTGATGCTAAATCTGGAGGTACAGCGGTGCACTGGGCCGAAATACACAAACCTCGGGAGGTCACGAGAACCGATACTTTGGTACCAAGTTGATGACAAAATTCTGAAGACATGACAGTACTCATTTTTCTACAGTACCGCAGGTACCAGGGATCCAACATCAAAGACCTAGCGGCGACGAAGGCCACCAGTTGCGTAACCTCACATCGCCTTTATCTTGGCCAAAAAGTTGCACTCCAACACATTGCAAAGACCAACCAACGCCAATCAGAGTGATTTCTCTCACTGACGGGCGCCACCGCTGACTCAACATGCTGAATCGGCTGAAAAACCTCCGACACGGGCAGACTAGAGCCAACGGTGCGGGACACACCAAAAAAACTAGGCCAATGAACGCTCACTGACGGCCCCAAACTGTCTGATGGCTGACCGTCAGCTTGGTGTGTCAGAGCCTTAAACTTTAAACTGACCCTGACCTTTGAGTCTACAAGCTCCTGCAATACTTAGCTTGTAAGCTTAAATACTATGGACTCATCAAAATATAAATATCACCGAAGTTTGCAGCCGATGTCACATGCTAATCTGCATTTAAACATTGTTTGTTGTTTTGGCTCTTTGCTCAAGCACATTGGATTTGAAATGAAACACTGACTATGAGGTTTAAGTGTCGACTCTCAGCTTTAATTTGAAGATGTTAACATGCAGTACGTATTGGGTAAACAGTGTAGGAGCTGTAGCATTCACATTGTCCTGTTGCCCTGTTCCATAATGGGGAGGACTATGTATAAAACGGGCTGCGATTCCTGCGCTATTTACCCAAGCGTGGACGTTAACACCCTCAAATTACAGCTGGAAATCGACATCTTAACCTCGCAGTCATTGTTTCATTTCGATTCCACTCTCCACAGAGTAGAGAGCCGACACAATAGATAATGCTGCTTGTCACTGTCCAAATGGGCTACTTACAGGCTGCACTGTAATTACTTGCTACAACCATTCTCAACACTACATGGGAGAACTGTGATAAGACCTCTTTGGGTTGGACTAAGACGCAGTGCTGCAATTGTGCAGTTAGGTCCAGTACATCCACTACACCAGTGGCTGCTTTATTTAGTTAAGTGATGACCTAAATGTAGCATCAGATGCTGTCAGACATACGCAACCTTCATGAGGTGTTGTGGCCCTCAGCTGTAACGTGTTCCAGCTAACGTACAGTAGAGGTTTGCAATTAATATCCAGGGTTTTTCCTGCACAGAGAATTACGAGGCGGCCACTTCGTCCTGCCTCCAGCTCTCGACAAACCTCTGAGGGGTGTCTTCATTGAAAACACTATTTTCTAACAATTGGATGGATTTCTGTCATTTGTAACGGCAATTAGGGCACTATGCCGATGTGGTGGCGCTGTATCCTCATCAGCATAGTGAACCGGGAAAGGCGCTGCCAGAACTGACAAAGAGGAAGAAAAGAGCCGTCTGTTTTTGAGCGAGTGATGAAATTAAATCAGTGCACTTTCAAAATGAATATGCACCACAGTGTCTCTGCCACCACAGCAAAAAAAAAATCACTAAAGAAAACTAAACCTACCGCAATCAATCATATGGGAAAGCCGATGAGGTCAAAATGAATCTTCTATTCCCTGCCATTCAGTGTTTTAAATATAGTTTTATACCGCCAGCTGGCGTTTATGAACATGCGTGCCTGAACGTCTTCTTGTCCTGCGACTGCAACGCCAGCGTGCGTCTGTTTACAACAATGAAATAAAGATTTTTTTTTTTTATTTCATCATCTTTTTCCCACTTTATAAAACACCAAAGTTCAATCAGACATCTAGAACATGATAGTAGTTACACTACAATACATCTGAGAACATGGCTGCCACAAATAGGCCTACTGATGAAAGCAAATAATTCAAATAAGGAAGTAAAATAATCAAAATAAAATATAAAAAGGATACGCTGTCTTTAAAAAGTGTCTTGTAAAAGTGTGTGAGAGGGGATTGCTAAATTATTAATGGCAAATGTTTGCAAACTCACATGTAAAATAATCAAACTGGTTTTCAATGCAAAGAATTCTCCTCCACTGTTGTGTTTCACATCTGACAACACTTGTCAAACTCATTTTTATCGTATTTTAATTAGTTTGGAGTCACTCATTTGAACAGACTTTCTGTAAAACCAACTGCCAGATGATAATATCAACACGATAAAACTAAATGACGATATTAAATTATGATAACATTGAATTACTGTCCAGTTCTAAGCGTATGAGCAGCGTGGCGGCCGAATATGGATACTGATATTTCTACACTAACAATGCAAATACACAGTGTTTTAGGCAATATGTAATGTATTTAGATTTGATCATGTTCAAGCCAAGAATATGTGAGGAAAAGCCTAAAAATAGCATTTACACCATCAGTAGACACTGATCCCAGCCAAAGATTTCCAGCTCAACCTGAGTCATCACATTATAATGACTTGGCAAAAGACATAATTAGACGTATAAATTATAAAAAGAGAAACGCATAATCATTACAGGTTTTATAAAGTCCTTTTAATGTCGCTGTTGTCAGAGAACATATTCCGTCATCATCAGCAGTGGGAGACTTGGCTGAAACCCAGTGTTTGCCATCAGGCTAATATCTGCCTGATATATTAGCAAACTAATATTACGGTCTAACCCCGTTCGTCATTGTTCACTTTGGAGGAATTAAGTTGGTGGAGTGTGAGAAGTCACTAAATAAATCCAGAGGGAAAGTGGTAAAGTTGGCAGCAGCGAAGCGGTCCATTAGGAGAGACGCTCTATATGAAAAGACATATTTCCACCTGATGTGTGACCGGGTGAAATCTTTTTATAATTTCATAAAAGAGGAGATCTCTGCGTAGACTTCAACAGTAGCTGGACTGTTCGGGTTGGTAGTGGACGTCTGCCAGAGCCGGCGAGGACAGAGGGATGAGAAAAAGGGAAGGGAAGGAGGAAGGGAGGAGGGGGGAAACGAGGCCTCAGGGGGGAAAGGAGGGCGATCAGACCGGCTTCCCACAGTTCTGCAGGATCGTGAGAAAGGCGCTGAGGATTGAGCCCAGCCGTCCGGAGTGTGGGCTAATTGATTTAAGCTGTTTCTACGGGGGAGATTTACCTTGCCCGTAATTAGGGGTGATTTCTGACAGCGCGGCGGCTCACCGGGCTGAGAGCCCCTGCAGACGGATTTACACCGCAGGATCAAATCCAAGAATCGCACTTTTTGTGTTTTTTTGTAAGCCATGGGGTCAAAACGTGTAAATCTTGTGACACAAGGTTTTTGATTTCACAGAGAAGCTAATAAAATCACCCAAAATCTGAAGCTGTCGATCTTTGATTTCACTTGATTTTATTCTGATATATTATGCTCTTTAAACAAATAGGATCATTACAAACAGAGACAGCAAAGGACAAATAGAAACCAGATGGTTGGTTTAGAGAAATGATTTGCATTTAGCATATATTTACATTAAACAGTGTTAATGGTTAACTGCATCTACCTGTGCATATTCACTCATGCAAAACAAATATTGACAAAAAAGTTTTCCAGAGTAAATCATTAATTGTGCTGCTCCAACAACCGGATAAAGTTTGCAGTTACCTTATCAGTCTAACTTTAGCCCCCCCGTCCCAGTACTCTGGCACTGCCGTCTAAATATGGAAACCCACACGGAGTCAGAATTTTTCCATTTGTTTGGACAACATTTCAAAGATCCAAACTGTGTCACAGATGCAGAAAAGGCAGATTTGAGCGGTGTAAATTCAGCGTTTTGAAACGGCGCCTGGCTCCCCGATGCGTCACGGTGCCAAGTTTGACTTTGCTCTATTTTAAGCCGCTCGACTGAGATAACCTCCCGGGTGAGAGAAGAGTGAGGAAACCTGCTTCACTGTGACACAGAGTTTCCCCCGAAAATGTTTTTTCTCTAGTTAGAGGTGTCTGAATGATGTATCAGGACTTCTGTTGATGATTGTTGGATATTCAGAAGTAATACTGCTCTAATTGAAAATCGTAAAGAGACAGACGCACACCAAAATACTTTAAATGGAGCAAAATAACTACGGACCTCAAATCAGTTCTTGCGTTTTAATTTCATTTTTAATGGCAATAATACATAGGCTTATTGAAATGCAGAGTCTGTAATTCTGATTGTCAAATTCAGCAAATATCTCCAGGGTTAACGCCAGAAAAGTTAGGACCGACCCCCCAAACAAGCACGCAGGAGACCAGAGAGAAAGACGGTGTTAACATTTCCTGATTTTGCTGCTTCATAATAAAAGCTTTTAAATAACAAAATAACGGGGGACTTTTATTGTGAAGAATGTAGTAAATAAAATGTGTTTATAACCAGTTTGTAGCTGCTCCTTTGACCACAGCCATGGTTACACACACCCTCAAGCAGGTAGCTCTGTTGTGATGGAGACGTAAATCCCTGCCGTGCTGGGCCGACGCGCCGAGTCATGTATGGAAAAACCCTCCAAGACATGGGAACTTGGCTTGTGTCTTGAGGAGTTTTAGCATTTATTCACCGACAGCCTAAACCGTTTTCGCTACTTGTAAAACATATTTTGGTTTAAAAATCATCTTAAAAATACATAATTCCCCAAGGCTTAGGCCTGGCGGGGAGTCAATTTAGGCCTGGTGGGCCGCCTGAGATGACCAGCGGCGCAGCTGCATCGGCACCACTCCAAGGCCTCCTCTAGTCCATCAAAATGACGGACGACATTGTTAAAAAAATTCAGTCAATGATGGAAAATATTCGGTTAACGCGACCTCTGCCTCAAATAATCATTAGCAGAATAGATCAGCAAGTTAAACTAAAACTTTCAGCTATCAAAGACGGTATAAGAGTTGCAGTTTGAGGGATCTCACAAGTCAGGAAATGCAACATATTAAAATATGCATATGGCCAAAAGTATTCTGACATCCAAACAAAATATAGGGACACTCACAGAGTATCAAAACAAGAGGTGAGACAGGTTCTGCTCAGGTTAGTTTCCTGTGAACATCTCATTAAATAGTTCCTTAAAGTGAGGGAGTAACTTTAGATTTAGAAGTTTGTGTTTTTGAATTCAGAAACTCACAAGAAGCTTGAAAATTCATGAAAAGACTGGATGCAAAGTGGGACGACTGCTAAGGTGGATTATTTTTTCGTAGTAAAAGATGATTGTCCAGATGGCGGCTCGGAGGATGAAGCGCCGCTCGGAAGCCAAATTGCTGGTTACAATGCTCCGTAAATAAAACAGCGCTCGCTTCCAAATGAGCACGTCAACCTGCGTGGACGTGTGGGAGACTAATGGCTTAGAATTAGCCGTAGCATGTGGGCCGTCTGTCAGCGCTATCGGCTGGTAAATGGCACTTTGGGACATCTGGGTCAAGCCTGCCTCCTCTGCACACAGCCACCCGCCTGGTGCTGTGGAATTATGGGTACTCTAGTTTGAGTGTATGCGTGTGTTGGCTTCCTTTCACTTCATTTTAGAGGGAAATTTCTCTAGCAGAAGAAATCTGATGAAAGTTGCAAATCAGACATCCTGTTTTCTAAACTATATAAACTAACAAATCCAGACTGCATCTAAGTCTTTGGTTACCCACTGGAAAAATATATTAACTTTAATAAGTAACTCAGTCACTTTTTTCTATCCAGTAACTCAGGACACATGTTGGCGCTGCACACAGAAGCATCTATTGCTGATGCTCAGAGCGTCTGTCTTCTTCCTCTCCAGCGTGTTTTATATTCAAGTCTGCTGCAGCGGACGCGACTCAGATTATAACAGCAGCAGAGTGGACTCTGGGTCTATATTCCTCTCTCCCTCGCTCTTTAATAGATTTTTCTAAATCTAAAATTAAACAACTTTTCTTCAAATGAACACCTTACAGAAAACAACCCTTGACTCTGACCGGTATAAAACGCCTCGTCGAGCCCTGAGCTTTCACGTCTTTCTCTGCCCTCACTGCTGGAGATAAAATGGAAATACTGCACCGCTCACCTCCAAATGACCTTCAACCTCATCTTGCAACTTCAATTGATGTTAACAACTGTATCAGCAACACTTAAACTGTCAGCTCTCTCTTCTCTCAATCTATATCTGCAGAAAAAGCTGACAAGACCTATTCTTCTTCAAATTAAAAGACTGATGACCCTTGACTGTACATTTCATCTAGCTGCGACATTTATTCTTCTTATGTTCTCCCTCCTGTTTCATGTCTGTCTTCAATGTGATACAGTATCTAGGACAGAAATGACCTTTGACCTCTCCCTACTCTTTCTTGCCGGCTGTAACACTCAGTAGAGCGTGACAGGGCGATTTGACCAGGAGGTGTTGGTGAAGCACAGCGTGTTTAAGACGAGCACACAGGAAGAAGAAAAGAAGGAAAAAAAGCTAATTTAGCCATTTTGAGCTACGTAAAGTCTGCCGCCTCCCCGCCTGCCCGCCTCCCCGCCTCCCCGCCTGCCCGCCTCCCCGCCTCCCCGCCTGCCCTCCCGGTGAAACATGAAATATTCATCTCATGCATATTTGGTAGGAAAGCTTTGAAAGGCTCTGTTGTAGATCCTTCTTCATTACAGCCGGAAAACAAAGCTCATTGGACCCCCTCCGGTCGCAGATAAACCCCAGGCTTTATTCAGCGTTTGTCTCCCGCTGATTTTTCGCCAAACACGCCGTTATGAGTTCAGGTTGCGTCTCCTTAAACCCCGACTCTCTCTCTCTCCTGTGTATAGTCTCCATGAATACCTTGATGGAGTTAGACTCTACTCGCTGACTTTTCTGTTACAGATGACAGAACACCAATCTTTTAGGATGTTTTTTTTTCTCCACATCTCAGCGTTGCTCCAGTCAGCAGTCTGCAACCGACAGCAGAGCTGACATATTCATTTGTCACCAGGCCGGCTGGCTCACACGCCTCAGAGGAAGACTTCTCACTCAGTCAGTCTGTCCTCTTGAATTAGTGGGAGTGTGATGTGGTGTGTTCTTAAACACCAGATTTTATTTCCTGTCCAAATACATGAAGCTCATTTCAGGGGATTTTTAGTCGTATTATTTCACTGCACCGGAAAATTAAGTTTGAGGTTACATACGGAGAAGTATTTATTATATTTATATAATTCCTGTTATATGATGCTTTGATATTACTCTACTATCTTGTGGATGTGTTGACCTTGAGATTGTTTTGTCACCTGCTGTTTCCAAGGACAAGAATGATCTTTGAAACAGTTTCAAATCAATCAATTATAATAACATATAATTAATAACTTTATTAAGATTGCTCTTTTCAATATATTCATTACCTATTTTTTTTTAAACTCAAGCTTATAAATTACATTCATGTCAACATGTCTAGGATGTTGTATTGTATATAGCTTTCTGACTTTACTTTGTATTGACTGTACCTACCACTTTAGGGATACTCCTCAGCGTCACTCAACGTGCTTAATGTTGTGAGGTAAACAAAAATACTTGCTTAGGTTCAGGCAATAAAACCACTATAGTTAGGTTTAGGAAAGAAACAACATGGTTGGGCTTAAAACTACTACGTTTGTACAGTGAAAATGACCCTGAACGTTGTGAACACGTGACACAAATGAACAGCTGATTGTAACGTGACGCACGGGACACGAACAGCGGTCTCCTGGATGACAGTCTTGACTTTTTTATATCACTTTCCCATACTATTAGTCTGCTTCTTGTGCTGCTGTAACTCTTAATTTCTCCACTCGAATCAATAAAATACTTTCTCCTCTCTCATTCTTTTTTCATGAGGGTTTTTCAGAGATATAAATAATGTAAAGTCTCCATATTGTATCATAATGTTATTTTTTGCATGGGTTTGCACATCGTGTGTGGAGAAGCCCTGGGGGGTTATAAACAAGACCAGTGAACGATTTCTCTGCTGCTGCCTGAACAACGACCCGTGAAGTTCACACACACAGAACATGTGAACAATTAAGAGGTGAAACGTTCACTTCCTTTCTTTTTTAAAAACTTTTCTTCCCTTCATGTAATTGTTCCCCTCTCTCCTCTACAGTCATTCTGACGGGAAACCAAGGACCAAGTGTTTCTCAAGACTTCCTGAGGATGTCACGATTCTTGCAGCAGTCGCGCTAAAAGAGACACATTGACCGAGTCTGATCCGAGAATTTCCTGAGGATGGGAATGACTTCCTGTCAGAGGGGGACGTGATGATTATCTGCACCCTGTCAGGCTCTCCGTACAGGTAAAGCTACTTCCCAAATCCCCGTCATTGTCTCGGGGGAGGACAGGGATTAGGAGATGAAGCCCTGTCTGAGTCTGTGCTAATCTCTGGATGTTTTAACACCTTTCCTCATCTAACATCCTCATCCTCACTCAGCTTCCTTTTCTCCTGCTGTGATGCTGCAACAGAGCTGTTCTTTCCCCCCCGACGACGACATGATGGGAACCATCAAATTCCTGCAGGTTTTCCTTTCAGTGTTTGGACAATAACAACAAGATAAGATCTCTGTGAAGACAGGTTTACAGTCTCATATGATGCACAACTAATCTTACTTCATTGCTTTCTCAACAGAGAGAAACTACAATCCATATTGACTTTCTCATACTGCTTCTTCATCTTAAATGAATTGGATTCTTTCCGAGCTGCAGCAGATTTACACCTGATTGTAGGTGACGTTCTGTTTCTCTTTTCTATTGACTTTCTCTCTTTACTATAACCCAGCATGCAGGAGGAATAAACAGCACTTAACTGCACAGACACGTTAACAGAGCCGACTGTGGAAACCTTCCAGATTGTTCTGGCCAACTGTGATGCAAAGTAGATTGTGATAAAAGGTTTTGACAGCAGCTGCTCACAAACTGACAAGTGAAATGACGGCGTTATAAACTCACAGATTTAAACCTGAGCTCGACTGCGTCCTGCAGGGAGTAAACTTCAAACACAGTTACTGCTGAATTCATATTTACCAAACAGCAGACAACACTTTTTAAAAATGGCATTTTTGTCTTTGTTTGAGACTTGACAGTGAAGAAGAAATATGGAGAAAAAGAAGTGTATGGCATGTTACAAAGGTTCCCAGCTGAAATTAAATTGGGATATTGCGGTTATATGGTAGGCTCCTTAGCCATTAGGCCCCCAGGATGCCCCACCAAATGACATTTTACGATAAAAAATACTTTACAAACTGCACTTTCAAAAAGGGCTGACATTTTCCTGATATTGATACATAATAAAATGAGGCAAATCATATATCAAATAGTCAAACTGATGTTTAAAGCACTGTAAAACTATTTAGAATTTGGTCTATAAAATGTCAGAGAATAATGAAAATTAGGGGTGTAAGAAAAAAATCTAAAAGATTGAGTATCGCTGTATTATGTTTTGTGATACTTTATTGATTCTCAAAAACACTTGATTTTTAATTTATAGTTTACATACAAAGATTAACTCAGTCTATACTTTATTTCATCTGCAAAGAGATGGGCCTTCTCAAAGTAATGCTATGAAGTTGGACGTTAGAGGGACTGTGATAAATGCAAATCCATATCCCACTGTTCTGATTGCATTAAAAGTAAACTTTATTTTTACTAAGATGTTATGCATATAGCGTGGTGTTCTTTATGCTATGACATAAAACTTACACTTAAAAAATATATCGCCTTGCTTACAATAGCAACATATTGAATCGTAACGGCTGCATCATGATACATATTGACACATTCTCTCCAATACACAGCCCTAATGAAAATACAATCCTAGATTATCAAAAATAGTTTCTGATTGATTAATTATCTTATAGCTGAAAATCAAAATTTAAAAGGTCCCATATTATTAAAAAAAATTGATTTTCATGTTTTTTTATTATAAAGCAGGCTTAAGTCCTATATAAATACTGTGAAAGTATCGAAACACTCAATCCACAGGGAAATACAAACAGCCCCGAATTCAGAAACTCTACATTTGAAACAAGCTGTCAGGATTTCTGCCCATTTGTGATGTCACAAATATACAGTATTTACACCCTTGACACAATTTTAAATGTAAACATTCTAAATGTGTCCCAGTTTATTCCTGGTTGCAGTTTATGTAAATGTCATCAGCTGACAGGAAGTGCACATGGACCCAAACTGTTGCCTAGCAACGCAATTCCGTTGCAATTCCGTCGCAATTCCGCCAAAATGCACTAAAACGGAGCGTTTCAGACAGAGGGTAAATACAGGCATATTCAGGCCGATAGTATGAGGACAATAAAGGTTTTTTTGAACATTCCAGCATGTAAACATGTTCTACTAGGAACACAAAATACAAGTATGAACCTGAAAATGAGCACAATACGGGACCTTTAAGTCCTTACATCACTATTCTATTGAATTATCTTTCTCATCTTATTGTCATTGTGAAATTGAGTTAAAAAAAACTAGGTTAACTGTAGCTAACCTGTGAATGAAGCACTCAGTGGGACGTTTAATTCATATGTTTCTTGTGCATTAATTCAATTCAATTCAATTTATTTTTATATAGCGTCAAATCATAACAAGTTATCTCGAGACGCTCTACATATAGAGCAGGTCTTAGACCGTACACCATAGTGTAACTCGCTATGAACACTTTAGAAGAAGAGACAGCCCATTATACTGACATCCTCGCTGTTTCCCTTTTCAGGGGCTACATACATATAACAGTAGTCTGGTACAGTCATATGTAATTAGTTACTTTCCACCACAAGCTGCACTTCATCCCCAAATGAGCCATATGAATCACAAAAGCAGCCAACTTATGAAAATGGAAACTTCCAAGTTTACCAGCAAGACATTGAAGCAGCTAAATGCAGATTTCATGCACCCATGTCTGGATTAAAACCTCCACAAACTCCTCCTGGATGTTTCTGACAGTTCAACATCACATCACAAACAAGGAGCAGAAACACACATGATGTCAACAACACCACTGCCCACATCAGAAATGTACAAATTACCCAGTTAGCACATTGCTGAGAGAAATACTGAGACAGAAACAGACAGTAGCTCTGCATTGTGATGACCAGAACATCCTCACACCTCAAACTCAGGTGTAAACAGACACTAAACACCATCAACATCACTGCAGCTTATTAGTACAACACTAAGGAATATAGCTGGACAATCACATCACATCACAGCACAGCACATCACAGCACATCACAGCATAGCAGATATGACAGGATGAATATTGCTTAGTCCCACCCAACAATCACACCTGACCTGCAGACACCTGGCATTAATTAGCTAGCATTTAAAATCTTTAAATCAACATGACAGCATCTGTTACACCAGATAAATATTCATTTTTACCTTTAGAAGTCCTCTTTTCCTCTTGTTTTTATGTCTGACCTCATCAACTCCTCTAAATCCAGCTTTTATTTTTATGCTCAGTAACTTGTTGGTAGCTAACAGCTAGTTAAATCAAAACACTGCTTGGGATAGGTCTTCTTCTTCTTCTTTGGTGTTTATTGGTGGTACTGCTTTGGATCTGTCTGAAAAAAACAAACTGATTAAAACACCTGTTTTTGGTTTTAGCCCACCCCTTATCGATCAATGAACCAATCAGGGCTCTTCATTTCCTTATAATGAAAGGTGATTGGTTGATGAGGGGTATTCATTCTAAGGTACAAAGGCAGTGGTGAAATGTAGTTATTTAGGTCACATTTACTCAAGTACTTTTAATGTTCTAGTACTTTATACTACTACTCCATTATGTTTCAAACGCTACTATTGTTCTTTTTACTTCACCGGATTTATCTGATGGCTATAGTTATTTTGCAGCAGTGGTGGAAAGTAACTAAGTAGCCTAGCTACTGTCCTTAAGTACAATTTTAAAGTACTTTATATGTTTACTCATCTGCATTTATTTGGTATTTCCAAGGTCTAGTTACTCTGCAAATTCTAATTAATGATACAAAATATAATCAACAAATACAATTTTATTATTAAGATACTTTAAGACTTTATTGATCCATGTGGACATAGCTCCACCTAATAATTATAATTTATATATTTTGATGACAAGATGTATTTCTGTGGTTTTGTTACTTTAAAGATCTGAGTACTACTTCCACAGCTGCTTTGTAGAGTAATATTTTACAGGCAAACCTTTGATCTGCTTATAATGAATGTTATGATTAAACTACCCAACAGTAGGCTCTGTAAGTAATAACAGAAAATAATAGAATGAAAGAAAGAAAGAAATACTTTTCACCCCTGTAACTCTCGTGAAACTGACTAAACACTTTTAAGCAAACAATATCAGGGACTAATTGTTTATTTATATTATAGAAAATACAGTTATTTATGAAAATAAAAACCTTAATTTTTGTCTTGAAACCATGATGTGTGCTGCGGTTTACAGGGCAACCCCCCAGAACCCTAACCCTGGACTGGTGCCCCAGCAAAAGGGCTAGAGCCGGCCCTGTATATATAGCCCATTACTAAGAGTGCAGAACTCCGCCAAGGCCAATTGGATCCGCTCCATAATGTAATGCGTTCTTCCTTGGCCCATGCTAAACCCATCCACCAAGTTTCATGAAAACCGGGCCAGTGATTTTTCCGTAATCCTGCTGACAAACAGACAAACCAACAACAGAACCTCTTTGGCGGAGGTAATAATATAATACTGAGGGGTCGTCTGTACTTGTAATGGAGCCTATTTTGCATTTAACCGTAATGTTTTTTACTTGTTGGTTGATGGTGAAGAAGACATGAGCAGAAGACTGAAGAAAAGTTCCTGGGCTCCTGGAAAAGTTTGTGCCGTAGCATCGAGCTGTAAGCAGAAATATAAGCCACTCAGTTAACGTTTACTGTCATTTAGTGTTTATGCTTCACAACATTAACTGCCTTACCTCCAATTACCTTCTTTACTGAGCCTCAGAGTATCTTCACTTAGAAAAAACTTTTATTTTGGCAGATGCTCTTGCTGCATTTTGGAGCAAAACTCCATAATAAAAGCTTCAACAAAAGAAATAGAGACTGGTTGATTACCTGCCACAGTCACAGAGAGGATTTAACGGCATTTGGCTGCTTGTGGCTGGAAGTAATTTTCTGCTCTTGGATTTCTATCGAGCCTAAATCTAAACGCATCTTTTGTCAGTAACGGTATTTTAATGCCAGGAGTAAATCTGGCCATACAGTCAGGCAACAGTTAGGCTTGTGCTTTCCATCGTAAACACCACATGTACAAATAAACACACACAGGAAGTATCCAGGAGGAAGTGAGGAAGAGCTGCGGGGTCACCAGAGGTCGCTGCCACCTAGGAGGCAGCTATTGTGTGTGATTGATGTTTCCCTGCAAACAGAAGCCGTTTTCGTGCCCACGGCTGTCATCTCAACTCTTATCATGGAAATGTGCGCTGAACCTGCTGGATCTCCCCCCGGGGACCAGCGTGAGTGTGTGTGTGTGTGTGTGTGTGTGTGGGTGTGTGTGTGTGTGTGTGTGTGTGTGAGGGGGGTTGGAAAGAGCAGCGGGGGATTTTATTGAAGCTGCAGAGTAACATCTCCCTGCTGGCAAATAAGCAAAAACACTCACAACTGGTGTCTTTTTTTCTTTCTTTTCTTACCTGGCAGTGAAAGTTTACACATTTCATTTATACGCTGAGTGTTTCATTGCTCCTGGGTTCTTCTAACCCGTTAAAACCCCGCTGTTTCATTTTAATCATATGAGCTGTTATGATGGAAAAACTTGTTTTGTTTTTCCTCTAAAAAATGAACTTCTCAGTGCAAAGTGGGTTTTTGTCTGACAAGGACAATATGCAGAAATAACACAAGTACAAACAGGCAGTAACAGGAAACACACAACCAGAGCATAAGGCTACATCCACACTAATACAGTACGTTTTCGTTTTATAACTTTTGCTAAGTTTACGCCTATTGTCCACACAACCGCGGAGAACGCTGCTGACCCCGTTGTAGTTTTAAAACTCCGCGGTTACGTTTTAGTCTGGACGGACAGAAACGGAGACCTTTGAAAACGATGACGCAAACACCCACGTTCACTTCTTGATTGGGTCTTATCAGTCATGACGCGTCCTTCTCTGATCAAAAATCGTGTCATTTGGGGGACCCTGGGAGAAAATCTTACCAAATGGGGGTCCGAGGTCTAATTTGTGTCAGTTTAGGGGTCAGTTTGGGAACCATTGCACTAGAATCTGGACTTGCCCAAAAGACTTAAATCCTGTCCGTCAACTGAGATTGAAAGTTCAGTTTTGACCTTGTAAACCACAGCAGACAGCAAAACAAGATGTCCAAAGTCTCAATTTGTAAGCCAACTTTGACTGGAAGTCTTTAAAGTACTCAGAAAAAAACGGACAATTCCAACTCTGACAAACTGGGCAACTCCATCTGCTGAGGAATGTTTTTCTTACTTTCTCAAAGCCAGAGGACAATTGAGTGTCTGTATTTCTTTGTAAAGCAGCATACAGCAGGCATTAATGGTTCACCTGAGCAGTAAATGTAAAATATGACCACAGTCTCTCCGGAGTAGCTCACTAGCTTTATTGTGCCGAGTCGTGAGCAGGTATGTGGAGCAGCGTTCAGTCTTTGTCAGCCTTTGCTGATCCCAGTTGGCGTCGTTACCGGACACAAATGTGAGACTGAAGCCTGCCGAGCAGCCTGGGACGACATATTAGAAAAACACACCGCTACCTGTGTGTGTAGCTGCTTTATTTATGTTCTCTCCTCTTTGTCATTGTCATTTGATGGTCAGAGCAGCAGGCAGCTGGCTGCTTGTGGTCACAACTTCACTCTGCCAAAAGTGGTGTCATCAGTTTAACACGCTGTACGGTTGTTTTGTCACCTTATGGCTTGTTCTGAGTTTTGCAGGTCCCTCATGACCCTTTGATGGAAAAACTGTATCCTTCGCCGTTTTCTACAGGGTCAAAGCTGTACATCACCGACCGAGGACGAGAAGAAGAAGGGACCATAACTCACCCACCCGTCAACTCTCAACCTCCCACCTGTCCATCATACAGAAGCAAGAAATAGCAGCTCAGATGGTGCTGTGGCATTGTTTTGTCTTCATTATGGTTGCTTGTCTGTCCATCAGTGCAGTCAGAAAGTATGAGGGAAACCTTTCATTTGTCTTTGAAGAGAGCGATATAACAGCTGCATCAATCGGTTAGTTTGTTTGTGTTATTGTGTGACTTTCAGCATGCCGACCGCCGTCTAAGTTACTGTATGTAACGTAAACACACTGACTATAAGGATGTATATATACTGTACATGTAGCAGCATCATCATGCAGAAACCAAGAACGAACTGGACTGTCTAAAAACTTTCTGACCACAGGTGACAAAACAATCTCACCTCAAGGTTCATTTAACAGCTTGATCTAGAGCTTTCGACCATATCACGGACGAGCCCCCTGCTCAGTTGTAATATAACTATATTCCATTCTTTTGGGCACTTACAGTATCTCAATCAAGCTCACACTTCTTCCTCTAAATCCTTCTCTCACATGCAGGATTGTTGACGTCGGCGTTGTAGCATCAGAGGGACCGAGCGCCAACTCCTCATCTACTGAACCCTGCGGGGTGGCAGTATATAATAAACCCTCATTCCTACACAGAGCAAACTGCACAAACACAATAAAGCCAACGCGCCTCGTGAGCTCCATAAATCAGCTCGCACTGTATGGGGGAACAAATGATTTTAAAGGCGGGGGGTAAGATGAGGAAGGTTTGAAATAGTGCATGGGGGAAACATGTTACTCCCCACAGTGAGGGGGTAGGGGGGGTGAGGGGATGTTATTTTGATTCTGACTCCATTTTGTAAAGCTGCTCTGTTGAAAGAAGATTTGTTGTTTTCATATCGGTGGTTTTTACACACATTTACTGTTTACAGTCAAATCAATACCAAAGTCGTTTATGTTGTTTACCTCCAGCTTTCCAATTATGAGCATGTTGATGCTGCAGAAATCTTGTTTCATATTCTTTGAAATTATTGCGTAATAGGGGAGAAAACACAGCAGAATCCCAACACAGAGCAACTTTATCATTCATTTGAACTTCTATTTCTGTATATTCACTCTCTCTCTTTACCTCTGTTTTTGGTCTCCACCAACTCCTGAGGGAAATATCTGTCTCTTTAGCTGCTAAAAGCTCCACTATGTTCACCAGCTAGTCTCTTAACTGTGTGTGTCTGCTGTTTGCTGCTGAGCAGGTAGTGAACAGTGGCTTTCTCAGAGCTTGTTTGCTAGAGAAAGGGTCAATGAGAGTAAAGCTGAAACGATTTTTCAGTTAATTGATTAGTTGATGAACAGAAGATTAATTATAAACTCCAGCCTCTTCAATGTGAGGACTTGCTGCTTATATCTGTTGTATATCATGGTATTGTGAATATTTGGGAGTTTTGGACTGTTAAACAAAACATTTGAAGACATCACCAAAAAGTACATTGAGTTACATTATGATGCGTTTAGGCTCTATGCAGTAAAAATAACATTGGGCCAAGATAAATTCTAACGTTATCATGATGTGATATGTTCTTTGACATCACCTCCATTCACATATCTTGAGGTCAGAGGTCAGAATATATATTATACGCCAAAATATAGCCTAACTTTGGAGCGTTATTTAGCCTCCTTCCCGACAAGCTATGACATGGTAACAGTAAAGTTAACGACATCATAAGTAACGTATAGGTTCATTTTAGCTAAATGTCTACACAGTTGTCTCATGAATTTTTTTCATATTCTAAAACAAATCCAAAAGCAAATGTCTTAATTACATTGAAAATTAAATTTCAAAATCTCATCGGATCTGCACGAATCACATAGGTGACCTATTTTGGATTCTAAGCGTTGAATTTCGCCGAAAGGTGACAAGTTTACATGCCTGATTAATAGATAATCAAAATGATCGTCAGTCCAGCCCTTGATGAAAGCGTTAAGACTGAAACATACAATAAATGTGCCCAAACCAGGAGCTAAAAAGGTTAAAGAGCTGCAGGGATGGTAATAATGCTCTAATTTAGGCAGTATAAGCAAACCTTCACATTACACCATTATTTAATGTGAATTAAAACATATTGATTAATGCAGGTTTTATCACTGTTCTTAATATGACGCCCTAAGCGGCAGCTGAACCAACTCCAGCGACAGCTATAATAGTAGTCTAATAATCATTCAGCTCCACTAATGGAGCAGTCAGGACTGCCAGGCTGACACGATGTGGCCCTCAGGCTTTATCGCTCCCAGATGTCGGGTGTCATCTCTACGTCTGAGCCCCGCGGTGGATCTCCCGGCTACAGGATCCAGCAGCAGAGAGCCTCACCGCTGGAGACGAAGAGCCAGGCTTCAGGGACTAATATGCTAACTCATTTACAGGTTTTAGGATTCATTCCTGTAGCACTCTACAGTACTCGGACTAAACGGAAACCAGCGTCTGATACCAAAATCTTGTCCTGTTGCCTCCAGATTCTACATTCATAAGCAGATATCTGTTTAAAGAGATTAAACCGTCACAAGCCTGCCATCAAGGTGTTTAACTGTAGGGAAAAGACAGCATCTTCTCTGGCTATATAAAGGTTAAACATCCACTTCATCACATTTCTGTGGCTCTCATGATAGCATGCTGTCAGCAGAGATGAATTATCACCTCGACTCTCCAATAAACAGCTGACACTTTCTCTGTTGTGTCGTACACAATTTGATTTGCCTGAGCCCTGAAAAAGCTCCGTGTTCTGGCCCCCGGCCCCTCCTCCTGAACACAACGTCCCTGATAACAGCTCGCTCCAGACGCTCAGGTAGGAGAGCTGGGATCATTAATTGATGACACAGCGGCCCAGCATCCTGTTTGCTGGCGTGCGTGCAGCCTCTGTGGTCATTGTCTGGAAAACAATTCATGCGAAAAGTGGAAGGTGGAGTGATGAGGCTTCGCCGCAGAGTCAAAACAAGCAGCCATTCAACCGCAGTGTCAAAACAAGGTCATGTGGATGGAGCTCATAACGCAGCGTTCGTTCCCACGCAAACGGGGGAGTCTGCAGCAGCGTGAACGGAGCTGCAGAGCGCACCCGGCCGCCCGGGGATGAATGATTTATCTGCTGAGAGGGAGGCATGCAGGCAGCTAATGGAGCTGGATGTACAGCTGCAGAGGATGGAGGGAGGAGGGGAGGAAGGACAGACTGACACAGACAGGAAGCTCAAACAGAAGGAGATTCTCACTTCTTCTTCTGTTGTTGTGTGTGGCGAACAGACCAGACAGCTGACATGTATGTTTTTGTCTGTGTGTGTGAGAGTATTAGGAAAACAGACAGGACAGATATATGTGTGTTTGTGCTGGTTTTGTTATCATTGTCTGGTTTCATCCACACTAATACGGTTTTGTTTTAAAACGCATAACTTTTGCTACGTTTATGCCTAGCGTCGACACTACTACGGCGTCAAAGACGTTTGAAAACGCTGCTGACGGCGTTTCAGTTTTAAAACTCCAGGGTCGTATTTTAGTCTGGACGGACAGAAACGGAGGCGCAGACAACCACGTTCGCTTCCTGATTGAGTCTCAGCAGTCATGACGTGTCCTTCTCTGATTCGTCACGCCCCATCATGTGAATCTTTTCCGGTAGAAAACAAACAACCATCAGCGTCGACCATGGATGTATGAAGAGAACTGGATACAGCGTTGGAGGCGGGTCCCCGTTCATTCCTATGAGAGTTGCTCAGTGGCGCGTGAAGCCTAAATGGCTCGACTTCCAACTGGAAAAGTCGTGATCTTGGGCACATGGAACATGCGCAGTAGCGTCCGCTCGGTCATATGACTCAGTGACGGGGTCCCAACGTCACGCCGTCACCACGGCTTGCGCTCCAGCCTCGGTCTGGGTCTCATTCACATGAACGGAGGAAGGGAAAAACTCTGGATTCAGCTATTAGTGCATTTTATAACTTTAAAAACTTAATTTGTTAAATAAGGGCTATTAGAGTGTTCGTACTGGGAAGTTGATTTACCTTCCTGGGGACTTGGTCTGGACGGACAGAAACGGAGACCTTTGGAGACGATGATGCAGACACCCACGTTTGCTTCCTGTTTGGGTCTCATCAGTCATGACGTGTCCTTCTCTGACTCGTCACGCCCCATCACGTGAACCTTTTCCAGAAGAAAACAAACAAACATCAGCCTTGACCACCAGTGGTTCATTTCAACATGGATAACGAGTTACAAGTGTTGCTGACCTTGTTGTTTATGTCAGTTAAATTCTGCATTTTATAATTCTACTACTGCCAACATACGTAGGAGGAAAGCTATTATTAGAGTGCTTTACATCAAAGCCCGTGTCCAGCGCTGCTTCCTGTTTACACCGGTGAGCATGCCCACTGTGCAGTACGTGAATGCTCATGTGACATGCATTCTTAGGCGTGGTACAGTAGTAGGAGATTCATTCTGAAACGGCTCTAAAACGTTTGTCTGGTTCGAACATTGTTCACAGTTTTAAAAACAAAACGTATTAGTGTAGATGTAGACGAAAACATGCAGATGCTCACTCGCTAACAGGAAGTGAGGTGTTGCATTTAGCATGCTGTCAGGAGCTAGAATGCAAATAAACAGATTCACACGGGACCATGGTGTGGGAGTGATGTGTTACTTTTAGTCAAAGCTGGTGGTGCCGTGTCTCTATGGATACTAATGTTGGTCTGTGGATGCCACACTTTGCTCAACTATCAACTATCAGATGGATTACCATGAAGTTTAGTCCAGATATTCATGGTCTCCTGAGGTTGAATCTTAATGACTTTGGTGATCCTCGGACAAATGAAATAATCTGACCTGTAGGTGTCAAACACTTCAGTTCAATATCTACAACTAACGATCAAATGGTCTTGGAGTGGGGGATTGTGGGAGGAGACATTAGCACCTGTTGGCATTAGCATGTTATTGTGCCGATAAAACATATAAACAAATGTATAACTGATAATGTCGCAGCGCTAAAAGAGGACACTGACAGCGCACAAACAGACAAGAAAGTGCAGCACAACGCAACAGCAGCAGCGTAAAACACCGCCGTCAAGTCAGACGCCGCTTGGATTCGTGGTGCTCCGGTACCGGTACTTAGAACGGATAAAAAAGACGAAAACAGACTCGCATTACAGCAATAATTTATCACACATCATATGATTAAATGTTTTTATGACCTTTTAAAGTTTTAAGTTATTTTACTATATATATATTTACTATTTTTGAGAAAATGAAAGAGAAGTCGGTTCAAGATGACATTATAACACTGATGATTTCCTCATGTTTGTACTGTCATGAGAAAGAAAATGTTGCATCTGTTTTGGGAACGATTGTTTTGCTGTATTGGTAAATGGAACATGTAGCTAGCATGTCAAGTTCAGCTGCTTTTGTCGATCCCATTACCATCACTGGGAGGATTTATGTCCCCAGCGTCTCTTCAGCACAAACTTTTAGGCTTTTTTTGAGTGAAAAAAGGAGACAAAGAAGTGAGTAGTTAGCAATGACAGACACATCCAAGGAAAAACACATCACACATGTTTCAACCACACTGTTTGACTGACTGTGATCTCATGGAAATGTAGAGCAGAACCAGCCGCTAGCGCTTAGCAACAACGATGTTGATCAAATAACAAAAACAATACAGTGTAAGCAGAGTGGCTGCGGACACACGCAGCTGTGTGGTGCTGAGGTTTTCTAACCTTTGTTCTCAAGGGCGCCGCTGACAGGACTGGCCATGAGTGATGGAGGAGAGGAGAGGGCAGCGGGGAGATGGAGGGATGGAGGATGGAGAGATGGAGGATGGAGTCAGCCAGGCCGGCCCGGACTGACTCTGGGTCGTCACACTGCAGCTCGATGAGCCAAAGACTCTTGGATGAACTTCCATCTGATCTCCACTCTGTCACCTATAGGATCATAAACTGAACTGCAGAGGATGAAATACAATCCTCTTACCTGTAGTGTTATTTATCTATCTAGATGGTTTTGGAGTGAGTTGCCGAGTGTTGGAGATATTGGCCGTAGAGATGTCTGACTTCTCTCCAATATGATGGATCTAGACGACACTTTGAGGGGCTCCAAAAAAATACATTTGGAAAACTCAACAGCAACGTCTCTTTCCAGAAATCATGACCTGTTTACTCAAGATAATCCACAGAGCTTGTTGTGAGCAGTTTCATGTAGGAACTAGTTTCTTTCTACCAAACTACACCCGCCAACCAATACTCGATATTGAGCCAGCTAACATTACAGCTCAGCCGAGGAGGACGACATTAATGTTTACACCTCGCTCTGTCATGAGCACGAGCCTCTCGTCCGTGAGTAGCTTCCTTCTGTGTGGTGATACGGTTGGCAACAGGTGTAGTTCGGTAAGAGAATAGTTCCTACATGAAACCCCTCACATGAGCTCCTTTTTCGACCGCAGAAACTTTCCCGGGAACTAGGAACCTTTTTGAAGAACTCATTGCGTTTCGACTGCAGGAACCACTGAGTCGGGGGTAGTACTTTCTGAAAGTACAGGACCTTTCGTGGTGGGGTTTGTAGGGATGACCGTCGCTGAAACACACACACAGCACCGCTGCTTCAACGTCTTCAACTCATGTACCGCTTCATTCATAAAACAAGGAACTACTCTAGTTATCAATGTAGGACCATTTTAGAAAAGAACAGAGGAAAAAGAGAGAGAATGCACAAGCGAGCATTAGAAGAGACAGACAGCGTGGCGGTGCTGAGAATGAGAGGGAAAAAAAAGGTTATTTACTGATTGTTTGACGGCGGTTACTTTCTAAAGCACAAATAAATATCCATCAAACACTTGACAGATGATTAACTGTGGACACAGATTCTCTTAGTTTCATTTTCCTCCTCTGCAATTCATTACATCCAACGTGCATCAGTAAATATATACAGCTGTTACTGCTGTGACCAACAGCAACTCTCGTCCCATGTCATGTTTTCTCATACGTAATGTGTCTAATCTTCTCAGGTCTTCTCAGTCGGCTGAAGGAACCTTTCAGTTCCTTGAAAAGTAGTTCCAGGGACTAAAATTACCAAGAACTTCTTGGTGAAAACCGGTCTCTACTTACTGCTCCCACGGTGATACGCTAAAGTATTGCAGGTCAAGTACTATTATCACCTCCATCATCTGGACAAAAGAGAAGAAATGATCATGTACACAGTCTGAAGCTCAATACTAGAACATTTTATGAACATCCTGATTAAACAGGGATCCTCCTCAAATCAAACTGTTGATTGTCGGTTCATTAAATGCTGCGAGCTTCACACAGTGTGCTGGATCCGGTCTGCACACCTCCCTATTTAATCAAGGCAGAAAATTCCTGAAGAGCTTTTTAATCTCAACGGGGCTTTTCTGGCTACACAAAGGTTAAACTGAGCATGAAATAGAAGCTGTGTTTATCTAATACTGCTCTCTAATACAGTATAAATAAATGAGTTTGGGTTTATTATCATCTCTGGGCACGAAGCCTGCGTTAAATGTTCACAGATCTGGACATTTGGAGAAGCTTCAGTCGTATTAAGAGTGCAAGCTGATAACTGTGGATCCGTCGTCTGAGACAAGGAGCAACTAATCCCGTAAATGATCTCACTGCCAGCTTCTCCAAAAACATGCAACTCACTTTGTTTTCACTGCAGTCAGTCTGGGTTTGTTTCTGTTTCTTTAGCAGTCAGTTGTCTTCTTCTACTGGTGAAAGGTTACTGGTTCAAATCCCCTCACTGCCGAGGAAAATAAAAGAGGTTAAACTTTCCCTGTCAAATATGAAATCTCATTATTGGGATTGAGCACCTGGGCTTTGTGCTGATTGTGCGTATCCTCTCTCTGAATTGGAGACGGCGCTATATAACGGACCACGGTGTACTGGCAGAGTTTCCGGGCCATGAGGTTGGCAGTCATGCAGCAGGCAGAGGGAACCGGCCGGTGACTGAAGCTGAAATGAGTTTGGCGAGCGGAGAGGGCTTTGAAAGGTAAAACAAAGTAAGCTACCATGGAAAAAAATATGAAGAGGGTGAGTTACAGAACAAAATTAGATACGGGTGATAAAGGTAATCCATCTACATTTCTCATATTTAAATCCGTTCTCACTTCCAACTCCTCAAATACGACCACTTATGTGAAGATGAATTCATTATAAGACATCAACTTTAGGAAAGCTGCATTTTCTACTAGTTTTTCTGACATTGTTGTGGCGATCTCGGCGCTCCATCTTGAGGGATGTCTCAGTTCATAAAATGCATCTCGAGGAGAGAGGAGGCTTGCCAGAGGAGCGATGAGTGAGGATGCACAGGTGTATCCTTTGCGGAAATCTTTTCGGCACCCGTGACGTATACAAGAGAGGTATAGACAAACGTCATATTTAAATGATGCTGCTTTAAAATGACGGCTCCGAAACACAGATGTCTCAACTCCTCTCTCTTCACTTGCATCTCCCGTGGGCCGGACTAAGAGGCGAGGAAAGGAATCGAGGATGTACAAACTGAGAAATGAGAGGAGCCCATTGAGTTGAACTTCTGCTGTGTCACACTGCATCATCATCAGGTTATCAATCCAGTTTAAAACACCTGGAGCAGCTGCAACACACGGACACGTCCAATATCTTCCTGGAGAGCAAATCTCCCTCAAATCTAATTAGATGGCTCCATGGATGTTGTCAAACTTTGAGTTGCTTAGCAACGAGGATGATGAAGCACACCTTGAGCCCTTTAAGGTCTCTGACGACTGATACTCACAGCTGAGACTTAGAGAGGAGAGGAGAGGAGGAGGAGGAGGAAGAGATGAGGAGGAGAGGAGAGGAGAGGAGAGGAGAGGAGAGGCGAGGAGAAGAGAGGAGACAAGAGAGGAGAGGAGAGGAGAGGAGAGGAGATGATAGGAGAGGAGAGGAGAGGAGAGAAGAGGAGAGGAGGAGGAGGAGGATCCCCCTCATGGTCTTTTTAATCTTCATCATATTTCCTCAGATCAGGCTCCAGGTGTTCAACCTGTCCTCTCTCCCTCCCTTTCTCTTCCTCTGTCTCTTTCAATCTCACTCAGACTCGCCCACCCACTATGATGGCCTCTCTCTCTCTCTCTCTCTCTCTCTCTCTCTCACACACACACACACACACCTGAACACACATGTCCATCTGTTAAACCTCGACACACAGAAATAACTGCAAAAACAAAAATGTATAAATAAAAGCTGTTTCACACCAAGCACGGATTTTTGTCCCAATAATTCACACGTAGATTTATAAAAATTGATTTTGTGGGATCTTATGAATGATTACAGAAATATGTGTTTGACCAATGAAAGCTTTTGTTCCAACTGATCTTAGTGGCACAAAATGTTTTATTCAATTGTACTTATTTACTTCAGTCATACATTTGTTATTGTGTGTAATTTGCCGGTATGTGTCATGTGACTTGCCTTTGAGTGAAATGATTTAATTATTTATTTTTTTAAATGACCATGATTTTGAAAAATCACATTTAAGAAAGAATCAGCATCGGTATCATATTGAATTAAAAAATGTTAGTATTAGCCATCCCTAACTCCCACACCACATCTCTGCATCGCTCTGATGACAAATGTCTTTTAAACATACAGTGTGTGGAAGAGAAGCACATACGGATCTAAAACATACACACAAGTAGGAGAAATACACACACAGGTGCACACACACACACACACACTTGCACAAAAACACACACTTGCAGGTGGGCTGCAGCAGCTCCCACTCTGTAATTAAATTCTGTGTCTCCCACCTGTGTTACAGAAGCAGATCTGACTCGAGGTAATTACAGGGCTGCAATGGAACAGAACAACAGAGGGGGTGCACACACACACACACACACACACACACACACACTTGCACACGTGAGCACACACTTACAGACACACAAACCACCTAAACCTCTTATGAGACACCACAAAAGAGGGAAAATGCACTCGTACAGATGCAGACACACACTTGTTACAAAGCTACATCATGGGGCCACGCACGCATGCACGCATGCATGCACGCATGCATGCACGCACGCACGCACGCACGCACACACGCATGCACGCACACACACACACACACACGCCCAGCAGGGGGCTGACGTCATGCTGCTCTGTGTTTCCCATCAGGGTCTCAGTGTAAATCTGCTGCCTGTCATCATGTGTCTCTACGTCCCGCTGCTCGTCCTCCCCTGTGAGGTCCTGTTGCTCCTGAATGCTTCACACTTCGTTTATCACATCCAGAGAGAATCTACATTACATTTATACTCTCTCTCGTCTGTGCACCACGATACATAAACGTATCTGCATCTCCAGTTAACCCGGTAACTAATGTGATTGTCTCAGGTTTGGTTTTCCTGCCTGATTCAGATCTGACAGATACACACTCAGCGGATGCTACGCTACTGTTAGCCCTGATCCAGAGGGCTGAAATGTCTTGTCTTGTCAACCCAATCTTTGATTTAATTAAAGGTGTTGTATCAACTTGAAGCAGAAATCACCTGCACTGTATCAGAGTGAGTCCTGATGTCTTTGTCAAGCCGTAGTTCTGCGTCCGTGAGGGTCTGCGTGACGTAAATTGCATCATCATAGGGTGTATGCGTAGGCTCTGTACCGCCAATTTTTTGTGACGATCTACTGCGCATGTGTGGAAAGCGATTTTCAAGTGGAGAGTACAAACAGAACTAATTGGTACGTGGCCATTTTTGGACGCAAGGGGCAACACATTCTCACTCCGAACTCGTCAGATACCACGCTTGGTCAGTACCCCTCGCCATCGGAGGCAAACGCACGGGGTACCCCTCTTGCGTTACTTTTGGACGGACCGGGGACGGCGTGTCAATATGTGCTTCATACATGCATAGTGTCCTTTCAAAATAAACTTCCGTTTTCACAGGAAGTTAGGTTTAGGCAACACAACCTCTTCGTTAGGGTTAGGAAACGGTCGTAGTTGACGTTAATTTCACTGACTAGCGACTCACGTGACTCACAGGACTGATAATACTAAAGACTGACGTGACAAAATAAGACAACGTTACTTTCAGTTTCAACACGGGACACAAACAGCGGTCTCCTGGTTGAAAGTTTGTCATATACTGTCGCTAAAGAGTGCCTTTGTGCGTCGGTTTCTGATGCCGAGGGGCGCTTACCAAATGGTGGTATTTGACGAGTTGGGAGTGAGAACGGTTTGTAAATGGCCGTGCTGCTTCCCAGCATTGGAGGCTTGATGGTCTGCCACTAGACACCTGATTAGACGAATGCTTTAACTCGTGGGCTGTCTGCTCCTGGCTTACAAACCGTCCAACATGGCGGCTCATTTGGAAACTTTTTTCTTGTATATTACGAAAACAGTTCACTGAAATGTGTCTCTGAAAACATTTGAGGTGCAAAATAAGCCATGCAGTTGCTGAATCTGTTTTCATTTTACAAGTTTTTGGGGAGTTTCCAGAGGCGGCAAGTCACGTTTGACGCCCCTGACTTGCATATAGTAGCCTAGACCTCAACTTTATGCAAATGAGGAGTGGCCAACATGACGGTCCGTCTCTCGAAACACAGCACTGTGCCACCAGAATGCATTGCATGGCTTCTTGGACGGATCCTGTGGACATGTACCATCACAGAACTACTACACGTCTGTTACTTAATGAGCGCTCAACATCTGAAATGTTCCCTGTTGAAACAGCAGTTATATGTTACCTCGAGGTCTAAAATAAAAACACTTTTAACTTGATGTCTAGACGTCTTTTTGCCTGCAAATCACCAAATCAATGTTTACTGAGAGCACAAATTAGATCCCAAGTCTCATTGACTTTGCTGCGTGCTGTTTTCATCTCGGCTCACTCACACATCAGCATCAGATATGTTTATAGTGGTGAGACATGACTCTGAATGTGTTTGAGTCATGCACATACATGAGTGTGTGTGAGCCAGGTTGTGGGAAAGAAGAACACTTAGCGTCTGTATATGTAAATGTGTTCATGTGTCAGCTCTGAGGGTGTGGGTGTGATGGCTGTCATGGGAGTTGTCTCCACAGATGGGGGTTCAGTTATTCCTTAATGAATTCAATTACAGAGATGGGACCATACATCAAACCACCAAACTCATCTGTGGCCGCAGAGAAACAATTTGGCGCTTCCCGCTCCTCCTCTGCGTGTTTACTGAGTCACGCACCGAGCCAGAAAGCGCCCAGGATTTATGTTTGTGAACCGGGGGGACGACAGGAGCTCGGCGCTCGGTGGCGGCGGATTCAGCTCGGCTGTGGAGCCAAGAGGCCGGACGGCTCCGCAGCCGAGACTAATTTCTTCATTTTCTACGCCGTTCAGACTGATTTGGTTCAGCTCTCTCTCTCTCTCTCTCTGTGAGGTTTTTTTTTTTTAGTGTCACGCGGTGGCATTTTCCCAGCTACATTTCTGAGGAGATGCAAACGTTGTCTGCCGTGGCCGGGCCGGGGCCGGTTCCACATTATGGGTGTATTTTCTGTAAGTACTGCGGCGGTGGTGGTGGTGGCCTATTCTCTCGCTCTGATACAAGCTGACATATTGTCACACAAAATGACCAAACTGTAAGTTTCCATACGGCTCCTCTGAACAGCCGTAAGTCACTGCTGCTTTCAGTCAAACATCTGGGCTGTTTGATTACAGTTTAACATAAAGAATACAGAGCAGGAAAAAATGACTTGGTGGATAGAAGAAGCAAATACTGCCTTGGACTCTTGACTCAAAAAACGAGGACTTGGGTCCTGACCTGGATTTGAACACAACCTCTCTCTTTTCAAAGCTCCATTAAAGGACCAGTGTGTAACATTTAGGGGGATCTATTGGCAGAAAAGTAGCCCAGAACGGACAAACCAAGCACCAGCTCTAGAGAGGGACATTCAAGTTTTCACGTCAGCCACCATAGTTCTCCGACACGCTTGGCAGTATCAGCTAGTTGCTATCTGCAACCTCACCGCTAGATGCCACTAAATCCTTCACACTGCTCCTTGTGTCATATTATTGTAACAGTCATTCTTATAAGTACAGCCTAGTCGTCTAAAAATGACGTTCCCATACAACGAAACTTCTTTGTCAATTACGTTTAGAGGGAAACGTATTTTGTTTTTGACGTATCACAACTATGTTTCTATTAGAGCTGTCCTCCACCAAAGAAATTCTCAGTCCACTAACACGATTAGATTTTGTCGACTAATCGATTAGTTGATTTAATTGACAGATCTGTGGAGTTTCTCCACAAAGAATCTCACTAAAGCACCACTTTAAATCTGGTGTTTACCAGAGATGTGCTCAGATGTTTCCTGGAAATACTGTAAGTCATTCAGCATGAAAAGAGCATAAAAAACTAGAATGGCACTCGGAGAGCGCAGACCTCCGCCAAGCTGCCCGATTTATTACGATTGTCCTACACTCCACCCCTCCAAAACTGACTAATCGTCTAAAAAGATCGTAGTCGACTGAGACCAAAACGACCGATTAGTCGACTGATGGACTAAGAGGGTGTAGCCCTAGTTTCTAATCATAGTCCGTGGAAGTCCACATAGGGAGGAGGTCGTTTGGTCCACTCAGGACTTTCACCAGGAGATTGCTGTTCATGTCACGCGTGAAGCCAATCCGGTCTCACAGGAAGGCGTATTAATACAAGAAAACCATTTAGATAGGATAAGGGAAAACGTCATGGTTGGGCTTAAAATAAGTAAACTAAGTAAAACACGTATGGAAATAACTACGGAAGATACGTCACAAACGTCACATGACATCACAACTTCACTAACTTACAATACAAAACAGCAGTCAAAAACGATCTCGGACATCGGTCTCCTGGTTCCTGCAGCGTCGTCATTTCCAAAGGTCTCCGTTTCTGTCCGTCCGGACTAAATCACAACCCCAGAGTTTTAAAATTAAAACAGGGTCAGTAGTGTGGACGCTAGGCAGTTATGAATGTTAAAATGAATACGTATTAGTGTGGATGTAGCCTGAGATTATGGGATGGTTACTCTGATGTTTACCAGATAAAATGAGATGAAGCCTGAAGTAGATATTTGATACTGAGATGTAAACAAGCTGTGTAGCTAATTATCAAATAACCAATAACTAATGATGAAATAGTGATCTGCGTCGCTGCACTGAGACGTCAGGAAGATCACTGTAAACATATGGAGAGCTTCATGACTTAATATCACTATTTGAAATAAGAGACTCCAGAGAAAGTGGAAGGCCACAGAGAGTTCTCGTCCACACTAAATGTTTGCCGCCGTTTTCAGATTTATTCACTCTGGAGACGATTTCAAAAAGCTCCGTTTTCAGAAGGGAAAGACTGGATTTGTGAGGATGCAGAGACGAGCAGTCAACAAGAACAAAAAACAGATCAGTGTGATGAGAAAAGTTTAGCTCTGAAATCTGATGGCTGTTCTGTCCTTCAAAGGCTCCCACTGGACCGCCGTTACAGTCTCTAAACCCCCCCCCCCACTCTTAATCTACCTGTCGGGAGCATTCATCCTGATGACGGCACAGAAAACAGCCACCGAGGGGCAACATGAATACCTCCATGTATTTATTACACAATGGATGCCGCCGCCCGCGGTGAAGGGAAGGTTAGAGAGGACTACAAAACAGAGCGCGAGGGGTGAAAGAATCCCTCTAAGCTAAGGTCCCGGGAAATAATTGGGGTGAGGAAGGCAACCGGGAGGGAGGCGGTTGTGGTGGTGTTTGGGGAGGGATGTGGAGCGGGGCGGGGGTGAGTTTGATATGCTGATGCAGGAAAACGCAGTGCGGAGAAGGAAGAGTGGAGGAGAGGAGGGGGGGAGGAGAGGAGGAGGGCAGGATTATTAGGAAAATGGCTCTGGCAAGAAAGGAGGCAGCGTGGTCCGGGCCTGGAACAGAAACATGTGTGTGTGTGTGTGTGTGTGTTCCTGTACTTCTGTCTTTGTGAGGACCCGTTTCAGTTTTAGACCTTGAGAGGACGGACGTTTTCACAAAGCAAGGACATTTTTGGAAGTTCAGACAATTTATAAAAGTGAGGACACTTTATAGAAAGTTAAGATATTTTTAGAAAGTGAGGACATTTCTAAGAAAGTAAACCCAGTTTTTGAAAGTGAGGACATTATCAGGCAGCCTTGTCTCACGCTTGGGCAGTGACCCCTCTGTGTCTTGATACTGAAGCATAAGGCACCTTTTAGTGTCTGTATGAGACGCACCAGGGTTTCAACTAACTCCAATGCATCGATAGTAGACGCTCAGAGCAGTGGGTGTAGTATAAAGAGCGAGAAAGTCCGCTATGGGTGGAAGAGAGGGTTGGGGGATGGGTCAAACAAACAAGACTATTAAAGTCCTGACGCACCAAGCTTACGGTCGGCCGTCGGACAGTTTGGGCCCGTCAGTGAGCGTCTGTCGGTCCAGTTTTTTGCGGTGTGTCCTGCACCGTCAGCTCTAGTCGGCCCGTGTTGGAGGTTTTTCAGCCAATTCAGCTTGTCGGTGAGAGACATCACTCTGATTGACTGTTCAGCTTAAACGAATCGGTGCACCAGAAGAGAAACGGAAGTGAGGAAAGCAAGACAACGAGTAAAGTCACACAGAAGGCTCTTTCTTCTCGTTGTTCATCTTCATCTCATCTGATCATTCCAACGCACGGATATTTTCACAGAGACATGAACATCTGGAATGAAGTGGTGAGTGAGAGTGGCGTGAAAATGGTCGCTGCTTTGGTTCATGTACGTATCCTAACAACGGCTTGTATATCCGCCATCCTCGGTCTTCCTGTTTCCCTTTTTGAATGATGAATACAGACTACCGCCGCCTGCTGGTGTGGAGAGTTATTTCCTCTCATGCGGGCGCAGGACGTACGTGCTAACTGGCCGTCGGCTGTAGTTTTTGTGGTGTGTTTGAGTGCAACTTTTTGGCCAAGACAAAGGCGACGTGAGGCGACTCAACTGGTGGCCTTCGTCGCCGCTAGTTCTTTGATGTCGGGTTGGTGAGTCTGGGCCTTAATGGAGCGTCAAATACCGACAATTGATCAGTGCCACTTCGAGAGTTGGTACTGACGCACAAGGCACCAAGCGGCAGAGGTTTTTGGCATGTGTTTTTTGGGCGTTTTTTGGCGTTTGATGTTTTTGAAAAGTGAGGACATGACTATGAGGATCTTTTTTTTTTTTAAATGAACCAGGATTGTTTTGGAAACAGAGGATGTTTGTAACAGATGAAGACTTTTTGAAAAATGGGGACAATTTTGGAGAATGTGGACATTTGTGGTTAAACCAGGACAGTTTTGAAAAGAAAACAGAAAAGTCAGGACAGTTCTGGAAAGTGAGGACATTTTTGTCTTAAGAGAGGACACAGTTTTTCTAAATGCAAGGTCAGTTTTATAAAGTGAGGACAGTTTGTTGGTCCCAACTCCTTCAGAGGTTAAAGATCTTGGTTTTGAGGTTAGGCGTGTTGTTACGATGATGAAGTGTTCGGGAGCCAGAGAATGCATTATGTTAATGACGAGTCCTCACAAGTATAGAAGTACAGACGTGTGTGAGAGAGGCGGGTTCACCCAGCAAAGGTGCCTTTGATTCAAACAGCAACACACACAAACACATAGAAACACACACACATACAGCCTCCAGGGAGACGTTAGTACGGTGGCTAAACTGCTGCTGTCAGAGGGAGGAGGGGAGGGAATAATGGATGGAGGGATTTTAGGAGAGAGAGGGTGATGGAAAAAGTTGGGAGTAGTAATTGATGGAGGGATTTTAAGAGGAAAAAATAGACAGTAAACAAGGTGATGATAGTAGAAGAACAAGGGACACAAAAGAAGAGAGGAGGGAAAAGTGAACGGGAGGGGGTCGAAGGACAAAATGTCCGGGGAGAAAGAGAGGAAGAGGAAAGATGGAGAAGAGAGGGACAAATGAAGGGAAAGAGTGAGGATGGAAGGAAATCAAAGTGAGGGAGAGAGGGACTAAAAGATGGAGGGATGCTGGGAAAAGAGGGAGGACAGTTGGGTAGATAGAGGGCAATAAAGCGAGACAAAGGTGTAGGCTAACACTCGATGTCGAGAGCGCGATATTGATTAATTGTCAGCGTGGATTTTGACCAGTAAAAATAGGCTGGAGTCGTGCGAAACGTTGCATAAATAGAAGTGCTGGGACGATACACCTATCTCCCCATTCGACACTATCACGATACTTGGGTGCTGATTCGATATGTATTACGATTTTGAATCGCCGCCTGCTCCTCATTTGAATAAAGTCGAGGTCTAGGCTACTTTATGCAAGTCACGGGCGTCCGACGCAACTCGCAGCCTCTGGAAACTCCGGAGGAACGTTTAAACTAACCGTTGTCGATCCAAAATAAAGACAGATTTAGCGACTGCATGGCTTTTTTCTCGCATTAAAATGTTTTCAGAAACACATTTCAGTGAACTATTTTCGTGATTATAAGAAAGAAAGTTTCACAAACGAGCCGCCTTGTTGGTTCCGGTTTGAGAGCTATAGGAGCAGCAGCCCACGGAGGGAAAGCGTTCGTCCAATCAGGTGCCTCGTGTCTGGTGGCAGCCCATCAAGCGTCCAATGCTGGGAAGCGAGGCGATAAAAAACGCCCCTGTGGACACCGTAAGAGGAGGGAAAGAAGGATGGAGAGAATGAAAAAACACCTCAGGAGAAAGAGCTGCTCGTACTCGTTTCTTTGTAGTGACGGAAACAGGAAAGAGGAGAAGAAGAGGGGGAGTTAAAGGGAAGGAGGAAGAGGAGATCCTCTTTTTAAACCTTTCCTTGGAGTCACGCTTAAAGCCAAAAAGAGAAGAAAAAACAATCTCAGCTCTAAAACCCGGCGACTGCTTAATGAAGTTGCATAAGGAGATTTTTGAGGGAATCCTCTGGTCTGTGGCTCTCTCTCTCTCTCTCTCTCTCTCTCTCTCTCTCTCTGAGGAAGGGCAGTGAGGTCACAACACTGCAACACTAAACAGCCAACTTTATTTTCCCTCCTCCTCCTCCTCCTCCTCCTCCTCCTCCTCCCTCGGATACACTGTAAAGGTTACAGTAAAAGTTTGGTGTCGGAGGAAGATTAAGTTCCATGAGAACTTCTAAGTGAGTGTGGGGGGGCGGAGGGGGAGCTGGCAAATAGTGAAGAGCTGCGTAGGTACAGTCGGCCCTCGGGGAGGAAGAGCGTGAGGCGAGGAGGGTGGGTGGAAAACTGAGAGAGGGCCTGAGAAGCTGACCTGACAGCGCAATTACACAGCATCAGAAACCATGAAATTATTTCCCGGGCCGCGTTAGGAGGAAAGTCAACCTAAAAAAGGGAACACTAGCGGAGGTCACACGGAGTGTAATTTAATAGTTTTCTGTGTTTCAAAAGGCCCCGAGGCGTCGGCGTGTTTCAAGTCGGGTTCAGATGTTGGCGGCTATGAAGGGGACGATAATTCCCTGAGACAGCTCGAGGCTTTCGTATGACACGTTCACGCCGTCTAATAATCTGTTAATGGGACTAATTTAGCCGCACTTCTGATGAACCGGTCACAGTAAGTGAATCTTGGGATTTCTTATTTTTCTGCGTTTTAAAACAAGGTCCTGATAAACTCTGAATGTAACAAGGGACAGTGAAGAGGAGCAGCTCATCACGGCAGAGTGTGTTAACAGACCCGCCGGTCCACCGGAAGAAAGATCACTTTGTTTTGTGTCGTCGAGACGTGAATATTACACGCCTGCATGAAGGTGTTTGCAGTGACGTTTGTCACGTGTTGTGTAGCAACGGAAGTCTAACCAAAGAACGTATATTGCTAAGAAGAGAAAATCATTTGTTCGTTCCATTGCAACGTCAGTGCCCAGCAGCCATTTTGGACTGAAAACGGTTACCAGTAAAACGTCTGCCTACAAAGTGCCGTATAAAAGTAAAACTAAATTATTTCTATTCTATTGTCATGTTGAACAATAAAAATATTATAAATATGTATACTATTATAAATATTTACTTACTTATTTATAGATTAAATGTTTCTGCCCAGCCTACAACTCCATTAAATCCTGTTGATGTCATGCTACTAGCACTACTAGCTGCTGGCCGATAGTCGGTTGTTTGGGAACAGAGACGTTAATACATCCACCGCGGTACGGGCTGACAGCATACAGCCCATGGGCGTATTAGAAGATGTAGTTATGTAGTATATAAAGCAAAGAGACAAAAATCCTGTGTTTTTTGGCAACAGCCGTTGCTGCCATTTTGAACCGAAAACGCTTATTGTATTCATAATATTTTTTATTGTTCAACACAGACCATTTTGAATGAATATGACAATAGAATAAAAATCATTTTGTTTTTCTTTTTCATTTTCCCTTAACCTAGGTTTTCTGGACTGAACCTAAATATTGCACATTCATACACGTGTGTAATATTCACGTCTCTGTCAAAACACGACACTGACACGCCTTCCTCTGGTGGACAGGCAGGTTATCAATAGCACCTTTAAGTAATTCTGATGACATTAAAACCCCCATGTCTGGGTGACTCCTGGAGATAGTTTCACAATAGAAATTAACGGCAATAAATCAGCACATTCCTCAGTAGATCTGCCCCCAACACACAGACTGTACCAGTTTTCCCTGAAACTGACTCATTTTTCTGTGTATAAATACTTCAGGGCCATCAGAAGAGACTGCAGTCCCATAAAAATCCCATAAATGGAGCTTTAACAACGGTCTGAAAGTCCCAAAGTATTTCCAAAGAAAGGTCGGATTACATCTGATGCAGAAACAATAACAGTTTTTGGTGACACTGTTTGCCCCGACAAGAAAAATCCTTGCGTGTAAAGACTCATCATCTGACGTGTCAGATTTCTTCCCACTCTGAGGAGTGACTCATCTTTCTATAGAATCTCTTCACACACACCCGGAGACACCGAATATCTCTGGAAACAACAATACCTTCAGAGAACTGTACTAGTGTGCAGGCGTTAAATGATCCAGTGACTACCAGTGAAGCGTCTCATCTGATCAAAAGCATTGTTGATGACGGTGGATGGTGTCAGGTCACGTATAGACCCGATGCTCTCGTCTGTCACGAATAGAGTTCAGGCCGAGTTCAATTCTACACGGAGATGATGAAAAGAAGAAAATAATTACAAACCGTGTAGGTGAGACAAAGAAAGCCCAAGGGATCTTTAAAAAAACACCTCAACCCAAAAGAACTAAAAGGAATCACAGGTAAAGTTGATAGAAACAGGTGAGCAGAGATAAAAGCTCCAAGATGGTAATATTCATTTAACAAAATAGTTAAACAAGTCTGACCTTTGTCCTTCTCTTTCTCTCAACTCTCCTCTTTCTATTAAAGGCATACAATATATAAAAAATACATTAAAAAGTCATGATCAAGTCTCAAATCATTCAAGACGAGGTCAAGTTTCAAATCAAGGTCAGTACCGGTGAAGTCTTGAGTTAACGTCAGTTGAGCCAAAAGTCCAGACATTTAAACATTCTCCTTTACAACAGCCGTGTTCATCGGGGTTTTTGCATCGCTGAGATCTAAATTCTACCAGCTCAAAACTTGTCTTTTTGGCTGGACCGCAGAGGTTCAGCCCTACAAGCGCAAAAGTGATGAAGTTGCACGATTGGTTGGCCGAGTGTTGGAGTTTCCTTAAGGCGGGAACAGTCCTTTATGCAAATTAGTCCGTCCAGCGTGACGCGTCCGGCTCATGAAACTTGGACCACGCTGTGAAACTAGGCGATCTAGTTCTAAAATGAAACCAGATCCAGCAGTGGCAGAGACTATTTCTCCCTTAAAATGTTTTCAGAAGTAGATTTTGGTGGATTGTTTAGATGGAATAACAGAAAGGTTACGAGCAGGCCGCCGTGTTGTTTTCCTGTTTGAAACGGCGAGCAGAAAACCAGGGACCAATCAGGTGCATTCAACGTCACCGCTTGAACGGCCAGTTGAGTGGAGTAGCGTGTCCCCTAGCGGCCTCGCTGGACCTGGTGGACATGTACTGCTGGATTTAACATTATAGACATGACCACTGACTATTAGTGGAACAATTTAGCCACAAATTCACAGACCATATACTCGGTTTTGACTGAGTCTTGTTTTCTAGAGGGAGCTGGAACTCCAACATTCAACACTCAAGTCCAAGTCTCAAGTCGACAGCTCTCATATTATGAACTGTACTACGCTACGATGGTTCCACATCTGAATGTTTCAGCAATTCAAATACGTCTGATTGGAGAAATAGCATTCCAATACCCATACTACTGTACTATTTAGTATGCCAGAAAAATATTTAGTATGTCCCAAAACATAGTATGTCAAATACAGTATGCCAAAAATACCAGGTTGTCCTACTACATCCGGTTGCATCTTGCAGTCCGGCATCCTCTGCAGCAGCAGCAGATATACGAGCAAGAGGGTCAAAGTTCAAGGCCCAATATTATGATGAAGTAGTACGTCCTAACTGTATGCATACCGCATGCAACAGTACGTACTCTGTAAGAGCAGCTGCAGTACGTACTAAAAGTAAAAAAGAACCAGTATGTGATTTGGAACGCAGTCGTAGTGTGACTGAGCGGCGGTATTCGTCGAGTTGTTTAGGCGGTTACACATCATTTCTTTAAACACCAAAAAAAGAAACAAAGAAGCATTTTTGTTCCCATGTAGTGAAATCTTTACTGTAGCAGCAAATACACAACAATATGCAGATGTAACATCATGACTTGTAGCAGCAACACGGAGGCAGTTGAGTCAAACCAGGACGCCTCATTAAATACTGTTGTGTGGACACAGTGAAAAGGCCACAATATGTTTCACCTCCCCAACGATCATCATCATCATCATCTTCCAACACAAAAAAATCATAAAAGCTTTAAATACAAAATAGATCTGTTCTCCGATGATCGGGTTCAATCGCTCATTTGGAAAATATAATATCGCAGAGAACGTATTTACATCCCGGCTTCAAAGCCTCGCTGGCCCGTGACAGGACATCATGAGGAATATATAACATAAATCAAATGACACAATCTCATAAATTAATTCCATCCAAAAAAAAAGCAATTAAGGACAGCCCAAAACCAAATTAATAACAACCTAAAAACCAATCAAACCCTCTAATTACTAATACTAACTTCATCTGAAATTAAAATCTCACTATTTTTGGGATTTAATAACATCTCGGCAAACATTGGCACACAACCTGGGATTGTTGAAAAGAGGCAACGTCACTGTAATACTTTGATTAGTGTCGGTCCACTGATCACCTAAGGCATTCATAAATACTGATCTGAGCAGTTGTTTGAACATCAACCACATAATGGTGATTGAGCTCACGCTACCTGATTGTTAGATGCTTGTTTTGAAGTAAACCTCATTGTTACTTTGAGACAGGAAGTACTTGAGTGTTATAAACGCAAAGTGCGAGTTAAAGGATGATACGATGATACTTTTCTTTTACACCTCTAAAAAACCAGAGTGGAAAAGTTTCGATCTGTAGAGGCGACAACGTTGTTACATTTAAAAAAATCCTCCTGATGAGTGCTTCATAGTAAACACTGATTTTGCAGGACAAAAGATATAAAGCTTAAAGGGACTATTTGTAACTTTCAGAAATGCTTGTTAGCAGCGACACCTGTGGCCGTAAATTCAACGAAAGTCAGCTTCGGGCTCGCGTCTGCTCGCTCTAAATAGACATGAACGAGCATCGCTCAACACAGTGAGGAGACACACGTCAGCTAAAAGCACAATATCACTTTATATTTCAGCAGCTTGGCAGTAATGTTAGCTGACCAGACGAAGGTCTCTCCATGAATCAATGCTGATCCTAGTGTTGGCTTTTCCTGCTTCAGCGCAGGCTTCAGCAGCGGGGCTCTGCAGCGAGTCTCCCTGTTCACTCCGCCCGCAGCCGGAGTGAACAGAGGAGACACCGGCACCCGGTCGGTAACGAGACGATAACGTTTCTCTCTGCGGAGCCCCGTCACTTCACAAGACACGGGAAACCTCTGTTGGTCTGGAGGAGCTGCAGCATTTATTTCTGCCCAAACGTCCACTGTACATTCACTAGATATTCTCAGAGCTAAACTAACTCTTCTGCAGTGTGGAGTGAGCGCGCGTTCACGTCTAGAGGTGGAGAGCTGAGCGAGAACGCGCGCTGTCTGAGTGAAGGCGAGCAGGCAGAGGAGAGCGAGCGCGCATGTGTCCCGACCCGGTACTTTTATACGCTTAAAAAGTTACTAACAGTCCCTTTAATACCGGACTAAATTTAGTTAAAAAGTTGTTTTCTTCGATGTTCATGTTGCTATAACTTTTGTTTCAGCAGCATTTAAACGACTATATTTCAGTGTGAAGCAGGTTCTTTCTTCACATTCAAATAAAGTCATTTAAAGGAATACTTCACCATTTTTATATCAATCACTCACCCCCCCGTGTTACCTTGAATTCTTGAAGAAAACTCGCTCAGTCTTGATGAACTGAAGTAAAGGACGGCCTTACTATTAAACCTCACTTTTAAAAACAAACGCATTAACAGTCTCACTTAACACATAATAACCATCATTTATAAATGGTAAACCGATAGTTAATTAAACTTGATTAATAGTTATTTTACTGTTAGCAAACAATGACATGATAATGCTTATTCATCATCAGTAATGCAATCATCTATTTTAACAGTTTATTGTTGCACACATTATAATATATATATATATATATATAGCATATACATATATATATATATATATAAGTATTTATTAATGATTACAGAATTAATTAAACCTTTAAGAACACGATGCAACTGATGATTATAATAATAATTGTTAAATGGTTAATAAGTACTTTGTAAAACATCTATAAACATTATTTAAATAAACAGTTAATAGTTTGTTAATGGTTAATAATTGGTTTCTATGTAATGTTTATAAATGTTTTACTAACGATTTCTTAAAGATTTACAAATCATTTCATAATCACTAGCAAATACTTAATATAGTATATCAAATGTTATAATTAATAAATACTTTACTAATGTAATCAGAATGTAATTATTATCGTCTCTTATCAGCACTATAAATAATCTATAAAATAATTATTATATATTACGCAAACTAATGATAAAATGACAGAAATGATAACATTACTAATAATTAGTAAACATTATTAATTATCATGTCATTGTTAAGAGTAAAATATCTATTAAATAAGTTTAATTAACTATCAATTCACCATTTATAAACGATAGTTATTATAAAGTGTTTCTTCAGGTTTTAGTGAAGATGTATGTGTTTGGGGAGTCGTGAGCATCCGACTGGATAAATGAGACTTTTTTAGATTATACAGCACGAGATGTGTGAGAGTTTGTTAACGGATGTTTTGATATAGTTTTAAACGCGACCTCCTTTTACTTCAATTCATCAAGACGTTTCTCTGTTTTTTTATGCTTCGTTCACGGTGGAGGTTTGAGAGAAGTTTTCTCCAAGAATTCAAGGTAACACGGGGTGAGTAATTAATATACAAATGATCATTTTAGGGGTGAAGTATTCCTTTAAATGCTGATATAACAACAGTTATATGGAACCTAGTCGTCTAAATGTTTATCCCAGTTTTAACCTAAATGTCTTCTAACCTGTAAATCAACTAACCCGAGCTTACTGGTGTGTTTCCTCTGTTTTATATTGCAGTATCACCCCTACAGGCGGCCTGTGACCGACACCGATTAATATACTTATATCCCTCATTCCCACTTCACCATCTCAGTCAGCATCCAAGCAGCGAGTCCTCCCAGTTCAGTCCAGTTGGGGATGCCAAATGGCACAAGGAGTGTGATTTTTTTATCCCCAGTGTTTGTTTTCTTGCACAAACGTCCCCATTTCCTCCTGATAGGACTTCCTCGTTCCTCTTGGCATCACAGCTCCCATCTGTAGCTGAAGCCATTGTGTGTCCCTGGTAGTAAACATTTGATACACTTGAGGATCCAAAATTGTCCGTACAAGTTGGGGATAAAATCCCAGGATAGACCACTGCTTGAATCAATCCTCGTAATCTGCATCACTGCCATAATCTGCGGGGTGAAAGACACACAGAGAGGGATTAGATACACATTTTATTATTATATATATATGGGACTTTAACACAGATGCATTATTTGTCCAACTTTTGTTTTTGAAAAACAGTTTCCTATTCCTCAGAGTACGGTAAGATACTGAATACAGTCAAATGTTGGTATCAGCACCAAAACACAAAAGTGTTCTTTTTTTATCATTATTTAAAAAGATATCCTCTCACCAGTTTCACTCAAACTCTAAGTCAAAGTCTCAGAAAAGTAAGCAAGTAAGTAAAAAACTTTGATTTTAACGGACGCCTCCCGTGTGTCTCTGTGAGTGGAACTGCATGTACTTGAAACAAGGTGTCGCTGGAGAAAAGTAAACAACTTCCACAGACTTTAAAAACCCCACAGAGAGTCCACAGAGACGCTCTGTGTGGAGCAACAACAGGTCTGACTGGTTGAATGTAAAAAGTGTCACTTTGCTCTCTGCAGGAGGAACGATCCATCAACGCACCGACCGACTCCGGTTTAATCTCCGGTGTCGGCAGGCGTCCGTCCGTCCGTCCGTCCTGCTCCACTGTCCTCCACCAGCTCCAGAGGAGCAGCTCTGAGGCCGACCCTGACCTTTGACCTCTCTGTGGAGGGGGCTCAGGAGTACAAACAAAGAGTTTCCCTACAGGAATCAATTAAGAAGCTCAGGACTTCTTTTTTTATTGCGGCAGAGTCAGGGACCTTAAATTTTAACAGCCAGAGACGTGAAAGTGGAGAAACTTAATCTTAGCAAGGGCTCATTAAAACACGCCAGGAGTCTGAGCCCAAACTGAGCCGTGACCCGCAGACGCACATTCATTAAAACAGTCACTCAAACTGCTTCACAGTCCAGACACCAACGGAGTCTGACGGAGAAGTGACAGACTGCCACGATTCAAACGTGCAAATCATGAAGAAATATCACTCTCAGCAAGAGAAAGAACTCTTTAAATCAAAGAGTCTGAAGACAAGAATCCACATTTCTTGCATAATACTTGATAATTGATTTGTTAATCAACAGAAAAAACAATTTAAATAGCTGATTATTATGCAATTATTGCTAATTTACGTTTTTAATTTACATTTGCATGTGTCTGCTCCTCCAATCTGAGGATTTGCAGCTTCTAAAGACAGTTAAGTTTTTATGATATATATTTATACTCAAACTATTTAATTATTTTCAAATAGTTTTAAGCCATGCACTCAACTTTAACTGAGGATATTTTGAAAATAATTTAATAATAATTGTATTTAGGGGATAATAACTGAGGAAATTGGTGTAATTTTTAATTTCTATTGTCTTGTATTTCCACATTAGGGCTTTTGGGAAGATTTAATCAATCAATAAAAATAAATCAATAAATAAAATCAACAGATTATAATTAAAATAGTCACAATGTGAATCCCTGACTGACTGGTTTCTTGAACATTCATGAGTGAAGTTGATTTGTTGTGTAAACAGGTTGAAACACTCACCTTTCAGACTAAATCTAGATGTGGGCTTTTTGCAGTTTGGATATATATTACTGTGTTTTTGATATATATATAAATATATGTACAGACACTTTATGTAGAAGTTAGCTCAGTGTGGAACAAAAGAGTCTTTGACGAGCCTTTACTCGTAGATTTAATATCAAATGTGAAAGCTCAAGATAAAACTAGAATAACCGCCTCGAGAAGGAATTCCCTCGAGGCGTTCCTGAGAAATTGCGTTCACGATAAAGGGACGGACGTTTGAGGTCACAGTGACCTTTGACCTCCAAAATCTAATCACATACGTATGTACGGACAGATGGACGGACAATCTGAAAACATAACGCCTCTGGTCATGGCTGTTATCAGCGCGGAGGCATAAAGATGTGTAAATCAGAACAGTAGGAATCTAACTAAACTGGAAGGAGTCTGTCTGTCCGTGTGTCCTTCAACTTTCTCGTCAACCGTTCATCCGATCGACTTCACAAATGGCGGGCGTGTTACTGAGGACTCAAGGAAGTGCAGTGATGATCTATGGGACATTTTTTTACGATGTGTTACTGTGTAGTTTTTCTTCTGTACTGTTGGGGAATCATTTTTAGCCTACAGACCAAAATAAATCTCAATATAAGACAATAAGGGTGTGATGGGTAGAAGTCAGCCAGCAGCAGCGACACACCTCCTGATCCTGCAGCTAAAACTAAACCCTGTGTGTGTTTAGACTCACCGTTGCTGCCCATCAGATCCATGGCGCTGACACAAGCCTCCTCTTCCTCCTCCTCTTCCTCTTCACCGGCCACATCGTCATAGACGACCGGCCCGCTCTCCACCACCGCAGCGGGGGCTCCCACGGGCACCGGCAGGGAGCTGGAGTTGGCAATCTGGGCAAACAGGAAATATTGTTGGTGGAGAGCAGACGACGCGTGTTGTTGAGTATATTTTTTAATATTTTCCTCTGCGTGACACACGAGTTTCCCCGAGGGAAATCTCAGCGAGATCTGATCTCATATGCCCCACTTCCTTTAAAATGATAAAAAATAATAAACAGTATGACGGTGTGAGCTGGAGGGCAGGCGGAGAGCAGGGAGGAGATATTTCATCTGCTGCAGCGACTAAACGCAGCATCAGAGCGTGACCACAACCTTTATTATCTTACATTACATTATTATCTCTTATTGGATTCTACTTTTAGAAATGTGCATAGTCAACAGCGGACTTGGTATCAAACAAAAGGGACAGAAGTGAAGCAGAGCCTCGGGGGGGTGAAACACCCTTCAGAGTTCAGAGAAAGGCTGTGAATTAAAAATGAAGGGGTGAGCGCCGGGGCAGAAATGTAATTAGAGCGGCCCTTTTTATGCACATTGTCTTAGTTGAGCTGTCAAATGTTCACGCATGAATGTGACGACTTTCCTCCCCTTAAACTGCAGGTGATTCAAACACTTTCCAGTTGCATGCTGGGAGACAAAAATGGAGCCGTTTTTGATCAGAAAACAAGCGGCATGTCAACGGGAGGAAATGTTGGCAGCAGTCAGAGAAAATAAACAAGTGGTATAATAAAAGAAGTGGGCAGAGGTTGGAGAGGACAGAGAGGGGACCGGCTCTCCAGCAGTGGAAACGATGATAACATAAAGTCAAACTGTGAGGATGAATGTTCCATTACATAGTTCAGTTCATTTTCCCACAGAAAGGACGAGCAGTTCTATCGGTTTGGTAACACTGTACTCACTTAAGTAATTGCTAATATCAGGGAACATGGCGACATTGCCGAAATAGATCCAACGGGACAAGCAGATTGGTTTAGATTATCTAAATCACTTTAATTGCACGTCAAACTAAAAGTGACCTTAAAGAGCACCAGTAATGTTGGTATTAATCCCACACTGCATAGAAGAATAACGAGGGGCCACAACTACGGCAAGCACAGCAGGTCAAAGTGTGTTGGATGTTTTCAACGGACACTGAGGGTGCTTTCACATCAGGGACCCGGGCCCGGATCTGAGTACACTCGATCCCAAAGTCCAGTTGGTTTGATTAGTGTGAACGCTCCGTACCGTACTCGGGATCGGTTTCGTTGATCCGTGCCAGAATCCACTTGAAAACGTGGTCTGGAGTACGGATCATACTCGGGTACGGTTCGCATCAGGTGTGAAAGCCAACCGTACCAAACCACGGAAGTGGGCCGCTATTTAACGCGAGTAACGTTAGCAGTCAGCGAGTACTTTTGAAAGGGCAGGCTTTTTTCAATGCCGCCGGTCTCCTCCGAAATCTGTATACATAAAGCTGTGTCATATCTGCAGTATGTCTGTATCTGCACGCATCATGCGCCGATCTCATCCTCTGAACTGCACGGCGGTGGATGATACAGCAGGAAGACAGACGAGAGGTTCCTTAAAATATAACCAATAGTAGGCGATGGGGTTGAGTGATGTTGGTTATTTTATTTAGCTGATTAATGGTCCGTCTGGGAAGAACGAGAGCTGCTCAGGGGGAGACAACATGTAGAGTCGGCGTATTTTCACATAAAAACTCGGTGAAATAAGAGTTTATTACGACCAAACCAGAGTTGGTGATTGTTGGAGACTAACGACGACGGTTTTGGTGAGTTTTATTTAGTTTCTGTCCAGTTTGAATGAAGTGTTTTACGATGCTCCGCCACTAGAACAGCTGATCTCAACATAAACAAATACATGTGGATGATGACGCAATCGTACTCGGGCACGCTACGGATCAATCGTACCTAATGTGAAAACGTTTTAACGATGTTACTATGTTCCCAATGGACCTGGTGAGTACAATGTCAGTTACTGATAGTATTCCTTTGAGTCTTTAAGAACACAGTTGTTCATCTTTTGTAGTGATGATTCAACCAGAAGTGTTTCCTGTTGCTCCAAGTCTCCTAACAATGATTTAGAACGGAGGTTAACCTGTTGACCGGATCTTTGCTTCAGGTCTGGTTATACGACTTTAATCAGAAATTACTTTTTGACGGTGTAAGACGCCATATACTATGGCTCCACTGCAGTAGCACCAAATCACTTCCATTGCACTTGATGAGGACTGATTCAACACGCTGTTGTTGAAACTGAGCTGCTGTCGGACAAAGAAAATTTCCCCTCGGAAAACTCTCATCTGATTTGAAGAACTGGTTCAATCTGAGCCGTGTTTATTTTGCTTAGCGATGAACTGTACAGATATCAAAAGGCAAACACACGATTACACCAGAGAGGACGGGCGGGCACGGCGTGGAGGATTTCTAATAAAATATCTAAAACCAGATTTTTCAGCTTCCGAATGAAAGAAATCTACATTTTATATGCTGAAGAAATCTTCAGTTTCTTCCACAGCGACTGAAAGGAAACCTGCATGTTATCACTCTCCTTTCAGCCGGGGCTAATTATAAAGCTGGAGGAGAAGCAGGTGGAGGGTCCGCAGTGTGACGGAGAGATATTTCTGTTCTCCTCAGCAACAGCCTGTTAGAGTCCCCGCTGAGGCCCTTTCCTTTCCGCCACCTCTCCCTCCAATTTGCCTCCTTCCTTTCCTCCCACCTTTCTTTTATTTCATGTTTCCTCCCTTTTATTCTACCCACCTCCTTCCTCACTTCATCCGTCTCTCCTTCCTTTGTTCCTGTTGCACACTGATTCTCCTTTTGGCTTAGACTCTCCCTCCTTCCTTCCTTCCCACTTTTCTGCATGTGTCTTATGCTTTTTTTCTCACCTCAGATTTAGATTTTATCCAACAATTATACAATTAAAAAAATACTAAAGCTGTCAATCCATTAAAAATATTCAATCGAGATTAATCACAAATTAATCACACTTTTTTTATCTGTTCAAAATGTACCTTAAAGGGAGATTTGTCAAGTATTTAATCCTCTTATCAACATGGGAGTGGGCAAATCTGCTGTTTTATATAAATGTATGTATATATTTATTATTGTAAATCAATGAACAACACAAAACAATGACAGATATTGATCCAGAAACCCTCACAGGTACTGCATTTAGCATAAAACAATAAGCTCAAATCATAACATGGCAAACTGCAGCCCAACAGGCAACAACAGCTGTCAGTGTGTCAGTGTGCTGACTTGACTATGACTTGCCCCAAACTGCATGTGATTATCATAAAGTGGGCATCCTTCATGACAAGCTAGTATGACATGGTTGGTACCAATGGATTCATCAGGTTTTCTAGTTTCATATGATGCCAGTATCTTCACTCTAGCTTTAAAACTGAGCCCACTACAACCTAAAAATCCCAAGTTGCGTTAATACGTTAAAGATAAAATAAAATATCCACCACAGAAACCTTCTCATTCTCCTCAGTGGATCCCTGCTGACTTTAACCTCAGCAGGCTCCTCATCTCAGGAGCTGGACGCCTCATTAACTGCCGGTGAACACAGGCAACAATGCGAAGACATTAAAAAAAATATTAAAATGAAAAAGAAAACATAAGAGCGTAAACACGGCGCTCCAGACTAATTAGGAGGTGAGAGCTGTTAAATGGGAGAGGAGATGAAGCTGTGGAGAAGGACGAGCTCCGTGTTTCTGTGTTGCTATTGTTCATATTTATACGGAGATCATGTTGCTCTATAAACACGCCGTTAGAAACAGAGACTCTGGAGTATTTACTGTTAGCTCACCGAGCCTTTAACGAGAAAACGGCTCGTTAGGAGCAAGACAGCAACTCGAACCAACTACAGGAAACAACCGCTCAGAGGGGTTTTTATGGGATGTTGACATCTGATCGCCTGCAGTTACTCATGCATGGAACAACTGGCAGAGCCAAATTAACCGAGAGAGCAAACCGCAGTCTGGATTATTGCTCATATTCAGACATTTCTCTGAGTGTTCTAAACGGCAACAACAAGCAGAAAGTATAAATGAGAGAAAAAGTGAAAGTTAATCACGTCCCCGTCGTAAAGGATGACCTTTTTTCTTCCCAGATATAAATCACGAGTTTTGTTCTGGTTGTGATTAGCATCATTAATGGCCTCGATGGATTCATCAGCATTAAACCGACTTCTATGATGCAGAACAGAGAGGAAATAAAGCTGCATTTACTGCCTAAATCCACAATGCAAACATAAACAATCTATTATATAGCAATTATTAAGTTAAATGTGGGTCCATTTATTCATATCTTGCACTGCACTGTCACTGATTATGTTTACATGCACACTAATATTCCACTATCATTCTGAATATGACAATATCCCTAATCTGATATGGGTCATTTAAACAACATATTCTGTTCAGATATTCTGAATGGAGCATTTTCAGATTAAGACGTGTGATCTGCTGATATTATTCAGGTTTTAGGAGCTTTCTTTGGACATGTAAACAACACATTCACAATATGCGTCTCTATTTTTTCTGTAGTCTGTGACACGCGGCCTCTTGACGGTTTACGTCCAGCTCTGTGCGTTGAACACAAACCAACCAGCCGACGGTTTGCAGAGATGCATGCCCAAAAGAAAATAAGGAGAAACACACTTACTGTTAAACATCATGATAGACTTGGATTTCAACAGGTTTTTGGATATGAGCAAATATCACAATGATGACCTTTTCAAGAAGCTGTTTGAAGGAGTGAAGGAGTATGCATGGCTGCATGTAAACAGGAATATCAGTGGAGTAATCACTTTCATTATCCATGTAAACAGCTTAGTAGGAATATTGTCTTTTTCGGTATAAGGGCAAAAAACAGAATATTTTGTGCATGTAAACATCAACAATCATTTTTACTCTGTTTAATCTTAATGCCTTTATGTCTTATCTATTTGCATCGTTTTGAAAGATGCTGTACAAATACATTTTCCTTGATTCTTAAAGGTGCTAAATTTGAAATTCAAAGCATATCTGTGATTGAGGGATTGCCTCCACATGGCTCTCAATATGGCGACAGCTGAGCCGGCAGCGTGCAGCTAACAATGCTAAGAGTGCAAACAACGGCAACAGTGCTGACAGAGCTAACAGTGTTTACCTGAGGGGGAACTGGAAGGTGGGTGTTAAGCGTGATTTATGCTCGCCTGCATCCTCGAGGGTCGCGAGTGTTCATGCGGCAGGTTTTCGCCTGTCCGTGCACATCCTAACTTTTCTAACTACGCAGATGCGCGGAGAAAATGGAGAGCTTTGAGGCGCTTTGAGAATGTCGGTTTGCGGCGAGGAGAAACCCGCACAGAGTATAAAAGATCATGTATGTGTGACCGCCCTTGAAGAAAGTATAACCAAGGCTTGAAGCTTCAGCAACGACGCCGTCGGTCGGGTTATCAGCTATAACCACCGTATGAGAGCAGTGCAGATTGGCTCTGATTAGCTAGCCAGTGGGGCAACGAACACATGCACTAAAAAGGCCCGCATAGCCAGACCGGCTATGTCAACAAAGCACAGAGAAACTCTGATTACAACACACAAAAAGAGGGAGAGAGACTTCATTCTTTGCTCAGGTAGACATTACTCCTCTGTATCTTTACATAGACGATAGTTGTTTGATGATATATTAATGCTCTTAATGTCGAATTTAGTACCTTTAAATGCTGTTACACACAGAGGCTCCATAGTCTGAACCAAGACGGCAAACTTTATTACTCCTTCAACCTTGACCAGTCCTTCCGTTCTTAACTTTCACAATAGAAGCCCTAGACATGTAATATTTGCAGGCGAGTATTTTGCATTTTTGTGACGTTTATTCGTCATGCCTCCGGTGTGTAAAGCCTTAAGAAATACCATCTTGTGCAACTGGGAAGACCTTTAATTCTCTGATAACTTCAGTTGCTCTAATTCTGCTTGTTTGAGAACTAAATTATTGCAACTTTGTCTGTTTTAAGACAGAAATCGCTCAACAATCACAAGCTCGTTCAGCCTCCTGCCTCTCAGCTTTATCAGGGTGAACGAGGAGGTCAGTGCGTTTCTACGGGACGAGCTGAAAACGCTGCATGTCATGTGGTTTTTCCCGCCGGCGTGGCCCGACAGCTTCTCTGAGAACTTCAAATAGACTCGGCCATCAATTGCCGAGACTATTGCTTGCATAAGCAGACTATAGCTGCAACGCCAGAGCGACCGTCTGCAGTTCAAAGCCCCCTCTCCCGTGACCTCATCACCCCCGTTCACATTTCTAAGCCTCTCTGAAAATCTCACACCGTCTCACACTGCGCCGTCTGCTCCCTCCAGTTTCAACCTAAATGTGCTTCAAGGGAGTAAAAGAAGAGAACAGCTGGGCAACTTTCAACTGGCAGAAATCAACTCGTTACTGCGTCTCTGTTGAGTAAAGTGGTCGTTTCCTCCCCTCGGCTTGTTTGAAAAATGTACGGACTAATTGCCGGGTCAGTGAAGAGGGTGAAGGAAATGAGTTTGTTGTTAAGCGCCCAACAGAACGAGTCTGGCAAAGCGACACCCGAAAGCACAAACATCTCTTTTCAATCCGGCCCCGTCGCTGCAACATTACATAACAGGAGCCGCGAGCGAGGAGCAGCCTCAGCCAATGGCGACGGCCGTTCGCTTCCAGTTCCCAGGGGAAGGTGAGGGGGGTTGCTAAGTAACAAGCCTTGTTGACCCGGCCCCTCGTGGCACTGTTTTCTTCCTGGTTGACAGAGCCTGAGCTCCCCCGAGCTCCTCCATTCAGAGCTGCCAACAGCACATGATGGAGGGGGAGACAAAGGAGGAGGAGGGATGGAGGGATGGGAAGGAATGTGGAGAAGGAGAGGAAATATAAAAAGGAGAGTGACGGGAAAGAGGAGAGCAGCAGAGAGAAGCAGTAACGGGAAGAGATGAGGAGGACACGAGGGAATGAAGCATAAAAGAGAGAGGGATGAGGGATGGAGGAGTACCGTGGGAGAAAGAGAGAAACAGTAACGGCAGAGGAGGAACTCGTGTAGGAAGTATTTTTAAGTGTGACGTCCTGAATTTCCTCAGCTGACGCAGCGTTCCAGATGAGATGACACGGAGGTCGAAATGTTCCCATTTTCTTCCGACCTCGGAGCGTTCCAGGTGCACGATGCCAAACGTAAACAAAAAACATGGCCGACTATGACAAACTGACGTTTCTTTGGCAACTAGTGAACACACACTTGAACTCTCAGCAGAGCAGCCGCCACTAGTTGGGGCGCATTTTTATTGTTTTCCCAAATAACTTTTGCGCAGAGATCACTTAGAGATCGGTTACCGTAATCAGCTACTAATAACATTGGTGACAATTCACAGAACAGGTTTTATTATTATATAATAGTATTTATTATTTAAATCAAATAAATATACTTTACGTTACCTTTTAGTTGATGTTTAACCATTTACAATATGCGCTTCCAGACAACTACTTCTACGTGAAGTCGGGGTTTCCCCAAGTGGGATATCGGACTTTGAGTGGTGTTCCATTGTACTTTTTCTCTACTTTCTCTTCTCTACTTTGTATCCTGGATAATTTAATGACACCACAGAGTAATCTCCATCACTGCGGTGGCAACTCACTTTTAACCCAGCGTAAATATCACTGTAATGAATGCAAAGGAATTTTTTAACCACTTTTGCCAAAAAAATATCCACAATATCCTATATAACCTGCTACATGTTGTATATATATCAAAGTTGTAATTTTAAAAACGTAAACTTTTTGACGATTGAGCAAAATAAACCAGCCTCTGATCCATGTATTTTCACTTTAATTTATCTCCCTTAAATCTTCACGTTCCATCAAAAGCTATGGATGTATTCTGAGCTGCATGCTGACAAAGAACCGATGGCTCTAAAAACTACGATACCCATGAGCCTCAGCGGGGGGTTACGGTGGAAAAAGAGGCCAGTCGAATGTTGTGTTGACACTATGATTGACACGGCAACAGGTTACAAGTCATTTTTAGTGGTAGCCAGTGACATGAAGCGACGAACTGACGCCCGACACTTGTCTCTGCGTGACGGGCGTTGTGTGCTACGAATCAAAGTTGAGCTGGTTTCAACTTTTTTCCGCGCTCTAACGAAGCGGTGAAGCGTCACAATCATATGCTTTTGTTTCACCCTGTTCCGTTCTATAAAAAAAAATGCTGTTAGTCGGATCCCAGTGCTATTTATCGCTCATCTTCAAAGTGTTGAATGTGGCTTCCTGGCTTCGTATCTGGTTTTAAACATTCCTGACTGTCCTTTTCTTCCCTTCCTGCTTCTCAACGCTGCTGATCCGTCTTATTTCTAATGATTTACTTCTCCCTTTTCACCACTTCTGCCATGTTCCTCTTCATCACTCCATAAAGAAGCAAAGCGGCAGGAGGTATTTCAGGAGTCCAATGTTTGGGAAGTTAAAGTCTCGTTCATTTTCAGCGTAGACAGTCAGAGCGCTTTGTTAGACATACAACTCTTATCAAAACATACCCGGTCCTTGGAGAAAAAGACATAACTATAAGATTAACGACATAACTACGTCAACGAGCGCTCGGGCAACACTTCAACTGTGACTCGGCGACAACGTAGCTGGCAACGCCGGCTGTTTTGTCGCTCGTGGTGAACACGGCAAAAGGTGCAAAACCGAAGCTGCAACAAAATCAAAACGCTTCGTTGTTGAAACTGGGGACAAAATATATTTCAGGGTTTTTTAATTCATCCAAAATTGATCCTGAATGTAAATTGATTTAATCTGCTGGATGTTTTATCAGGCTTTTACAAAGTGATATTCAGTTTAGCGTCACATAACAGAATTTTGAGCTTTGTAATTGGATGTTTCTTGCTGAAATGCACCTTGTTGACTTTTATCCTTCAGTTTTTATGTCCAGAGACTTATAACTTTGTCTTTTTCTCCAAGGACCGGGTATGTTTTGATAAGAGTTGTATGTCTAACAAAGTGCTCTGACTGTCTACGCTGAAAAATGAACGAGACTTTAATTTCCCAAACATTGGACTCCTGAAATACCTCCTGCCGCTTTGCTTCTTTATGGAGTGATGAAGAGCAGCATGGCAGAAGTGGTGAAAAGGGAGAAGTAAATCATTAGAAATAAGACGGATCAGCAGCGGGGAGAAGCAGGAAGGGAAGAAAAGGACAGTCAGGAATGTTTAAAACCAGATACGAAGCCAGGAAGCCACATTCAACACTTTGAAGGTGATGTAAAGCTACCTGTGATTGAATTTGGGTCCAATTTAAAAATCAAATTAAGAAACAAAGTTGTGAAAACGGGGCCTGTACGTATCTCCCTGAAGATATCTGCTGAAAGCTGAGGACGTCCTGTTCAAAGAGCTGCAGTCTGACTGGGTTTAGTAGAGCCGATATTCTGGATTCATCTGAAAGCCGAGCCAACAGAAGCCCATCTCTCTGCAGGGCGGTAAAAAAAGACCTCTAAAAGTGCTGTTAAAGACGTTTTTATGTCCAAGTTTAAGGCCGTATTTATTTTAAGAGGCTGTCAGAGGTTTTTAGGAGCAGTGAACGCCCTGCAGGGAGAGAGAGAGAGAGTAATAATGGAAGGAGGGCAAACAAAGACAAAGTGAGCTTCACCTCTCACACGGCCTGAGTGGAGATTTATTTATCCCCCCCCTCCGACCCCCCGTCCGCTCCGCAGGAGATCTGAGCAATCAGCAATTAGATTTTAATGGCCGTCCAGGAGAGACTGACGGGGAGTTCCAGCCTGACTCCAGGTCCGTTACAGTCACAGCTTCATTATGTGGAGACAGGAAGCCTCTGGGTCTGGACCGCTCTCAAAGGAGTTAAGAGTCTGTCAACAAAGACCCAAACCGATGATGAATGTATATTAACAAGAAATGTGTGTATCTAAAGCCCGATACATCGTATTCCTCTGTGCTATAGAGCTCCATTCAGGGTTTCTGCACTGTTCGCCAGATTAATTACTATTAAAGACATTTTTAATAACGCAAATGATGTGATTTAATATCTTTATCTCTGTCATACTGGTCAAACCAGTAGAGACAATAAGGCCTACAATTACTTATTAAGAACATGAAATTATTCTTATTTTTGTCAGTACTTCGCAGCTGCACAAAACAATAATCAACGTGCCAAAGCAATAATAACGCAATAATAACGCCACTAATTTCTTTAACAAATTAACATAATTTGCGTTTTTTAGGTTGTAGCAGGCTCAATTTTAAAGTTAGAGTGAAGATACTGGTATCATATGAAACTAAAAAAACTGATGAATCCATCGGTACCAACCATGTCATACTAGTTTATTGTGATGGAGGTTAAATAACGCTCCAAACTTACTCTAAATTATGGCGATGAAAAACTGTCATGTCCATTTTCAAAGGGGTTCCTTGACCTCTGACCTCCAGATATGTGAATGTAAATGGGTTCTATGGGTACCCACGAGTCTCCCCTTTACAGACATGCCCACTTTAAGATAATCATAATAGTCAAGTCAGCACACTGACACACTGACAGCTGTTGTTGCCTGTTGGGCTGCAGTTTGCCATGTTATGATTTGAGCATATTGTTTTATGTTAAATGCAGTACCTGTGAGGGTTTCTGATCAATATCTGTCATTGTTTTGTGTTGTTCATTGATTTATAATAATAAATATATACATGCATTTGCATAAAGCAAGAATATTTGTCCACTCCCATGTTGATAAGAGTATTAAATACTTGACAAATCTCCCTTTAAGGTACATTTAAGGTACATGCAATTAATTGCCGATTAATCGCGATTAAATATTTTAATCGATTAACAGCTCTAAATAATACATAACAATTAAATAAATGTGTGTTCATGACTCTAACGGCATTATTACAACCCCCCACCCATTTTATTTATTTATTTATTTATTCATTCATTTTTTTATTTCTCCCTAATTTTATTTTTTGGGGTATTTGTTTTTATTTATTTAATTACTTATTTAGTTATGTTAATCTGTTTACTATTTTAGCGACCTCAGGCCTGTAACAAAATGATGATGTTATTAATAATAAAAATAAAATTTCATTATAAAAAAAGCAAATCAAACATGATTAACCAGCCTCCTGTATGCACGGTTGACAAATATCTATGTTAATATGTGTCGTCACAAAGCCTCAAAACTATACTGTAAGTGTGTTATATCATCTTTTAGACTCCACAGTTCATCTCTTCTGCTTTTCTCTGGTTTAGTTTGTTCACACGGTAAATGCTTCTCTATCTCCAAACTTCCAAATGGTACGAATCATTACGTGCTGAGAAACGGTTCCTTTTTTTAGCTGCTTTAAAAACACAGTTTCTGGTAAGTAACAGTCCTGACAGTGAGTCTGTGTGTGTGTGTGTGTGTGTGTGTGTGTGTGTGTGTGAGTGAGAGCGAGGCAGAGGAGATAACAGCATGAGTGAATAAGTGAGTGAGTGTTTTAGAGAGGAAAAAGCGAAAGGGGGGAAGTTATCTGTCTGAGTGATTGACTGGGCGACTGAGTGTTCGTGCACGTCTGTTAAGTGCAGGAGGGCCGAACGGAGTCTAAGTGAGGCGAGCGGGAAGACGAGGCGGAGGGCGAGAGCGAGTGACGGACGACGAAGAGCAGATGTGGTGAAGTTGGACGGCGGCTCTCACCTGCTCCACAGCGAGCTTCTTGCTGGGCTGTCCAGTGATGAACGGCTGCAACCTGCAACACAGACGACAACAACAACGCACCATCAACACAGCCCCAAACTTACAGTTCAGTTTCTCCACATCTTAAAAGGAAACTTCAACTCCAACTTATGAAGTTGGTCCAGTATTGAAGGATAACACTGCAGATGGCAACCGCAAAACAGGCTGCAATGTAATCCTTCCTGGCACCTGGGCACCATCAATGTACGTCCACTAAAAGAGTTTTAGCCACTGACAGGCTCAGATTGTTATTATAAGTGTCTGACAGCATGATGGAAAGAACCCTACAGAGAAATGAAACCTTTCTACACAGTCTGTTATTGTGTGTCTCGCGAGAGGATTATGCCTCATCCATATCCTCAAAATCATCTGAATATTCAGCCATGACATTGAAAATCTTTTAGAGAACACTAAGCTACGCTTTCTGTACTCCAACACAACAAACTCTGACAACACTGTCACTCCTCTCTCCAACTCTCACTCACGTTTCCACCGTTGTCTTCAAGCAACAAGTCACATCTCGTGAGATTTCAGAAAGAGACTTCTCCTTGAGTGAGACTTTTAAGTTTTGCTATTCACTGTTCATTACTAAATTGCACACGTTAAATGTAGGGCTGTCAACTGATTAAAATAATTAATCTTGATTAATCGCAAATGTATCAGTTCAAAATGTACCTTAAAGGGAGATTTGTCAAGTATTTAATACTCTTATCAACATGGGAGTGGACAAATATGCTGCTTTATACAAATGTATGTATATATTTATTATTGTAAATCAATTAACAACACAAAACAATGACAGATATTGATCCAGAAACCCTCACAGGTACTGCATTTAGCATAAAACAATATGCTCCAATCATAACATGTCAAACTGCAGCCCAACAGGCAACAACAGCTGTCAGTGTGTCAGTGTGCTGACTTGACTATGACTTGCCCCAAACTTCATGTGATTATCATAAAGTGGGCATGTCTGTAAAGGGGAGACTTGTGGGTACCCATAGAACCCATTTACATTCACATATCTGGGGGTCAGAGGTCAAGGGACCCCTTTGAAAATGGCCATATCAGTTTTTCCTCGCCAAAATTTAGCGCAAGTTTGGAGCGTTATTTATCCTCCTTCATGACAAGCTAGTTGGTTGGTACCGATGGATTCATCAGGTTTTCTAGTTTCATATGACACAAGTGTCTTCACTCTCGCTTTAAAACTGAGCCCGCTACAACTTAAAAAGTTGCATTCATTTGATAAATTAGTGTTAAAACGCTTCATGCATGCACACGGCAGAGAGGTTAACAGAGTTCATGAAGGGTGTTGATGTGGCCACGACATAACGCGATGATATTTCAATCAATCAGTCCTATTTACACTAATATTCAAACTTCAAACTTCAGGTTCACCAAGGACATGGGCAGCTCTGGATAGTTGGCGTGATAGAACCACTACAGGAAATCCTTTATCACCGCTTTAAACAACGGAGTCGTGTGTCTGTAGAAAATGAAGAGCATTATTCAAACTGAAGTCCAGTCTGAAAAAGATTTTTATGAACCTCTCAAGACTAACGATATTCATTTCCACACATTATTTTTTACAGACATTAGGAGACAATAAAATCTTTCACTGTGCAGACGGTTCAGCTCACGGAGTCGCTGTTCACCTCAGCAGCGAGGACACGGTTTCTGCTCAGCTCCTTCTCTCATTCACACCGGTTTCTCTTTCTCGTCCTTCATTTCCATTTCCTGTTTTTGGAGTTTTGCAGCCTGAAGCCTCCCACACACCGAGCAACACTTGACACTGGAACACAGAGTCTGGTAATCTTAATGAAATCCTTGGCCTCTATTGTGTCAACAATAAAATCCTGTAATCATGAATGTAATGACGGGGATTTCTCATCTAATGGAAATACAAGAAGTCTTTGAAAAGAAGAGGCTGAATGATGAGGATTATGATGATTAGGCCACGACTGTTATTGATATTATCAATACTGTTACTAACTGGGTACTGCTATTTTTTGGGACTGATTGGCCAACACATTTGCAGATACTTATAGATCTCTAATAAGATATTGTTGGCTGATATGTCTGCCTGGTTGATTTATCTTAAACAAGGAGACACGTTGGAAAATTCACCAATTTTGGGGACTGAATTTCTCTTTTTTTTACCTTTATTTATTCAGGGGGAGGTTCACTGAGAGCAATGCTCTCTCTTTCAGGAACACCCTGGTCACATTCACAGTTACACGTTCACAATGAAAATGATCAGGGGTAAGCGAGACGTTTTTTAAAGCTGAACCGGGATCAGATTCTCCCTCTTAAAGGTACAGTATGTAGGATTTGTCAGCATCTAGCGGTGTGGTTGCAGATTGCAACCAACTGAGTACCCGTCTGCTCACTCCTCCCTTTCCAAGACTGCCGTAACGTGAGCCGCCGAGTGCTAAACCGCGGTAACGCCGTTCTCCTCGCTCAGAGGCCATCCTTCCTCATCATAATAACACTACTTTAGGAGCAACGGAAGTCCGACGGCGGCTGGCGGTACCACGGTTTAGCACTCTGCGGCTCACATTTCACAAGGGTGTTGGAAAACTACCCTCTGGGTAATGTCAAAACGTGAAAGTCTCGTGTCAACGTGTTAACAGCCAACTGTTTGATCTATAGGCTGAGATTTAGTTGGAGACGACGGTCTGATGCTGCTGTAACGTTAATGTATGACTGTATTACTGCAAACTAACGTTAGCTAGCCACGCCACCATCATCATTTAGCTATTTAGCACACTGACAGTGAATATTCACTTATCGTATGAGCTTCAGATGTCAGTGTGAAAGCCTCGGTTAACCCGCTACACAACAGCTTTTCATCATTTTCTCTCCTGTGACGGCGAGTTTCATTCCCCTAAAAAGGGAGCGCAGCCTCGGAGAGGACGCCATGCTGGTCTGGTCTATAGCTTGGAGCCATAAAGACCCTCTATTAGATCTTTTTAGGACATGGCAGGGGAACAAATCGGAGATTTCCGGATTTAGTTTTGGTGACGCTAGATGAATAATCAGAGGATCACTATGAGGATTCATCCACTTTGCACGACGGATATCTGTACAGATATTAATGGCAATCTGTCAAATAGATGTTGAGCAAAAATCTATAACTCTTTTGTCTCCCTAATAACCTTCATACAGTCCTTTATCTTCAACGAAGACAGATGCTGGTAACAACGAGAAGATACGTGGGTATCACGGCAGGCTTCAGGGGATGAAGAAGTGAGAAATATAATAATAATAATCATTGTAATATTAATAGTAATTGTGTACAACATTACTGCTGAGTCTCGCCGTCTGCACAGAGAGCTCAGCTGGATATTATTAAGATTTCTGCGAGGGCTCCTTGCAACCTGTATTACAATATATTTATATTCATTACAGTCTTTATTACAGGATTTACTGTTGACACAATAAAGGTTGAGGATTTCATTTCGATTACTACGGCTGCTGTTTGAGTCTCTCTTGGCTTCAGGCGGCGACCGGATCAAATTACCGACTGTCGAGAGCGAGTGTGAAACGAGAGAGAAACTGTGACTGACGGGCCGACGTACTGTCTGTGAGAACGATCTCTTCCTCGACAGTCTCGGAGATAATCAGCGATGAACGTACTTCCTAAGCAGCCGTCCTCTCGGCTGGAATTAGCATCGTTCCCGGAGGCTCCCCGCCCCCTTCCCTGCCCGCCCGCCCGGCCCGGCACGGCCCGGCACTGAGCCCTCCCTGGAGGCTTACAGTAAATGCTCGACTCTCACTGATAAGAGAGAGAGTGAGCTTTAATTAATCTGCTTTAACCAGGGGAAAGATGGTAAAAGGAAGAAGGGAGGATGGGTAACAGAGAATGTGGCATCCTCACCCCCCCACCACCCCCTCCTTTCTCAAAGCTCATTAGAAAATCCCTGCCAGGCCGGCGAGTCGCTCCCCCGCTGAGACGACTATTCAGGGCCCCCGGTACATGTGCTAGACTACTCGCTCCCCTGGGCCTTGACCCGGACACTGGTGGGAGGACGGAGGGAGGGATGGAGGGATGAGAGGGAGGTAAGCAAACAGGCAGAGAGGTGGGGAAAGGGTGAAGAGGAGAAGGAAGGAGCAGGGATGGAGGGCACGAAGGAGCAAATAATGAGATGGACTCCGAGAGGGACCAAGGAAAGAAGGGCGGAGGGTTTGAGGGTACAAGGCAGTAGAGAAGGAGGTAAGGAGGGAGGGTACCAGGTGATGGGAAGGAGGAAAGTGTGGAAGAAGAAAGGATAGGAGGAGGAAATGAGGGAGGTGTTAGAAGGCGGTCGTTTTTAGAGGAAATCAGATTAAATCTCATCAAAGGGTTGCTGACCTACATGTGACTCCAATCACATGTGGATCAATAATCAATACAACAGAAATAATTCACTGTCAGATAAACAAAGGAGTCCTTTGACCTCAGACCTCCAGATATGTGAATGAAAATGGGTTCTATGGGTACCCACGAGTCTCCCCTTCACAGACATGCCCACTTTTTGATAATCAAGTTATCTTCACCTATTCTAAAATTATGTTTTTGAATATTTCTGCATACTGGGGTCCCTAAACAGTCTTGAATCACAGAAATTGTGTATCACTGTAAAGCTGAGACTCTTGTGGATCCAATGAGTCCAACTGTATTCATGTGTGATGATGTTAGTCCCCATAGGAGACATTTCATTGTAGGGAGACCATTTTTTTAAAACTTGACCTCACTGTATAAAATGACCTGTGGTGACCTCTAGGATAATCACAGCCTCATGAAACTTTACAGCCACAAACTAGAGACCTAGAGCATTCAGAGGATGGATGGATCAAACTAGAGACCTAGAGCATTCAGAGGATGGATGGATCAGACTAGAGACCTAGAGCATTCAGAGGATGGAAAGATCAGACTAGAGACCTAGAGCATTCAGAGGATGGATGGATCAGACTGGAGACCTAGAGCATTCAGAGGATGGATGGATCAGACTGGAGACCTAGAGCATTCAGAGGATGGATGGATCAGACTGGAGACCTAGAGCATTCAGAGGATGGATGGATCAGACTAGAGACCTAGAGCATTCAGAGGATGGATTGATCAGACTAGAGACCTAGAGCATTCAGAGGATGGATGGCTTTCCTAGCTAGATTGATAGATTTTTAGTAGGAATCATCTTCAACTGGAAGTAAGAAAACACTAAAAACTGGTTATTTAAAATCGTCCAAATCAGCTATCACACACAAACTAGACCAAACTGTGTGAGCCAAAATTGAAACCGATCCTTCCTCTTGTTCGGTATTACAAATATTTTCATTTCTAATTCTAACTGAGAGTCTCTGGAGTCTTTTACTCTGAGAGATTTCATAATGAAAACAGAAGCTGCTGCTGCTGTGAAGTCAAACACACTTTCTCTCTCTCTCTCTCTCTCTCTCTCTCTCTCTCTCTCTCTCTCTCTCTCATTACCACATTCACTTCCCCCATGATTTAATTTCCTGCATTAATATATGTCATCTTATAGCTCTTATAATGGTGCGGCGTGTTGTTTACGCTGCCGTGTTTGTGTGTCTTCCTGACATCATGTTATAGTTTAGCTCGTTAGCACCGAGGTGAGGCGTTCCTATAAGCCTCTTATTGTTTTCAATCTCGCTCGCTGGTGATTGTTTTTTTAAATCAACTTCCCATCACTGCTTCTGTGCTTCAGCTCGGCACGGATAAACCGAGACAAACCGACGTAAGAGAGGGAATAATTTCATTATTCATACGATAATCCAATCAATAACATGACGAGGAGGAAGGAAGAGACGGAGGAGGAGGAGGAGGAGGAAGGAGGAATAATCTGCAAACTGGGGGTTGAATGAAATTAGTTCTGCGTTGAGCTCGGATGTAAATAAATGATGATAATAATCTGAGCTTCCAACTCGATTTTCCAGCTGGGGACTGGATCCTCCGAGGCACACACACACGCACACACACACACAACACGCACACACACATACAACACACACACCCTCCCTTCAGCACAATTAAATCAGGCATAATCACAATAAACCCACACACGCTACTGTGGTGCCCACTCATACTTTCCCAGACACGAAAGAACACACAAAATACACACAAATATGCAGGGAAACACACACACACAATGCAGACTCACTCACTCACACACACACACACACACACACACACACACACACACACTCTCACACAAATGAGAGAGTTGTGTCCATTCAGGCTGCAGTGCATTGTGGGCCGGTGTGCAGCTTGGCAGGAGGAGACGCAGATTCAGCCAAAAGAACTGATTGTGTTTTCTTCTCCTCTGGCCGGTCCACACAGCGCTGACCCCGTTCAACGCACGCACACACACACACACACATGCAAACACACACACACACACACACACACACACACACACACACACACACACACACAGTACCTGGTACTGCAGATCCGCAGGGGACGGGATTATATAGATGACCATGTGTTCACAAACACACGCAGGAGAAAACTCCCGTGCTCACACATATATTCACTCTGCTAATATACTTATGAGGACTTCCTGTAGACTCTTTACTTAAAGGCAGGGTTGACAATGGTCTCTAGTCTACACTATTTGTTATGTTGGTTGAAATGGTCTTTACACCCCGACAGCAATCCATTACTGATGAGCTCTGAAAAAGGACCTGAAAAGAGCCGTCATCTGTAGCTGCTGTAATCCTGTAAAAACGTCTACCAATCACTGCCGCGGTTACTTGTCATGAGGTAGCGTTGTTGAGTTGAGGTCCTCTCTCCACTCTGTGTCTGTGAAGGAGTTACGATGCGGCGGTGCTCATGCATTTGTGTGTGGGGGGGCGTTGCCTTGGAAGGAGCCCCGAGGGGAGGGTGGGGGGGTTTCAAATTATGCTAGCTTTCCAACATCGTCCACCCGACCTTTAACCTCTAACTAGGGAAGTCACGAAAACTGATATTTCAGTACCAAGTCGATGCCAACATTCTAAAAACGTGACGGTACTGTGACGGTACTGTGACGGTATGTGATGGTACGTGACGGTACTGTGACGGTACTGTGACGGTATGTGACGGTATGTGACGGTATGTGACGGTATGCCTGTAATGGTCATTGGTACCGGAGGTACTGGAGATGCGATCCTTCCGGATCTGATGGAGGGCAGCATATACGCTTACAAGTGTTCTCATCTGCCGTGAAATGAAGGAAGAAGAAGAACGCCTAACAGCACGGAAAAAAACAAACTACACATGAAAGATGGCAACAAGTGCAGCTGCAGCGCTAGCTCCGCCTCGACTCGTGGAGAAGACAAACAGCAAGAGTCGGGTATGGAAGTACTTTTGCATTGGAGGCGGATCATCAAGGAGCAATTAATAGATTCACAAAAGCCAATATGCAAACGGTGCCGTCGTACTTTTCAAACCAAAGGAGGAAATACTTCCAATTTAGCGAAGCACCTCAAAGACAAACATCCAGATCTGATCCAAGACTTCAATTGATGTTAACGTTAAATTAACAACTACTTGTTATCTTTATCCTGATATAGCCTAGTACACGTTATCATTATTTGAGTTTGAGACAGCTGGTATTGTTATACCACAGCCCTACAGCCAGGCGAGCTGTTTCCCCCCGCTTCCACACTTTATACTAAACTAAGCTAACCACCTGCCAGCTCTAACTTCATATTTAACGCACAGATATAAAAGTGGTAACAATCAACTGTAGCTCTGCCTCATCAGGACTGCAGTAACAACAAGTGGAATCAGATGCTGTCATTCAGATATCTCACATTAAATAACCAGCGCAGCTCTTTCTTTAGTGTCAACGAGGCTGATGGGACTTTAATTTCAACTCAACGCCCAACAATGTCACCCTCGTTTTCAGGGGGTTTCCATCACTTTCTTTATAGTGATGAGATGATTTGGTTCACACACACACACACACACACACACACACACACACACAGGGCCATATTTAATAACCCACTAACCCATCCGTGGCCGTTTGATGAGAGCTGTGACATTTCTCCAGATGGATGGGGTTTCTGGGTCATTTAGCGCCCGGCTGCGCACTGCGGCGGCGCTGGGTCCGTCCTTCGCAGATATTTTTGGGGGGACCGTGACCGGTCTTGTGAACAGAGATTAGCCATTCATTGAGACGGGTGGCTCGTAACGGCTGTGGGCTAAACACACACACACACACACACACACACACACACACAGATATTAATTAATGGGAGACAGTGTGACAAGAAAGACATGCAGAGCAGCTTTCTGATGGAGGGAAACGTACGCTTGAGACAGAAAGAGCGTTTCATTAAGTGTTTTATAAACTATCTGTAGTGTTATCAGGCAGTGTTCACTGTCCTGTGTGTCGTCAGAGGCCGGTGGCGTGACCAGAGGGGAGGATCACAGTGTTACACACCACTAATCACACAAATGGGGAGGATCAAAGGGTTAATAGGAGTATGATCTTTCACAGACACGCACACACACACACATATACGCTCGCAGGCGTTCCACTACAAAGCCAGACCTTGTGGCGACAAAGTCACACTCAATTTTCTAAAATAAACTCTTGAAAAATGTGATCTTAAGACGCACAGTTCAGTTCTTAAATTACCTGATTTGACATGACGCTTAAATTACAAACGTCCACACATCATTGAGTCACATGTGACTCTGTGAAACGGCACTTTAACCTTAAACCAGCAGCGCTACTCTCTATGCTCATTTAGCTGCAGCTGCAATACAGCAAAAAGAAAAACAATTACAACTGAATTTATAGAAGGATGTGTCCTTGAATGAACCTTGAAGTGAAGTTAAAGTAGAAAGAAGGGCATTTAAAACTAAAAACAAGAAGCAGCTAATAGAACTAATTGCAGGCTTTGATGTTTCCAACTTCATGAGTCGTAAATTAGGAAAACTTTTGTCATCCTTTTTCTGTTCTCTTCTTTGAAGTAAAATATACTACATGATATCTATTCTATACATATGTAACACAATGAACGTCGGAAACGGCTTCTTCACAGGGGGGCTGAAGAGAATAAAGGACACAAAAAGTACAAAATAAAGCAAAATAAAAATGTGATTCAAAAAATTATAAAATATGTAACAAATTACATATTTAATAATAAAATAAAATGTGTAGCAAATTAAAGAATAAATCAATTTAAAAACTAATAATAAAATAAAATATGTCTAACAAATTAAAGAAAAAACATATGTAAAAAGTATTAATAAAAAATGTCTAAGAAATTACAAAAAAAAATAAAATATGTAGCAAATTAAAGATTAAAAACAATTTAAAAAGTATTAATAAAATAAAATATATGCTAAACATTAAAGAATGAAAACAATTTAAAAACGTAATAAAATATGTGAAACAAATTTAAATTTTTTTTAAAAACTAATAATAAAAATAAAATATGTGTAACAAATTAAAGAACAAAAATCTATTTAAAAACTAATAACAAAATAAAATGAGTAACAAATTAAAGAATAAAAAATATTAAAACTATTAATAAAATAAAATATATGTAATAAATTAAATAATAAAAGAAAAAAAATTATAAACTTTTAATAAAAAATATATATATGTAAAAAAAATTAAAGAATAAGTAAAAACTTTTAATTTAAAATAAAATATGTGTAACAAATAAAAGAATAAAAACTTAATAAAAATAAAATACATAAAAGAAATAAAAAAAAAAAGTTTATAAAAAATGAATGAAAAAAAAAGACGCAGATGAAAATCAAATAATATCCATAAAATATTCTTTGATAAAAGTCAGAGAAAAAAGATAAGTTTAAAGATTAAATATACAAAATTTGTTTTTCCATCTGTTGGTCCAGGACACTTCTTCCTTAATTGATGCTACAACACACAATGATATTTTAAACAATGTTCTTCCAACTTTGTGTGAACAGTTTGTCCATTTTCCTGTTTCAACACGTGCACAATGTTCATAAAAACAGTTTGGACCTCACTAAAGCTCCTGTGGCTCCATCATCACGTGGATCAAAGTACATACTGTACGTATCCAGAGAGGACTGAGGCAGTAATTCATCATTTCTCCAAACAGGTTCAAACTGGTGTTCCATAGTAGCATAGCAACAGCAGTAACCATGACCAGCGACTTCCCACAAGCATCTGTTAAGTGCTGCTGTTAAAAAAAAATGAGGTGCCTGGTGGGTACAGAGTGGGAAACACACTAAACACCTCCATCTTTTCAGGTACCATGGAAACAAAATGGTCTATCAGAGAACTTATACAACTGTAATATACTCCATCACAGGTTTAATCTGCTGCAGCCAGGTTATTCATTGCTGCTCCACAACAGTCCTCTAGTCTAGTTCAACCAATCTGCAGGCCGTGCATAAGGTAATAACAGTACAACACTACTCTGTAAACATTTTGATGTGACATGTAGTTACTTTTAGCCTCCACCGAGAGGTCAGAGGTCAGGTTTGTCTATAGTAAAGCGTTAGAGGAGCTAGTGGAGATTCAGCGTGTTGAATGTTGGATGTTGAATCGGTGGCGTAGCTCGTCGGTGAGAGAAATCACTCGAGTACGAGTAGAGTCATGGTGAGAGTGGTGTGAAAATGGTCGACAAACGCCGCTTTGTTTCATATACGTATCATAACAACAGCTTGTATATCCGCTGTCCTCGGTCTTCCAGTTTCCCTTTTAAAATGATGAATACAGACTACCGCCGTCTGCTGGTGTGGAGAGTTATTTCATCTCACGCAGGCACAGAACGTACGTGCTAACTGGTCGTCGGCTGTAGTCTTTGCGATGTGTTCAAATGCAACTTTTTGGCCGAGACAAAGGCAACATGAGGCGACGCAATGGTGGCCTTCATCGCAGCTAATTCTTTGATGACGTTTTGGTGCATCTTGGCCTTTAGGCTAGATCCACACTAACACGTTTTTGCTTTAAAACGCATAATTTGTGCTCCGTTTATGCCGCACTACTCTGGGGAACCCAGAATAACGTTGACTTATTTTGTCACGTCAGCCATTAGTCATGTGACTCGTCGGTATCGTCAGTCCCATGAGTCAGTGAAGCTAACGTCAACCAAGACCGTTTCCTAAACCTAACTTCCTGCTGTGAAAACAGACTTTTATTTTGAAAAGACACTACACATGTAACGAGCGTATATTGACACGCCATCCCCGGTCCGTCCAAGAGTAACACAAGAGGGGTACCCCGTGCGTCGGTCTCCGATACCGAGAGGCACTGACCAAGCGGCGGGTTTTTGATGAGTTGGGAGTGAGAACGTGTTGCAAAATAAGTCACCAGTTAGTTTAAGTTTCGCACAGGACATGAACAGCGGTCTGCTGGGTGTAAGTCCTGTGTTTGTTTGACCTCTGACTGTCGAGTAACGCCGCGGGTGGGTTTATATTGGAGTTAGTTGAAAGCCCAGTTCGACGCTTACAGTCGCTAAAGGATGCCTCCATGCATCAGCATCTGATGCCGAGGGGCACTTAACAAACGGCGGTATTTTATGAGTTGGGAGTGAGAACGGGTTGAGTACACAGTGGCGTTTTACAGCTTTTTCTCTGAAAACGACGCTATGAGAGCCGTGAGAGTGAACCAGGAGAGTAAAGTTGTAGTCGGACAGATAAACAGTGAGCTGAAACTCACTATGAAGCTCCGTAAAGCCGAGAAGAGCTGCTGGTTCAGATGGTAATTCTCTGTAGGTTCATTCATGAGTCCTCTTTCACATCATGATTTGATGCATTACTACATTATTTTTATATAATTAGAGCTTAACCTTGTTTTAATGTTATGATGGGATAAATGTGGAGGAAAAGCAGCAGTTAAGTCCTCCACAGAGCAGACGGACGTTTCCTGCGTAGTTTGGGGATTTATTGACATTTCGGTCAAGGAAACTTTCCTTTTAATTAGTACGCAGAAATTCTTCAAACTTTATCAAAAGGAAGTGAGCATTTAAAGTCGTAATCCTTCCCAGTGGGACGAGCTTCCCACCGTCGGCAGGAAATCACATCACGTTAGTATTCAAGCCCACGCTGCAGACTTTACTCAGCTCCGTCTACAAGTTATACGTCCTCTCTCTTCATCAGATGTTTATTCTCTCCTTACTTCACCTCCCTGAAGTCTTTATATTCATGCAGCAGTGACCCAGGTTACTGTCTCTCATACATGATCACATGTTCTTTGTCCTCTGTGAAGCCCCTTCAGGCCCGTTTCTTTAGAGCCTTTTGTTAACACGGTGGACGTGTTAATGATTCTCTGGAAAAAGGCAGATGGTCTTCTCCTATTCACCGTCATTCACCTCTTCGTCTTCATCTCACTTTAGTTTAACTTCTACTTCGAAACTACAGTCTGATTTGACTTTAAAAACTTGAAGTACAGACACTAATCAAGTGGCATTTTATTGCATTGAATTAAGTTACGGACTTCCTGTTTGATCTCTGCTGTGACGATCTGTTATGCGTTTTAAGTTTTTATGGGTTTAACTTTGTGATATAACTGCACAGATTTAATGTAAACCCCAAAAAGGTTGAATCCAAAAGTTTTTCTCCAAAACTTAGATTTTTTTTAACAAGAATTCTTCAGTATTAACTGGTAGAAAAAAGGTCTAAGAGTGTCTGAAATGTGTGTTAATCACACGGCCAATCATCACATTAAATCTCAACATTTTATTTAATGATTATTTTCTTTACTAATTAATTAATCAAATCAATCAAACGTTATTACAGACACAGTGTCCAGATAATTAGGGTCATTAAATTTATCTTAATAAATTACACACAAAAGCATAATAAGAACTCGTGGTTTAAAAATAATATATATCGGTGTCCTACAGATTATTTTCTCGATTCATCTTTTTATCATTTGGTCTATAAATTGGTACAAAAAATTGTTTTAAAAATGGCCATCACAATGTCCCAGAAGTCAAGATGATGTCTTCAAATGTTGGTGTTGTTTCGTCTATGTTCTATTTCTTACAGTATCATAGAAGACTAAAAACATAATTTAAATATTCACATTTGAGGAGCAAGAACCAGTGAATATTTGTAATTTTTGCTTAAAAATGACTTACAGTAAAAAATAAATTGATTTTTAAATTTGTGATAATTTTTTTTCTTCCATTTCATTTTAGCTCAAATTTTATTCATTTACTTATTTATCTTTTATATCTCTATATTACTTTAAAAAAAACTTTTACGTTTTTATTTTCTATTTTTATTGCATTTATTGAATCTTTTTTGAAAGTTATTCTGAATGTTTTTGTATATACTTTTTGTGGTTTTATTATTTATACTTATTCTATTATAATTTATATATATATATATATTTTACTGTAGTTTGTTTTTTATGACTTTGAGTAACTGCTGATCATTATGAATTATTTTATTCTAATCTATTTTATTAACATTTTACTACTTTTAACATCTTAAGTTTTGTCAATCGCTTGTAAAGCACTTTGAAATGCATTTGATTTATTTGAAAGGTGATATATAAATAAAGTTTGATTGATTGATTGATTCATGTGTTGCAACGTCTCACACTGTATATAAATCAGAAATACAACTTGTGTATTTTCCTTACACATAAAAACAGAGGAAAACATTTAGTGGATGCTGATGGCAGCATAAATGTGATCATGTGTGGTCTCAGAGGGATTTAAACCTCTGGAACAGTCTCAGAGAGTCGGATCTTTAGGAGCTCTACAGTTCACATGTTGGAGCTACGAACGTTCAGCGTGACAGCAGCGATTAATCTGAGCTCACTGGGAGAGTCTTGGAGTCACTTGTGAAGGTCAGAGGTCAAACGGCTGTCAACAGTCAATGCCGGCGGCAGACTTCTCGGCGGACCTTCGTCTCCAAGGCGACCGGTTTACAGCAGCAGGGAGTGGCTCCCGACGCCCGGTCGGGGCTCACCGTGCGACACGGCGGCCGCGTATAAATCACTCCCCGAGGAAAACAATGAGGCCATATGGAGCGCTCTCATAGAGGACGACGCGCGCACACACACACACACACACACACACGTTGCTGTCGGCCATCTCCACATCTCACAACACGTGGAGGATATGGAGCTGTGCTGATCTTCTCTGTTCGTCTCCTGAAGCCTCAGACGGAGAAAAGCTCCAGAAAAAATCCTCTTAAGTTGTTTTTGTCGTAATTTTAAAAAGACCAAACTTTTTCGAGGTTATTTTGTTTGTCTGTTTTTTATCTTGTTCAATAACGATAATACAAATAAAAACAATATTTTTGAGGCATCCTAGTGACCTAATGGTTAAGATGCATACCATATAAACTAGGGCTGTCAAATTTAACGTGTTAACGCAAATTAATTTTAAGGCCACTTATTTCTTTAACTCAGTCGATTCAAAGGTTGTAGCGGCTCAATTTTATAGCTAGAGTGAAGATACTGGCATCATATGAAACTAGAACACCTGATGAATCCATCGGTACCAACCATGTCATACTAGCTTGTCATGAAGGAGGTTAAATAACGCTCCAAACTTGCGCTAAATTCTGGCGAGGAAAAACTGGCATGGCCATTTTCAAAGGGGTCCCTTGACCTCTGACCTCCAGATATGTGAATGTAAATGGGTTCTATGGGTACCCACGAGTCTCCCCTTTACAGACATGCCCACTTTATGATAATCACATGCAGTTTGGGGTCAAGTCATAGTCAAGTCAGCACACTGACACACTGACAGCTGTTGTTGCCTGTTGGGCTGCAGTTTGCCATGTTATGATTGGAGCATATTGTTTTATGCTAAATGAAACCTGTGAGGGTTTCTGGACAATATCTGTCATTGTTTTGTGTTGTTAATGGATTTCCAATAATAAATATATACATATGTTTGCATAAAGCAGCATATTTGCCCACTCCCATGTTGATAAGAGGATTAAATACTTGACAAATCTCCCTTAAGGTACATTAAAGGAGCAGATAAAAAATGTGCGATTAATTTGCGATTACTAATAAATGCCAACAGTGGAATCAAAAATACTAAAAAGAGGGTTTGTTTCGCTGTAGGCGAGAAGCTCATCTCTAGAAAAGGAACATTTTGTTCTGAACATCCTCCTCTTTCTGCTGAATCACATCTCCTCCTCTTCCTCCTAATCTGCTCTTATAATAACACTGGAAATCCCTCCTGCCTCCTCAGCTCCTACATGTCCTCCTGATCGCTCTTCATCAGGCACAATTATTACAGTTTCACATGTTGATAAATCATCAATAAGTGTTTCAGGTTGTATTCTTCCCGTGACTTCCTAAAAGCTCTCTGTCTGTTTGTCCTCCTCACTTCTTCACCTCTTTTTAAAGGTCACAGTTCTTCTGTTTGTCTCTTCCTGCCTCCTTCACCTCTACAACGAGGTCACAGCTTTCTCTCTGACACCATTTCTCTTTCTGTCTCCTCTCTTTAACTTTCTATAAAAAGCTCCTCGTGTCTCTCTTTTACCTCATTCACCTACTTAAAGTGTAGGTCAAAACTCTTTATGCTTTTTTAATATAGTTTTTCTGACCTAAAAGCCTCATCGACACTGGGAACGTCAGGAGCGCGTGGCAGCTGCAGAGATGCGCAGCAAGACGCGCGTCTCACGCCGGCGGTTCAGACAGTGAACAGACAATGAAAGTGATCTATTGACTGTATATTGACATCATATCAGGCTTTTATTCTGAAATATGCGCCGGACAGTGTTGTAGAACATGCAGTGACTTGCAGAGCTCCATGAATGAATATAGTACGGGGTTTTAATTGTGGATTATAACTATTATTTACAAATTACCACACGTTTCTAAACCTTTCTCTGTCTAAAATAAATATAAATTATATTTATAATGAAATGGCCATTATGAAAGGCAAACTCAATGTAGAAAGAAAGAGCTGACAGCAGCAGCAGAAACACAGCAGACACACAGCTGGTGTGAACACCCGACGCGTGAATCACGCAGCCGCCACGCAGCCGCCACGCAGCCGCCACACACTCCTGACGTTCCCAGTGTAGACGAAGCGTAAAGCTGCAAAGATAAAAATTATTGTTCCCTCTAATATCGCAAATCATATCTAAATTCCAATGTCAATTGGAATTGCCAATTCCTAATTAGATATTTTTTCAAAATCGCGCAGCCCTACCGCCTGTTAATGATATATACATGTCTATAAACAGTTAATAAATGCTTTATAATATTTAAGTATACCTTAACTTAAATCACGTTTCAAGAGTTCTGTTTATAATTATAAAATCATACAGAGTAAATACAAATGATTGCTTTAACGGTAAAAACACCATAATCAAATATCTATAATAACTGTTTATCTGTGATGTAAAGTTGAATTTCTTTGTAGTAACATGAATAAAACCAGTAGTGTCGGCTTCATTCACCTTCACTATAAAGACACATGAAGGTCATTCTCTCCTCTCTCTCCTTCAGACTACACTGGGTATGTAAATGTGTGTTTACTGGTGGGATTAATGTGTTTATGAACACTAACTCTTTGAGCACATACTGCACACGGTGACGGACAGACAAGTTAAAGTGTCATCGTCCGTCTACCGATCTCTACTGGAGGTGATGAACACCGTTCTTTTAAAAGATACTTCCTATAAATCACCATTTCCATATAAATACCATGTTAACGTTGAGATTTGATTTATTCACTGTGATGATGATTTATTCGCAGTAGAAATATTAGATGTAGGTCACTGCAAAATTGCCTCATGAAGTCAGAAACTTGTCTGAGAATATGTGAGCAATCCCACCTTAAAGTGGCAACAGACGTGTTTTTTGCTTTAACTTATCATTATGAAGTAAATGTTGATGCACAATGTGATGGCTGTAGAATAATGACACCATCAGTGTTTAGATTGGTTTCCTGTAAGACTCGCTTTCACTATGCAGTTCTGTCTGCCACCGGGTACCGTATGACTTCTCGGGAAAAGAAGGCTCCATTTACGGCACAAAGGAAGTGCGTCATCCAAAACACAACAAAAACAGGAAGAAGATGGTGCCTTTAATTTTCCCCGGTAGCTATCGGTCGCTATGCCCAGTTACCAAATACAGCAGTATCAATGGAAGTTCTCTGCAGTTACTATTCCCAGTAGAGGAAATGGCAGATGCTGGAACAACTGGAGTAACTGTGGAAAACAAAATGCATTGTGTCCTGTAAAGTGTTGCCAACTCGCACTAGCTGCAAAAGTCGGCTAAATGAGTGGCTAGATTTTAGATTTTAAATCCTGAAAACAGAGCCATGAGGAGGTGCAGAAGTCTAGTTATCCCTCAGAACACTTGAATTACAATATGCTGAAAGGTTATTATGGAATTTTTGCTTTTTGTCAATGGAGTTTGGTGGCTTTGAAGAGAGCGATATAACAGCTTCAGTTCCCCGTCTGATGGGGTCGAGGTTAAGCATATTTTAGCCACCTAAAAAAAATCTATATCAGTTGAAGTGTAGCCTGCTTTATATTTAGAATATTTTCATTGCTTTACCTCGCCATCAGACAGCCCTTATCGACGGGGATCTGAAGCTGTTATATCGCTGTCTTCACCAGACCAGACTCCATTCACAAAAACAGCAATTTCACCTCTCAGAACGTGGTTGGTTGCTCGTCTACCGCTGCATCGATTAGGTTAGTATGTTTGTGTTATTGTTTGACTTTTTGATCTGAACTAACGTGGCGTACGTATATATACTGTACATGCAGCAGCGTCATCATGCAGAAACCTACGTCAGGTTATGTGGGCTTGAAATTTGACGCTAAAACATACGTACTTTGACCAATTTCTGAATCTTCTGATTTGAATACACAAGGAACACCACTGGGAAGCTACAGAATGATATAAAAATCACCCTTTAAATTGCTTATAGATACAGTAGGAGGCTTTTCTTCCTGCTAACTAACTAGAGAAGGTGCTACTTCCTCTGTAATTCTCTTTATGGGGCATTTTCACTAGTTTCTCTTCTTTTCAGCCTCATCATTTTAGAACAAATACAATTCTCCTCTCCTCTTTCATCTCTTACTTCCAGTGCTCTCTCTCTCTCTTTGCCGTTTTATCTCTGTCTCTCTCTTGAACACAATCACTCATCCATTCGATGCACTTCATGACAACTAAAGCGTTCGCTTCTGTGACGCTTCATGACTCTTTCCTCCTCTTCAACACGGGGGTCAAACCAGGACAGACGTACTGTAGCTGCTCATTCTCAGAGACAACCTGCACTTTCCTCCAAACAGCCAGCGTATATTTTACCGTACAGAGACGTCAAACCACAAAACTTTACGTCTCCCATCTATTAATCTCCCCCTCCTGTCTGTCTGTCTCACTTTCTACCCTTTCACTCGCTTTCTCCCTCTCGTCTGTCTCACCCTCCCTCGCTCATCCACTCCGCCGCGACTCTCTCTGTTAGGCTATCAGTCTCTGCCGGGCTTAGCGGCTCGTTCCTAATCAGCTTACTGCCAATGAGACTAAGCCTGAGCTGAAAAGGCGATTGAGGGAGGCAGTTTAGCCACTGGCTGACAACTGGCAATAGCTGGGGGGGATGGTGTCAATAAAACTTAAAGCGGGGAAGGGGAATAAAATATAGAAATGAAGCTAATATATCATCTCGGGTTTTAAGAGAGAGCAGACCGACTTGAGTGTGAAGATAGAGAGGGACAAAAGAGGAAGTATCTCAATGTATTTCAGCGTTAAAGCGTCCCTTCTTGTGGCTCTGGGGGGGAAAGTCTTCATCTGCTAAGCTACGCTGCGGCTCTGTGAGGCCGTGAACTACCACAATGGTATCAACTCTTTTAGTGTCAACATTTTCGCTTGCTGGCTGGGCTGCTTTTTTTCCTTTTTCTCCGTGGCTAAGCCGTGGATAAAAACTGGGATGTTTTCCAAATGGCCCAGTTTTAGAGTTCCCCTCGAAATTCCAGCCCCGGCTGCCCCATTAGTTACAGTGCGAGGCGCGCTGGAGAACAAAGGTTTGGCCGTTGAAAGCTGTTTGGATGGGGGAAAAAGGCTGCGGAGGGAATGCTGCTGTCGCTGCTGCGAGCAGAGCCGGATGTCCAGAATCAAAGAGATGCTCTCATTTCTCGGTGCTTCATGAGAAATGGGTTCGTCTGAGGAAGAGGAGGAGGAGGAGGGGGGATTAAATATGTGAACATCTCCCTGGATTGAGGGTGGAAGCTAAAGACCTGAATGTAAATGTATGTGAAATGTGCTTCATTTAACATGCGACCAGCAGTGGATCACCTCCACAGGCCTGTCAGCCTCTGGCATGTACTGGCATGTATGGACGAGCACGTCATGGCATCACTGGACAGATTGTGAGGTAAAATACTCAAAGTACCCAAATCATGGAGGAGTGGAGCTCATGTTAACATCATCAAGCCGTAACATCATGCACAACCGCCGTTAAGTAAAAGATTTATGTGGTTGAGTGGTGCAGGGATGATGTATTCCTGTAGGCCAACCAGGAACTTAGCATCACCCTGGCATGGATGTATTAAGAGAACTGGATACAGCACTGGAGGAAGGCTCCCGTTTATTCCTATGCGAGGTGCTCAGTGGCGCATGAAGCCAAAATGGCTCAACTTCCGATTGATAAAGTACCCAGATCATCGGCGATCTTCCTCATCCATTGGGCCTGGGGATGCACCAATACCAATACCAGTATCGGGTCTGATACTGTGCTCATGTACTTGTACTTGCAAAACGGCTCCGATACAACAAAACCGATACCATTTTACAGCAGCGCGACGTCAACCTCTCGTCACCATCTTTCGGGTCCTCACGCTCCACCTCCCCGACTGTGCGGGCGAGAAGGGCCGGTGGTGCACCCGAACCCGCGGGGCCGGGATCCCACCTCCGCCTCCCAGCCCTCGCTCCAGCCTCGGTCTGGGTCTCATTCACATGAACGGAGGAAGGGAAATAACTCTGGATTCAGCTATTAGTGCATTTTACAACTTTTAGTTCCTATTGATTTAAATTTGGGCTATTAGAGTGTTCGTACTGGGGAGTTTATTCACCTAAAAAAAACGTATCTGCTGAGTGACGGACGTCTCTTTCCCAATGTAAGTCTATTGGATAAAGTCTTTTTGGGCCCAATGGCGTCACGTGACGGACACGGACGTTGTAGTGCCGCCGTTTGGCCACTACGAAAATTAGCTTCAACAACCGGCGCTCTTCCTGGAGGCTTACACCCTGGTTCCCTCGACAAAAAGTCAAATGGGATTTTTCCATTGGGTTTTGAATTATTGCTGAAAATATCTGTGGCAAACACGCGTTTATGATACTTACACGTTTTGTTCAGCAAGATAATCTCCACAAATGAACACCACTTTTATGATTTCTGAAGCGTGAATGCAATCGCCAGAAGTAAAAAGCTAACATTAGGCTATAAACAAATTACACTACGGTTGCATGAGCGTGAGTATACACAACGAGTCGCCCCCTGCTGGCTATTAGAAGGAATGACAGTTTAATAGTTCGTCAGTGTTGGCTTCACTTTTCAGACCTGGAGTCAGCTGCCTGCACAGAACGCACAAACCAAACTCTGGCTCTAGAGAGATCCTTTCACGTTTTTACGTTACCTGAAGGTAACTACGGTAACATGAGCCGCAGAGTTTAAAGCCGTGGTACCAAGAGCCGCTGCCTGACATCTGTTTCTCCTAAAGTAGTGTTATTATGGTGAGGATACACATTACCGCAGTCTTGGAAAGGGAGGAGTGAGCGGAGGGGCACTCAGTTGGTTGCAATTTGCAACCACACCTTTAGATGTCACCAAATCGTACAAACTGTACCTTTAAATATAGAATACAAATAATCTTGACCTTATGTAGGATCTCTTTTAGTCTCAAAATTGCACACTCAGCTTTTAAAATGAACAATTGTTGAACCCTTAATTCCTTGAAAGCTCACGTTTTGCAGCTTTTAATCTCATCACAGTATGCGGTAGGTAACGTGGCTGGTGGAGAGGGAGTGTGTGGGGGGGCGGAGGTTGGGTGGGCTGGGCCTGGCAGCACCCATTACCCTCTCTGTTCGTCTGTTTGTCTGTCTGCTAACCTCCGCCAGCATCCAACGGCTCATTGGTCACAGTTTGCAGGGGGGGAGGAGAGGAGAGGGGATCACAGGCTTACAGGGAGGGGCTGCAAACCACACACAAATTATACACCCTCCCCTAACACAGCTGGTCGCATAACAAGGAAAAACATCCTCCTCCATCGAGTGTGCCGGGCAGGAAAATATGATACAGAGTCCGCCCCCCCCCCATCCTCTTTCCCCTTCACTGCGGTGGAGATTTAACTGGAGCTGCTCTCAGTTTGTAAAGTTTTTTAAACGCTCAGATGACTTTTTGACTCTCTCCTGACACCTGCTCTCCGACAGGCTGAAAAAACCCCAAAAATGGGAAGTATTTAGCTTTTTCTCCCGTCCTCTGGTGGAGAAGTGGTGGCGGCAGCGGCGGCAACATCTGGCCAAGAAAAACTGCTGAGTTCTCCAGTTTGTCCTCAGCGCTGGCGAAGTCTGTGGGTCCGATTTACATTTCTCGAAAACCAACACAGACCAAAGTGGTCGCCTTGACTCCCAATCTCTCTGAGGAAAGAAATGCAGCGAGGAATTTCTCTTTTTCTTTCTCTCAGAAAAAAAAAGCTCTGGAATCAGGCTCTCTAAATACAGAAGAAGAGGGGGAAAAAAAGCTTTGAATGAGAGGGGGGGGGGGAGAACAGATGAAGGAGCAGAGGAGCGAGAGGAGAAAAAAATATCACTGGAGGGCAATTATCTGGGCTATTTCTGGAAGACTGCTTTTCCATCCTCCAGTAGGGACGGAGGGAACAGGGAGGGTCTGTTTGGCAGCTGGCTGGAGGAGGTGGAGGGTGGAGAGACAGAGGCAGGGGGGGGGGAGAAAAGAGAAAGAAGGAAGAAGTGAATGGGACGTCTGAAAACTAAAGACTGACCAGTACAGTGAGTACAGCAGGGCTCTGCAGGGCCGAGTCAGTAGGAGTACAGAGGGAAAGATGAAGGAAAGGAGTGGGAGGAAGGGAGGGATGGATGGATGGAGGTGAAATGGTGACGTAAAGAGACAAAGACAAGATAACAGAGGGACTAACGCCAAAGGAAAAGAGCTCTACAGAGCTGTGAAGTTTGGTCTTCAGCTAGTAAAGACACGTAGGAAAAGTTCATGCTTCAAGGCAAAAAGGAAAGTTGGCAAACGGAGGTATTTTGTATATACAGTTCCTTTTGTTAACACCTTATTTTGAAAACTGGACTTCGTCTACTTCCTCTAACTTCTCCAAGGTCGTCTCTAACTCTCCCGTCAGCTCCGTTCTCTTTATCCATCCATGGTCAGCTCCATCGGGGCCGTTTGAATGTATTTAACATAAATGTCAGTATCTGGGTGCTCTACAGTCGTAGCGTCGGCCCATTTGACCACGGAGATGAGAGTGACGGCCGGCTCGCAACGTTACCGCGATACGATAACGTTTCCTGTCCAAGAAAGAGTTAGCATGCAGCTTTAGCTCTGCTCTGTCTAGCTCTGCTTTTCCTGTCAATGTGTGAAACCCAAAGTGTTTCCATCCTTTACTGGATGTGTAGTATTTACCACGTCGGATTTAACATGGGAGGGTGCAGCTCGTATCCACGCAGACCCTCCAACGTTTTCTGCTTTCTGCGGTTTGTTTTGGTTGACGGATACGGAACGGATATGACGTCACGTTACTCAGACTACAACAATAAAAGCGGTAACTTCCTTCTACCTCCACATAGACTCAAATGAAGCAAAAATATCGATTCTGGCATTACAAAAATCAATTTCCCACCCCTAGTATTTAGTACCCTAAAACAGATTTGCAATGATGCAAATTAAAACTGGAAATTCCCTCAAGGCGTTCCTGAGATATCACGTTCACAAGAATGGGACAGATGTGAGTTCACAGTGACCTTTGACCACCAAAATCTAATCAGTTCATCCTCGAGTCCAAGTGGACGTTTGTACCAAATTTGAAGAAATTCCCACCAGGCGCTCCTGAGATATCACGAGAATGGGACGGACATACGTACGGACAACCTGAAAACATAATGCTTAGAGACTGAAGCTTCATTACCAAAAAGAAGACAAAAAGTCTGTCAAGTCTCGGGTTCATGTAATCTACTATATGAATGGAATGAAATCCTCTCTGACCTTTAAAAACAATAACGAGTAAAGTAAGACGTCAGCCGGAGCCAACGAGCCGTAACAGCTACAACTTTCACCCTCAAACTGCTCTCATCAAACCCGTCACACCAATTCTGCTGCTCATTTTCAGGTCCTGCAATCAAACTGAGTGAAGTGAGGCAAATTTACACCGTGTTCTGTAAAGTGCAAACATTTCAGCGGAAAGAGATCAAGAGAAGAGATGAAAGAGACGCAAAAAAAAGACAACAAGAAAGGCAAAGAACTCGTTAGCGAGTTGCAAAAAAAAGCCCAAAGTGAGAGCAGACCTGATGGTGCTGAGCGATACAACGGGCCTGTAGCTGCTGCTGAGGGCTTTTAACTGAGAGACACGGCGAGGATTAGGAAAGTAGGAGAGAGAATAGAGGACAGGCGGAGGAGAGAGAAGGAGGTCGGGAGAACAAAAAAAACTGAGATTAAAAAGTGGGATGAAGACGGAGACAAAGTCGGAGGAGAGAGAGACAGAAAGAAGATGGGAAATAAAGTGAGAACAAGAAAGCAACACTGAGAGAAGGAGGTGAAGGGAAGATGGAGAGAGGTGAATGGAGGGAAAGGTAGAGATGGAGGAAAGGAAAGAAAAGAGGGGGAGAGTTGAGGAGAGTGAGGGCACTTTTCTAGACCAGGAAAATGGGATTGTTTTTAGGAATTGCTTTTTCAGGTGGCCGCCTCAAGCTGGTAACAGATCTAGAGATTACTGAAAGACTAGACGCCCCAAACATAAAGACTCTTTACACCAACACATGCAGAGTTTTTCTTGTTTTGACGAGCAGAAAAGAGCACATATTTAATGATAAAGAACATCACGTTTGACATTAGTAAAGGCTAGGGCTGTCAAAGTTAACATCAAGTTCATGTAAATTTGTTTTAACGCCACTAATTTCTTTAACGCATAAACGCAAATTGTGATTTTTAGGTTGTAGCGGGTTCAGCTTTAAAGCTAGAGTGAAGATACTGGTATCATATGAAACTAGAAAGTGAAGTGAAGAAGAGTTTGGTTGTAGCGTTAGCAGGATATATCCAGGATCCAGCAGCAAAATTGAGCGGCAGCAGACATGCTCGTCTCAGTGTGCAGAGCCCTGAAGCCCCGCCCCCGCTGCTGAACAGAGCGCCAATCGTTTATTCAAAGTTTATTATTATTATTGAACGTGTATAAAAGTGTGAAGTCGATCAGATGAAGCGGTTTTCGAGATATGCAAAGGACACCGAGACAGACATTCCTCGCTTTATAGTTAGATTGAGTGTGCAAAGTAGGGTTGGGTGATTGAGCGAATATATTTGGCTATCGGCGACTGGCTGAGTCCATCGTCTGGCTGTTTTTTTAGATCCGATTTTGGTCATTTTATTTTGCTAATTTAATGGTCTGCCTCCGAGGGATGATAGACCTGCTGCTCAGTGAGAGAGACAGTGGGGAAAACAGCGGGCCGGCATATTTTCACATCTAACTGTGAATTAAAGGGACTGTTTGTAACTTCTTACACGTATAAATCATTGCGTGTCGGTGTCCCATGTGCGCTCGCATTTGGCTACGCTGTTCCAACACAAACTACACGGAAGCACCAAAATCGCAAAGTTCTATCCAGTGAAGCCCGTCTTGCAAAACAGTGTTAACTCTTCCTGCTCCAGCCTCCCGACCGCGGTCAGAAGACACAGGGGAGACCGTAGCTTTGGTGTCAAGCAGGTGTCGCTGTTAACAAGCAATTTCTGATTCTTACATAAAGTCCCTTTAGGGGTTTATTTTGACCAAACCAGAGTTGCTGATTGTTGGAACAGTGGAAAGACTAACCAAGATGGTTTTAGTGAGTTTGAATTAACTGTATTTTACGAAGCTCCGCCGCTCGTACAGCTGAAACTACGGTGGGGACATATCGTGGGTAATAATCTAAAAGGTTTCTTTCCGTGTGTGCAGGTAACATCAGCTCATCAGCAGGTATTTGTCTGTTTACGCTGCACAGATGAATTGAATTTGATTTGTATTTCAGGCTTCCTGAGTTCAACAGAAGTGAACCAAAATGCAACACAGCCACAAAATAATACATCAACGTCAAAATCAAGATAAAGCAATGAATGAAAATGTGCAGGCGGAAGCCACAGCCAATCTCACTAAACAAGAAGAACACAATTTAGAAGCAAGCTGCAAACAATCCATCAATAAGATTTGGATATTATCATCATCTATAATGTAAACAGTTGTACTAAACTTTGGGTAGTTTAAAGGTCAAACAAGATAAGCACACGACAGTGGCCAGAAAGTGCCCTGAATAGAGAGACAGAAGAAGAGGAAATATTAGGAGCAGCAGCAACAGACGGAGGGAAGAGTGGAAGAGAAGAAGAGAAGAGCTCCAGGCTGATCTTCAGAGCCCAACGCCGAGCAGCTAACCCTGGAGGAGCACTGGAGGAGGAACCGGGAGAGGGAGGGGAGGCCGGAGCAGCACAATGCCTCAGTGTAGCCCCTCAGCGAGGCCTCGGAACAAGGCACAATGGCTGCACTGTCAGCAGGCCTTCTCCTGCACTCTCATAGGCCTCCCTGACACCAGGCCTCTCTCCCCTTTCTCAATAAGCAGCACAACAACCTTTTCAGGGGCCGGAGCAACGGTCTGCTCCTCCACCGCCGGCCTGAAAGAGACCATTCTGCGCTCAACGGTCGCTGTTTGAGATGTCTTTTTTCCCCCCTTCATTCCAGTTCTGCGACTGACATGCTACGAGAGAATGGGGAGATTATCACCATCTTGTTGCTCGCTATATAGGCCGCGGGGCATTTTCCTGCTCCTAATGGCTTGTGGGTAGAGCTACTGAAAACTGGAAAACCGCAGGGGTCGAAAACATTGTTGTGCATTCAACGCGACAAAGTGCAGAGTTCAGCGATTTCTGGATAAATGGACGGAGCCGGAGTCTCTCCATTCAGGAAGAGAGAAAGGAAAAATGAAAGAAAGTGCAGAATGAATGATTCATTGACGAGACGGGAATGCATTTTAAAAATTCAAACAGGTCGAAACACTTCAGGATGGAGAGAGCGTCCATTCTTAAAAAACACAGCAGACGGGGGTCTTGTGCCAGTGAAGCCCCCTCTTCAGACGGATCAAAGCTAAACATAGAACTGGAGATGGTCCTTCATTCATGGAGCATGTCGGCGTTCCAAGGAGGAGATTGGCCGTTTCTGGCAGCAGCCATTAGCCAACTGGAGCGGCTCAAATCCAGCAGCCTCTCAGCTCTGTTGGAGTCGGTTTGGTGTAATCGTGGCTTCTGCTTGCAAACTTTGATAAACACCGGGGTCAAATTATGTGTCAAGACACAAAAGTTCATTATCTCCTGCCACCAAAGCTTGATTGGAGATGTCTGAGAGGACTACTCTATAATCTAGAAGGGTCTTTCATGCTTTTAGCTTGTAGAAAGTCCTCGTTAAAATAGCCGTTATAGAAGGAGAGATGAAGAACATCAATATAACAGCTGATGCCAGACTTTTGAACAGCAGCTAGTGTATGTTTTTGATTGGTTAATCGTCTACGAAATGTCAAAAACAAATCGGTCTGAGGTGACATCAAATGGCTTGTTTTGTCTACAGATGGAGAGAAATGCTACAGGAATGAGTCCTTAAACCTGAAAATGAGTTAGCATTTTAGCACTTCCTGTTCCCTCGTGTGGAAGTCAATGGGTTTTTAGTTAGATGCCTGAATAAGGTCTGTGGTTAACACAAGCTGAAGAGATTTGTGTCTTAAAAAAGGCGGCTAGATGAGACTACTAGACGTCATCACGCCGACTCGTCCGCCTCTACAGCCTCGCTGTGTGTATACTCGTGCTCATGCGACTATGGTTGTTTATGTTAGCTTTATACTTGTGGCGATTGCATTTCAAAAATCATAAAAGTGGTGTTCTTATTTTCTGCAATAATCCAAAACCTTTCAGTCGAGGGGAACCAGGGCGAAGCTAACTAAAAATATGTCATCCTGGGAGCACTCTGTTGGGAATAGTTAGTTTGATGCAATGGATATCTCCTCTAAAGCAAAAGCAGCAGAATAGTCACTTAAAGCGAGACGGAGACCTTGAGATGATGAACAGCGGAGCTCCAGAATGAATCATTGTATTTGGGACATCGAGGATCCACTCCAAAAAAAAGTGTTTTCATTTAGTCGCCCCAGTTTTGTCCGTCCTTGAGAGACTATTGTTTGGAGGATGAATGAGACACTTAAGCAGCAGATTAAAGCCTCATCACACAGACAGACAGACACTCTGCTGGAGTGTCCTCGAGCAAGACACCGCGGCATCACACCGCCGGCTTCACTGAGCCGAGGCCGACCTCTGACCTCCCCGTGGAGGGGCGTGAACACAAAAGGCAATTTCCCCACGATGATCAATAAAGCATCACGTTACCACCTCCTAAAAGGGAAGAGCTGTAATGTCTCACAATTTGTGTCATCAATCATCTTGTCAGTTTTTCTTTTTTATCCCGAGATGGCAGCTCTCGGTTGATTTTGGTCCAAATTGTGAGATTTAGTTTGTATTTAAGGTAAATTTTCTAGTTTTCAGTGTTCTCCTTTTCAGATTTTTTTGGCATTTTCTCTGTTTTCTTTTTATGTTTTTTGTCGTTTTTCAGTTTTTTTATGTTTCCGTTATTCAAAGTTTTTTTGTTGGATATTTTTCAGTTTCGGTTTCTGTTTCTTTCAGCGTCCAGTTTACTGGATACTATATGTATTGTTGTTTTTTAGTTCATTTTGAAACAACAAAACAAACGTTCACAAACGTCCCCAAAAACAACATCAGCAACGGTACAAAGAAACTTCACAAACATAAGATTAATATAAAATAAGCCAGTATAGATACAGGAAAAATATTCATATACGACTAAATAAATAAATAAATAAAAAGACATTTTTAAAAGAATATACACAACTAATATATATACCGTGTATGCGTCGAGTTTCTTTTAGCTTTTCTAGCGTTTTCTTCTTTCAGCGTCTTTTTTCTGTCTGTTTTTATGTGTTTCTGTTTCTTAGTTTTGTTTCTTTGTTTTTTCATTTTTATTGTTTTTCCAAGTTTTATCTGTTTAAATTTTTCAGGGGCTTTTGATTATTTTTTTCTATTTGTTAGTTTGTTTTATTCGTGCATTATTCTCCGTTATTTTCTTCCTCTGTTCTTTAGTTTTTTCTCTTATTTTTCAGGGGTTTTCGTATCCGTTTGGCAGCATTTTAGTTTTTTGTCTGCTCAATCTTTCTGTTGGTTTCCGTCTGTGTTTTTCCTTTTTGTCTGTTTCTCTGTTTTTCATTTTCTTCACTTGATGTTTTTCACTTGTCTGTAATAACATGAACTCCCAATGAATTGTTGGCTGGTTGAAAGGTAAATAATGGAAAACACACCAATGACAGATCGGGGCGTTCAGGGTTCAGCGTCTTGCTCAAGGACACGAGGACGGGAGGAGTAATTATTTTTTTTAATTATTGGTTTTATTCCGTGGAGAGCAGAGTGACAGAAACATTTAGTTGAAGAACGTTTTATAAATAACAGGGCTGTCAAAGTTAACACGATAATAACATGTTAACGTGAATTTGTTTTAACGCAACTTGTGATTTTTATGTTTAAAGCTAGAGTGAAGATACTGGCATCATATAAACTAGAAAACCTGATGAATCCATCGGTACCAACCATGTCATACCAGCTTGTCATGAAGGAGGTTAAATAACGCTCCAAACTTACGCTAAATTTTGGCGAGGAAAAACTGGCATGTCTATTTTCAAAGGTGTCCCTTGACCTCTGACCTCCAGATATGTGAATGTAAATGGGTTCTATGGGTACCCACGAGTCTCCCCTTTACAGACATGCCCACTTTATGATAATCACATGCAGTTTGGGGCAAGTCATAGTCAAGTCAGCACACTGACACACTGACAGCTGTTGTTGCCTGTTGGGCTGCAGTTTGCCATGTTATGATTGGAGCATATAGTTTTATGCTATATGCAGTACCTGTGAGGGTTTCTGGACAATATCTGTCATTGTTTTGTTTTGTTAATTGATTTACAATAATAAATATATACATAAATTTGCATAAAGCAGCATATTTGTCCACTCCCATGTTGATAAGAGTATTAAATACTTGATGAATCTCCCTTTAAGGTACATTTTGAACAGATAAAACATTTTATTTGACTTGAAGAGGCGCTAAAAAGACTCCAAACTGCAATACATGAGAACTAAATATACACTAAGCAGACTTATCAAACTCCTCGGTGGGTCTGAGACCAAATACAGTGAATTATCAGGACAGGAGGCCGAGCAAACTGCAACCAGATGACGAACCGCAGAACGAGGGAGGAGGGAGGAAAAAGGGGGACGGGGGTGGGGGGGGGTTCCCCTTAATCACTAAACAGCTGCTTCTATAGGACTCCTATAAAGATTCACCTAAAACCAACATTAACTGAAAGGGCTTTAAAAACAGAACCATCGGAAACCAATTTCCACCTACACCAAACAAACCCGCAGCTTTTCTCCTCGCTGCAGAAAACCCATTAAAGTGGTCTGAAAGGCTCGCTGTGGATCAGCCCTGTGAATGCATGTCGTGAGAGGAGGTGGTGGTAGTGTGTGTGGGGGGGCGGGAGGGGGAGCACCAACCAGAGACAAATCCTGGCAAGAGGAGGTGGAAGCAGAGAAAATCCCACAAGAGTTGAGAAGCAAAAAAAAAAGAAAACACAAAAGTGAGCATCTGTCCTCCTGTCGCAGGTGATTATTCCGGGCGACAGGAGAATTGCCGCCTCATCATTACGGAGCGAAGCCACCGCCACGCGCCAGAAAAGAAAAGATGGGTGGTTTTGACCCCCGAGTGGCGGAGGAAGAACGGCTCTCCATCCATCTCGCCTTCATTCAATCGAGCATCTGCTGTTTGCATTGAGGATTATTTACCGTCTTTTGTGGGACGGAGCAAACACAATGAAATATGGATTCATGTACTTTAGAGGTATTGTCTATCAGGACTGTGATGGTGGTTGACTTTACAGGTAACAGTGTTAACAAGAGGAGAATACATATATAGTAATTATCTGAAGATGATAGGCAGGAAAAAGGAGCTTTTAAAGATGTTAGCACGACAGCTGTTATCTTTATGAGGTCATGTTTACTCGACATACATCAGAGCCGTTTAATGTGCTCACAATATGGGGCAGACTTTCATATCAGAGCTGATGTAAAGAGAGAAATTAGTGTTTCAAAAGTGGATTTGACTCCATCTATTTGACACATTAAAGTTTACAGGTGCGTTAGCAACACGTTCTCATACCGGCGCTTGGTCAGACTCCTCAGCGTCACTTTTCAGTCGCTCTAAACACGTTCTTAAAGTTGTGAATTAAACAAAAACACTTGCTTAGGTTCAGGCAACAGAACCACTAGAGTTAGGTTTAGGAAAAACAACAAAATGACTATGTTTGTACAGTGAAAACGTGACTTTACGTTGTGAGAACGAAACACAAACAAACAGCTGATTGTAAAGTGAAAGTGAAACATAACGCATATGACGCGAACAGCGGTCTCCTGGATGAAAGCCTTGTGTTAGTTGGACCCATCCACCTCCCCTTCCACCTTCCCGCCCAGTGTGTCTCTGTCGCTCTTTAAGGCCCAGAAACACCAACCCGACATCAGAGAACTAGCGGTGACGAAGGCCACCAGTTGCGTCGCCTTACGTCTCCTTTGTCCAAAAAGTTGCACTCGAACACACCGTAAAGACTACAGCCGACGGCCAGCTACTACGCACGTTCTGCGCCTGTGTGAGAGGAAATAACTCTCCACACCAGCAGGCGGCGGTAGTCTGTATTCATCATTCAAGAAGGGAAACAGGAAGACCGAGAATGGTGGATATACAAGCCGTTGTTATGATACGTACATGAAACAAAGCGGCGTTTGCCGACCATTTTCACACCACTCTCACTCACCACTTAGCTTCATTCCAGATGTTCATGTCGCTGTTAAGATATCGTTTAAGCTGAACAGCCAATCACAGTGATTTCTCTCACCGACAAGCTCCACCGCTGATTTAACATGCTCCATCGGCTGAAAAAACTCCAACACACACAGACTAGAGCTGACGATGCGGGACACGCTGGAAAAAATAGACCGACAGACGCTCACCGACGGCCCCAAACTGTCTGACCGTCGGCTTGGTGTATCAGGCCCTTTAAACTACGTCACGACAGCACTTTCTCTGAGTGTTTACTGTTGCAGCGGATGGGTTCACATTGTAGTAAACAGAAAGCCCGGTGAGTCTCATACCGGCGCTAAAGTGTGCCTTGTACGGTGGTATCAGACACCAACGGCCGTGACAAAGCGTCAGTATCTGACGCCCTTGGAATGAGGACGGGCTGGCATTAGATTTTACAGGTGATACTAATAAAGTAGTGTCTCTCAGAGTTGTGTCTACATGCTTATACAAGTTTATTTACCCATTCAAGAAAAGGGTGAATTCATGTGACGGTTGTTTTAATGTCTGTTTTATAATATAACCCATTTTTAAAACTTTTTATCTTTTATCTATTTGATCTTTCTTTGTAATATAGACTTTATGTCCTCAGCAAAATGAGCTGATTGATTGATTAGACCGTTATTAGTCAGAGTCAAAAACTACCAGCGGAGGATGGTAATTTCCTTCTGCAGCAGACAATGTATATTATGTTCAACTAATGATTCCTTTAATCAATCATTTAGTCCATAACATGTCAAAACATAGTGCAAGAAGAGCCCAAAACAAGACTCCAGAGTCCTGACTGCTGGATTTAATCAACCAATAGTCAAAAACCATCAAGACGTGTAGTCACCGTAACGTCCACCACTGGACTACGGATTTGAAGACTTGAGGCTTTTTGGTATTTTGTGTGACCACATTTAGACGAGAGGGTGGAGCTGGGGAGGGATACGCATTGCTACGCCCCAATCCTGACTGACAAGTCGCCGTGTGAGGAGTTTGACTTCAGGGATTTCTGCCAGAAATCTCCTTACTTTTAGGCAACAACCCTACTTGGTTAGGTTTAGGAGAAGATCATGATTTGGGTTAAAGTAAACCCTTTCTGGCAGAAAGACCTCCAAGCAAACTTCTCCCGTGTGCCACAATCTTGGTTTTTGGCCGTTGCCGTGACACTAGATGGTGGAGCTAAATACAACCCAACGCTGAATAAGACAGGTTATAACTAACTTTAATGAACTGAAAACACACTGTGAAAGGGTTAAATTTCTAAGACGAAAACACGGACAACTCCCAGAACGGACAACGCTGTGGTAGTGACCTGTCAATCACAAGGTAGCCCCGCCCTAAAGCATCCCCTGCTTTATGGTCTATCTGACTCTAAATGGGACCATAATTTACTAAATGAACATCATGCTGTATTGAAGAAGACTTGAAACCAGCGATTGAGACCATAAACTCATGATTACAATGTTTGCTGAGGTAATAAATCAAGTGAGAAGTAGGCTCATTTTCTCATAGACTTCTATACAATCAGACTTCTTTCAGCAACCAGAGGAGTCACTTTCCCTGAACCCTGATTTGTCCTCTTTGACTTCAGTTAGTTTCCTACATTTCCCAGAATGACTTCCGGCATGTTGTTCATATACAGAAATACATCGGTAGTGATTTTATCATTGAAGACAGACAGAGCTATTTCAGTTGAGGTAAAGTGAGAAAGAAGTAGGCTGTGTCTGCATCTCTCGGCCATTTGAAGCAAAAATGTTCTTACAGGAATCTGAATAAACTTAAGAAACCAGTTAAAAACAGCTGATCAAACCTGCTCACAAGTATAAAACATGCCGTCCACTAACCTTTTTCCCAGGGTGCTGAGCGGCGTGCTGAGGCTGAGAGGAGCTCGAACAGGTTTGCGGTAGCGTCCGGTCAGTTTGGCGGCAGACGGTTCCCTCTTCGGGGACTCGGCCTGGCGAGCCGGGCTGGCGCCGGGCTTGATGTTGAGGTCCTTCAGGACGTCGTAGTTGATCTTGGAGGAGATCTTCTTCTGCTCCAGCATCATCTCGATGGCCTCGTCTGCGGTGTTGGCTCGGATCGGGGGGTGCTTCCTCGTGGGTCCTCTGGGCTGTCGGGGAAAGAACCAAACCAAAGTACAAATGAGCTGTTGTCAATAAAGAAAACCTGCATCATAATGAGCAAAAACAAGTGACTTAAAAGTGAGTCAATGGCAACGTTTAAAGGGGAGGTGTGCTCTATTTCTCAAGACATCATCATAAACTTTGATAGAAAACAAACTTTGATGGAAAACAGGTGTGATATCTGCAAAAAACAGACTTTATTCCATGAGCTGACATTTTGGCAACCTTCTGCACTTGAGGAATAAACTTTAGCTTAGCTTTCCGAACAAATGGATGCATGAAACCATCTGTATCCAGTAAGTGATCAATGATTCATATATTTAAAGAGAATATTTAGTACCTCCTAATCATAAGTCATTCAGCTTTTCAACAGCATCTGTTTTGAAGGTTAAAGTTTGAAGGTTAATTTCCTCCACTGCTGAGGCTATACTTTGCGCTAAATGCTAATATCAACATGCTAATACACTGATGTTTAGCAGGATTAGTATTTAGGATTCATCCTCATTAGGACATGAATGTCTGTACAACATTTCATGGCAATCCATCCAACAGTTGTTGAGATATTTCAGTTTGGACCAAAAGGTAAGGTGACCTTGACATCCCCAAAGCTGTGCGGCTAGCGTGGCTAATAACGGTGTTAATGGTACCACTACAGGTACAAATATCAAAAGTTGTTGTTTATATGACTCCCTTTTGTTGTTACCTCAGCAACAACTACTCTTCCTGTGGGTTCATATTGAAGCTTTTGCCCTGGCTGTGACTGCAGCACCACATTTTTAAAACCAGTCATGATTAAGACCTTGTAGTCGATCTAACTTTACTAAATTTACTCCAATTCCACCCGGCAGACGAGGGTCAGAGGCTATCTGGGAATATTTTGTCTTCCTATTAAACCAATTAGGTCGCAGATGGGGAAGATTTGCGAGAGGAACGTCATCAGCAAAGCAAACGGACAGCTGAACACATTTCTGTAATCGGCCATTTATCTCAATTAGGACGCCAGATTGGGGTTATCACCCAGTTCCAGTTATCCCACATTCACCTTGACCCTCACTCCAAATTATCACTACACAGATCAGCTGAGTTTCTCTTCACTGAAAACATCAACTTTTAAACACATTTCATGCAACAAGGACGTGGTTTTATATCTCACAACTTTCGGGTAGTTTACCTTAAAACCCCTCACTGACGGTGAGTTGATCCGTCGCCAACAGCAGCTCATCAACTCCGGATGTCAAGTGTTATAAAAGGACACTCTCTTTGTCATGCATACACGCAACGAGACCGTCCTCCATTTTATTCATGTATTCACTCATTTGTCAGTGAAATGACGGTGTTGGATCAGAGCTGTCAGGAGGCTGCATGTCTCATTAGATCCAGTTAATCCAGCTAGTTAGAACCAGTGAACAGATGTTGGGGCTAACAAAGGGCCCGAGCCAAAACCAGTAATGGGATCTGAGAGGGAACCAGTTTCACTGCCTGTCTGTCTGCGTTTAGTCCATCTAATCACCTATCTGTATCTGTCTCACAGTGTCCCTCTGACTACACAACTGTCTGTCCATTTACAGATTTTATTTTAGACTTGTAGTGTGAATTAATCCGATAATTCTCTGGTTGCAGCTTTGCAAACGTTCTGCTTTATGTCGCTGTAATCTGAATATCTTTGGGTTTTGGACAAAACGAGCAATAAGAGGACATCACCTCGGGTTCTGGGGATTTGTGACGGGCATAGTTTTACTATTTCCGGATATTATTTAGAACAATAATCTTCAATTGAGGCCTAGAGGCGTTCTCTCTGAGCAGATTACAGCCCGACTGGGCAGCTCAGAGAGTCAAATCTTAATACGTGAAAACATCTCATCCGGTGGCATCCTTGTGGCCGAGGGGTTCAGACTACTGATGATGTATTTGAGACAGTTCAAGTTCGGGAATGACCTTTGATGCATGTCATCCTCCTCTTGTTTCCTGTCATCTAACTAAAAAATGGAGGGAGCCTCTGTCTGTTTTCTCATCAACCGTTCATCTGATCAACTTCACACTTGGCGGATGTTCTGCTGAGGACCCGAGGAAGCGCAGTGTTAAAGCTACGGGATGTATTTATTGGTAGTGTATTGAGAGGGGACCCTTATTAACTGTTACACCGGTGAATGGCATGCTGGGTACAGCTTCCTCTCCGTTGCTCAGCGCGGTGGGAAATCGTTCGGACGAGCGGTTCTTGAGAAAGCAGCAACATCGGAGGCCAAACAGTCGGCAGGTTTAGAACGGGTACTGCACTAGTGAATCTAATACAGGCAAAAATAACAGGATTTATTTTTTTTACTGGGGAATATTAGTCGTGTCTCTGGAAACATCATAACATTCATTGCAACAATACTTTGGTCTTTAATAAAATCATAATTTTTTAACAGATCACTCTGCACGACAGTAATATTTGAAAAACTATTTGACAGATTTTTCAAGGAGAATAAATTAAGTTCTTTCTGGCCTCTAATATTTACTCAAAAACGTCAAATATGAGACATTTTGAGGCAGTCTCACGGAGTCTCCGATAACCGATAAACTGAAGGATTAAGTGTTCCTTTATGGGTTGAGAATTCTCCTCATACTTAAAGGGACTGTTTGTAACTTTTTAAGCGTATAAATGTACCGGGTCGGAACACACGCGCGCTCACATATGCACGCTCGCGTGTGGCCGCTGTACTCTCCTAGACGTGAACGCGCGCTCACTCCACACTGCAGAAGAGTTAGTAGCTCTGAGAATATCTAGTGAATGTGCAGTGGACGTTTGTGCAGAAATAAATGCTGAAGCTCCTCCAGACCAACAGAGGTTTTGCGTGTCTTGTGAAGTGACGGGGCTCCGCACGTTGTCGTCTCGTTACCGACCGGGTGCCGGTGTCTCCCTCTGGCTGCGGGTGGAGATGACAAGTTACTTGCTGCAGAGCCCCGTCACTTCACAAGACACGGAAAACCTCTGTTAGTCTGGAGGAGCTGCAGCATTTATTTCTGCACAAACGCCAAAAGCCAACACTATATCAGCATTGATTCATGGAGAGACCTTCGTCTGGTCAGCTAACATTACTGCCAAGCAGCTGAAATATAGAGTGATATTGTGCTTTTAGCTGACGTGTGTCGCCTCACTGTTTTGAGCGATGCTCGTTCATGTCTATGTAGAGCGAGCACAAGCACGAGCCCGACGCTGACTTTCGTTGATTTCACGGCCACAGGTGTCGCTGTTAAGAAGCAATTCTGAAAGTTACAAATAGTCCCTTTAAGATGACTATATAAAATATGAACCAGCAGTAGCTCAGTCTGTGGGGACTTGGCTTGGAAACCGGAGGGTCGCCGGTTCAAGTCCCTGCAAATGTGTGAAAATTGTCTGAAAAATATGTGAAAAACGAAACAGTTTCCTTACATAGAAATCAGACTAGAGTTTGTTAAAGGCAACCGAGAAAGTCGTGGAAGGTCTCAGTTTTTAAGTGACGTTACAATCTGTACATGTAAATTGTTACGTATAGTACCTTTAAGAAATAAAATGAGTAGACTAAGAATGTCTTTAGTTGAGGACTGTCATGTGAGAAATAATGGTTTTATAAAGGTGTGGACAGATGATGATTGGATACCTTCATGTGACATCACATCTGACTGGTGCTTTCTCTGCTGATCAACCACTGATATGAGTGTAAGACTTTTCTTCTGTGACTATCATGTTCTAAGTCTAAGAGACCACCTCTGAGTGTTTGACCATCGCTCTGCCACACAGTCATCTTCCCGTCTGTGCCGAGCTCCGACAACCTGCCTCTTCTACTTATCTTAAAAGTTTCTAAACCTGAACTCCGTTACCTTCTTTTCTTTGTAGATCCCGAGGGCTCTCTCCTTCGCTATCTTTGCTTCCTTTTCTGAAAGCAGAGACAAGAAAACAAACCCTGAGATAACAACATCAACACGACGCGGTGGGAAATCACCACGGGACACAAACGCTGGTCGGTTCAGTTGGAGGTTTAACGGTTGATGAAATACTGAGAGCGTTGGAACGACTGAGCTGCTGCAGACAAATAAAAAGTACCTTTCTGCTCTTTGAGGTAGTCGGAGTTTTCTGCCATCCACAGCGCCGTCTTCACTTTGATTTCTGTGTCACTCAGCAGATACTGCAGAGAAGGAGAACAACAACTGGATCACATTACTGGTGCTTTCGTGTCAAATCCTTTATCTCTTAATCTTAGATTGTCTTTATACTCTATGTTCCTGTATCATAAAGCAATGACCATGACACTTTCACCAGCTGATTACCGGTACTTACATTAACCCTCAGAGACGCATAATAGACCCGTTTTTGTCTTTTTTAGTTTGATCCATCCATCCTCTGAATGCTCTAGGTCTCTAGTTTGATCCATTCATCCTCTGAATGCTCTAGGTCTCTAGTCTGATCCATCCATCCTCTGAATGCTCTAGGTCTCTAGTTTGATCCATCCATCCTCTGAATGCTCTAGATCTCTAGTTTGATCCATCCATCCTCTGAATGCTCTAGATCTCTAGTTTGATCCATCCATCCTCTGAATGCTCTAGGTGTCTAGTCTGATCCATCCATCCTCTGAATGCTCTAGGTCTCTAGTTTGATCCATCCATCCTCTGAATGCTCTAGGTCTCTAGTTTGATCCATCCATCCTCTGAATGCTCTAGATCTCTAGTTTGATCCATCCATCCTCTGAATGCTCTAGGTCTCTAGTCTGATCCATCCATCCTCTGAATGCTCTAGGTCTCTAGTTTGATCCATCCATCCTCTGAATGCTCTAGGTCTCCAGTTTGTGGCTGTAAAGTTTCATGAGGCTGTGTTTATCCTAGAGGTCACCACAAGGTCATTTTATACAGTGAGGTCAAGTTTAAAAAAAAAAAAAATGGCAAGGCAAAGAGGAAATTTGAATGACCGTGCAGTTAGAGGTGAATATGAGTTGAACATAGCATGACACAGATGTGATGTTGTATAAAGTGCGTATATGATGAATAGGGATGCACTGGATGTCAGTCAGCAGCAGGTACGTACCAGCTCTATCTCGGTGTCATCGATCCCACTCAGGTCCAGCTCCCCGCTGTCAGCAGCACCATCTGTCACAAAGACATAAACCACAACGGACACACTCAGAATATTTGCTGTAACGCACATTTTCACAGCAGCTTCTACGTCCCAGAGGGCTGGAACAGGAAACAGCAGCTGGAGGAAGAATCTAACTAAAAGCATCTCTTCCTGGTGGAGCATCTTCCATCGAGGGTTAATCAGCAAATAAAACCGCACTGTGACTTCTGATAAGACGTTAATAGGCTTAACTGGCGTTCCAGCAGATCCACCTTAACCACGCTTTCTTTTCAATTACGATACGCTTCCTAGATTGCAGCGCGCTTTATTATTTTTTTAAACAGGGAGATGCTGAACTGGCAAAATTTGCATTTTTCACACCGACTCTCGCTTCTACCTGCGATGGAGCTGATTGCAAACAACAGACATTTTTAATGCGGTGATAGAAGAAGGAGCAATCCCCCAGGTGTGTGCACACAGTTAGGAAGGAGAAAAGGTTCAAAGAAAATGTGATTGGCTTTGATAAAAAAGGAAACAAAAAAAGGAGTAGAAGAAAACCATCAGTAGAAATTCAACAGCTTTCACTCCAAAGATCCGCCACCTTGATTAGCTGTTTGGGAACAAAGTGCAACTCTTTCTCCGGCTGCCTGCAGACATCACACAGTCAATCAAAGCAGCCAAAGATGGAGAGAGATGTTTTTAAAGAGGCGGCAAGCGGCAGGTTTACGGGAGTCATTTAACTTCTGTCAGCTTTCTGCCTTTGACACGTTCACAAGGGGCCCTCCTTCCTCGAGTTCAAACCCCCCAACAGGGCGGCAGCTTCAAAGACGCGCCACCTGAGTCCACCGGCAGCTTTTCCCGCTTCATTAAGGAGAGACAGGTGCACAGGCGGCGGGGGAGGGAGGGAGGGAGGAAAACACCCTCAGACAGTAAAGGGTGTGTTCTCCCACAGCCGAGGGGGATAATCTAGTCAGCCATTCGAGTTCAGTTAGCAGCTTCCTTAAAAAAAAAAAAAAAAAAAGCCGGCGCTCCAGAGGGGAAGAGACAGGTCAGCCGCTATCTGGCGGGCCCAGCCCTCCAAGAGCTTCCTCTCCGTGAAGTGTGAGGGGGGGAGATAAGATGGAGACAAGCCCTGGGAGAGATTGGCAGCTCCGGGAGGCAGCGAGACGAAGAGCTGATAACACCGGTCCAACCCCGGAGAGAGAGAGGAGGGAGGGAGGGAGCAATTACCGACTTATTATTCAGCCCGGCTTTGATATATCTACACTCGCTAATTTGATCAAACCCAGAAAATAGTTCTTGGTGAGCGTGTAGAGGAATAATCTTATACCGGCTGTCAGGAAGGTAAAGCTGAAATATGAGAAGTATTTTATTTGATTTAATTTTTTAAATGAAAGTCAAATTTGATGTCAAGTGGGTCGGAGCAGTAAAACCGTTGCATAGTAACCTAGAAATAACAACACCTCCAAAAAATCCCCTTCCTGTTAGAGTACAGAAGCACATCCTGAAAAACGTTCACAATTAATGAAAAAATCCACCCCAAACAGGAATAGAAGGGCATTTTATTGCAAAATTGGAATTAATTATTACTTAAAAAGTCATAAATTTGACTTAATATCAATAACTTTGGCTTACTATGTCAAAATTGTGACTTTTTTTTTTACTTAAAATCTGGACTTAATTCCCATAAAAAGTCATAAATGTGACAAAATATCTCAAAATTGTGACTTGAAAAATTAAAATATCCTAATTTTGACATTAAAGATTCATAACTTTGACTCGTATCTCTTAAGTTTGACTCCCAAAGTTTAAATTTCTATGATAATTCTTACTGAGTATATCATATTTTGATATGAAAGGTCATTATTCTGACTGGAAAAAGTCACAAATTTGACTCAATGTCTCAGAACTTTGGCTTACCATGTCAAAATTTTGACTTTTTTTTACTTAAATTTGGACATAATTCATATATATACATTTATACACTCTGAAGACTGAAGAGAAAGTTTTGGAAAAGCTTAGTTTCTTGTGAGATAAACGTTGGATTAGTGAGGACAGAGCACCAAAACAGAGAGAAAATATAATGGTTTTATATTTAAAAAATAATCAGATGTTCAGTTTTTGTTTTGTAGAGAAAGAGATGACACCTTCACAGAAATACAGAATGAGTAGGGCAACAAAGCTGACTTTTAACACGCCGTGGGGACGACCTGCACAACGTAGATTTCTTTTTGTGAGTTTATCATCACAGTTTCGATTGAACGCCTGAACATACTTTTCTACTCATTCAGTGTCCTGGCAGGTGAACAAATCCCTCTCCACAATGAAAACCTGACAAAAGGTGAAGAGAAAAGGAAGGAAATCGAACATTTTTTGATTCTATTTGAAAGTCTGTAGACACATTTTTTGAACTGTGGATATCAGAGTGCAACAACAGAGGTTTCTCCTTTTAGAAATAGAGACTTCAGATTATGCTGCACAAACAGTAGATCTATGACAGGTGAGGGCTGCACTAAATAAGACGTCTCCTCATTAAACAGAAATATCTGCAGCCGTCTGGCCTTCATCAGTGGAAGCAGCTGAAGGCCAAAAACACTTTGCGTCACTCGGAGTAAGAAGAAGAAGAAGCGGATTACATCATCTCATTAGCAGGATAAAAAAGTGGCCAAGACTTGCAGCACATCCAGAAAACTTCTGAGTCCTGAAGGAAAAACAGAGATCACCTCCCTGCTGACCTCGAACGCGGTGAGAAACTGGTTTCCTCCTCCTGTCCGGGCTGACAGGAGAAGCCTGAGGTCTTTTGGCAGCAGCTCACAGATGCAGCAGCTCTGCCTGCATATCAATACAGAAAGAAACACAGGATTCCCCAAACATGTTTCTTTTTTCTTGTCTGAGGAGCTTCTTCTGCTCTCCAACAGTAAATCCCTCCGGCACACATCTCTAACCTCGTACTGAGGGAGGAGGAGGAGAGGAGAGGATCCGTCCTCCAGGAGAGAGAGCTCTCTGAGGGAATTCAATATTTCTAAAAAGCAGACGAAGTGATGGAGGGAAAAGGTGGTGATGGGAGAGACGATGGCTTAGATCTGGACTATTAATTATGAATACTCATCTGTCTTTTACTGAACTTTTCAAATTAAAATTAAATGTGTGCCATTTTCACACGGCACTTAAAGTCACAATGAGGAGAAGCCTTTCTAAAAAACAATTTAAAGAAAAGATAATCCCTGCTGACCCAGAAGAAGTGTGTGGTGGTTTCTGTATCTGCAGAGACCCTGCAGCCCTCTGCATGGACTTTATTATGTTGCTGTTTTGGGGACGTTTCTGGGCGTCAACTAGGCTTACCGCGGGAGTCAGTGTTACCTGTGTTGCAAGGTGTTCGGGCATACAACTATTACATTACATGCTCCCGTCGTCTTACTTTTTTATCTTGTTATCTATTGCTTTGTTATCAATACTTAGCCGGTGGATGGACACTACAATTATAAACTGAAAGTGTCTCATCACAGAGTACCAGGAGTCAGACTTCACACACGGGGCGAGAGTGTGTTGACAGACGAGACGATGGCGGAGGATCGTGGGCGGTGTCAAAGCGAAAAGTAAAAGCACCTATATGGCAATATTTTGGATTTAAACTCAATGCTATAAGGGAACCATAACGTTAATGAGGCAATCTGTAAACTTTTGGTATGAAGCCGTGCGGAGGATGGAGCGGTCGCAGCGGCGCCACATGGAAACCTGCGGCCCCGCAGCAAAAGCTGGACCGGAGATGTCAGACACACAGCCATCCGACGTTAAAACCCAAAGTAGGCGCTCTACAGATATCGGGCCTCATCTTTTCATGTAAAATGTGTCATCACAAGTTTATTAACCGGCGGGAAAATCTCCTCAGCATGACATCCCTGGCGCCGTCTTCTAAGAAAACTGTAGCGACAAGGTGCCAGCAAGGCAAAAAGCCATGTGGACAAAGCTCCATCCAAAACAAGAGTGAATCTGGGGTTGGCTCTCACCCGCTGGGGAAAAGGGGCTAACCTTGAATGTTATGATTATAAACTGCATCCGACAAACCCCTACTCATTGTGGGTCAGTTCATCCAAATTACAAAAACAATCTCACTTGCAATAGTGGTGTTTAATGATGCAGCTTTTTAGAAATCTGAGATTCCTGTTCCTCTCCGTTAAAACACTGATGCATGACTTTTAAAATGTGGATTAAAAGCAAAGTATCATTTTGACCTGTTGTTAAATTCCTCACAGAATTAATGCTAATTAGCGAGTGCTAATCTACGTAATCTGCACCTGACAACGTTTTCCATTTCAAGAGAAGCTGCTACCTGAATGTTTTGTACGTTGTTTGTTGCTAATAAGAAAGAGAGAGGAAAGACTTAAACCGTCTTCACATGATAAGACATTTTGTTTTTCACTCAACCGCAGCAGGTAAAAGTCACCAAAAAGAGGAACGCCATTCACCTTTTCTAGGCAACAATAACAGCTGTAGCTGTTCTCATTGGTTGCGCTTTGAAAGGTCAAAAGGCATCCAAGGTCAAAGTGGAAATAATTTTAACTTTTGTCGGGCGGCACCGCTCTCACTATAGGAAAACAATGGCACAGCCAGCGCAGAGCGGTTTTACAGCTGATCATGTTTCGGTGGCTTAACGGTTCCAAAACAGATTTGTTAAAATCAAAAGATAGCAAATCTGTGCTGAATTTAACCAATTAGGTTGAACTCAAAGTGACTGGTAATATGGAATCAAATCTGCATGAAGAGAAACTAATCGAGGTAAACAATTACTTAATTAATCAATCAATTTATCAGCAAACATCTTCAGCTCCAGCTCAGTTCAGATTTGCTGCTTTTCTCTGTCGCAAAACAATCAATTTATTAAGAAAATGATCTTCCGATTAATCGATAATGAAAACAACCGTTAGCTGCAAACTGCCATTTGACCTTCATGATATTAAAAATCTTCACAATTTGTTGAAATGACGACTAGATGACGGGTTTGTGACCCCAAAAAAGGGCGAAATATCGCTGCACATCCCAGTCCGTCGCCCCGCATTACAGAGTAACACCAGTATTAGCGTGACTGAATTTGTACTGGTACGTTTCCAGGTGGTGTTTTCACTCGTCACGTCTTGTAAGCTCCTTCGTCTGCCGTCGAGAGTTTACTCGTGTTTGCTCACATCGGCGTGTTCAGCAGCAGTCTGAGAAGATGCCAACTTCAATTACTTTTGGCGAACACCGCCGGGCCTGAAGATAAATCGACTCAGAAACAAGAGGAGGACGGCGTAGCAGCAGTCTGCATCGCCATCGTGCCCTCCAGGTGTTAACTCTATCGCCCTGTTCTCTCCTGGTCCTCACAGACAGGTAACCTGACCCAGGATTTACCTCTCTCTTCAGAAACCCTCCCCCCGCCCCCCACACACACATCGCTGTGTGCCAGGCGGCGACAGGCCTGATGTCTGATGTGGTCAGAGAATAAGATGCTTCACTGCAGAAAGAGGCTCTCCAATACCAGAGAGGAAAACACAAAGAGACAGAGAAAATGTGCCCTGCAGGAAGGAGCGCTAACAGGTGAAGGAGACGAGGCGAGGGAGGGAGAGAACAAGAGATTTAAAAGAGAGAGAGAGAGATGGAGGGAGGAGGGAGAGCTGGTGGGTGAGAGATTGAGCCAAACATAGAAAGTAAGAGATATTAAAGGATGGTGGTGTTCTGTATTATGTGTTGGTCCGTCTCTCAGTACTAATGTCCTAAAACAGATGGTCACTGTAGTTTTTAGCTAAAGGAATAAATAGTGCATTTGTCAGGAACTATTTTCAGTGGCGGATTAATACACATGTGATGCTCTAGTGAGTTCTTACAGCACTATTACAGGACTGTATGTGGGATTGGAACTTTGTTTTAACCAGACCACAGCCCAAAAGTTTAATGTTGGCCGGTCGTCAAGTCACTAAGAGTTTTATCTGTTTAAAAGCTTAAAGATAAAAAGTTCGATCAGAGATTTGTTAGTGAATTCATGTCGTTTGCCAACTGGGAGCTGGCTCCAACATGAGTTGGGCCATTGGATCCCAACGCTACAACAGTTTGGCTCATTGATGTGCGTTTAATAGTTTTTGGACTACAATGGAGCTCTGTGGCGCAGAGGAAGAAGACGGATCAGGCTTTGGATTAAACATATTTGTTAGTAGATCAATTCATTGTTGGTTTCGGTCTTTTCGGGGACATGTAAGGAGAGGACGTCTCTACAAAGTTAGACTCTTTAGATGTAGGTGACTTTCCTGATGTGATGTCTAAATCATCAGGATAACAAGGCGACATGTTTCTGCTCTTTTCATGGGACTTCTTGACAATAAGAAAAATACGACATCGCCAGCTTTGTCCTTTAAGGGACAGAAAGAAAAATGGCAAAACTGCAGAAGAAAATGCCAAGAGTAGGGGTGAGAGAAGGAGAAAAGTAGGCAGAGAAAGACAAAGAGAGGCTGAGATTAAAAGAGAGACAGAACGGAGGGAGGGAGGTAGGAGATGGAGAGACAAAGAGACTGATGGAGAAACCCAGCAGGAGGTAAGACATGGAGGAATGAGCAGCTGAGAGAGAGGACGGACAAAAGGAGGACGTTAGGTAAGAGGAGGAGACAAAGAGATGAAAGAGGAAGAGGGAGGCTCGCTGATCTTCTAATCCGGAGTTTCATTTGGGATCTGAGGAGAAGACACGGACAGAAAAGACGAGCAGAGAGGAGGAATAGAAATGAAAAAAAAAAAGTCAAATTAAAAGGAAGTCAGCTCCACACCTCCTGTCCTCTCCCTCCAGCTCTCCACCGCCTCCTTCCCAAAAAACAAAGAGTGTGTGTGTGTGAGATGTGTGTGTGTGTGTGTGTGTGATTTGCAGGATCACCCATCATCCACACTTCAAAAAAAAAAAGGGAGCCCACATTATCCAGACTCTTGATGTCAGCAACAATCCTGATCCTCTCCTACATACCGACAACCCCCCCCCCCCCCCACCCCGACCTGCAGCGAGCTCTGCCACGGGGCTGCAGGGCGGAGACGAAGACATTTCAATTTGTCAGGATTGTGGCTCTTAGAGGGACGGTGACCGGTGGAGGGAAAGTGAAATCGACTGCTGCAAAGAGCTAGCACTTTCCAAAATGCTGGCTCCGCCGTGTATATGTTTCAGAGAGGAGTACGCAGAGTTTGAAATGTGAAAAACACTGTGGTGTTTTACAAAAATAGCTCTGGAAATGAGATGGAAATAAAGCTGCAAATGATTATTTTCCTTATTGCTCATTTTTTGATAAATAACAACAAACGCAGGTCTCAAGTTCTCAGAGCTGGAAGAGATGTCTTTAGTCATTTAGTCCGTTTTAATCCAACTCTGATGCTGTTTGTTTGGGCAGTTGTGAAAGCAGTAATCGTACTCAAGCTTGCAAGAGGTGGTCTCCAAGCAAACCCTAGTGCCGTTCAATTACAGTGAGAACATAATCAGACCCAGTTTGCAGGAAGTGAACCAAAACACAGGAGAATACAGGCTGCCTGCGCGGGCATTTGTTGAGATGGACTCAGGTAAACGCCGGGTTAATATGAGTGGGAGAGGACTGACCTGGACTTCTGCAGAAGTCCGATGTTAGCTTGACATCTCGGCCGATAATACATACAGAAAATGCAAAATAAAGTGCACAAAAATAATCACTTTTATAATGTAATTCAAGACAAACTGGAGGAGAAGGGATTCGTGTGCACAGTAGATCCGCGTCGAGAAGAAGACCACAATTCCTCAAATGTTCAAAGCTATAAACAGAAAATGTTGGTATCGACTTCATAAGCGATTCTGGGCTATTTTGCTTTCATATGAAGTGGAAAGAAAACACCCAAAATACACATTTAGATGTTTTATTTTACTACTTTGTCTATTTGTGTCTGTAGATTTCTCCTAAAGTTACCATTAGATAATGCATCATTTGCATAATTAAACATAACATTTCAGAAAACTAACCTTCACCCGTAGCATCTCCCTTTAAACCATCAATAGATTATTAAAGATGTTTTCATCTATTGACTAATCAATGAATTATCACATTTTTTCAGCACCTGAGGAATATTTTGAGGGGAAATCTACATTTTGATAATGACGCTACACAGACAGAGGAAGATGTCACATCATTGGTAAGAGGAAAAAGAAGAAATATTTATAATATGGCATATAAACAGCTTGTACTATTATATATGCAAATCTGAGTCCAGTAATAAAGAATGAAGTGATATTAGCCTGCATGTATTGTTGTATGTATGTTTGACTCTTTGCATTCACTCTGTACGTCCTGTTCTACTGTTCTACTGTTCTACTGTTGCTCTCATGCTCAGACATCCATGGATCAGATTGTCAGTAAAGTGCCTCAAATACTCGCGGTGTAGCAGTCCTTCCCTGCAGTAGTATGAGGTAATCAGGCTCGGTGCCAGCTCTGCCCCGGAGAAATAACCAGCCAGCCGAGGCAATAAATAGAGTGCTAGATTCTCGCTGACACGGGCGGGCCGGGCGAGCCCATTAAAACGTGACCTCCGCGACCTTGGAGAAGCCCAGACTGAGAGTACGCCCACTCAACCACCTGCTCCTCCTCCTCCTCTAGAAGCAGAATGGGGAGCAGAGAGATGTATACGATAAGACTCCTGGAGGCACACTTGTTTATATTTAACAGCTATGCTCATAAATGTGTGCGCTGGGACAAAATACATGATTTTACTTTTGTTGTTTTACCTTTTTATCTTATTGTCAATGAAACCAACAATGAATGTATCTACAGGCACCAAATGTGGATTAATCCGCCGCTGAAAATAGTCCCCAACAAAACATCCTTTTTGAGTAACATTTGCTAAAAACTACCTCGAAACACCTGCTGGTTTTATTCTTGACTTTCTGGTCTTTCTGGTGGAGAAGAGGCTTTAAACTCTTCCACCTCAGTGTCAAACTGTAAAATCTGACCTTTTTTACTCCCTGTATTTATGCACAAACAATAACCATTCTGCATACCTACATGACAAGATGTTTCTCAGTGACTTTCAAACGACCCTAGCTATTATCTGATCTGATACCTCTGTAGTTCAGAGTTTATTAGCCACTTTATTAGGTACATCTTGCTAGTACCGGGTGGTCTTCATCTGCTTCAAGGTTGGACGTGTTGTGCGTTCAGAGATGGTATTCTGCATACCTTGGTTGTAACGAGTGGTTATTTGAGTTACTGTTGCCTTTCTATCATCTCCAACCACTCTGCCCATTCTCCTCTGACCTCTGACATCAACAAGGCATTTCCGTCCACACAACTGCCGCTCACTGGATATGTTCTCTTGTTCGGACCATTCTCTGTAAACCCTAGAGATGGTTGTGCGTGAAAATCCCAGTAGATCAGCAGTTTAATACTCAGACCAGCCCGTCTGGCACCAACAACCATGCCACGTTCAAAGTCACTTAAATCCCCTTTCTTCCCCATTCTGATGCTCGGTTTGAACTTCAGCAAGTCGTCTTCACCACGTCTGGATGACGTAATGCATTGAGTTGCTGCCATGTGATTGGCTGATTAGCTATTTGTGTTAACAAGCAATTGAACAGGTGTGCCTAATAAAGTGGCCGGTGAGTGTATATTGCAGTGAAAAACGAGGCCACAGTGAGTAAAATGTTACAGGTGCAAAAAGCGCCCTGAAGCTGCTGCTGGGGTTTAAAGGGTTAAAACCTTTTGTTTGGTTGGTGATAAAACTTGGGTCGTTTGGAGCCTTTCAACAAACGAGTAAAGATTTATTTGTGTCCTAATTTAACTGTACTGTTGTCCTGCACAAAAAGCTGTCCTAACCAGTAGCAAACAAACAAAACAAACAAAAGCCCGGATTAGCCGACATTACATCACTTTTTGTTTCCATTGTTATGAGCAGAGCAGCCATATTGTTTCTCAGTTACCTCTCTTCGCCATCTGTGTCTGCGTCCTCTCACACGAATGTTTGTATTGGAAGTGACGGATCTTTTCAACAGTTGGAGTAAAGTTTTCCATATTTTGAATAAATGTCTTTGATCAAAAAGAGATGTCCTGTCAATTTGTCCTGCTTCAATATTCGGCCTATTTGTTCCAGAACAGTCTGTAACTTGACATCACAGGAGGATGAATTAATCATCAGCACTGAGTGAATCTACAATGTAAGAACATCACGACATGAACTGCCTCTTTGATGGATACGGAGGACAGACGCTCCTCCGGTCCGTCAGCAGTCAAGCGGAAGAATTTGGACAATGCCGTCATGAAATGGAGAAGGTTTAATGTGCGCATTGTTGTGCACCAGAATCAAACATTTATGATGTCGGACGACCGCCACAGGAATGTTTAGCCAAACGTTGCCTTTGCCACGCCGATGAATCGGCGCTCTGTGTCTCACATGCAACCAAAAACCACTTCATGCTCATCTGCATGAAAAATATTTACAAACCGTCTCTGGGAGAGAATCCGCCCTCGGACGCCCTTCTGCTGCTCTACATCATCAGTCTGGGATGTTCAAAGAGCTCCGGCTACGATTCTGTGATGAGAAGTGGCAGTGGACTTTCTACATGTGTTTCTGCTTCCCGATATTGATTTTCTATGTTTCCTATTCAGAGAAGAATAAGCAGGAGTCACATCCTCCCAACTCAAAGCACAAAATGTCTCATAGCTGCAATGCATTGTGGTATATTATTCTAAGCAACTGTGGGTGTAGGAATCAGTCTCTCTACGCCTCTTCTCTAATGGATTTCTGTCTGCATGGTGGAGGAACGTGGGTGCAAAATGTCTCTTTTCGAAGTGACAACAAAAGCCGACATTTACTGTTGATGTTTTAAATCTTTGAGATGTTTCAAACCGGCAAAAAACAATCTCACCACAAAGTCCATTAGAAAGTCTGGAGCTTTAAAATCACACAATCTTCCTCAGATCCCCACAAGGTCAAGGATGAACTTTCACTCTCTACTTTTCAGAATTTAGTATCTCAAAGTACGTGTGCACAATACATATGAGGTCTTTGGTACGGGGCTACGTTTGTGCCTTTATTATGCAATCAAACAGAACTACTATCGACACTGCAATCAAAACATGTTTTATTGCAAGAGAAATTAATTTGTGATTGTAAATGTATTCAAAAACTACATTACTGTGTTAGCTGAGACATAGTACTAACTTCAATTATTACTTCTACTGATTAGAAACAACATTATTAATTCATTAACTGATAATTAGGTAATTATTGGGCCGACCGATTTTACTAGAATAAGGCAAGAAAGTACTAATTTGATTCATTACTCTCACTGAATGGGCTGATGGACAAATATTTACTTTCTCCTGTGAATAAATAAAACATTTGACGCAACAGTGCACCCGATTCCATTGTTATCAGGCCATTAAATAGTCGCTATTGGTCGCCATAAGTACCAGAGATATGGGTCAGTTGGGGCCTACTACGCCTACTACGTTGTAAAAGTGAAATCTGCTGTGACGTAACGGCCGGCGGCGAGCGGTTCCCTGCCTCTGCCTGCCTGCTAAACGGTAGCTGTCATCTCCCGTCAGGCTGGCGGCGGCAGACGAGACGGCTTCGCTTTCCCTCCGTGGGCCAGAAGACGCACATCATCTCCAATCACAGCCGGCTGCTGTGACGGGCCGCCGCTGCAGCAGCCGTCACACCAGAGAGACTGACTGCTAACTGCTGCTCACACACACACACACAGATTTCATATTCCACACCACGCTGCTGCTGAGGCAGCTCGGCTCAGCGCTGACTCACTGAGAGCGTTATGATTGGCCGTCCACAGAGAGCGGAACTGAGCTTGAAATAAACATTAGACTTTTGTTCTTCTTCTGGTGTTTGTGCCGTGTATCGGTGACGCCCGTCTCCCTGCGCTGTCATCGCCTGTCTGTCTGTCTGCCAGTCGCTCTCCTCCTCTGAGAGGTTGTGTCCATCCGGCCATATGTCCATCAAGCTCTACTGTACCGCCCCAGGCGCCGTAAACACTTCCCCTCTCCTCCTCCTCCTCACACTGAGGCCTGGCCAGCTGTCCCAGCAGCAGACAGGAAATGAGTACGTTTGTGAATGGATCGGATGCATAAATTACTAATAAGTCATTATTAATTAATAGACTTGATATTTACAGAAGATGGCCATAGATTTAAAGCTGTTGTTGATTGAACAATACCACTCAATCAAATATTTATCTGACAGGTGCTGAGATTCTTTCACCTCCCATCCTTCGCCACAAACACACACCAATTTTGTACTATACTTGTGAGAACCGCCACAAGGTCCTGACACACCAAGTAAGGACAGTTTGGGTCCGACGGTGATCGTCTGTCGACCTAGTTTTTTCAGTGTGTCCTGCACCGTCGGCTCTAGTCTGCCCGTGTCGGAGGTTTTTCCGCCAAGTCAGCATGTTGAATCAGCGGCGGAGCTCGTCGGTGAGAGAAATCACTCTGATTTGGAGAGTTATTTCCTCTCACGCAGGTGCAGAACGTACGTGGTAGTTGGCCGTCGGCTGTAGTCTTTGCGGTGTGTTCAAGTGCAGCTTTTTGGTAAAAATAAAGGCGACGTGACGCGACGCAACAGTCGACCTTCATCACGGCTACGTCTTTGATGACGGTTTGGCGCGTCTGGGCCTTTAGGCTACATCCACACTAATACGTTTTCAAACGCATAACTTAATAACACCAAGCAACACATCGTTTCTTTTGGCTCCAGCTATCGCCAAGAAAACCATTCTCCTCAATTTGAAATCCAGACACCTCCTCTCTCTATAAAACAATGGTTGAACCTCCTCTCAGAACATATACACCACTAGAGCAAGTCTCCGCCAAACAAAATATCAAATCACGGAATTCAATACAAATGTCTCATATCTCATCTCATCATGCCGCTTAATCTACCGGTGAACTAAATAAAAATAGTAGCCTAGCGTCTACTACTACTCTCGCCGGCGTTCGTGTCTCGTGTGAAACCAGAAGTCAACATTGATTTATTTGTCACGTAACTTGCGTATTTAAGTAACGCCACTTCCGTAGTTATTTGAACTCAAACCACGACATTTTCCTAAACTTAACCAAGTAGTTTCCGGTGAAAAGACTGTCTGCAGATAACTGGTGGAAATTGACACATGTTGCTGGACATCCGTAGGAAAACGCAAGAAAAATGAGGAATAACTTTTCGTAAGATATCATACGAACCGTTGTATGAGGATACGTTGCGTAAGTAGATGTCAAGACTCAAGAAAGTTACCGCAAATGACAGACACACATTTTAACAACCAATTAACTGCAACGATTAACGTCTTTTGTTCCCTCCTGGCGAGGTTGAACAGCTCTGCATCACCGGTTACGTGATTGGCCACCTCAGCGCGACGTCGGGTTGCGTTTCTCCAAAAGTTGATTATGTTTCTACTTTCTACGCTGCGCCTTGTTCCGGCAGCCCAGACGCACTATACTCCCAATCAAAATGAACAGGCAAACTTGCGTTTTGGACGCATCACTGGATCTGGTGTGAACGCAGCCTTAAACTGAAGGAGGACAAACACATAGATGTGTGTAACTCAGCTTTTCCAACAACTCCCTGCTTCATTTCCTCACAGTTCCACACATTCACAGGCGTCCTTCACACGTCACACTCAGCCGTCGAGCCTTCAACACTTCAACACATGAGATAACAACATTTGTCTCCAGCGCAGTTTCCTTTGTTTGAGGAAACTTCTCGAAATAAATCTCAACATAATTAAAAGAGAAACCAGATTGTTGCACTTGTATCAAGAAAATTAAAATTAATTGTGGAAATTCCTAAACAATCAGAGCGTTGGAGACTCTGGCGGCTGCTGGGATCAAACCAGTGACCTCCTGCCTCTCTCCTCATTAGCATAGCAAAAAAGACAACACAAAGGAGCTTGTAGATCTTTTTTTCTGACTGCTGAGGAGGTAAAGTGTGCTGCTGCTGCTGAAGCACAAGATGACACTTTGCATTTCCTTTCATCCCTGAACGCCTCCTCTGTGGACACAGAGAGAGAGATGAGACAGATGCTGCTCATTTAAAAAGACTATAATTGACTCAGCAGAGCTGCTGTCAGAACGCAGATCTGTCAGAGAGCTTCTACCACGCCCCGAAAACGCTCAGAGCGACGATTCACTGCAGTAATTGCTGTTAGCGAGGAGGACGGATGGGAGAAAAATGGTTCAGGACAACAACTTCATGTCTGGGGGGGCAATGACGGCTTCCTTAAACGCAGCCTAACACCTGTAAAATAGCGACTAAAATGGGGTGTGAAACCAAGTTAGATCTTAAAAAATGAAATGGATTCTTCAAAGAGCAAAAAAGGCCCGGCTGAAATCTAACGTCTCACACACTTCAAACAGCCCTTTTTCCCCCAGACGTTTTCAGGCAATAAAAACGGCAGAGTGGTTTGACAAGAGCTGGGGAGCTGTGCTCACCGAGGTAGTTAAGGTCAGGGCAAACGTCATTGATTGAACTAAGTGCTCCGCTGAAAACTGTGTGCCTCAATCAATGCCGCCTCTAATGGTGCGGGGCAGAGCTCCCCGAAGACCGACCGCTATAGACGAATGTGACAAAGTCATCCCGAGGTGCTGGAATCGCGTTCCTTCTGCTGGCTGACTGCTGTGTGGATCTCCGCGCTCCGCTCTCAGTTTCTCCTCTGATGGCACAAGTTAATGAAAATGCCATTACTCCGACAGGCCGTCGATGAGGGAGCGGGGTAGAAACAGGGCGACAGATAGACAAGAAGAGTTTAACTAGCTGGTTCAGTGACAGCAGTGGATGCACACAGTTCAGAATCTAAAGGAAAGAATAAAGGAAAGTATATTGTGTATATATAACAACATTATTAACTCATTAATTGAGAATTAGGTAATTTGGGGTGACAGATTTTAACCCATTCACATATCTGGAGGTCAGAGGTCAACGGACCCCTTTGAAAATATGCCATGACAGATTTTCCTCGCCAAAATTAGCGTAAATTTGGAGCGTTATTTAACCTCATTTACTTTAAAACTGAGCCTGCTACAATCTAAAAAATTGAAGTTGCGTTAAAGAAATTAGTGACATTAAAACGAATTTGCGTTATGATCGCGTTAACTGTGACAGCCCTAGTTCTAACATGTCAAACTGAATGTAATGTACTGCATTGTATACTATAACAGGCTTCAAGGGCTTTTGAAGCGGTTATTTTTCATGTGAAAGAATTTCATATTAAAGCTTGTTTCATAAATTTGTGCGATTTAATTTGAGCTCATTCAAGATATTAATAAAGGGCTGAATAATAATAATAATAATAATAACTGTATTTATATAGCACATTTCAAAACAAGGTTACAAAGTGCTACCCAGAACTTAAAATCTAAACAAAATAAAATCACATAAATAGTTACAACAATGCACCATCAATTAAGAAAAAGCCGTAATATAAAAGTGAGTCTTAAGAAGTGATTAAAAGGAAGATACTAAGTTTGCCTGCCTGAATGACTTTAAGAGTAAAGACGCTCCGTTCTTTTTTTATAATGCAGATGTCTTTGTTTCCCGTGGCACCGAAGGGGGATAAATAACAACATAATAAACAACAACAAAACATCTGTATCGGTCCATCATTTTGCAATCGGTGCATCCCTAGTTTTAGTGTAAACCGCTGTGACCTTCTTGTGAATCTTCTTTTGGATGATTGAGACATAAAATCTGTGTAGAAATGAGTTGAAACTCACCAGTTCGATGAGATAAAATAAGGTGTCTATGGTCGTAAATACACAACTCTAACCAAGCAGCTCTTGTGTGGCCGTCTGTGTTTCCATCTTCCTTAATAACGACCAAACTATGTTTTCTTTTTTTATATAGTTTCCTTTCTTGTTCTCTTTTCCTGAGAGAATCCTAAATTACAGCCTCTCTCTCTCTCTTCCTCTGCCCTGCCCTCCGCCAACAATGTCCACAGAAACTCCACTCACACACTCTGCAGCGTAGAGATGAAAGACTCGGCCCTAATGACAAGCTACCCCGTCCACTTAATACTTCAAAGATTGAGCTCTGTGTGGGGGCGGGGGGGCCGTGATACCGCCCCTCCTGGCCTTCCCATACCCACCACAATTAGCCCAAAGAAGTGAACCCAGACCAGACCAGGACCGGCCTCAATCTGCATCTCTGTGGAACCGACCTCCAAAACAAAAACACAGGAGGCAGGAAAACATGGAGATACATAAACTAACACTCACAGCGGTCACACACACTAAACCGAGAGTAATCAGACACATGTGTTCGTCTCTAAACACACATGAATGAAATGACACGCAAATAAACAGAGTAACAGAGTAACAGAGTACCAAACACACACACGGTGCACAGAAAGCGTCCATTTCAACCTGATACAAATGAAACTAAAGAAGTGACTTATGAAGTTCTTTAAAAGACCCATGTTGGAAAACACACATGAAGGTTTTGTACAATGTATGTAAACAAACAAACCTAAAGCTGAAGATACTGGTATCATAGGAAACTAGAAAACCTGATGAATCCATCGGTACCAACCATGTCAGACTGAGAAGCAAACACAGTATCAGCATTGATTCATGGAGAGACCTTCGTCTGGTCAGCTAACATTACTGCCAAGCAGCTGAAATATAGAGTGATATTGTGCTTTTAGCTGACGTGTGTCGCCTCACTGTTTTGAGCGATGCTCGTTCATGCCCATTTAGAGCGAGCACAAGCACGAGCCCGACGCTGACTTTCGTTGATTTCACGGCCACAGGTGTCGCTGTTAACAAGCAATTCTGAAAGTTATAAATAGTCCCTTTAAGACAGTAGATGTTAAAGTGTTCGTTCACTGAACTGGTTCTGATGGTTCTGATGGTTCTGATGTCAAATTGTCTTTATGAACTTCTGTAGAAAAGAACCAAAAGGGTCACTTTGTTTTGCATTTGACCAATCAGGGAGCTTTTTTAAGATGGTTATACAAACCAAAACAGAACACTGTAGAATAAATAAAAGGGGAGTGAGCAGCTACTCTCTAATCACTCGACTCCCCGCTGAGATCAGCCCTCCAGTCCCACCGGACAAAAATTAAACCCTTTAATCATGACCGTTTCATCTTTTAATGCCCGTTCTGTCATTCATGGCCACATACTACGATGACCCCCTCGTGATGCGGCGACTTAAGGAGGAGGATGACTCAAACTAACATCACTCTACAACAAAAATAAATAAATAGAAGGAGACACATTTACAATCAACATAAGAGCTTATGATTCATTGCAGTTTGGTTAATAGTGGCTGCTCTCACTCTTAACCTCCTCGTCCCCGCTTGTGTATTCCCCTGATGAAATGAGGTCAGCGGCATTATTGGGGGGGGGGGCGCGGGGGGACATTTTCATCAGGTTAATGGGCGGTGTGACCTGAGCTATGGGTGTTTTAGGGAGGCAGGGTTTTAACAGAAACCAGGAAAAGTGTCGTCAGGAACGTAAAGGGATCATCGTCATCTCTAAAGGACACTATGACACGTTTTTTCCAAAATCACCTTCATCGTAAATCGTATCGGATTGACATGAAATCCATTTTACAAACCTTCTTAAGCTCAGGATGTGTTTCACAAAACCATTATCTCTTAAAAATGATCATAAATTACCAAGCTATTATTATTTTGGTTCATTTTTAAGTCAATATATATTTCATTATGAGCATCATGCCCTCTGTGAAAGGACATTCAATGTAAAATGAGAGGTGAGGTTTAAATTAGAGACATAAAAATCATCGTCCTCCTCTCCCTCTTCTCGCACAAAGTCTTCAGTTTCCATGTTATTATTTTATCCCCTTTACAGACATGCCCTGTTTTTTCAATGCAGTATAAATGTGTTATTTCCGCTTATTCCAAAATGGTGTGTTTGAATATTTCTGCATACTGGGGTCCCTAAACAGTCTTTGAATAACATAAACTGGGTCTCACTGTAAAGCTGAGACTCTTGTAGATCCAATGAGTCCAACTGTATTCATGTGTGATGATGTTAGTCCCCATAGGACACATTTCATTGTAGTGAGACCATTTTTTTTTAACTTGACCTCACTGTATAAAATGACCTGTGGTGACCTCTAGGATAATCACAGCCTCATGAAACTTTACAGCCACAAACTAGAGACCTAGAGCATTCAGAGGATGGATGGATCAGACTAGAGACCTAGAGCATTCAGAGGATGGATGGATCAGACTAGAGACCTAGAGCATTCAGAGGATGGATGGATCAAACTAGAGACCTAGAGCATTCAGAGGATGGATGGATCAAACTTAGTCCTTATACACTTTTCCAATTTACAATAAATTATGAATCAATTCATCATTAATTTGTGTTTATTTCTGATTTATAACTAGAACAACTCGACACACAGTGCTGAGCTGTACACCACTTCTATGTGACATCCACTGTTGACCTGCTATCTCCCCCTAAAGACCCCCTGCACCCCCCTAAAAAAGCCTAAAACGGGTCTGTTGTGGGTCTCTGAGGGTTAACCTCTACGCGTAGTCATTGTGGAGAAAAAAGGTAAGATGAAAACTTGATTTATCCAGAAAGAAATTGCTGTTCAGCAGTTTGCAATACAAAGTAGGATGAGTGCAAATCCCAAATATATACACAATATATACAACGCCAAAATGAGGTTAACGGTAGAGATCATAAAACTATAAATCAGGTTAACGGTGGAGATCATAAAACTATAAATCAGGTTAACGGTGGAGATCAGTCTAAGTGGGGAAGAAATCAGATCTGACGTGACGTGAAATGAGGCCCAGGTCAATATTTACGGACACAGAAGAGGCTTCAAACCTGTGACCTTTAAGTTACAGGATGTTCTCCAAACATTAGAGCACTTCACCGCCTCTTCTCCTCACAACATCCATCCATCAAAACACACTTCACCTCCCACCTCCCACCTCCTGGACTCCTCCATCCCCCCATCATCCGCCCCGACTCAGAGCCATAAAAACACCGGTTTCCTCATCAGGACAGATGTAGCTTGCATGGCACCATTACCTCACATCCATCAACGCCTCTGCATACCCTGATAAAAGGGAGCGCACAACATCCTACTCGCGTAATTAGGTAATTATAGGCAACGCATGATGGATCCCTGTAGTCGCTTTATTTTTGCAACTGTTAATAAGTCACGTTGACGGAGGGAGGGTGTGATCACTCCTACGGGTTATACAGAGGAAGAGTTCAGTCTGTTCTTGTGTTTGGATCATTTAGGTTCACGTTACCTGGCTGCAGGTGAGCAACAGTCACACTTAATAAAGGAAAAGTCTGTCAATATAAATAAACAACAACACTGAATAGATCTACTAACACGTATTGTCTGTATCAGAGCCGGATATATCTTCTCTCTGTACCACAGAGCTCCACTGTCGTCCATAAACTATTAAAAACACATCAGTGAGCCTCATTGTGTCACTGGGTGACATCTTCCTTCATTATCATGAACACACACACACACACACACCGTCCTGCTGCCTCTAACACGGACTAGAGCCGTGTTTGCCAAACTTTCTTTCTGGGGACCCACTTTTCAAAAATTACAAACCATCGCGACCCAATTGAGATGACACACTCACAACATCCACTCCAGGATTTACTCCCAGAGGCAGGAGCAGAAAATACAAACAGACTGTACAACACAGAAGTGAAGGGAACATGAGATGGATAGTGGAGGGTTGCGGGTTTGTTTGTTTTCTTTTTAGTGTGGTTTTTAAAATGTATGCATGGTTGTATGTAAGTGTATGGTTTGATTTGTAAATGCACATGTATGAGTTGGGCGTATGTGTTTATGAATAAATGTATAGTTTTTAGTTTTTATCAGTGTAAATTCTGCTTCTATTCAGTTGTTAACTGTGAGCATGAACGCAAATAAACTCAATTCACAATAGGCCTGATATCTAGACATCGTGAGAAGAGCAAATTTGTGCGTAAATGAACATTTTTACTGCCATTTCTGCATCACCTCATATTATCTTAAATAGGTAAACCAGCCATTTCAAAGAGATATACGTTTAATAAAACACAACTTTGTTTTATGCATGTGTTATTGAAAACTTATACACATGTTAAATACTTTATATATATATATATATATATATATATACACACAGTATATATACATACAGTATATATATACATACAGTATATATGTATGTATATATACACTGTATATATATATATATATATTTGTATATATATGTTTTATATATATATATATATGTTTTATATATATATATATATATATATATATATATATACACACACAGTATATATACATACAGTATATATATACATACAGTATATATGTATGTATATATACACTGTATGTATATATATATATATTTGTATATATATGTTTTATATATATATATATATATATATATATATATATACACACACACTGTATATATATATATATATATATATATATAAAATGAGATCAAATAAATGCATTTAGGCTTTAGGAGTAAACAGGCTATCTTATTCATTTCCTCTCATCAGTAAAACAAACAGAAAGTACGCTAGCCTTTCATATTAGAATCATTGGTATAAGTGTTTTCTCAAGTTGAGTCTAAAGTATACGTGCCAAACTTGAGACCTCAAAATAGGGAGAACTGCGCCACTGCGCTCTGAAACCGGTTATTTCCAATGGCTTACACCGCGCCATCGCCACGCCAAGCAAAGCCCAACTTTGGCGAAGTTTAAACCGTTGTGTTGCAGGCAGCTCTCTTCTGCCAAGAAACGTCATGTGGTGTAGCTCTATTGTTGTTGTAGTAGGCCTTATACAGGCTGTACAGTAGCAGAAAGAGGTTGAGATAACGAAAAGGAAAAAAGGTGTGAAAATGTGTCCAATCGGAGTCTCCTGGGAAAATCGGGAGGGTTGGCAAGTATGGTCTAAAGTCATCAGATTCATGGTTTGAGTCGAGTCTAAGTCACCTGACTCAAGTCCACATTTATGTTTTCCTTCACCGTTTCCTATAATTGGAACAGGTGATGTTCACCTACCAAACCACGCTGTTCACAGTTATTCTTCCTGTCTTGTTGCAGTAATTTGCTTCACCTGAGTTTAAATGCCATCATTTGCTTCTACACAAAAAACCTGACAGACAACGCCTCCAGAGACACCCGCACTTAAATGAACAAAACAACAACTTTCAGTATTTTGGCACAAATCCACACGTCAGCCACCTCGAGGGTTAAGTAACTCGGCTACCTCGCCTCCCACACATTCCCAACCCGTCTGTGGCATGCTAAAAAGGGTGAAACATAATAAGGGATGACAAATTTCACACACAGCTCAGCCAATTTCATCCTGGAGCAGAGTTAATTACGACAATTAAACCTGGGAGAGCATTCTTTAACTTGATTATGGGTTATTACGGTGATACGGTAGGTACCAGACACAGTCAAGGATGAACGGTGTCGCCGCAGCATTCATAATCAGACCATCCTCTCAAGGGTACTGCTGCTTTTATAAAAAGATGTTTGCTAAATCAAACAATATAATGCCTGAAATGTTGTTTTAAAAAGCACCAGATTCTCTTAACTGCTGTCAAGAGTTATTAAATACAACCACCATCTTCCTCCCCGTCTGCTTGGATCATTCTCATGACACATCAAAATGCAAAAAAAGAAGAAAAGTATTACAAAGCACAAACAGATGATGAAAACAAATCTAAAAACAAATCTAAAACCAGAGCACGGAGAAAAGCTTCAGAGCTATTTTTGCCAACAAATGAGATTATTATGCCCCGTCTGTGACAAAACCTTCAATCCAGTTAATCTCATTTCTGGTAAAGTGATACCAAATGGGATTGTTCTGCCTCAAAATGAGACGTCTAGCGTGATAAAGCTGCACTCACCGTTCTCCTTCCCGTCCCCGATGCAGTCGCCGATGGACTCGGGGAGGCCGAGCGTGGCTGCCGTGGGCATCGGGCCCAGGATGGACTCCAGCGACGGGGCTTTTCGCTTCGGGACATCCTCCTCCTGGTCCTGGTTCTCCTCTTCCCCCTCTGGTCTCCTCTGCTCCAGTTTGATCAGAGCCTCCAGCGTGAGCTCGTCGAGGTCTTTGCCAAAGTGCTTGGCCACGGCCTGGAGCTCCTCTTCCTCTCCTGGTTCCTCGCAGTCTGCCGTCGATGTGGAGAGGACGTCGCCATCGGCCTTTTCACCGTCTGGGAGAGGGACAGAGATAGATATGGAATTAATGTGTTGTTTAAATGTATTTCTTTAAAAGGGACTGTATGTAAGTTAACAGTGTGCAACAATAGCTAACGTTCGGTTAGAAATGGAGTCCAACACAAACTCAATGGGACTAGGATCAATATCGGGAATTCATTACAAACTTTAGTGCAAAAGGAACATATACACTCACCGACCACTTTATTAGGCACACCTGTTCAATTGCTTGTTAACACAAACAGCTAATCAGCCAATCACATGGCAGCAACTCAATGCATTACGTCATCTAGACGTGGTGAAGACGACTTGCTGAAGTTCAAACCGAGCATCAGAATGGGGAAGAAAGGGGATTTAAGTGACTTTGAACGTGGCATGGTTGTTGGTGTCAGACGGGCTGGTCTGAGTATTAAACTGCTGATCTACTGGGATTTTCAAGCACAACCATCTCTAGGGTTTACAGAGAATGGTCCCAACAAGAGAACATATCCAGTGAGCGGCAGTTGTGTGGACGGAAATGCCTTGTTGATGTCAGAGGTCAGAGGAGAATGGGCAGAGTGGTTGGAGATGATAGAAAGGCAACAGTAACTCAAATAACCACTCGTTACAACCAAGGTATGCAGAATACCATCTCTGAACGCACAACACGTCCAACCTTGAAGCAGCAGAAGACCACCCGGTACTAGCAAGATGTACCTAATAAAGAGGCCGGTGAGTGTATAATAGTAGAGATAAATATTCCAGCTATACACTGACTGATGTTTACGTGCGTGAACACAAATACAGAGCAACCAGATTTAGACAATAATTAGATTTAGGTCAACTAGACTGGGGTATTCCCATAATCTTTATATTTTCTAAGAAATCTTAGTTTGTATGTGCTCGTTATTATCAATTTAGACATCAATATTGTGAAAGACGGTAAATTATCATATTGAATTATCGCCCAGCCCTATATTTATTAACTTAAAGTGCATATGTGTGTTGGGCATCATTTCAATTAATCAGTTAATTGCCAAGTCTATAAAATGTCAGAATATAGTGAGAAATACCACCAATCATAATTTTCCAGCAACTAGAAGGTCACTCAACACAAAATGTGTTTAATGAAATATATGTCCACGTACAAAATGCGTATTTTTAATAATTATAATACAGTTTGTGTCACCTTTACCGCGTTATTATACAGTTCATGACTCCTCAGTGTTACCCGGGGATTAATAATAAAGCAGCAGAGTTAGTCACGTTGTATAATTAGACGGGTATAATTATATATCTGCATTTCAGTTCTCCAATTAAAAAAAAAAAAAAGCACATTATTATATATTTAGAATTTAGAGAAGATATTGATATAAAATGCCACAGTGAGGTAAAGACGCTGATAAATAATCACATCCAGACTAAATAATTGGGCTCATAATTCCGTCCGTCCTCTCGCGGTCCTGGTATCTAATTAAAACGTGTCCTTTAATCAGCCTCAATTAAAACGTCCTCGCACAGACGTCAGGAAGAAGCTACTCGATAATCAGAAGAAGAAGAAGAAGAAGAAGAAACGAAATGCCGCCGGAGCTCTGGAAGTGTCGCAGCAGCTGGAAGAGAAACACGCCTGAAATCAGTGACAGCCTGCGACACACACACACACACACACACACACACATACGCAGTGTGTAAACAGTGGGATACGGGGAGAGAGTGTGTTTGTGTGTGTGTGTGTGTTGGTGTGTGACAGAGGAACAGACAGAGGGCCAGAGATAAAGAGCCAAAGGTAGAAACAGATAATGAGAAAGAGAGAGAACAGGGAGTTCACTCTGATGTGTTGTTTTTCATGGGTGGGCCTCCGTGTGTGTGTGATTGGCTGACAGTGTGTGTGTGTGTGTGTGTGTGTGCGTTTCCCCCGGTGATGTTTGTATATTCGGGCGTCCCACTCGACTCAGATCTACAGCCGGTCGTGTTATTGCTGTTGTATTTTATTGACACATCAAATCTCATGTTACAAAATTAGTTTTCACTGCAGCCAAATGAGGCTCTGATGTTTATTACACACCACAATAATAAATAGTAAGCTGAGAGACACATTTTCTTTTCTTGCATCCTTACCAGCAGTGGGGTAAAAAATGTAAAACACGATCTGTTATTCAAATTAAAGGGACTCTATGTAAGAATCAGAAATGTCTTGTTAACAGCGACACCTGTGGCCGTTTAGTCAACGAAAGTCAGCGCCTTGTTGCTCGCGCTTGTGCTCGCTCTACATAGACATGAATGATCATCGCTCAACACAGTGAGGCGACACACGTCAGCTAAAAGCACAATATCACTCTATATTTCAGCTGCTTGGCAGTAATGTTAGCTGACCAGACGAAGGTCTCTCCATGAATCAATGCTGATCCTAGTGTTGGCTTTTCCAGCCTCAGCCTCCCGACCGCGGCCGGAGGGAACAGGGGAGACACCGGAGCTTTGGTCGGAGACGATAACGTTTGTCTCTGCGGAGCCCCGTCACTTCACAAGACACGGGAAACCTCTGTTGGTCTGGAGGAGCTGCAGCATTTATTTCTGCACAAACGTCCACTGTTCATTCACTAGATATTCTCAGAGCTAAACTAACTCTTCTGCAGTGTGGAGTGAGCGCGCGTTCACGTCTAGAGGTGGAGTGAAAGAGCAAGAACGAGTGCGGTGTGTGAGTGAAGGCAAGCAGAGGAGCAGAGTACAGCAGAGACTCCGGTCCTGGAGACCAAAGCTACGGTCTCCCTGCGTCCTCCGACCGCGGCCAACACTGTTTAACAGACGGGCTTCACTAGATACAACTTTGTGGTTTTGGTGCTTCCGTGTAGTTTGTGTTGGAGTCTGAGTCTGAACGGCGTAGCCACACGCGAGCGCGCATGGGACACCGACCCGCAATGATTTATACGTGTAAGAACTTACAAAACAGTCCCTTTAAGAACACGACTGTAGACGCAACAAAATTCATGACACATTTGTGATTGTAATCTCAGAGACTACGTCCTTGTAATGTGAAAAATGTGCATAAATAAAAAGTTTAAAAACCTAACACACCTATCTTAGCGTAGGCGGCGTAAACTCCTCTCAGTTTGGGTCGACAGTCCTGAAGCTCTGCGTCTATTTCGTCCTGATAGCCTTGAATTTCATCTGTCGAAGACGAGAATGAAAAACACAGACGTTACATTCATCACTGGAAAAACAGAAAAGTTAAGATGCAGAAACTTTTTCTCATGTCCCTAAAAAGAAATGATACTTCTCTTGCGTGCTAACCCCTTAAAATTACATCTACCATAATTACAATATAATACGTTAGTACTGCAACATAATGCACGGTTAATTACATGTCGTGCTGGAACTAAATCATGAACAAAAACAGGGAGCCGTTTCCTCTCTCTGTGTGCGCTGCGGCATTTCAGTTTCTATCCATCATACCAGCACTGATGTGCACGGAGTCAAGGTCAGCCAAATGGCAGACACTTCCAACACAATAAGAAAGTGTTACCAAACTCCGTCTTCGTCAGTGTGATGAATGGGAGTCTAACTACCATGAAAAGCTAAGAAGGTTCATTTTCTTGAAGATAAGAAGGAAACGAGTAGCCCGAGAGTCACGATGTCTTTGACGTGATGGCAAACAGACAAGGATATCGTATTCGTACCTTCCACGTCATCCATCTGTTTCTTCAGCTCGATCTCCAGCTGCAGAGGGAGGGAGACAAAGCAGAGCAGCTGAATGAAAGGAAATCTAACAAAGTAAAAGATCTCAGAATAAAAAGATGATCATAACACGAGGACTGTGGGTGGCTGACGGCAGCTTTCAGAAGTACTTCTTCTTCTTCTTCTTCCTGAGAGTACAGAAGTTTGATTTGGTGTCTGTTGGCGTGAGACACACAACTGAAGAACAGAGTGACAAACAGTCAGATCTTCTGTTTCTGTTCTGTAGAAGGAATCACGATTAAACTCTTCTGCTTTTTCAATCCTCTAAAAACCTCGTGACATTCATCTTTCCCTTTGTGTCTAGAGAAAATGTTAGAAATGACCACAGACTGTACGAAACCGTCTGTTTTTTTGCAACCAGAGGGATTAAAGGTGCACTCATTTTCGGTTTTACCTACATGAAGAGCAAAACTGTCATGTTTACAACATGTATGATCATTTGACCGCTCACGTTTGTTGCCCTTTTGGACCTATTTCCAGTGTTTACTGTATATAACAAGTGGACCTAGTCACCGTGACATCATCCATTGGTTTGTGGCTTTTTGGCCGTCGCAATCTTGTGTTTTGGCAGTGGTGTCTAGAAGGTAACCTGCAAATTGCAAAAGCGCGCAAAAAACTCTTGCGTTGCTCACTGCCCGACGACATATCTTAGCCTTAACTATTCAAAATCAATGCCTAACCTTTACCATCTTGCGAGAGGGATTGATTGATTGATTGATTGATTGATATACAAATGGTCATTTTGTGGGTGAAATATTCCTTCAGTTGTACATTTTTGACACTAGCATCTCAAAACAGATTCATTTCTTGATGTAGGATACTGGAAACACAAATCTGACACAAATCCCAACTCTCTAACGTGGATTAAAGATGATATCTGCATAATTTACATGTTTTAATATTACTTTTTTTACTTCAATTTGTTACTTTAAAAAGCACAAAACATTTTCTGACTTGAAAGTCAGCTGTACCATCATCTCACATTGCATCACAAAATGCCAAAATAAAGTTCAAAGTCATGTGTTGCCTGAAGCTAACTGGCTAAAGGCTTAGTGGAATAATTACATTTTTAGATATATAAGTATTTGTTAGCTTAGCTTAGCATAAACACTGGAAACAGAAGGGAAACAGTTAGTCTGGCTGTGTTCAAAGGCAACAGAATCACCTATAAACACCTCTGAAGTTCACTAATTAATATGGTGTATCTTGTTTGTTGAAGCTTTACAAAACCACGATTCTCCCAAGATCTGATATAAAGCCCACCTCTCTGTTGAGTGTGTGGATGTAGTGAATGGTGATCTTTGACGGTTTTACTTTAGAGGTTAATACCCTTCATTAATTTTTGGAGAGCGCCTGCGGGCTGCATGTAATCATCAAGAAAATACCGTATAAGAGGAAATTTTAATATTCCCTGAAGGGGAAAAAGGGTAATTTCATAAGCAATTATCAAAATTGATAAAAAACATGGATGGAAAACTGTGGATGTGAACCTTTTCTCTGATATTGACAGATTAGAGGGATAGTTTTGGGTGTTTTGAAGTGGGGTTGTGTGAGGTGCTTCTCCATAGTCAGTGTATTACCTACAGTAGATCTTTCCAACAGGGAACTGAAGCCGTTACTTGTGCTCTCTTCAAAGCCACCAGACTCCATTGAAAAAAACAGTAATTTTACCTCGCAGAACACAGGAGTTGCTGGTCGACCGCTGCCTTGATCGGTTAGTTTGTTTGTGTTATTGTGTGACTTTGGTGTTTGAAAGGGTTAGTTTGGATTTACCAAAGTCACAAAATAGCACAAACAACCTGACCAGTAGAGGCAGCGGTAGACCAGCAGCTCCCGTGTTGGGCGATGTAAAATTACTGTTTTGTCAAAAGAGTCTGGTGGCTTCAGTTCCCCGTCGGAAAGGACTGTCTGACAGCAAGGTAAAGTGGTGAAAATATTCTAAATATAATTAATTTTTTTAGGTGTCTAAAATGTGTTTTGCTGCTGCCCCCCCGTCCACAGCAGTACATTGCTTTGCTCCAGTGCTGGTACTCCTGTCTGTTTCTCCAAACTGGGGGCGTGTCAACCATCATCTACTGTAGGTAAAACACTGACTATGGATAAGTGCCTCATACAACCCCACTGAGAAACACTATCCCTTTAAATCAACACATGCTAGCTTGTTTGTCCTGACAGTATGTGTTAAAATCCACACCTGATTGAATTTTTTCTTCCTCAGTCCGGCTGTGAAGCAGGGCGGGTCACACTCTTGGTCCAGATCCATCTTCATGAACTCTTCGATGGTCAGATGACTGGTGGGTGTGTCCTCAAACTCTATAAGTCTAATGCAGGAGAAGCAGGGCGACGAGTTAAAAATCATCAAATCAAACAAATTGAGATGAAACACAAAACTGGGTCAGATAGTTTGAGACAGAATAAAACAGACAACTCCTGTCTAAGAAAGACTCAATCTCAAATATTTTGTCTGAATTTTCGTACTAAATTCTACAAATATCAAACTTCATCCATCGTCCAATAAGTTAGCTTTTCAATTTGAGATGTTACGATACCATTTTTACCTGCCTGATCGGTACTGAGCATGTGCATAGACTCTCCGATACCAAATTCAGCATTTTAGGCTGTATGGGAGGAGAAATGTCAAACTCAAAAACATCAAAAACTTGTACCACCCACCTTTTTCTTAGCGTGGTTTCACACACTTTCACAACGCTGACGATTTCTTTGGTGGTGCGGCGAAAGTCGTGCATACGAGCGGCAACAAGCAGAGCTGGAAACAGGAAGAGAAAAACACAATAGGATGAGAATTAACCAACATGTCTCTACACATTTATATCTCAACCTGTGTCATCCCTTAACGATGCAAATTGTACACAACACAAATAAAAACAGAACATACATTTCATATTCTGTGTGTCTTGTGTTTAAATATGTTTTAGCCGTCTGTGTGTGTACACCTTGAAGACTGCAGGACAGAGCCGACACGACAGGAGCCAACCCGATATCGCGCAAAAGCGTGTAATAGACCCACCTGTCCACCAGAGGGTAGCGTGTCAGTGTCACGTTTTGCCTCGCAAAAGTGTGAATATTGGTTGTGCCAAGAAGGGAACCCGCAAATTGCAAAATCTGATCTGAAATCTCCAAACACTGTCGCTAGACTAGCTGTCCAACGACCTATCCTAACCTTAACCACCTCGCGAGAGTTTCCCCAGATTGTGGGTTACCTTCTAGACACGACCAGGTAAAATACGTACAGAAACAACGTAACATAAGTGCGGAATATATGTCATTAACGTCACTAAAAAAACACGTGTAGCTTATAAAACAAAAATGCCGGTCTCGATGACCGGTCTCCTGTGTTTGTTGGACCCTTCCACCTCCCCTCCCGCCATAAGCAGTCTCTCACACACTTTAGTCTACGTCTCTAGCTCTGAGCGTTGCATATTCACGCGAATGCGTTTACATTACAGTCGGTACAGACTACATGGCGTACACAAGACACGCTTGAATCAAGAACAGCATTCTTATTACACACTTTTTGCCTTGTGCATTATCAACCAGGCTGAATGTTATGTTGTTTTAAGGCGTCTCTGTGTGTACACCTTGTAGAGGACAGGACAGGAGCACCTGAGCCTGCAGAGCAACAGACCGCCCGCCCACACACACACACACACACACACAAAAACAGTTCTCAAAAGGAGTACCAAGAACACTAATATTATGCAATGAATGCAGCGCGAGCCTTGAAGGGGAACAGTTATATAACCGTCATTAGAGTTGCCTCGCTCAAGAGCCTGTTAAAAGATAGATGCATGCTTCTACTTCTACATGCACACTTCTAACAGCCTTTAGGACTGAAGTGATGGCTTTTAGCTGCACTGACGACTCTCAAACATTTTACTGCCGTTACCTTGAAACCACGTAACTTCAGAGCTGCTGGTTTTCCTTCCTTAAAGTAGAGTTAACTCATTTCTTACTTTACTTTTATGACCTCATTGTCCTTGAACTTTCTTGCAGTTACATGTTTATGGTTCATCAACAGTGTTGATATCTATTTGCATCATATTTGGGAAGAAACTTTTCCGTCTCCCGTCCGACTGTATCCTTCTCAATGATTTATGATGAGAAATTAATTATTCAGGCAATGCAGCAGAGGAACAGAGGAAGACCAAAAGTGAAGCGGTGAGCGTAAACATGCAGGGAGCCCTGTGATTCCATATCAGGACGTCTTAGCTGGTAATGCATCAAAGCTGAGTGTGTTCAGTTTGATGCTAGCAGAGCAGAGATGAAGCTTTGAGCTCAGCTGTTTCACATAAACTCACACACAGACGCTGACGGGCAGGGTGGAGAATCAACAGCAGACTAACTGAGGTAAGTTTAGGCAGGTGCTGGCAGGTTGGCCTCGCCCACTAGTCGATAATAAAAACACATTTGTTAACCTGGCTGGCAGCAAAACCTGCAAGAGCCGCGAGGTTTAACGTCAGGATTCCCAGCGACTGAACCGGTTGGAGGACAAACACTCCCTGTTCATCGTGTTACAAAGCGTTCTCGGTTTTAATGTGTCCGTGTTACATTATTGATCTGTATGGAGGAGATTCTCATTTCACTTGCCTCCTACAGGGAGAGGTCAGAGGTCAGGTTGAGCGATAGAACACAGAGGAAAACATATTTCCATCACAGGAAAAACAAAGTGATAAATGGAGCACTTGGAAAAACACATCTAATCATTTCTGAGGCCGTTAGAGTAGAAACAAAGCTTATGTAATCCTTCAAAAGCTGAAAATGAAAAGGATCTGTTGACCCATCAAAAGTGGGCGTGCGTGATTACTGTGATTACATTTCTCACCAGAAGAACAGCACGAGAAACAACAACATTTTTAAGACTCTTTAAGCTGCATTTTGGGATTATTTCAGGTAGGGATGCACCGATACCGATACCAGTATCGAGTATCGGGTCCGATACTGTGCTCATGTACTCGTACTCGCAAAACGGCTCCGATACAACGGCAGCGATACCACTTTCATTGTGCCACGGGGTCATACTTGCACCCTCTGACTCGCGCGTGCGTTAGACTCCTTGGTCCGTGTTTCAAGACGGGTCGGATGGGTTCATCACCGCAGACCCCTGGCGCCTTTTACGTAGGCTGAGCCCCGCCCTGGGGGCACGACGGGGTTGGGGCGCACTGGAGGACAGTACGCCCCGGTGACACTTTGTCCACGGCCCCGGGAAGCACCTTCGCCCCGAGCCTTTCCAAGCCGACCTGGACCGGTCGCGGAGCATCGCCTCGTATGCGGGACTCCCCAGCCTGCCGTGTTTCGCTCACACCCTGCAGCTGGCTGTTAACGAGGGTCTTTTGGCACAGAGCAGTACTCGTATTGGTACTCGGTGGTACCCAAATGTAAGTACTTATAATCGGTCTGAATAAAAAGTGGTATCGGTGCATCCCTTATTTCAGGACTTCAGAACACGTTTAGGATTTTACCACGACATTGTTTTGCGGCACTCGTCCTTGCATTACCAAAACTTTTTTACTGTGCACCTCACATTGATTAAACAACTGTCAACAAGCTAACATGAATTCCAGTGCTATTTGCAGTAATAACAAGACTAACCTCTCTTGCAGGTAGTGAGAAATAAACTGTGAGTGGGTCCCAAACTACCAACGCAAGTTAAGTGCACAGAAGTCTCCTCATTCTGGATATGAATTAGTAATGCAAGCATGTACAGTCTGAACTTCCTATCAAAATATACCACAACAGAAAACTCAGATTCCTGCAGAGTACACAGGCCTGACATCACACACTAACAGTGTGAGCTCTTACCTTAAAACCGTTGTTTCTTACTCAACAGTTTCTGCACCACCTCCTTACTCAGATCCAGGGCTCTGATTACATCACTAGATAATAACAGCTACAGTAATTCTGCACTCTGCACTGTGACGGGGAGGTTTGCTTGTTGTAATATAGAACATTTTCCATGAATCTATTCATGCATTTTAAGACACAAAAACAACTTCTCATCATACTTGCTTTCCTAGGGGTCACGATTTCCCCGTATTTCTCCAGATTTATGGCAAATTTTCACACTTTCTTTTGTCATTTTTGTTATTTCAACCTGTTTCTGGCACTGTGTGTAAGCCTTACTGTTTCCACCTGGACGACAATAGAGCTACACTAAAAGTCGTTTCCCGGCGGAAGAGAGCTGCTCCAGCTCAGCACTGTTTGAGTTGCGTTCACCGCGCATCACAGCGTGCAAAGTTGGGCTTTGCTCGGTGCAGCGAAAAACCGTTATGGCGCGAAGAAAGCAGTTGGAAATAACAGGTTTCAGAGCGCAGTGGCGCCGTTGTCACGTTGTGCCTGAAAGGATCTTCAGTGAGTGAGAGACGGAGAGAGAAATGGAGAGAACTAAGAGAAAGAAATACTCAAGCAGAGGCAAAACAAATTAATGAATCAATAAAAACTGATGAATTTTAGTTTATACCAGAGATTCACACAAGTTCACACCAGAGGGGAAAATTATTCTGTTTTTCTTTCCTGAGAATTAAAAGTAAAATTAAAATTAAAAACGCTGTCTCTGAAACTATTTTTTCTGGGGGAAATATTTTTTTGAGGTCTCATTGTTGGCAAGTATGCTCCTCATGCTGATCTCCCCCGTAAACTTTCACTCATTCTGGTTTGTATTGGATTATTTCCATGAAGCCTTTTCACTAACTCCTGATAAAATCACCAGTTGCAAAGCAAAACTTGTCATGAAATCCACTTGGTAGAGAAGCATGAGGTTGTTGTTCTATAAAGTTAGAATATGAAGTGTCAGACTGAGTTATAAACACTGATGGTCTCTGAGTATCTGAGGTTGAAGTGTCCTGATTAAGGACACCTTGATGTTCGGTGCCAACAGAGCAGAGAGCGTTTTATCTCAGAGGACTGAAACCAGGAATCCTCTAATGACCGACCTGCTGCTCGGAGCCTCCAGGCTGCTTCCAGCACCAGAAATAATATTAAAAAAAACCTCCATCTATCAAACGCCACCTTGTCTCACGGTTACCTGCTCCACAGAGTCCCGACGGCCTTCGTCCCGTGTGCATCCAGTCCCTCTTCATCCTCTGCACCAGTCTCATGGCCGTCATGGACACGTCGTGGTTCTTCTCCCCAAATTCCAGCAGCTGGGCGAAGCGGGCGATGTACAGGCACGGGTCTGGTGGGGACAGGAAAACGTTTTATTCAAGTTTAGTCGATCAGAAGGAAGACTTCAGGAGGAGGAGGAAGTGTGTGTGTGTGTGTGTGTGTGTGTGTGTGTGTGTGTGTGTGTGTGATCTTGTAAGTGCATGTTCAGATTCAGTCAGTCCTTCAAAATCTGGAGCATTTGTTCCTTTACATACCCCTGCCAATGTAGGTTATGTTTTTAGACCGTTTTTGTTTCTCTGTTATTTCACAGGATCACTCAAAATAGATAGAAAGAAAGTCAACGGACCAGAGAAGAAGTGATGGGTTGTTGGTGCAGATCAGGATGTAGAAAAAGAAACTCTTAACACTGTGAGATATGGCAGTTTTTATCATTTTTCAGTATAAACTACTGCAGTAGACTAAAAAGAAATCCACTGTATTTTGACGCAGATCCACATTAAAGAACAATGACCATTTTCTGTTATTAAAATATAGAATTTAAAAGGATTGTGCCACCTTGTCAGAGATATTCCTCACATCAAATAACTTAAAGTAACTGTGAGGAACTTTTAACTGGTTATGAAACAATCTCAGTGTAATACTGATGCCTCTATATGACCTACATAAGTAAATGAAAGCATCAGCGAGAAGATTGAATATTTCTATATTTCTTAAAGCTTGTCATCGGTGCAACCGCGTCAGAGTCCGTGCAAAATCATGCAGGTTCTCAGACTCCAGCAACCAACCCCACCAGAGGGATTTAGAGGGGTTTTTTTTCCTCAATGTGGCCTTAATACTCTGTCGTACCGTCGTACCATAGACCTACAACAATGATGTAAACAGTTATTCATTTCCATTTTTAAAAATCCACAGGGAGTCACTGGAGAGGGGCTAAAGAGCCGCAGGTTGCTGACCCCTAGGTTAAACTATAGAGGACATTATATAAGGAGTATTGAGTGTGACACAGCTTTATACTTCTACTGTAATCCGAAGCAACTGCAGTAAAAGACTCGGTTTATGGGTGTTCAGTATCCTGTGACGATCGCATTCAGCTTTTGTCTCGTGTGTGACTAACTGGAGAGGATAAATCTCGGCAAAGAGAGTCCATCATGCTACCGTTTCAGTGACTGATATCAGATCTGTTTGGCTCTGCTGCCAAAACTCTCTCTCTCTCAGGATGGCACTTTAACCAAAACTCTGTCCAATAAAACAGCCTGCTTGTGTGTGTGTCCAGTTATTTACAAGCCCTGGATCGGGTCTGGGCTGTAAACAAACCAAAATTGCAGCCAAGTAAGTAATCTTCTTTCCACTCTTGGTTCAGACCAACGAAAATGTCTGCTTAGTAGCACCTGTGAGCTTCCCAGTAAAACCAGCATCCGACTGCCGGCTGCTAATTAGCTCCACTGGATGACTCGAGGATTAGCATTTTAGCTCAAGTGCACCTCGAAGCAGCCTGTTTCTCATTCAGCGCTTTCTGTCCAGATTTTCACAGCTGGCGAAAAAGGATTTGAAATGGGCAACCTTCCAATCACAAGCCTTATGCTTCTCACATGTCTCTGAGAAAACTTCATCATATCATAAACGTTATGGAAAAATACTACAGCTGAAGAGAAGGAAACTATCACAACCACCTGCTCCTGCCATGAAACCGCCTGGCAGGTGGCCAGTTTGACTAGGATTTTATGATTTTACCGTGCTAAGAAATCTAATTTAATACTAAAATTAGGAGGAAACGTCTCGGCGCTGTAGCCGGGAGACAAAAAAAAGAGTTTCGTGCCCCGGCTATGACAGTGGAGTCAAATATCTTTGAAGTCGGTGGCTGCGTTTAAAGAGCAGTCCAGTGGAAAGCTGGTAGAGCCAGCTGGTAATAAGATCCAGGCTGATCCCTTCCCCCCCCACACACCCCTCCGCACCATGTAATGATACGTCTGCAGAGCTCGCCATCACCGCTCCAAGTTTTACTGGGCCAGGCCAGATCCCCGTAGAAAAAAAGAGGCTGTTTAAGGAGAATAAAATCCACCTACAGTCCTCTTTCACTGTGGAATATAATCAATCTGTGATGCTCAAACAGCCCAGGAGTCATTCTGTGATGGAGTGCTGTAGTTTACTTTTTTTCGTGTACCCACTTTCCCCTCAACCTGCCTCGCCTACTTCTACTTCTGTTCCCCACGCTCCCCCAAAATTACTTCGACCACCCCCAGAGAAGGGGCCGTGAACTCGCTCCTTTCAATCAAATGTGGGAGCAGGGATGCATGAATAGCATTAAAGTGTTATCATTCAGCTGTGGGGAAGCTGCGCCCCTTCCCCTCAGAAACCCCAAAACGGATCAGAGCTGCAATGCATGCTGGTCTGTTTTTTGGCACTGTGGGTGTAGAAATCGGTCTTTTCTCTGATGGACTTCTTGCTAGAGCTGACAGTAACAAGCACAGAGAGAAAAGCCCTCACTCATCAAAACCTGACTGAATACTGATGATGTTTTAGATCATTGAGTGAAATCAAACTCAGCTGAAGCTGTTAGAAATGTTTGGATATGATGTCACATTTCTATGACGGTGTATTAGGGCTGTTTTAGGTAAAAAAATAATAATTACTGAGCCCGGGGAGGGGGTCAATATTCAGAGAAAAAAACTCAGAATTTCTAATATTAAAGTCGTGAATTTACAAGAATAAAATTCACTATTGTACTTACGAATTTATAATGTCACAAATTTGATGTTTTTTTCTCGTAAATGTGCCACTTTAATCTCTAAGAATATCACTTATTTCTCGTACATTTACGACTTTATAATCTTGCATATTTGTGAATTTTTCCCGTAAATTTGCCACTTAAATCTCAGAGAATATCCAAATTATTTCTAGTAAATTTACAACTTTATAATATCACAAATTTGCGAAATTTTTCTCGCAAATTTGCCACTTTCATCTCAGAGAATATCTGAGTTTTTTTCTTGTAAATTTACGACTCCATAATCTCGCAAATTTGTGACTTTTTTTCTCATAAACTTTGCCACTTTAATCTCCGAAGATTTTTTTTTCTTGCAAATTCACGACTTTTTCCGATTGTACTTACATACTGTTATTTAAATAACATTTTCAATGCAGGACTTTCACTTGTAGTAAAGTATTTGTTACACTGTAGTATTACTACTTTTACTTCCACCACTGTTTGTTTTTCCCCCCGTTTCTTTTTGTTTTTTCTCGTAAATTTGCCACTGTAATCTCAGAGAATATCCAAGGTTTTTCCTAGCAAATTTACAACTTTATAATATCACAAATTTGTGACATTTTTCTCGTAAATTTTAAACTTTAATCTCAGAAAATATCCAAATTTTTTTCACGGAAATTCGCGACTTTATAATGTCGCAGATTGTGTTTTTTCTCGTAAATTTTGCCACTTTAATCTCAGAATATAATTTTTTTTTCTCATAAATTTACGACTTTAATCTCAGAATATATACGCTTTTTCTCGGAAATTAACGATTTTATAATTTTGGAAATTTGACACTTTAATCTCAGAGAATATCCAATTTTTTGGATATTTAATACTTTTTAATCTTGCAGATGTGGTTTTTCTCGTAGATTTACCACTTTAATGTCTGAGAATAGCATTTTTTTCTCTTAAATTTACTACTTTAAAATCTCGCAAATTTGTGGCTTTTTTTCTCAAACATTTTGCCACTCTAATTTCAGAGAAAATATATATTTTTTCTCGTAAATTCACAACTTTATAATCTCGCAAATTTGTGAAAGAATAATAATATAATATAATAATAATCTAATGATATAATATATATTATAACAGCCACAGGGGAGATTTTTCTTACTTACATTTTCCTGATTGTACTTACATACTGTTATTTAAATAACATTTTCAATTCAGGACTTTCAATTGTAATAGAGTGTTTGTTACACTGTAGTATTACTACTTTTACTTCCACCACTGTTTTTTCCCTGTTTCTGTGTTATTCCTCCTCATAGCAGTGCTGTACTGTAGGGGCATATTTAATTTTATTTTTATCTTTCCACCGGGTCTAATCAGCGGGACAGGAGGCGGAGCGATTCGGCCCCGGTGAGGTGACGCACTCTGCGGAGCTGCCGATGGGGAGGTGCTTCGGCTCTGCCCTACCTACGTCACCGCCACGCGTGAATCTGATTGGTCCTCAGCGTAGCCCTGGGCGGGGCGTCCGGAGGAGATCACGACGAGAGAGAGAAAACAAAAAAAATAGAGCAGGAAAAATATGGAGCAGACCTTAAAACAGCCTTCAGTGGAGTGTTAACCTCTGATGCGAGCGGCCGCAGCGGGACAACAACGTAGCTGGCTTCGTGTCGGTTTGGAGAAATAACGGAGGATTAAAACGCAGAAGGCTGGGGGTTAACAGAAGAAGAGGAAGGACTTGAACACCAGCTGGATTAGCTGATCAAAAAGGGAAAACAAGCGGACATTTCTCCGTCAGAGAGGATGAGGTGACCGGGAGGAAAAAGTGCTCTTTAGTGGTCGAAGTTGGGCAGCTGGAGGAGGAGGAGGAAACGGACTCCACCGACACCTTTACCGGGGAAAGGACGGATATTTACATGCTGTCGTGTAAAACTTCGATGTCGTTTTAAAGCGGCGTTGTAAAGGAGCTGAATTACACCGGGAGGTTTATCATTAACACGACGGTTTGTTCGGTTTGTGCCGTTCGATGCCAACGGCCGACTGCAGGTTGCTCCATCATGGCCGGATCATGAGGTGTTTGACTTATCTGCTCCTACTTCCAGAAACACTGAAAAAGTCAAAGAAGGTCAGCAGGCTGCCGGTGTGTTATGAGATCCTGACGCTGTCCCTGACGAGCAAGAAGAAGCAGCAGCAGCAGAAGGAGGAAGAGGAAGAGGAGCAGCAGGAGGAGAAGATGGCTGCGGAGTTGTACCCCGCCGCCAACAACACCAACCTGTCCACCGGCACCACCACCTCGGTAGCGGACACCGAGAAGACCAAGGAGGCGCCGGTGAGTCAGGCCAGCAGCAGCAGCAGCAGCAGCGCGGCGACCACACCGACCAGCAACCAGCACAACATCAACAACAACAACATAGAGCCGCCGAGCTGGCAGTGCAGCCACCCCACACTGAGAGAGAGGTAACCCCCCAGTACTACGCTTTATATACTACAACAATGCTACTGCACATTATATACTACAACAATGCTACTGCACATTATATACTACAACAATGCTACTGCACATTATATACTACAACAATGCTACTGCACATTATATACTACAACAATGCTACTGCACATTATATACTACAACAATGCTACTGCACATTATACAAATACTGCACATTATATACTACAACAATGCTACTGCACATTATACAAATACTGCACATTATATACTACAACAATGCTACTGCACATTATATACTACAACAATGCTACTGCACATTATACAAATACTGCACATTATATACTCCTAAAATACTACTGCACATTATACAAATACTGCACATTATATACTCCTAAAATACTACTGCACATTATACAAATACTGCACTTTATATACTCCTAAAATACTACTGCACATTATACAAATACTGCACATTATATACTCCTAAAATACTACTGCACATTATACAAATACTGCACTTTATATACTCCTAAAATACTACTGCACATTACACAAATACTGCACATTATATACTCCTAAAATACTACTGCACATTATACAAATACTACACATTATATACTCCTAAAATACTACTGCACATTATACAAATACTACACATTATATACTACAACAATACTACACATTATATACTACAACAATACTACACATTATATACTACAACAATACTACAGCACATTATATACTCCAAAAATACTACACATTATCTACTCCAAAAATAATGCACATTATATACTCTAAAAATACTGCACAGTATCTACTCCAAAAATACTACTGCACATTATCTACTCCAAAAATACTGCACATTATCTACTGCACATTATCTACTCCAAAAATACTGCACTTTATCTACTACACATTATCTACTCCAAAGATACTACACATTATATACTCCAAAAATACTGCACATTATCTACTCCAAAAATACTACATTATCTACTCCAAAAATACAACTGCACATTATCTACTCTCAAAATGATGCACATTATCTACTCCAAAAATACTACACATTATCTACTCCAAAAATACTACACATTATCTACTCCAAAAATAATGCACATTATATACTCTAAAAATACTGCACAGTATCTACTCCAAAAATACTACACATTATCTACTCCAAAAATAATGCACATTATATACTCTAAAAATACTGCACATTATCTACTCCAAAAATACTGCACATTATCTACTGCACATTATCTACTCCAAAAAATACTGCACATTATCTACTCCAAAAATACTACATTATCTACTCCAAAAATACAACTGCACATTATCTACTCTCAAAATGATGCACATTATCTACTCCAAAAATACAACTGCACATTATCTACTCCAAAAATACTACACATTATCTACTCCAAAAATACTACACATTATCTACTCTCAAAATGATGCACATTATCTGCCACTATCTGCAGGAAAACTGTAGTAAAACTCACAAGCATACGCACAATATCTTTTCTGCAGGGATGTGTCAGGGGATATATAAACGACCATAAAGTACATTTAAGATCATTATGAAGTAACGACAGGCCACTCCTGTGTTAATATGATAGTAATAAAAAAGAAGTGCACTATGCTCTCACCACCAGTCACACTCCATAGTGGGGTTTTATTTTGAAACTATTCCTGCAGCCTTCTTTATGCTGCAAAAAAATTGCATTACTTTCAGGTTGCATCCTACTGCACAGAGCTGTAATAATAAGACTATTAATATGCATACAATTTGGATGATTTTTTAATTATTTAAGGAAAATTTTTAAGCAAAAATAGCCTCTCACTTGTGAATATTTTCTGTTTTTCTTGGTCTCTTATGATAGTAAATTGAGTATCTTTGGACTTTGGACATTTGAAAATATCACAATGAGCTCTGGAAACAGTAGATTGATCGATAATGAATGCAATGATTAGTTGCAGCCCTTCTACTGTTGCTCTATCCTCCTCAAACCTATGAAAATAACCAGTTGTCTCCAGGCAAAAACAGAGTGTGGGAGGACTCGATGTTATACAATACTTGATTGAGGCTTTGCTCATGAAAACCTGCTCTGCTTTTAGGAATGCCTTGATGTTTAACAATGAGCTGATGGCTGATGTCCACTTCATTGTTGGGCCCTTGGGGTGCTCGCAGAAGGTCCCGGCACACAAGGTAAAGATATTTTACACGTTGGAATAAACTGCTGTGGTTTTTGTTTGTTAAATGTATCTGTTAGATGAGTAGAGAAGTTGTGTCCGTCTGTGCAGCACAGTGCTACTGAAAAAGAGCTACTCCTGCTCCTTTATTGAACTTGAGAGTGATTCTGGTTGTGTCTGACGCATCTGTCTGCTCCTCCCTTCCTCCCTCCCTCCCTCCCTCTCTCTCTCCCCTCCCAGTATGTGCTGGCCGTGGGAAGCTCGGTCTTCTGTGCCATGTTTTACGGCGATCTGGCGGAGGAGGAGTCTGAGATCCATATCCCAGATGTGGAACCTGCTGCTTTTCTAATTCTGCTGAAGTAAGCCACTCGCCATCCCTCACACAGCCAACCAGAAGGAGAGATGACAAGCGCAGTCAGTGTCACTTCAAAGCATATTATTACTCATCCAAAAGCTAAGCAGAGGCGAATGCCAAAATGCTGGGAGCGCCTGAGAGCAGCAGCAGCGCACTGCTCTGTAATTGCTGGTTTTCTCAGCGCTCTTTTGTCCAACTAGAAACATTTTTTTCCCCCCTCATCCACAGCCTGACAATTTTCTTTGAGGGGGAATATATGCAGACTAGTAGTTATAAATATCCTGCCTTTGTTGCTCATTCAGTAGCGATGGCTAAGCCAGAGCCATAGACTGTTGCATGTTAGGCCTTTTGTGAAAGCGGTAGGATGTGTTTAAGTCATCATACGATCCTCTTTGGGAAGAAAAACAGATGATTATATCTGTTTTTTGTGGAAATTGGACTAGCAACAAGGAAATGAGCACTTCCCAGAGTTTTTCAAGGACCCAAAGTCCGTTATCGTAACGTTCCTCACATCATGTCTTATTGTTAGTAATAGTTAAATTTCTGTGCATGTCCAGTGATTAAACGGTTCTTCTCCTTCTCCCAGGTACATGTACAGCGATGAGATCGACCTGGAGGCAGACACGGTGCTGGCCACCCTGTATGCCGCCAAGAAGTACATCGTTCCTGCACTGGCCAAGGCCTGCGTCACCTTCCTGGAAACGAGCCTGGAGGCCAAGAACGCCTGCGTGCTGCTCTCCCAGAGCCGCCTGTTCGAGGAGCCCGAGCTGACGCAGCGCTGCTGGGAGGTGATCGACGCGCAGGCCGAGCTGTCGCTGTGCTCCGAGGGCTTCTGCGAGATCGACCTGCAGACGCTGGAGATCATCCTACGGAGGGAGACGCTCAACACCAAGGAGGTGGTGGTGTTCGAGGCGGTTATGAACTGGGCCACGGCAGAGTGCAAGAGACAGGGTTTGGGCCCCACAATCCGCAACAAGAGAGATGTCCTTGGCAAGGCGCTGTTCTTAGTGCGCATCCCCTCCATGAGCCTGGAGGAGTTCGCCGACGGGGCGGCGCAATGTGATATCCTGACACTGGAGGAGACGCACAATTTGTTCCTGTGGTACACGGCGGCTAAAAAGCCCGATCTGGACTTCCCCCTGACCGCGAGGGAGGGTTTGGCACCTCAGAAGTGCCACCGCTTCCAGTCCTCGGCATACCGGAGCAATCAGTGGCGCTACCGCGGCCGGTGCGACAGCATCCAGTTTGCGGTGGACAAGAGGATCTTTATCGCCGGTCTGGGGCTGTACGGGTCGAGCGGCGGCAAAGCCGAGTACAGCGTCAAAATTGAACTGAAGAGACAAGGGGTGACGCTGGCGCAGGCCTTTACGAATTTTGTGTCGGACGGGTCGAGCAGTACGTTTCAGGTGAGGTTCGAGCATCCTGTGCAGGTGGAGCAGGACGCGTTCTACACGGTGAGCGCCGTGCTGGACGGGAATGAACTGAGCTATTTCGGCCAGGAGGGCATGACGGAGGTGCAGTGCGGGAAGGTGACATTTCAATTCCAGTGCTCGTCCGACAGCACCAACGGGACCGGAGTACAGGGAGGACAGATCCCTGAGCTGGTGTTCTATGCGTAAGCTGCTCTGGACTGCTGATGGAAAATTGTTCGTCGCCTCCCAGCCTTCAAAGTAATGTAGCATTAAAGACACTCGACTAATGTCACACTAAATGGCCTGGTTAGTTCGCTGAGAGACTATTTTAAAAGCCAAGGAGCTGTTTTATCTTATTTAATTTAATGTTATTTTTTTAATTTAAATACTGGGTTAACGTTATTTGCTCTGACGCCTGTGTTCGAGGGCTGCGGCTGCTGTAGAAACAACATTCATGCAGTGATTTGTGGTTATGTAATCAAGCTGAGCTCCACAACTGGAAGTACAAAGTAGGGACCGCTTCAAATTGTGAGTCTATATACTATGTTGTTACCCTAGTCTGAGACACAATATTACACCGGGAGCAAACTTTATGTAGTGTTATGATTCTAAATGCAAAAATTAAAGTAGAAATCTTGTCAGAGTTGTTTTGCACTTCAGAGGAATGGCCTCAGAAACGTTGTGTCTTTTGTAAAATACAATTTAACTGTTAACAGCTTGAGGCTGTTAAAAGATGACCAGATGTGTTCTGTACAAGAATGCTTATACACTTGATGATGAAACATAAAGGTTATAATGTGATTGAAGCTGCAGATGTCACATCATTACGAGCGAGGGAGTGGGGATTAGAAGGGCTGCAGCGCCCTCTGGTTACTGCAGGGTGAACTACACCTGAGGGTTTGTTTTTTTAATGGGAACATGAGGTTCTTGAAGCTGTGGGTGGATTACTGTACAGTACCGGGGTCCAAGGAGTCAAGGGGGGGGCCCCGAGCAAGAGCATCTTTTTATTTTAAAGTGACAAAAGAAGGGATGCTTCTATGGTGTTTTTATCCAGATCCTTCCATATCGAGCATCTGCTGATACAGTTTTGCTAATTTTCACCAATAAGCTTTAGCTAAAGCTCCATTAAATTTACTAAAGGAACTTAAATATGTTCCTGCTTTACAGGTTTCTATAATATTCAGCACAGTATATGACAGTATGATATCTGTGGAGAGAGGAGTGTCTGTGTGGACTTGCATATGATTCAAACAGCCTCTTTTCATCTCCATGACTCTTTCAAGTTCCCCCCAACATTATACAAGTGCAATATTAAATCCCTGGAGTACTTTTAAGTCATTTCATCAAGCAAATATGCCAAACGTTCTTCTCTGCTTCCAGCTTCGTAAATGTGAAGATTCACAGGTTTATTTAAAAAGATGACATTTGAAGACGTCACCATGAAACCATGGCAATCATTTGTCTATTTTCTGGCTATATATAGACTAAATGATCCCTCCATAATTGGTAAAATAACATAGATTAATCGATAATAAGCAGTAGTTGCAGCCTCGTTTGCAACAATTACCTATCTACATAAAAGACATCTGCCAGCATCGGTTTACCTTGCCGACTGAAGTAGTTATCTATGCTCTTTTCAAAGCCACCAGACTCCATTGACAGAAACAGTGATTTTACTTTTTGCTTTGAAGAGAACATATATGGATGCAACAGCTTCAGTTTCCCGATAGTAAAGTCTGTTTCACACCGAGGTAAAGCGGTGAAAATAATCTAAATATAGCGTACACCTAAACAAAACACCTGAACTATCCCTTTAACTCAACAGAGTCTTGCGTAGTGAACAAGGTGAAGATGAGTGAAGTGCGTACCTATAGCCGGGGCGTTGATGCACAGCTCTCTGGACAGAACGAGGAAGGTTCTTCCCAGCACGTAGACGTTAACCTGTGGAGGAGAACAACAGTTTATTTAAAGTGATGGACAGCAAAGATAAGACGAGTAAAAGTGTGTGTCAGAAGAAGAAATCCTTGTGCTGCCAGTTAAGTCGGATTTTCTAACTGGATTTGTGTGTTTACGTGATCCTGTATGTCCCAAGTGGCTCCAGGAGCCATTAGACCCGTTCAAAGCCACTTAAAGAGTTACAGCTGGAGCATCGGTCTGAAATTAAGATGCCGGGTATGATTGATGATGACTGGTGTGTTTGAGAGAGGAAGAACAGACTGTTAGGACATGAAATAAGGCCGCTGCGTCACCGGCAGGTTAAGTGTTGCGGTTACATAATCGACCTGAAGGTTGCAGAACGTTTCACTTCAATATGTGTGATTAAAAGCTGAGCTGTGGGCCATTTCAAGGGATTTTTTCGCCCTCATACAGTCTCTCACAGCTCTTTCTATTAATTTATAATCAAAATATCCGCCGCCCTCTGCACTCTCTCTTCCTGTATTGTTTTCCCCTGAGTCTAAATTACAGATCTGAGTGATACACCAGAGTGTTTGGACAGTTTTATTGGCTCTCTGCACGGATATTTCTGTGCACTATCATAAAAAGATGACCTTTTATCTCAGTTATTAGATATCTTTGGTGGACTGGTGGACTGATTTACCTGCACACCAGAGTTTTAAATCACCTAAAGTGTGACCTTTAACAGACATCTGCCCTGTACTGACTGCACTTCTCCGAAAATAGCACAAAAAATGAAGATTTCAGAAAAGTTACAAAAGGATTATTTTGATAACCGACTTGAGCTTTGAGGTTAATAGTACGTTACAACTGGAAAAACTACTGACTAAATGACTGTTTGCCTTAAAAAAGGTGACGTCGTTATTTATCTCAAGGCTTTTGCGAACGTAACATTTCAGCTTCAATAATTGCTTGTATTTTTTAAAATTTGACTAACAAGCATCAGAGAGTAATAACTTCATTAGGCCTTGATATTGAGAACTGACCAAATTCTTTGATTTTAAACAGATATTCCCTGATTTAAACTTTTAACTTTGGCAATTTTAGAGCTGAAACGACTAGTCGATTAATTGCAAAGTCGATCGATTGCAAAGTCGATCGATTCACTTCAGTTTCAGTCATTTTAAGCAATCCTGGCTGCTCTAATGTGACGTTTTGCTGCTTTTCTGTTGTGTTATATATGATAATAAACTAAAAATCTTTGGGTTTTGGACCGACTGTCGGATAAAACAAGGGAAGTTCAAGTTGCTGCATTGGGCTCTGGGAAATTGTAATGTGTATTTTTCACGATTTTTTAGACAAAACACTTGCAACTAACAATTACTTTCATCGTCAATTAATCTGATGATTATTTTCTCAGTTAATAGTTTAGTTGTTTGGTCTATAAAATGTCAGAAAATTGTGAAAAATCAGTGGATCAGTGTTTCCCAAAGCCCAAGATGACGTCCTCAAATGTCTTGTGTTGAATGAGCAAATTAGAACATGCTTCCTCAAAATAAAAGGTAGAACATTTTCAAACAATATCGAGTGTTAAACTTGATAAATTTGGGGTAATGAAACGTTTCCATTTCAAACGTTGTGGTTCAGGATCGTATGAGGAAGTGTAAACGAGGCTGAGCAGCAAACTAGAGGCCTGGTTTGCTGCAGGATGTTGGAGGAGGATGAGGGCGAGTGTGTCATCGGGGTTATCACGCCGGCACCTCCCCTCACAGATGTTTCATTGTATTTTACCCCACAACACCTCCAGAAGGCTGGGCAGTAAATTCTGACCCACCTCCCCCCCTCCGCCGCTCTATCTCCTGAAAGGATCTAAGGATGAACACTGTTGAATAACAAAGCCACAGGGCTGCACATCTATCAATTTCTCCACAAATTATCAGCATTACAGCCCAGAATTAGGTTTGGGTGTCTGAAAGCAGAAGGGGCAGTGAAAGCTGCAGGATCAGGTCGTGAATTGGGGGGTCAGATCTCTGTCATTCCTTCAGACTGACTCTCCAGACCTCCAGGGTGAGGGTGAGGGTGAGGAGCAGACAGACGGACGGACTCTCGCTCTCTCAGCCCCCCTCTGGAGTCGGCCAGGGACGCAGATGCTCCTTTGCTATTCTGGGAAGTGGATTCCAGCGAGGAATTTATACACAAAGGCAGAAACGGTGGCGAGGCTTTAAAGCAGGACGGCGTGATTACAGATAAAACAAAAGATGTTGAAACTCAGGAACAAAATCAACACTTTAAAGCTGCACTAATCCGTAGTTTTATATTATATCAACAATGGATCAAATGATTATGTGGATTCTACAGAGCGATTTACCATCTTACAGCTCGATGTCTTGGTTTATGACCTGCAACATGTGACTCACCCAATATAAAACACTTCCTGTTCTTAACTCCTTCTGGTTAAGGCTGGCCCACACTAAAGGATTTTCCACACATAACAACATGTTCTGTTCAATTTAACAGTTTTGTTCCTATAGTGTGTGGAGAGCAACGATTTGGCCCAAACAGCAACAACACCAAACACTAACAGATTCATTCATCAACAACAAGAGTCACGACTAAGAATAAATGAAAATCTCGTAAAATCTGGCAATCAAGCGTGACTTTATTGTAAACAAACACAGCGGACGACGGGCAGGAAGAATTAGTGATGTTAGGTTTTACTTTGTGCTGAAAATTGACGAAGGATGGATGAAGTCATGGAGACACGTTAGATAAACACTCAAATCAACAAGTTGCTCCATTTCTGAGCTCCATCTCACTACTACTTTATGCTTCACGTTTAGCATTAGCTCATGCATTAGCCGCGGCCGCCATGACAGCGGTGGTTGACCTTCCTTTTTCAGTTTGCTTGGTTCTCTATTGGCTATCGTTCTTTCCCACGTGACTGCGTCATCGGCTGTCCACGGGGTTCCCCACACACAACAGGATATCCCATCGTAGATATTGAACATGTTTAATATTTACGATTTGAAATCGGTGCGTCCAGGATGTAAAAACACTCTTAACATGCCTCACACCACAGGAACATCTGGAACCATCAAACAATCTGGGCTTTGCTGATCATCGTTGGGAGAGGAGGCGCAAAATCACCTTGATTCTCGTGTTGTATGTATCTGCATTATCTAACAGTCAGTCTAAAGCCCAAAGACATTCAGATTACCGTCATATAAACACAAAGAACAGCAGCAAATCTGCACAACTGAGCAGCTGGAACCAGAAGGATTGACTCTTAAGTCAAAAATGACTGAAATATTGAATCGATTGTGTCAATCAACAGTATCAGTCAGTCAACGTGATCAGATCACTACAACAAGATGAACTAAAAACCACCAAAAATATGTATTAACCGAGTTAAAATGTCAATGCACCAATGGATTCTTTTTTTTTTTTAGTTTAATATGATGCCAGTATCTTCACTCTAGCTTTAAAACTGAGCCCGCTACAACCACGGAAAGATCGATTGCGTTAATGCCTAAGAGAAATAAAAAAGAAATGAGTGCTAAACTTTGACAGCCCTTCAAATGTCAGCATCATTCAGCATGAAAAAGCATTAAAAAACTACTAACTGACGAAAGAAATCTTCAAGTAATCCACTAAGAGGGGGCAGCCCTAGCAAAAATGCATGTTATCAAGTTCCCATATCTCAGCATTTACTTTGGTGAGAACAACGTTATCATAAAGGATAAAAATAACGGGCAAAACGTCGCTTAATTTATTACTTTTTATGAAATCTCTGAAAAAACAGTGTTGTTCCAAACTGGATTAAAAACTGTCTGAAAGGAATACGATCGACCCGGACACCTCATTAGAAAGCTACGGTGATGACGAAGCGATTGCAAGTTAAAGTAAGTCTCTACACCAGAGCGTTCCGGAGATATTCTAAAAAGAGTAACTAAAGTACTTTTCTGTCGTAAACGACAGCGTCGACCCCGGGGGGTTAACGAAAATCTATATAACTTTACATTGAGTCTAATATCTTTATGTATTCATGCAGCACAGCAGAGTTTTGTAAAACACCCACAAACTGCTGAATTTGAAACTTTTCTTCTGATATCAGAATTAGTGTGACTGAACGCTGAGCTCGAGTCTTTAAATTTAATTTAGTCATCAACTTTGAAGTGCCGGCGGCGGAGCTGCTTGTAGGTGAAATGGAGAAGCGGAGTAGTAGAATATAACCCTCCTCCCGTCTCCACCGCAGCGCTAAGTGAAACTTTCCGGGGTCGAAGGGGTCAAAACTCAAAGCGTTAGACGATCAAAAACACGGCGCGGTTACTCGATACTTCACGGCCGAGTCTCAACAGGTGGAAGAGAAGAACTTTCAATTAAAGGACTGAGTGTGACTGAGGAAAGCTCCACTTACATTAGAGAGCATCAACAACTCTCCTGAAGACAGAAGCTGCTGTCAACAAGTCAACAAGTCTTCGGCTGCACTGAGGAAGATCTGATGCTGATATCTGACACATAAAAACCTGCTTTCCTGCTTAGTTCAATTAAAGTTTACGTGGATACTCTGCCCCCCCCCCCCCTCTCTCCGAAATATAGGATTGTACGAAGCCCCCCTAAGACCTCTAGGAGAAATTTTACCTAACTCGAAGGAACGAGTTCCTTTATCGAGGGAATAAGTTCCTACCTCGAGGGAACAAGTTAACTTACTCGAGGGAACGAGTTACTAACTCGAGGGAACGAGATACCAACTCGAGGGAACGAGTTACCAACTCGAGGGAACGAGATACCAACTCGAGGGAACGAGATACCAACTCGAGGGAACGAGATACCAACTCGAGGGAACGAGATATCAACTCGAGGGAACGAGTTACTAACTCGAGGGAACGAGATACCAACTCGAGGGAACGAGATACCAACTCGAGGGAACGAGATACTAACTCGAGGGAACGAGTTACTAACTCGAGGGAACGAGATACCAACTCGAGGGAACGAGATACCAACTCGAGGGAACGAGTTCCTAACTCGAGGGAACGAGATACCAACTCGAGGGAACGAGATACTAACTCGAGGGAACGAGTTACTAACTCGAGGGAACGAGATACCAACTCGAGGGAACGAGTTACTAACTCGAGGGAACGAGATACCAACTCGAGGGAACGAGTTACTAACTCATAGGATTGAATGTTCACACAACAACCTTTCTGGATCAAATGCTGCTGACACACTGTTCAACTTAAAATAAAATAAAAGTACAGCAATGTCTCTTACTGAAACCTAAACCAGTGAGCAGTCTATTTCCACACAGCTTTATATGAAGATAAACCAGGAACGTGGGAGAAAAGCTCAACATGTGTCTTCTTTAAAATCTTTAATCCTCCAAAAGAAACACGGAGTGCAAATTATGCCTAAAATATTTTCAAATTACAACTGAAAGATCAACGCTGCAAAAAAAACTACACACAACACTACGTCAACATCTGTCCAGAGATAACTGTAGAATGCAACATTGGTACGTTTTTCTTCATAAGGCCATATAATACGAACTCAGCAGCTGTAACCTTCGGTCGTGCGGACAAATAACGTACGTCGTTCATAGAGTTCGGCATGGCCAGAGGGGTCCCCTTGACCTCTGACCTCCAGAAATGTGAATGTAAATGGGTTCTATGGGTACCCACAAGTCTCCCCTTTACAGACATGCCCACTTTATGATAATCACATGCAGTTTGGGGCAAGTCATAGTCAAGTCAGCACACTGACACACTGACAGCTGTTGTTGCCTGTTGGGCTGCAGTTTGCCATGTTATGATTGGAGCATATTGTTTTATACTAAATGCAGTACCTGTGAGGGTTTCTGGATCAATATCTGTCATTGTTTTGTGTTGTTAATTGATTGCCAATAATAAATATATATATACATTTGCATAAAGCAGCATATTTTTCCTCTCCCATGTTGATAAGAGTATTAAATACTTGACAAATCTCCCTCTAAGGTACATTAAGAACAGATAAAAACTGAAGGATTTATTTGCAATTAATTGTGATTAACTAGGACAATCGTGATTAATCGTGATTAAATATTTTAATTGATTGACAGCCCTAACAAAACTACTTTGTTTAGGTTTAGGCAACAAAACTACTGGGTTAGGTTTAGTATAAAAAACATCAACAAATATAATCAGACTCAATTACGACTGTTATTGATTGTGAAAGTATGATGGGAAATGAAGCAATAAGGACTTTTCTTACTAGGGCTGCCCTCTCTTGATTAATCGGTCGTTTTGGTCTTAGTTGACTAAGAGTTCTTTAGTCAATTTTTATGCTTTTTCATGCTGAATGATTTATTTCCAAGAAACTTATGAGCACATCTCTGGTAAACTCAAGATTTAAAGTGGTGCTTTTGTGGAGAAATTCAGTTTCACAGAGTTTGTCGACTAAACTAATCGATTAGTCGACAAAAGTGTTAGTCAACTAAGAATTTCTGTGGTCGAGGACAGACCAATTTCCTAGGGAGGAGAGGATTCTGTTTAAAAACCTTCCTTCATGGCCTGAGAAGACCCCTGACAGACCGAAACAGCGTCTGCAGGATCGTCTTCACGCTCGCCTTCCATCTGTTGCTCAGAGCTCTGCATGTGTGCAGACAGAGATATGTATGTGGAAAACATTCAGAGCATGTGATTGAATGAATAAAATGTGGAAAGCTCATCACATTAGCAGCAGGAAACAGCTGATATTGATCTCGCCCTCCCCTCCCCGGACCAATACGCTTATTCTACGTGATTAACTTTTGTGGCTCAGCAGACTGACAAAGCTCCCCATTCATCCCAACAATGCAGAGCAGAACCAAGTGGCCCTGGGTGTGGATCCATACGGAGAAGTGATTGGTGGAGTACCGCCGCTCGCCGCCCTACAGCCGCAGCCGCCGCCACAGCAGCAGCAGCAGCAGCAGTCTAAATGCTGGACATTAATAACCCTCGACAACCCCACCCACCCAAAACCCCACTCCAAATCCACTCCCTGCCTCCTCATGCCGGGGTGTGGACAGTGGAGGAGGGGGGGGCGTCCGGCTCCTCCAGGACAGCTGGGTGCATAAAAATAAAAGCCTCTGACCAGCTGTGACTCTGAGAAATGTCCCACCACCACCTCCTCCTCCTCATCCTCATCCTCCTCCTCCAGCACCACCACACCCCTGACTCACTGTGAATCGGCTGCCATTAACTATGCAGACAAATGGAGGGCTTTCTAAATTTACACACACACGTACGACTCAGGTTTAATTACACGGGCGAAAGTCTGAATGCAAGACGACTGCAGGACCGAGTGGTTGGGCAGAGATGCATGATGGGATTTGTGGTAGCAGTGTGTATTTAAGTGGCTGCTGTAACCGGGTGGGCATCAGCACACATTAGAGACAGAATTAAAGAGTTCAAAGTCTGGAAAAGTTATTTTAACTTCAGTTTTTACAACCTTATTTTCACAGGTTTCTGGAATGAATCAATGGAAATAAATACTCAACAGTCGATTCATCTAAAAACTAAAATAATCTGCAAATACTTTGATAATCCATTCATCATTTAAGTCAATTTTCAAGCAAATATTGTATGGTTTAATCTTCCAAAGTGTGAAAATTTGCTTCGTCTTTTTGTCTTACATTATACTAAATTGAATATTTGGGGCTTTTAGACTGTTGGTCAGACAAAAACCAGACATTTGAAGACATTGTGATGAACATTATTCCCTGTTTGCTGATAAATCAAGAAAATGAATCAGCAGATTAATCGATAACGACATGATAACCGTTAGTTACAGCTCGACTGTAGTCTTGAAACTTACCTGCAGGATGTCACTGAAGTCCAGCAGCATGTCTGAGAGGAACTGGTTAAGGAAACTAAACCAAAAGAATCACAGTTAAACAAATACTTGTAATAACAATGAGAGACAGAAAGGTCAGACGACATATAAAGTCCATCTAATTTCCTATTTTAGAGTCCACGCTGGACAAACAACATAAAACTTAGCTTAAAGTTTACTTCAATTTGTGACCTTTTTAGGTGCAATCACACTACTGAGCATACTCAACACCTGGTAAGAACTAGTACTGTACTGGTAAGCCAGGGTCTTTGTATTAAATGACTGATTTTAGGATTAGACGATCACAAAAGCTGCGATCACGTACACGCATGATTCCATGCATGCACACAACCTCACAAACACTTGACCTCCACGCCAAATTTCAGCCTCCAGGGGTAAAAACTGTGGCCGCCAAAGTGTGGGGAAATGTTTGTGGACCAACCGACTAACCGACCGATAGAGCGAGCTAAAACAGATTTTTGTAGGCCAATCAGGAAGTCAGCATCGCTCTGGTTCCCTCGACTAAAACCCAGTGGGATTGTTCCATCTGGTTTTGGATTATTGCAGAAAATAAACTCTATGGCAAAATACAAGTTTATGATACACGTTTTGTTCAGCAAGATAATCTCCACAAATGAACACCACTTTATGATTTTTGAAGTGTGAATGCAATCACCAGAAGTAAAAAGCTAACGTTGGGCTATAAACGAACTACACGAGTCGACGTGATGACGTTTAGTCGTCTCATTTAGCCACTTGTTAGCAACCGCCTTTTTTAAGACACAAAGAGTGTGTTCCAATCCACGTACTTCCAGAAGTACACTTCAACGTAGTGCAATGTAGTGCACTCTGTTCTCACTTGAGTAGTGGGTAAATTTCAACGGGGTAGGATCGTCTCAAATCGAATACTCTGCGGCGCACTGACCGGAAATGACGATCGCAACATTTGATATTTGATTACTGGGTTTTAGGACTCATTCCTGCAGCACTCTATAGAGCTGCAGCTAATAAAGCATCTGTCAGTAGTGTGACCGGATATTTATGTTATTTTTCATTACATTTTTGTTAATTATTGAACATAATTCAGCAGCTCAGATCATACTGAGGCGACATTACAATGAGTAAAGTAACTTGGATATATTTGACAGCAGAATAGCTCTGCTTTAAGAGGTTTTCTTTGATGGTTTTCTATAATTTTATGAATAGATTGTGTATAATATATTTGCAGAGGAGTGTCATCTGGTGGATCTGGTGTGGCAGAAAGCTTTGGGGAAGATTTATACAACCTCTTTTTATCTCCAGCAGGAACAAAATACTACTAATAGTCAGGTTAACCTGTAAAATACGTCTTAAAAAGAGACGAAACAACCAAAGAATGAGGCGCTCTGGTAGGTCGGTTGTTTCCTAATCTGACGGTTAGCAGTTTAGTGTCTGAATCCAGTGACTTCCGCCTTCTTCTCAACAGTTTTAACATTTAAACATCTGCTCTCAAGCCTTCATTTTCATATAAAAGACACTTGAATATCTTTGAAGTGTATTTTATGAGTCTCCACCTGCACAGCGGTGATGATGATATAAAGACGTTCAGGCAGCTGTGTGGCAGTAAATCTAATGAGACACTGAAGCGTCACCTCCGACCAGACGGCTCTTCTAAATATACTGACGGACCCGCCGCCTCCCCCGCTGTGACCTCACACACACACGCACACACACGTCTGCCTCGTCAGCCTCTGGACATCCCACCCTCCCTCCCAGTGACCGGCCCCCGCTTGGACAACGCCGGTCTCCGTGGCGACGGGTGCACCTGTCTCCGGGGCTGCCAGGGTGGATTAGCGGGGGCTCCTCTGAAAAAGGCCTCACAATGGAATTAGCAGCAGCAGCAGCAGATGAAATGGAAAAGATAATCCTAGCGCACGCCGTCTGGAGATTACAGGAGATTCCCTTAATCAGGAAAATAAACGACAGCAGGTCCTTCAACACATCTGGGTCCACTGAGGCGGGGAGACAAAAGGACGATCCCAATAACTCGCGGTTAAATCTAAATAGAGGAATGGATGTTTAAACTGAGGAGGCGGTCACATGCTGCCTTTAGAGAGCTGAATAAGTATCTGCATCCTTCTTTGACGCTTTGCACATCTGTACAGACCTCAAGCTTTGTGAACTTTGACTAATTCTGGCGCTAAACGTCACAGCATCTCCTCGGCTACACAACAAAACTGGGCCTCTCTCAGTGGTTTCGTACATAAACTGTAAATAAAGATGGACGACATGAAAGCTCCCCAAAAAGTGAAGCCAAAACATCTGGATCGCCCCCTAGTGGCTGGCTGCAGTATAGGTCATAACGCCCGCCTCCTCCATGTTAGCAGATGGGACGTGGGCCAAACTAAAAAAGTGACTGATTTGGAGGTCGATTATCAAGGTAACGGTCGAAGCTTCGACCTCGAGCCTCGAGACTTGGAGCTTTTTTTAGGTGTCTAAAATATGTTTAGCTGCTGCCCCCGTCCGACCCCACTTCGAAACATCCAAACTATCCCTTTAAAAAATTAATACACTTAAGAAAGCAACTTGACTAAAAGAGGCAAAGATGCAGAAGGTTTATGGGGAAGCAGGACTCAACAAATGCAGTATGAATAATTTACTTATTTATCGAGTCTCTGCATGATGACTGCCACAGCTGGACCGTGAGCTGATTGACGGGGTAATAACATGTTTTCTATATTTGATTGTTTTTATGGATACACACAGTTTTGTGTCAGTTTTTGGGATAATTTCTCTCTGAAGAAAAGAGGAAGGGACAAATAAAGAAGCAAAAAGCAGAGAGGAAAGGGAAGCATGATGAAGGTTGAAGGAAGGTCGGAAAGACAAAAAGGTGGATGGAAGCAAAGACGTTAAGATGCAGTCTGAACGGCGGTATGAAACCCCAACCGTCCGGTTGCTCCTCGTTAAATTAAACTCCAGCTTTAGACGGATGCTTCCTTTGACACTCTATTCTCCTTCTGCCTTCGTCTTTGTCCTGATTCTCCCCTGCGACAACGTTACAGACTCACCCAGCTGTGGAAAAGGAAGTGAGCGGAGCTATTTTTACCCCGGCCTCACTCCTACAAAACATGCACACACACACACACAAAAGCCCGGTAAACAATGCAGCAGGAAGGCATTACACCCTCCTCGCCATGCTCTCATTGGGTAAACCTATCCCCGGCCGCCCTGCGCCACCGTTACATAACACAATCATCCTCGGAGGCGAAGTGAGTCAGGAGCAAACCGAGAGCGGCACGAAAACCAAAGAGCCGCCCCGCTTTATGAAAAAAGGATGAACCTAAAAGTCCCATTATCCCCGACAATGACACATCGCTCTCGACTTCAATAAGCTGCCGTTAGCAGATTATGAAACATTAAGAAAGGCGGCGACGGGCGGCCCCGGCCTCTGCTGGCTCACATCAAAAGTAACCTGCGCACTTTGATGTGCCGCCCGCCATCAGTTTAAGATGCAGGTTTGCAAAATTTAACCTGCAACTCTGTCTCAGCTGACGCCGAACTTTTGCTCAGCGATTAGACGTGCGATCAAAAGAAAAGTGTCTCCTCGTGCATGCAGGAAACGCAGCTCCACACTTTGATCAGGTTTCCTGTCAGAGGTGACGTTTAATCAGACTGACTGCTCAAGTGGCCCAGATTGTTTTTGCATTGTTTATTTCTCTATTAACTTGCTCGTGGCATGTAGAGCAGAAACAATTAGTGGTCAATCATGGTCTAAATTCCATGTTGAATGTACTTTCTAGGTCATTAAACATTCGCAAAAACATGTTGATAAGAAAACAAACAGTAAGGATACGTGGCGTTCCCTCGGTTCGGCAGACCAGGTAGAGACACGCGGCGATGATGTGGGCGGTCTTGCGGCCGTTGGTCAGGTGTTTCTGGAGCGCCATCTTGTAGAAGTTCAAGGCCGTGTCCAGACAGTGCTTGTTCATCTGCAGCTGGTGACCCAGGGAGTTGATGTTATGTCTCGCTGGAGGGACGCACAAATAAAAAAAAGTGTCAGTTCACAGAATGTTTGAGACATTTTTCCATTAAAACGTGTTCAAGTATTCAGCAACACATCTGCTCTTATCATTAATACAGGAAAGAGGAAAACAAGCAGTATATTTAAGCAGAGACGATTCAGATTTATCCTCTAGATGCATGAACGCACTCGTAAACGTAAATTTCAGGGACTATTTTAACATTTCTGAAAAAATTAAATAAATAAATCCAAAAAATTCTTGTGTACAGAAAAAGAAGTTAAAGTGTCATGATCATCTAATTTGACATAGTGAAAAAAATTAAATAAATAATAATAAATTAATTTATGAATTAAATTAAATTAAAATAGAAAAGAATTTACATTTCTTTCGTACAGAAAAGGAAGTTATGGTGTCATGATCAGCTAATTTGACATAGTGAAAAATATATTAATTAATTTAGTTTAATTTAATTTAATTAAAATTAACATTTCTTGCCCACAGAACAAGAAGGAGTCATGATTATCTAATCTGACACAGTGAAAAAAAAAATAAAAAAAATAATAAATTAAATTAAATTAAATTAAATTAAAATGCAAAAAAAATTACATTTCTTGCGTACAGAACAAGAAGTTAAGGTGTCATGATCATCTTATCTAACATAGTGAAAAAATAATAATAAAAATAAAAATTAATTAATTAAATTAAAAAAATTAAAAAAAAAAAAAAATAATTAAAAAATTTAAATTAAATTAAATTAAAATGTAAAAGAATTAACATTTATTGCATACAGAAAAGAGAAGTTAAGGTGTCATGATCATCTAATTTGACAGTAAAAAAATAAATAAAATAAATAAATAAAATTAAAATGTAAAAAAATTAACATTTATTGCACACAGAAAAATAAATTACGGTGTCATGATCATCTAATCTGACAAAGTGAAAAAATAGTAACAAAAAAATTAAATTAAAATTAATAAATTAAATTAAAATGTAAAAGAATTAACATTTACTGCGCACAGAAAAATAAGTTAAGGTGTCATGATCATCTAATTTGACATAGTGAAAAATAAATAAAGAAATAAATAAATAAAATTTAAAAAAATTACATTTCTTGCATACAGAACAAGAAGTTAAGGTGTCATGATCATCGATCGACTGCGATACTAGCGCGCACCCTACAGCTGCATTCCAGAGTAGAAGAGTAATATACTGTAGATCAGACAGGCAAAACGAGAAAGCACTGTATTCAGGTGAAGGAGAACTTTATTTTAAGTCTTAGTTTGATGCAAAGTTTTGTACATTAGCAGGAATGTAGCAGCACAACATGGAAGTGAAAGCAGTGCTCGGTTTATTTAAATGTGAAAGTGCAATAAAAGTATTTTGTCCCTAAAATCAATGAACAAAGCAAAAGTGAGTATGACTCACATACCACCGCTCACTGCTTGACCCCTACTAAAGTAGGGCCAAAGGTTTTGCCCTTTTGGAAAAAATTTTAAATGTTGGGCACCCTGGACTTCAAACCCTCAAAAGGCACAACTACACCACACTGTCAACCATCTGACCAACTCTGAAGTTCCTAAGTTAAATAGTTTCCGAGTTCTGCTCCGGAAACAAAAGTGTGACACGCGAACGGACGGAAGGACGGAAGGACGGAAGGACGGAAGGATGGAAGGACACGCGGAGCGCTATATACCCCCGACTACGTTGTCGCGGGGATATAATAATCTTGATCCCAATATTGATCAAAATAATCATGATGTCATTTTGGTTGGTATTTATTTTATTTATTTTTTTCGTTGTGATTTATTATCACTATTTACTTTGTTTCTCTTTTTTATTTATTTATTTATTATTATTATTAATTTATTTCTTTTTTTCATAGATTATTATTTTTATAGATTATTTTCTATTATTTTTTTATTATTATTCATATTCTATTTTTTTATTCTTTTCTTTCTATTTTCTTACTTTATCTCTAATTTTATTTAATTTTTTATTTATTTATAAATAATTTATTATATAATATAATTAATTTATACTTATCTTCTCTCCTAATATAAGTATAAATAAACATGTTATTTCTAATTTATTTATGGACATTGAGGGGATGCCGAAGCTCACGGACTGCCTCCTAACGACACTTATGACCTTGTTGTGTCTTAAAACATGTGATTGTGCTGCTCGACTGTACCTGTTGAAAGGAAATAAAAAGAAGTTAAAAAATAAATAAATAAATAATGGTGATGATCATTTTGGCCATTACCAGCCCTAAGATGAGCTCAACATGTTGAATATCGTCATACACAGACGTGTGTGTGTGCGTGCGTGCCGGCTGTGACAGTCTCTGAGCTCATCGCGTCTCGTCATGCTTTCAACATCAGCATAACACACACACACTCATACACACTCATCCTAACCACGTCTGGATCGCCGTTCTCTGTTCTGAATAAATCTCTCATCATTCCAGTTGAGACGTGAAAGACGATAAAACGTCATTTAAGAAAACAATCTCACCACAACGTCTATTTAGTAGCGCCTCTGGAGCTTTGGATTAAATCTCACGGATCTTCTTCAGCAGATGAAAACTGCCCCAGTTGTCACAGAAATGTAGAAGTTCACACTTTCAAGACAACGTGGAGGAGAAGTCGCTTAAAGTGCTCAGAAAAACTACAAATCTACTATTCCATGGAAACAGGGCAACTTCATGGTTGCGTCTGAAATTCCACACCAACATACCATTTATTACGCTGAGACAGGATCTGACATTTTTTAGTACGACCGAAACCGTAGTATGAAACCAATAGTACACGGATTGCGTACTATTTCCAATGAAATATTACAGTAATGCGGTAGTGACGCCAACGTTCATAACGGACAGCTCTGTAACGTCAGTAACGCTTCAACTTAACTGCAAGTATAAGATTTCACTTTGCTAATCGTAATGTAGTTTTTAAATTAGTTCAGACTTTCATTATTCTAAACGAGTTGTTTTGGTCGCAAGAGGTTAGCACAGGTTACCATGGTTACGCATCTCCAACCGGAAAGGAGGCTCTCGGGAAGAGACGGCATTAATTAGTGCGTCCGAAAAAAAGACACATACTAGTGTTTATTCACACAAAAGTATGTTGAACACATGTTGGGTAGGTAGTGCATAGTATGCCATCTGTTGATGAAGATCATGATGATTTGGTCAAAAGTTCCAGAACACCTACTAAATGGACGTTGATTTCAAGGTCGAGGAAGAACTCTGAACCTGTCGATAACAGCCGGCTAAGTTTGGCCTGGTACTGTAATCGCAAATTAATATTTATCTGACAGATGCTGAGATTCTTTCACCGCCCCTCTTTTGCCACAAACACACACACACTTTGTCCTATACTTGTGAGAACCACCACAAGGCCCTGACACACCAAGTAAGGGCAGTTTGGGGCCGTCGCTGAGCGTCTGTCAGCCTTGTTTTTGCGGTGTGTCCCGCACCGTCGGCTCTAGTCGGCCCCTGTCTGAGGTTTTTGGGCCGATTCAGCATGTTGAATCATCGGTGGAGCTCATCGGTGAGAGAAAATCACTCTGATTGGCTGTTCAACTTAAACAAATCAGTGCACGAGAAGAGAAACGGACGAGAGGAAAGCGAGCCAACGAGTAAAGTAAAGAGGAAAAACACTGAGTGGTGAGTGAGAGTTGTGTGAAAATGGTCGGCAAACGGCGCTTTGTTTCTTGTAACGCATCATAACAACGGCTTGTATATCCCCCGTCCTCGGCCTTCCTGTTTCCCTTTTTGAATGACGAATACAGACTACCGCCGCCTGCTGGTGTGGAGAGTTACTTCCTCTTTCAGACGAGCAGAACACGTATGTGTTAACCGGCCGTCGGCTGTAGTCTTCGCGGTGTGTTCAAATGCAACTTGTCGGCGAACACAAAGGCGACTTGAGTCGACGGTCGGCCTTCAACGCCGCTAGTTCTCCGATGTCGGCTTGGTGTGTCTGGGCCTTTAGACAACTATCGACTATCGACAAATCAGCGAGCATCGTAGGTGCTGCAGGATAATTCTGTTCCCTGTGGACAGAGCCAGGCTAACCGTTCCCTCCGTTTCCAGTCTTTATGCTAAGCTAAGCTAAACCAACTGCTGGCTGGAGCTTCATATTTACCGTGTCGTCATGAGAGCGGGGTCAATCTTTCTATCTAACTCTCAACAACAACATTAACAAGTACATTTCCCAAAATCTTTACCTATTCCTTTAAAGAATAATGACCTCTGCAGTAGTTTCAGACATGCCGGCGGGTCCAGCTTTCAGAAAACACTTTCCTGATAACAAATCTTGTAGAAACTAAGCAACATTATTTAGTGTCCAAGGAGTAAAAGATCTGCCTCTTTAGCTGCTAAATGTTCCACTTTCTTCACCAGATAATCTCTAACTGGGTCCGTCTGCTGTTTAGAGCTGAGCAGCGGGTTTATCAGAGCATGTTTGATTGTAAATTAAACCAAAATTAACCAAAACTGTGAGCTAAAAGAGGCCAAAAAGCTCAACAGAGCCGCAGCGACGGTGATAATAATAATAATAATACGTTTATTTGTAGAGCACTTTTCGAGCACAAAGTGCTTTCCAAGGAAATCCACATAATGTACAACAGAATACACTGAAACATAAATAATTAAATTAAAACAATAGAACAAGCATATACATATTCATACAGTTACATATGCACATATATACACATCAGCACACAAGCAAACAAAAGACTCAAATTCATCTGATTGAAAAGCCTTTTTATAAAAGTGGGTTTTAAAAGTTGTGATAATTCTCACTACGAGCGACTCTTTTCACATTACAGTCATTTGATTCATTGTTAATATTAAAAATAACTAGAATCACATATATATATCTGGCCTCACATTAACATATTCACATACCTTCCAGCTCTACATCTAGATTCATGAGGAATCAGACGCTCAGTTTTTACTGCAGCTCCAGTTTGTGATTCAGACCAAAGTGTGTTTTCGCACATAAATCTCGCTTTTTTTTTTTTTTAAAAGCTACATTTAAATTCCAGTCATCGCGTCCACACACTGCAGCGCGCCGTGCAGCGATTCATGAGGGACCGGTGATACATTATAGTCCAACACAAATACAGGAAGAGGTGGGTTTGTGCTCCCAGATATGAATCAGTCGGCGGCGGTGAAGAGACGGAGGAGGAGGAAGAGGAGGAGGAGGTGCAGACGGCCGCTGGGGAAACTTTGTGGAGGACAGAAAGAAAGAAGAAGAGCTGTTCGTCTCTTAGAGACGCCTGCAGACGGTCATAAATCTACACACACAGCGTGACAAGGCTATTCCCTCTGCAACCACGGCTAACACACACACACACACAACTAAACCTGAGCTTCACACAAACACACAGTTTAACACATCCTTTTCTCTCACACACACACAAAAGAATACACTTTGGGGAATCTTTGAGACGATCGATATCACTCTCATGTCTGTACAATAAATATGAAGTTATAGCCAGCAGCCAGTTAGCTTAGCTTAGCATAAAGACTGGAAACAGGTGGAAACGGTTAGCCTGGCTCTGTCCAAAGGGAACAAAACACTCCCACCAGCACCTCTAAAGCTCACTGTCTGTACCCGATCTACCCGGCTGCTCGGTCTGTACTGTGCATGTGCAGGCACGCCTACCCAGCATGCATTGCGGGAATACTTGCCCCTACTCTCCCTCTGATTGGCTCCTGGCTTCTAAACCTAAACGCTAACCGGAGCGACTCAACAACGGCAGCTCTAAGGGCAGGCTGGCCGGTCCGAACACTAGTTTGTTTTTTCATCATTAAAAGGGACGGTTTGTAAATTTTTAAGCGTATAAATGTACCGGGTCGGGACACATGCGCGCTCACGTGTGGCTGAAGTCACTGCTCCTCTGCCCGCTCGCCTTCATTAACACACCGCGCGCGTTTTCGCGTACTCGCTCCACCTCTAGACGCGAATGCGCGCTCATTCAACACTGCAGAGGGGTTAGTTTAGCTCTGAGAATATCTAGTGAATGTACAGTGGACGTTTGTGCAGAAATAACTGCTGCAGCTCCTCCAGACCAACAGAGGTTTCCCGTGTCTTGTGTAGTGACGGAGCTCTGCAGAGAGACACGTTATCGTCTCCCACCAAAACTCCGGTGTCTCCCTGCGGGCGCAGTCGGGAGACGATAACGTTTCTCGTCCTGCTTGAAAAGCCAACACTAGGATCAGCATTGATTCATGGAGAGACCTCCGTCTGGTCAGCTAACATTACTGCCAAGCAGCTGAAATATAGAGTGATATTGTGCTTTTAGCTGACGTGTGTCTCCTCACTGTTTTGAGCGATGCTCCTTCATGTCTGTGTAGAGCGAGCACAAGCGCGAGCCCGACGCTGACTTTCGTTGATTTAACAGCCACAGGTGTCGCTGTTAACAAGCATTTCTGAAAGTTACAAATAGTCCCTTTAAATTTAAAGAATTTTTGAAGCGAGAAAAATCCACTGTGTAGATTTCGAATATTGGCAGTTTTGCGAAAATTGATTGACGTTTCCGGAGTTCAGAAGCTCCACAAATTGGCTTAAGTTTGTTTAATTCGTACACTTATGACAACATTGTGAATTTGATCAGGTCATGCAAACAGCGTATTCCGTTTAGATATCCTGAATGGAGCATTTTCAGATTAAGACGTGATATGCTGATATTATTCAGGTTTTAGGAGCATTCTTTGGACACGCAGACGGCACATTCACAATATGCGTCTCTATTGGGGGTTTTACGGCAGTTTGCGACACACTGCCTCTTGGCTGTTTACGTCCAGCTGTGCGTTGGACACAAACCAACTAGCCGACAGTTTGTAGAGATGCACGCCCAGACACACCAAACCGCCATCAAAGAACTAGCGGTGACGAAGGCCGACCTTTGAGTCGCCTCACTACTTTTGATGAAACATGATGAAAGACTTGGATATCAACAGGACAACTACGTCATGGGGGCGTTTTACATTTATCGGCTGCATGTAAACAGGAATATTTGTGGAATATTCATTTTCATTAGCCATCTAAACAGGATTATTGTCTTGTTTGGAATAAGGGCAAAAACAGAATATTGTGCATTTAAACATTGTCAGTGATTTATACACATATATATATACACATATATAAACAAACAAACAGCATGGAAAACCTGTCCTAAACAAAGCCTCCAACTACAACAGACTTACAAAACTTTTTTCCTCACGCAGTCAAAGAAACACTCAAAGTATTCCCCAATCCTCATCCTCCTATCTGCTCTCTCTCTCACACACAAACACACACACTGTGACTCAACTAATCCTCTATACTCACACAAACACACACAGACCCGTGTATCTACACACACTCTCACATTACTCAGCGTCTGCTGCAGTCTGACAGCTCTGTGACTCCGCGGCTCCGTCGCTGAAACATCATCAGCGGTAACCAGCTGCTCCGACTCTCTGCTGTCGGCAGCCGGCCAGCCAGCAGCCGAGCATTCTGGGGTTTTATTCTGTCTCTTTCTACAAGTTGTTGTTGATGTGTTTCTATACTAGAGCTGTTGAGATAAAACTCCTGTGTCAGTGTGGGGTCCGGGGACACCCACAAAGCCCTCCGGGGGTCCCAGAAAAGAGACTATTTTCGTCCCACTTCCACAGTTTCAGTTCACTGAAATCTCTCTTAACCGTGTTTGTCTTATTGTCCACCTGCCAAAATCTAAACGAGAGAAGAAGAACACAAAGACTCCAAATGAATGATCATGTTGCTCTGTAACTGCTGGATGTGGAAATGTTTGCTAACAAGGTCAATGTTGTGTTCACAACTTGTTTGTGCTGCCCCCAAGCAGACAAAAAATATCTACAGACCGTCGTCAAGGCAGAAAAAAAAAACCTGCTGCCACCAGCAGAAGGTCCCATTAGGGACCATGTCTCCATCAACAAAAACAACATGTGATTTTAGGTTGAAACTCCGCCCTTGTGCCTCCTGAGGTCAACTTGCATCTTTCTCACCTGCTCAAATAAACAAACCATCAATCAATCAATCAATCATCTTCAACCGCTTATCCGGGGTCGGGTCTCGGGTAAAAGAAGCTCCAGCAGAGGACCCCAGACTTCCCTTTCCCGGGCCACATTAACCAGCTCTGACTGGGGGATCCCGAGGCGTTCCCAGGCCAGTGTGGAGATATAATCTCTCCACCTAGTCCTGGGTCTTCCCCGTGGCCTCCTCCCAGCTGGGCGTGCCTGGAACACCTCAGGGGGCATCCTTACTAGATGCCCGAACCACCTCAGCTGGCTCCTTTCAATGCAAAGGAGCAGCGGCTCTACTCCGAGTCCCTCACGGATGACTGAGCTTCTCACCCTATCTCTGAGGGAGACGCCAGCCACCCTCCTGAGGAAACCACCCAGCCCTCATGACCAGAGGTGAGAGTAGGAACGAAGATTGACCGGTAGATCGAGAGCTTTGCCTTCCGGCTCAGCTCTCTTTTCGTCACAATGGTGCAGTAAAGAGAAAGCAATACCGCCCCCCCCCCGCTGCTCCGATTCTCCGTCCAATCTCACGTTCCATAGTCCCCTCACTCGTGAACAAGACCCCGAGGTACTTGAACTCCTTCACTTGGGGTAAGGACTCATTCCCTACACGCTGCCAGACACTTACCCTAACAAACAAACTAACACTACAGAATAGAAATAAAACTGTTTTTGTTTTTTTTATGTAAAGATCCCTCTTCACCAGGGAGATTAAAGATCTTATTGAAAACATTTTTTGTAGAAAAATATGCAAAAATAATAATAATAATACGTCCACAGAGCTTTTTAAAAGTTGCAGAATAAAAGTAAAGCTTTTCCTAAGAAAGAAAAAAATCCTATGATTGTGAATTAATCATTTAAAAAAGTTTGGCGTGTCCAAAATCAATGTTTAGTTTAACTCTGTGGAAGATATCTGACCTTTGGTTCGTACTTCTAACAAGGTTTAGGAGTCAATAGTAAAACGACGTTGGTATCACGTGGTATCTCTGGGACGCTAAGTGTCTGGCAACGACTTGTTGTGAAGTAAATGCAGTGGAACGGTGGAAGGAGAAGGAGACATCTAGTGGCTGAACGTTATCAATAGCACCTCTAGGACATAACAGGCATAATGCTGTTTGGGTCCATCACCCTGCATCAGATCAGACTCATGAGAACATTTTACATTTAAACCCAGAAACACTTTGAATTATATTACAGTTTACTCACAGCAGTGAACAGATAAAAAGCTGCTGCTGAGACTTAAAAGGTTAATTCATGAGAGGAGCTCTTTGAACAAACAGGATAAAAAGGTAAAAGGCCTCTAAAAAAGCCTTTAATTACTCTGCAGACGAGGTTAAAAACACCAACGTGCTGCAACACAGCAGCTTTCTGAAGAGAACACTTGCACGCAATACAGAGTAAGTGATGATTAAAGATATATAAATGCACATGAACTAAGAACAAAAACAACTGATTAGTCGACTGATCATCTAAGAGGGTGCAGACAGAGTGAAGAGGAGCAAACAGAGGTTCATGTAGGCTGTAATGAAGACGTGTGGCGCCCTCTGCTGGTCACTCACCTCTCTGCACCGTCTGAGCTCTGGACTCCCTCCCAACACCGGTGAAGTGGTTGTCTCCAAATGTCGGGTTGACACCTCCAGCTGAGGACAAAAAAAAAAAAATCAGACGGACTCATATCAGGACGGGAACTACAAAAACTCTATTTTTACTTTTCTATCAAATCAGAATAACTTTATTTTAATACATTAAAACAAATCAAAACAAACGCAGAGTCATTTATCTACCGTTTTGTTAGAAGACCTTAAAAAAATGTCTGGCTTTAATATAAAAATGTGCATTAATTTCTCAGATTTTTCTTCCTAATGGGCCTTTAAAACCCCACATACGGAGGACGGAACCTGCCAAAAAATAAAAATAAATGAATGAATAAATAAATAAATGACAGGATAAATAAATAAATAAATATGTCATTAAATGGAGCAAAAATAATATTAGAAATAAATATAGCCATTAATTAATTGATAAAATGTGACAAATTAATATTTCAGTTTTAATTTGCTTCGTTATTTATATATCTTTGTATTAATTCCCTTATTCATGTACTCTTCTGTTTAAGAAATAAATCTTAGTATTACAATATAACTGCAACCAACGATAATTTTCAATCTTGATATAATTATATTAAAAAATAATTGCTTTTTTTTATTAAAACTGTGAGAACGTCCAAATAATAAAATGTATTAAAACTGTGAAAAAGTCCAAATAAAATGTATTAAAACAGTGAAAAAGTCCAAAAGAAATTTATTAAAACAGTGAAAAACTCAAAATAATTAAATGCATTAAAACTGTGAAAAAGTCCAAATAATAAAATATATTAAAACTGTGAAAAAGTCCAAATAAATTTTTTTATTAAAACTGTGAAAAAAATCTAAATAATAAAATGTATTAAAACTGTGGAAGAAGTCCAAATAAAAAATGTATTAAACTGTGAAAAAGTCTAAATAATAAAATGTATTAAAACTGTGAAAAGGTCCAAATAAAATGTATAAAAACTGTGAGAAAGTCCAAATAATAAAATGTATTAAAACTGTGAAAAAGACCAAATAATAAAATGTATTTTATTTTTGTTTGAGTCCACAATGTATTGTTTAAAACCCAAAATATTCTATTTACTATCAATTCAATCAACTAATCAATTGATCCACTAATTGTTTCAGCTCTGAATTGAAGTATTGATATATTATTTTTGTCAGAATGTAATAAAGATTGTTATTATTATCTCATAACTAAAGTATGAAGTATTGTGGTGTGATCCGACAGCACCCTCTAGTGGACATCCGGAGGAACTACAACACGTCTAACAGGAGTGTTGTTGAGCAGCACACTCAGCAGGACTGAGACGTCCTGCAGGCTGAAGGTCAAAGATAATCTGGAGGTAAATGTTACACACTGATAAGCAGCTGTGAAGCAACACACATTAACTCACAGAGCAGCGTTACATAAAGAGTCTAAACACCAAACACACACATCTGACCTCTTGCCCTCTGATGGTTCTCGCTTTTAGGTCTCAAAATCACAACATCAGTTATTTTACTTTTTTTAAACTTGTGTCTCTTCTTTACTGACTTGTTTGAGCGCATATCGCGTTAAATTAAACCGACACAAAAAAGAAAATTCAGGGTTTTAAAGAGGGATAAAATGTTTGAAGCATTCTCTGTGGCCATCTAGATAAATATTTATATTATTTTGAATTTAAAAAACAACCCAGGAAAACAATCAGAACAGCAGCGACTTTAAAAAGAAATCCCATCCAAAGAAACAAATTCCAGTAAAATATAAATAAAATCAATAAATCAATAAAAAGGTCACAAGTTGGCAGGTAACAGACTGAGTAGACAGTATCTGAATTTCTCTAGCCTGTTCTTAAATGTTGTCACTGCTGGTTAAATTAGAACTGATCAGTGGTGGAGGAAGTATTCAGATCCTTTAAGTAGTAAAAGTACTAATATCACACCGTAGAAATACTCTGTTATAAGTAAAAGTGTGTAAGTATGATCAGGAAAATGTACTTTAAGAATTAAAAGTAGAAAAATGTCCCCTGTGACTGTTATGATATTACATATTCTATCATTAGATTATTATTACTCATGCATTAATATAAAAGCAGGATTTTACTGCATCTAATGATTATTTTCATTATGGATTAATCTGCTGATTATTTTCTCCATTAATTGATTGTGTGTTTGGTTTGTAAATATTCTGAAAATATCCACAACAGTCTGAACCTCAACATTATTCAGTTTACGGTCAATTAAGACGAGAAAAAGCAGCAAATCTTCTCATTTGAGAAGCTGAAACTATGAAATGTTTCATGCATTTTTGCATGAAAATAACAACTGACTAATTGTTTAAGCTCAAATTTGATATACTGTTGGGTACTTTAATATTTTACAAAATAGTACATCATATTTTAAAGTTTTTCATATGTTTTTTTTATGCTAAATTTTCATTTGAGTAGTAACTAAAGCTGTCAGATAAATGTAGTGGAGTAAAAAGTACAATATTTCCCTCTGAGATGAAGTGGAGTATAACTATAGAAGTATAAAGTACCATGAAATAGAAAGTAAAGTACAGATACTACAGAAGAAAGCAAAAAAATCAGTTCTGTACAGGTGAGTTATTTCATCTCTCTCACCTTCAGAGGAGACGAACTGTCCCACAGCCGACGAGCCTCCGCCTCCCGTCTCCACGAACTCCACCTCGGACACGATGATGTTGTCCTCCAGCACGGAGCCGCAGGTCATGCAGACGGCATCGCCGCGGGCGTGGTCCACGTCGATGTCCGAGCTGCCGCAGTTCTTACACACCTTGGAACTCATGGCGTCACACGGCGAGCCTCAAAGCCTGATGGGAAAAGAAGAGAGAAATTAAAACCTTGGATTTAAATGACAAAAGTTAGATGTCATATGTTCTTTTAGTGTTTAATGGATTTTTATCAGTTCCAGTGGTGGAATGTAATTAAGTACATTTACTCAAGTACTGTACTTAATGTGAGGTACTTTACTTTAGTATTTCTATTTCATAACACTTCAGAGGGAATATGGTACTTTTTCCTGCATTATATTTATCTGATGACTTTAGTTATTTTATAAATGAAAATTTAACATAAAGAAACAAGATGAACTAGGGCTGCACGATTTAGAAAAAAATATCTAATTGCGATTATTTTTACTGATATTGAGATTTGCAATATAATTTGCGATATAAGCGGTGATCACTTTTACATCAGTATTCTTATTTTCACTGAAAAATCATACAGAAATTTATATAAATAAATAAATAAATACATTTAAAAATAAATATAAAAGAAAGTTAAATAAATAAATGCAAAAATTAATTTAAATAAGTTATACAAATGTATACATACATACATACATACATACATAAATAAATAAAGGGGGAAATGAATGGTGGTGCAAGGCAAAAGAAAAATTGTGCATGAATGAATAAATAAATAAACAAACACACATTTAAAAAGATGTTTAACATAAATGCGAAAATAAACAAGTAAATAACAAATAAATGCAAAAATAGCTAAATAAAAAATAAATGCAAAAATAAATAAATACATTAAAAGAATTATCAAAATAAATACAAATATTTAAAAATAAATATTAAATAAATAAATAAATGCAAAAATACATGAACAAATAAAAAAAATAAATGCAAGGAAAAACATGCATAAATAAATAACAAATAAATGCAAAAATAGATAAGCAAACAATAAATGCAAATATAAATAAATAAAATAAAAAACATTTATAAAAATAAATACATAATTAAATACACATATTTAAAATAAATACAAAAATAAATAACTTTTAAAAACTATAAAAAGAAATAAATAAAGAAATAAAGGGGGGGGGGGGTCGTGCTTTAATAAATAAACACACATTTACAAATAAATAAAACATCAATGCAAAAATAGATGAATAAAAAAATTAATGCTAAAAAATAAATAAATACATTTTATAAAATTTAAATATAATACATAAATAAATAAAGTTGAAAATTAAACAGAAGAGTAAATAAATATGGGAATTAATACAAGGTTAAATAAATAAAGATTTATGAAGATGTATCTATTTATGTCACATTTTATCAATTGATTAATGGCTACATTTATTTTTAATATTATTTTTGCTACATATTAATTAGTTATTTTGTCATGTTGTGTCCTCCATATGAGAGTAGTTCTTCCAGCACAGTGTGAATCACATGCAGTGATTCTGCAGAACTTGCCCAGCTGCTCTGCTCCATTAGCCGGCTAGCTACGTGGCACTGCAGCCGGCCGGCTAGCTCAGAGGTTTCTCTCCAGCTAGCAGCTCAACGACTCATTCAGTTCACACTTTAACTCACATGAACATGATGGAATGATGGAATGAACGAGCAGCCTCTCAGGTCATTAAACACATCATGAGAGTGTCGGTGTACATACCTTCACAGGTGAACAGGAACCGTCTGCAGACACGCTGGGACGCGTGTCAACCTCCTCACAACAAGTGTTTCCTACTATAAAGCTGATTGTTTTCAGTGTTTCTCAATGCCTGTAACACTTAACGCATTGTAACGGTGATCATTAGAGAGCAGACAGCAACGTAACAGCGCAGAGGTTCACTAAATGCTGTAATATCGCTGCAATCCTCAACACAACACACCCAACATGTGCGTTTGATGCTGGACACACGGACGAGACCAACTCGGACCGGAGGGGTGGCAAGGTGGCAAGACGTTGTTTAATTTAAATAGAAATACTAACCGTGGGTCAGTTTCTAGAAATGTGAGGTACAAGTATTTTTTAGTGTTAGGTTGGGTGTTATAAAAATATAAAATTAGCAAATATGTTGACATATAAAGAGTTAACACCGGCAATAGAAACCCCTACTTCTGGAATGGCACTTCTTATGTCCCTGCTTTTAAATGGACAGTTAAGTTTAATGGATGTGGGGAATAAAATAAAACAAATTAAATAAATAAATTAAATTAAATAAATAAAAAATGTATAAAGTAAAGTAGTTATAAAATATTTTTTTGTACTTTACCTTTTCCCTTTTCGGCTACTTTAAACTTCAAATTTAAAAAAAATTCAAAGGTTTATTTTAAGTTAATTTGAGGCTTCAGCAAAGTGAGTTAATCAAATCAAGCTGGTATGTTCCAAAGTTATGGTGTTTTTGGTATGAAATTCCCTCTTGGTGTTTCCCTGTTAAATAAAATAAAAATATTTATTAATAAAATATTTTAAAAGTAAAGTATTTATAAAATAAATGTTGAGGTACTTGTACTTAGTTTACTTACTTTAAACTTCTGACAAAATTCAAAGGTTTATTTGAAGTTAATTTGAGGCTTCAGCAGTGTGAGTTAGTCAAATCAAGTTTCTCAGGAAGCTGCAGCTTCTGAATCATAGATTTTTATACCAGACGATGTTTCCCTTCTGTTTATCTGTTAATGGATGAATCCTCTTTTCAAAAACACACAACCGACTCCACAAATGCATGAATACTTGATTTATTCAACAGAATAATAATAATACAACAAAAGACTTGAAATCTTCACAGATGATCCAACAGTATGAAAATATATATTCATGTCAGGATAGGATCTATCTGCTATTTATAGAAAACAATGTATTCAAGCTGATTTTGTTGCTGCTAATCACTCGCGTCGTATCCAGTTAGGACACGGTGTTACAGTTGTTTAATTTTAAAATGACTTCATCAGAAGAACCCCTCAGTCTGCTCCGTCCTCTCTGTGCTGAGAGTCTAGAGACGACATCCAGAGCAACCACACACAACCTTCCTCCCTCTCTGTTCTGAAAAAAGCCTCGTACCAAACAGCATTTTAATTATTAGGTGAGCAGCATATAAAATGTATTATATAATGTTATAAATGTTACAGGTGAATAATGCAATTTTCATTGGGTATCAGTGACTCTAAAAGGTAAAAGGCCAACAAGTTCAAAGGTCAACAAGTTCAAATCTGGAACCACAGCAGCTTAAAGTTTAGTATAAGTAACGTAAAAAAAGTTTTGACCGAAAAGGTGTAGGCTGAAGCTTATTATACCTACCGTTTTTACTTAGCATATTCTAATATGCACCTCATTTACTACTTAGTTTAGGCTATACAAAAACAAAACAAAACAGAAACAATAACAGAGTCATGTTCAGCTCTCCAGTACGTGGATGTAATGAATAATGATACCATTGAAAACACTGAACTTCTGTAGCTGAGGGATTAAAACATTGTTTTATGAATTAATGAATATCTAAGCCGTTTATATCTCAGCATAACAATAGAATTATTAGTGTTTAAATAGTTTTTTTTTTTGTTTACCCATAGAACCCATTTCATTCACATATCTGGAGGTCAGAGGTCAAGTTTGGAGCATTATTTATCCTCCTTCACTACAAGCTAGTGTGACATGGCTGGTACCAATGGACTCATTAGGTTTTCTAGTTTCATATGATGCCAGTCTTCATTCTAGCTTTAAAACTGAGCACGCCACAATCTCAGAGAGATCGGTTGCGTTAATGCGTTAAAGAAATTAGTGGCATTAAAGTGTTATTTAACCTTCTTCACGATGAGCTGGCATTACGTGGTTGCTACTGATGGATTCTTTCGGTTTTCTAGTTTCAGCAACCTAAAAATTGCAAGTTGCTTTAGTACGTTAAAGAAATTAGCAGCGTTAAAACAAATTTGCGTTCACTTTGACAGCCCTTATTTAAAGAGAACTTTTCTTAAGAATAGCGACGTAGGATGATGAGTGGAAGCAGCAGCAGGCACGATGCGGCAAACAGGCCAGCAGAAGTCGCTGATGAAAGGTGGTTCAAAAAAGTTTCCGTCCCACTTCCGACATGCGTCTCCTGGATCACCATGTCTCTTGTCCTGTTACAAACACAGCACATTATTTAAAATGCAGACAGTGGGTACAAAGATCTAAGCTGCAAATGTGGGTGGGCAATATGGATAAACATGTCTATCATTGTGTATGTAAATTTAAATCACAGTAATATATGTTGTGAATTTGTCAGTTTTATGTAAACTAATTTGAGAAATACTTTATAAATAAAATAACAAGTAGGGACAATGTACTAATGTCACAATTTCCTATAAATAAATAGTCCTGAGTCCCATAATAGCTACAACACACAACTGGCCTCATGCAAGAACATCTTCATATTCTTATCTTAACTTTCTCATACTTCTTTTTGTACTGTGGGCTTCTACGACTGTGCCACATCAGATTCAGCAAACGCTCCTAACTTCAGATAACCATATAAATGACCCGCGTAAACATGATGAATGCCACCTGTGCATAAATGAACGTTTGTTCATGGGAATTATGAAATAACTCGCACCAATGATACCATATAAGGCTACACATCCTACTTCATTCATCTGTCTCTGCCAATATATCAGAGATATATTGGCAGAGACAGATGGCGTGTATGACACGCCATCCCAAAAGTAACGAAAGAGAGGTACCTCATGCGTCAGTTTCCGATGCCGAGGGGCACTGATCAAGCGGTGGTATTTGTTGGGAGTGAGAATATGTTGCAGGAGCAACGAAAGTCAGACGGCGGCTGGCGGTACCACAGTTTTGTACTCACAAGTGTGTCGGAGAACTACGTTGGCCTTCAGGTAACATAAAAACTTGAAAGTCTCTCTCTAGAGCCAGAGTTTGGTTTGTCCGTTCGGGGCTACTGTAGAAACATGGAGGACTCCGTAAAGAGGACCCGCTCTCTATGTAGATATGAAGGGTTCATTCTAAGCTAACGAAAACACAACGATTCTTAGTTTCAGGCGATTATAAACTAAAGAAAACATAGTTATGAATATTAAATTCCATTTCTGCAAATATATCCACTGAAATGTTACATACTGGTCCTTTAATGAATGTAACTATGCTGTTATGTTCACAGCTTCATCAGTGTATATTCAAAAGGTGTGTGAAAGAATGTTTATGAGGTTAACAGATTAGACTCACGGAGGGTCTGGAGACTGGACCGAACCACCATCATCTGCCTCTGGATCCATGGACGGCCTGCAGCAAGTGATAGTTACTGTTACTTCATCAGTATGAAAATAAACATTAAAAACAACTTGATTTCCAACATGATAACAGGGTGTGGAATAAAGCAGAAGAGGTTCTACATGTGATGTGTGACTGTACAAAATGTTCATAATGAGGAAACATTTTAATATCAGTAAAAACTTACTTCTGGTTAGGAGAGGGGGGCTTTCTTTGAAATTTACAATGAGACCACATGATTAAGTTTTCTGAACAAACACAGAACCTAGACTTTTTCTAAAGGGACCAATTTTGCGCCCATTTCTATGCAAATATGTGTAATTATCACAGGAGCACCGAGACGCTGTTGGCTAAGCAGAACAGTTCCGGGTGTATTTCTTATTTGTGCAGGTTTAGCAGACTCAGAACAGGTGTGTCCTCAACTCAAGTATTTAATCAGTTAAATAATAGTTATAATATATAATAACCTTATTTACCTAACCTATTATTATTTACCTAACCCAACTGTGTGTGTGCAAAATGTTCATGAATGCAGTTACATTTTAATGTTAATAAAAACTTACATGTGAGAGGATCCTTCTGTGAAATCAATTGGACTGGTTGACCTTACACGGCGCCTCATGAAGCTGTCCGAACTCAGTCTAGTAGACAAGAGAGAAAGACCACCAGGGTGGGAGATTAGATTATCAAACATCCACTGCTGGAAACACAGAAACTACCAAGTAGGAATCAGAAAATTTCAGTCAAAGTAGATTCTGTTCCCACTCAATGATTTCTACAATCTTTTTAAAGTAGTTCCCACTTTAACTCCATCATGTGGGATCATTCTAGGACAATATGAGTATTATAAGGATGTAAAGGCCCAAACATTCACAGCTGTTCTGGTCTACAAGAAAAGGAAGATGATTTTACTGACTTTAGTGTCTGTCAGCGACAGAAAAGATGAATGTAACCATGCTGGAAAGGTTTTAATGATGTTCACAGCTTCATCAGGATATATTCAAAAAGAGTGTGAAAGAATGTTTATGAGGTTAAGAGATTAAACTCACCCATCGTCTGCAGACTGGACCGAACCACCATCAGTTGTCACAACGTCCTCCTCCTCCTCCTCCTCCTCCTCCTCCTCCTCCTCCTCCTCCTTCTCCTCATCCTCAGGTAATGCAGAGCTGTGGATTGTTTTATGGATGTTTTAGGTTGTTTTATAATTTTATTCTCAGGTATTGTCTTATTTATTGTAGTATTTATCAACTGTACTATTTATAGATTTTAAGGGCTGAGAGAGAGCCAGGGTAAAATGCATTTCATTGCATTTCAATGTACACTGTACTTTTAAATGCATAAGACAAGTAAACTTGAAACTCCTTCTCCTCTGAGGAAGAATCAAAGTCCGGCCTGCAGCAAGTGATAGTTACTGTTACTTCATCAGTATGAAAATAAACATTAAAACCAACTTGATTTCAAACATGATAACAGGGTGTGGAATAAAGCAGAAGAGGTTCTACATGTGATGTGTGACTGTACAAAATGTTCATAATGAGGCATTATGAACATTTTAATGTCAGTAAAAACTTACTTCTGGTTAGGAGAGGGGCGGCTTTCTTCACAGTTTATACGCCGACCTTGTGAGTTGGTCGAGAAAGGACGCTGACTTTCACATGAGTCTCTTGAAGAAAGATAATCAAACACACGACCCTGTATTCATGTCATTTTTGTCTCTAACAGTCTTGCAGAGGAACATGATTTTTTTACAGATTATATTACAGGATATAGTGACAGTTTGGGCAATCATGACAAAAAGTTATTTTTTATTAAAGTTGCCAACTGTAGTTTTAACCAAGTATGTTATTTAACCTTAACCGTGTCAATCAATGCAGTTACATTTTAATGTTAATTAAAGCTTACTCGACAGGGAAATTAATGAGTCGACCACTTGACATATCACTCTTGATGGACACACCGGAGTCAGGGGACGTTCCGCTGGTAGAGGATCTAGTAGACAAGAGAGAAAGACCACCAGGGTGGGAGATTAGATTATTAGACATCCAGACACAGAAACTACCAAGTAGGCATCAGAAAATTTAAATAAAAGTTGGGTTTTTTTCCCCACTCAATGATTTCTAAACTCGTAAAAAGAAGTTTGGAAATTAGTGTTTGGTGGATTATTTCTCTGTTGTTACAATGCTAATGGTCATTGTATTTTACATCGTTGGAAAGCCTGTTTATTTATCTTCACAATGTTGTCCAACTTGTAAGGATCATGCATTTGTGGGATGAGCAGCACAGCTGATAATGTGGGTAGCGCCCAAGAAAAATTTGCCAAAATTCTCTGCCGATGCTAAACAGCATGCTGGTTGAGGAATGGAACGCCATCCCACAGCAACGTGTGACCAGGTTGGTGACCAGCATGAGGAGGAGGTGCCAGGCTGTTGTGGCTGCGTATGGATCTTCCACCGCTACTGAGGCTCCTGACGGTTTTTCAATGATGTAAAATACAATGCCAATTAGCAACAGAGAAATAATCCACCAAACACAAGTTTAACAACTTTTTTTCTGAGTTTACAATCTTTTTAAAGTAGTTCCCACTTTAACTCCGTCATGTGGGATCATTCTAGGACAATATGAGTATTATAAGGATGTAAAGGCCCAAACATTCACAGCTGTTCTGGTCTACAAGAAAAGGAAGATGATTTTACTGACTTTAGTGTCTGTCAGCGACAGAAAAGATGAATGTAACCATGCTGGAAAGGTTTTAATGATGTTCACAGCTTCATCAGGATATATTCAAAAAGAGTGTGAAAGAATGTTTATGAGGTTAACAGATTAGACTCACGGATCGTCCGCAGACTGGACCGAACCACCATCATCTGCCTCAGAGTCCATGTATGGATCTTCTGGCCTGCAGCAAGTGATAGTTACTGTTACTTCATCAGTATGAAAATAAACATTAAATACAACTTGATTTCAAACATGATAACAGGGTGTGGAATAAAGCAGAAGAGGTTCTACATGTGATGTGTGACTGTACAAAATGTTCTTAATGAGGCAACATTTTAATGTCAGTAAAAGTTTACTTCTTTTTAATATAGGGGCGGCTTTCTTCACAATTTACAATGCGACCACATGAATAAGTTTTCTGAACCGACAGAACCTACCAAGGGACCAATGAATGAAGAATGAATGGGTTCAACAACATGCAAAAAGACATATTTAGTAACTATGATGTGACATTTGTCACACATTGATAATAATGATCTTTCTGTCTGCACCGCAGATGGCTGTAGGGACCCACCATTACTGGTGGCAAAGACAATGCACTACGCTTCTCAGGATCCTTGAGTCATGCAGCCATTGGCTGTGGACTCAGCTCAGTAGCCATTGGCTACTGTAGCATTCACACATAGGTGTGAAATTCACCCAGGACAAAACCAGAGGAATGTCTTTGTTCCCCCTCTTTCTGCTCTTTCTTCACATTCTCCTCACCCAGATGGCCTGCTGGAGGTGAACTGCTGCTCTCCCTACCTAAGCTCTCTGATCTATGGCCTGTTAGGAAACAGACATAGCAACACAAGGAACTTCTGAGGCACAAGACGCGAGAGCCTGCCTTTTTACCAACTAACTTCAAGCAACAACCGCAAGGAAGTTAACACCAAGCTATCAAGCTGCTGGGAAGAAGTATTGGAGCGATCAGCTTCCTCAAATCTGCACAACCGGATTTGAGCACAGCAAAGACAACATCTTTGACTTGTGTAATGGCAATTTTCATATCTGCAGTTTAACACTGTACCTTTAGACAATCTCAGGGCCTCACATGTTCAACTTCGTCACCATAGGACAGTGACCTGACATTTTAGATCTCTGTAACTGCAAACAACAGATTGCTGAAATACTTGTTATGTCTTGTGATGCTCTGTTGTCTGCTGTGTGCTGACGCATTGATACACTTTCTATCCTTCTCTTCTTTTCTTCTTTGCACTTATCTTCATGTTATGCTTTAAATGTATAAATACTGACTACTCTTTGTATTCGGGGCTCACTTGCCACAGTCCACAACAGGTGGCTGTGCTCGTGAGTCCATCTGCAGTCCATCTGCAGATGCTTTAGTTATTAATGTATGCCTTTTTATTAAATTCACTGAAAGACAAGTTGTTACGTTGGTTTGTGTCTTGTTTTAACAGAAACTGCCACCACAATTGGAACCACAACTTCAACACATGGAATTACAAACCCTTTTCTTCCATGTATCGGTAACGTACTGGGCTTACCTTAGCTGTAGCAATTACACATGTCTGAGCAAGACTGTTCAACTTTGATTTCTAGAATGTACCTGTATTGATATGATTAATGTTATTCATTGAGTTTGACGGTTGTGATATTATTTGTAGTTATGATATTCGGGTAGCTGGCTTCGCCACATCTGATGTGTTTAGTTTATGCTTCACATAGACAAGGTCTTGCATGCAAACTAACCATCTTTTCTAACCCACTGCATTATCTAACACACATTAAGATCACATACAGAAACTGTGAACTAGTTAAACATAAACATACAGCTTCAGATAATCTTAAACCCCACATCACACCCTCTCTCTGTCCTTCCTGAGCACATGTGTTCCAAAGAACAAAGAGGCCATGTGGTAACATGTTGGCGGCCATCTTTGATTCCACCATCTTTGTAGTTTTACAGTGCTCGCCCCTTTTGTCTGTAGGCAGACATCTTGAGACAAGAAGCCATCTTGTCTCTCTCCCTCTCTCTCTCTCTCTCTCTCTCTCTCTCTCTCTCACATGCTCACACACTGTGTTTGGTTTGTTTAGTTTAGTTATTTAGTTAGATTAATATTGTGTTTTAAACCTTTATTATCTTGTAAATAAATGTTTGTGGAATATACACGCTGGTCTCTTTAATGTTGCACAAGAGTGAATAATGCCAACCTCTGCTATGTCAAGAACTCCGATATCCTTCAACCTTTACTATCTATTTTGGTTATAGTTATTAATTTAATTATTAATCAACGTTCCAAATTGATAGTTTAGTATATTTAATGAGACTATATTAACGTTTTGGTTATTAGTCCCTGATTCCAGGGTGGTGCCCCGTTTATTATTAATGTTTATTGATAATCTTTATTAATAATAATAATTATATTATTATTTATTAATTAATTTGCTAATAACCAAACCTGTTACTGCCAAATCCCTACATGGCTAAAATTAGTATTGGTAGCCTCTTGGATGAAACTAGTTGTACAGATCTGCAGCTATGTAATATAATCTTATAACACTAGATTTCATTTATTCTGTTTTTTCTTTTTGTCTTATTTGTGCAGGTTTAGCGGCTACAAAAGCTGCACAATCCTGTTGTGAATTCACCCCTTAGTGTTTTAGTAACAAACCTGGTGGCTGCATCTGAACACTGATATTTCACCTTTCACAACCCAGATAAGACTTAGAACAGGTGTGTCCTCAACTCAAGTATTTAATCAGTTAATAAATAGTTATAATATATAATAACCTTATTTACCTAACCTATTATTATTTACCTAACCCAACTGTGTGTGCAAAATGTTCATGAATGCTGTTACATTTTAATGTTAATAAAAACTTACATGCCAGAGGATCCTTCTTTGAAATCAGGAATGGACCTTTTTGACCACTGCCAGGGCATCATCGTGAAGCTTTCTGTACTCCTTTGTCTGGACAAGAGAGAAAGACCACCAGGGTGGGAGATTAGATGATCCATCATCCACTGCTGGATACACAGAAACTACCAAGTAGGCATCAGAGAATAAACATTCAAAGCAAAAGCAGCAGGATTTCAGTGTGGAATAAAGCAAAAGAGGTTATGTAATGATTATTGTGATAAGCAAACATCATAATCTAAACTCTGTAGGACGCCATGCCACACAGAAATAAAACAACTGAACCTTATCAGGGACGGATGGGCAATCAGCTTTGACAGGGGGGGCATTTTTTCACCTTATCTAGCCTTTATTAAGTGTATATTTAACATGATCATGTTTCATGAAAGAAATAAACTGTCAGAGAGGTCTATACATACTGTCACTTATGCGCACAGACTATATAGATATATCTCAGTATCGGAGAATTTCAGTAAAAGTTGACTCTTTAAAGTAGCCCAGTCACTCCTCACTTTAACATGCATTATTATTATTGTTAGATTATTATAAGAGTAATTATACATTAGGACTGAGACAAGTTATCAATGACTAATCACATTGATCTGACAGTACAGTTACATCAAGTCAACTTCAGGATCTGCAGGTTTCAGATCCTCTAACTGAAGAACTTGCTGCATGTGACAACATGTTCATCTCTCAGTACTTTCATTATCTTATAGTCTTAAAGTGGAGAAATGGAGTTTCTGCTTTTTCTCACTCAGTGAAATGACTAAATAGTAGATTGATTGTTTGCTTTGTTTCTCAGACTACCGATATAAAGAAGAAGAAAACAGTAACACGTCACATTTGACTCCTAATAAAATAATCAGATGCAGGTTCTACTCCATATTACCGATGCTGAATGGATGTTGATCATAGTGTTGAATTAAAACCAAATAACATAAATGAGACTTGTTCATCTGGTTTATTAGACTATTTTAAGAAAAAGAAAACAGTGGGCCTACATAAAGCGCTGCACTGTTACCCTTATTAAAAATAATAAAATAAAAAACCTTTTCTGACCAGTTTTCTGTTTATTTTTTTTTGTTCGGAATTAAATGTAATAATTGACTAAACTGATGTTACACAGACTCTGGAGATAAGATTAATAAAGTAATAAAGTAGTTACGATACCTTTTAGATGGTGGGAAAAAACTGCGTCACAAGGCTACTGACTGAAGAGAAAACAAGTGAAAACAAGCAGGAGTTTACCTGCTGGAGCCCATCCCTCCCTCCCACAGACAGAGAGAGAGAGAGAGAGAGAGAGAATTTGAATTTTAACAATACTTTATTAAAAATTCAAGATATAACAAAAACCACAACATCCAGAGCAACCACACGCAACCTTCCTCCCTCTCTGTTCTGAAAACAGCCTCAAACAGCATTTTAATTATTAGGTGAGCAGCGTATAAATGTTACAGGTGAATAATGTAGTTTTCTTTGGGTATCAATGGCACTAAAAGGTAAACGGCCAACAAGCTTAAAGGTCAACAAGCTCAAAGCAGGAACCACAGCAGGTTAAAACAAGCTCAGCATAACAATAGAAACTATTGTTGATTAAATGGATTTGCTTTTTTTAAAGAGAACTTTTCTTAAAGGTATAATATGCAACATTTGTTGGCCCCGTTCTCATCCGTCAAATACGGCCACAAAGCATCTAAAGGTGGACTTGTGCCCATTGATGTGTAGCCTAATGCTTGTGTCTTGGTATCAGAAGCTGAGGGACGTGACAAAGCGGTGGTATTTGACCACCTGAACGGGCTGCACACCCTGCACGCCGTTATTGGCTGGAGGTTACACCCCCACGTGGGGCCAGACGACCAGACCCTTACCAATAGAAGTTTAGTGTGCTATTAGTATACTTATTTTAAACTTCAGTTTATTTTTAATATACTTATCAGAGATATACTTAAGTATACTTGGCTTATACAGACAAGTATACAGTAAAGTCTAAGTATACTTGGCTTATACTTATACTTAATCTTTTGATTGAGATAAGAAAAGTATAATTAAGTATTCTTGCCTTATACAGAAAGGTATACTTGGCTTGTAAGTATATAACTATTAAACTAACAGTATACCTATTCACTTGTAGTATAGTTCAGAGTATAGTTGCAGTACAAAATACAACTTAGATGTAAACTAGTTGTGTACTCAAAGCTGAATGTTCTTACACTTAAAGTATCCTTTTATAACTAAAAAGCCAATTTAGTCCCAATAAGTATTGAATTAGTAAACTTACAAGTATACTACATTGATATTAGTATACTTACTAAATAAAGTATACTTCATGAAATAATCTTGAAGTATAGTACTTGTTCATAAGGGGAAGCGTCCCGAGTAAAGCAAAATAAGAAGGATAGAGGAAATACGGGCAGAAGGCTGCAGGGTCTCTGCAGAAACAGACAACACCACACACTTCTAGTGGGACATAAGTGATGATTGAGAGGGATTATTTTTGTATCAGTCAATACATTGTTTTTTAGGAAATTAGAAATGCAGCTACTGCTGCTGCACCTCGTCCTGCTGCTGATGCTGATGCTGCTACTGCTGCTGCTCCCTGTCCCACAGCTTGTTCTGCTTCTGCCGCTTCTGCCGCAGCTCCTGCTTCCGCTCCTGCTTCCGCTCCTGCTGCCGCAGCTTCGGCCCCAGCTTCTTTTGCTGGTCCAAACTGATGCTGGTGGGAGATTAGATTATTAAACATCCACTGCTGGAAACACAGAAACTACCAAGTAGGCATCAGAGAAGTTCAGTAAAAGTAGATTCTGTTCCCACTCAATGATTTCTATAATCTTTTTAAAGTAGTTCCCACTTTAACTCCGTCATGTTGGATCATTCTAGGACAATATGAGTATTATAAGGATGTAAAGGCCCAAACATTCACAGCTGTTCTGGTCTACAAGAAAAGGAAGTTGATTTTACTGACTTTAGTGTCTGTCAGTGACAGAAAAGATGAATGTAACCATGCTGGAAAGGTTTTAATGATGTTCACAGCTTCATCAGGATATATTCAAAAAGAGTGTGAAAGAATGTTTATGAGGTTAACAGATTAGACTCACAGATAGTCTGCAGCCTGGACCGAAACAACATCTGGCTCACAGTCCTCCTCCTTCTTCTCCTCCTTCTCCTTCTCCTTCTTCTCCTTCTTCTTCTCCTTCTTCTTCTCCTCTGAGGAAGAATTACAGTCCCACCTGCAGCAAGTGATAGTTACTGTTACTTCATCAGTATGAAAATAAACATTAAATACAACTTGATTTCAAACATGATAACAGGGTGTGGAATAAAGCAGAAGAGGTTCTACATGTGATGTGTGACTGTACAAAATGTTCTTAATGAGGCAACATTTTAATGTCAGTAAAAGTTTACTTCTTTTTAATATAGGGGCGGCTTTCTTCACAATTTACAATGCGACCACATGAATAAGTTTTCTGAACCGACAGAACCTACCAAGGGACCAATGAATGAAGAATGAATGGGTTCAACAACATGCAAAAAGACATATTTAGTAACTATGATGTGACATTTGTCACACATTGATAATAATGATCTTTCTGTCTGCACCGCAGATGGCTGTAGGGACCCACCATTACTGGTGGCAAAGACAATGCACTACGCTTCTCAGGATCCTTGAGTCATGCAGCCATTGGCTGTGGACTCAGCTCAGTAGCCATTGGCTACTGTAGCATTCACACATAGGTGTGAAATTCACCCAGGACAAAACCAGAGGAATGTCTTTGTTCCCCCTCTTTCTGCTCTTTCTTCACTCAGAACAGGTGTGTCCTCAACTCAAGTATTTAATCACTTAATAAATAGCTATAATATATAATAGTGCCTCCTCATGAAGCTTTCTGTACTCAGTCTAGTAGACAAGAGAGAAAGACCACCAGGGTGGGAGATTAGATTATCAAACATCCACTGCTGGAAACACAGAAACTACCAAGTAGGCATCAGAGAAGTTAAGTAAAAGTAGATTCTGTTCCCACTCAATGATTTCTACAATCTTTTTAAAGTACTTCCCACTTTAACTCCATCATGTGGGATCATTCTAGGACAATATGAGTATTATAAGGATGTAAAGGCCCAAACATTCACAGCTGTTCTGGTCTACAAGAAAAGGAAGATGATTTTACTGACTTTAGTGTCTGTCAGCGACAGAAAAGATGAATGTAACCATGCTGGAAAGGTTTTAATGATGTTCACAGCTTCATCAGGATATATTCAAAAAGAGTGTGAAAGAATGTTTATGAGGTTAACAGATTAGACTCACTGATCGTCTGGAAACTGGACCGAACCACCATCATCTGCCTCAAAGTCCTCCTCCTCCTCTGAGGAAGAATTACAGTCCCACCTGCAGCAAGTGATAGTTACTGTTACTTCATCAGTATGAAAATAAACATTAAACCAACTTGATTTCAAACATGATAACAGGGTGTGGAATAAAGCAGAAGAGGTTCTACATGTGATGTGTGACTGTACAAAATGAAATGAAAATGATGCTACTTTCTGTGAACAGTCCCGTCTCACACACCTGACTGTCATCACCTGAGGAGTTTACCTATATACACTTCCTACATTAATGCTCCACCCTGTGGTCAATGTCAGAACTGCATGTCACTTTGTGTTGAAGGAAGGATCAAATAAAACAAACTACATTATGGCTCCAACAATCACTTTGTTAACAGATATTTAAGATATCTGGTAGAGTAACAGTGTCCTTCTGATAATAAACTCTCTGTTATTCATGTGATCATAAGAAAAACACACTTTACCTACAAGACACTTACATGGATCTGTCAAAGGGACACACTGGAGCAAAGAGCTGGAATATCTTCTACTACATTTTTTGGAGTTTTAACAATTTGGTATGTTAATAAAATGTTTTTAAACCAGTTGTCAAAAATGTGTCTATGCGTCTGTGTGTGTGTTAAAGGTTCTATTAAATCTTACCTTTTTTTTTCTGCGATAAGCTTGCAGACCTCCATGGCTGTAGAGGAAGCTTTGCTTTCTGTATCACTAAGAAATTAGATTATTCAATACAAGACACACAAAAAAGAGAGAATAAGAACATTTTTCATTTTTTCTTTTCATTTAAATGACTGAACTGTTGTTAAAGCAACTTTATATATATGTATGTGTGTGTGTGTGTGTGTGTGTGTGTGTGTGTGTGTGTGTGTGTGGTTGACGTATAGTATTTTGAAAATCAGTCCTTTAATTTTATTATATAGATATCATTACTGATTTTTATGTTATCTTTCATCTAAAAAAAAAAAAATAAAGAAGAAAAATGTATGAGTGCCGATAAAATATTTGTTGGATGTTTGCTTATCTATCTCTATAAAAAGTAGACTAAGAAACACATCCAGCTGCAGCAACTGCTGGATACATAGAAACTACAAAGTAGGCCTCAGAGAAGTTCAGTAGAGGTTGACTCTGTAAAGTAGCCCAGTTACCCCTCTTTTATAGTCTTAAAGTGGAGAAATGGAGTTTCTGCTTTTTCTCACTCAGTGAAACGACTAAATAGTAGATTGATTGTTTGCTTTGTTTCTCAGACTACCGATATAAAGACGAAGAAAACAGCAACACGTCACATTTGACTCCTAATAAAATAATCAGATGCAGGTTCTACTCCATATTACCGACGCTGAATGGATGTTGATCATAGTGTTGAATTAAAACCAAACAACATGAATGAGACTTGTTCATCTGGTTTATTAGACTATTTTAAAACAGTGGGCCTACATAAAGCGCTGCACTGTCAGCCTTATTTAAAATAACAAAATAAAAACCCTTTTCTGACCAGTTTTCTGTTTATTTTTTTTTGTTCAGAATTAAATGCAATAATTAAATAAACGGATAAACAGATTAATAAAGTAATAAAGTAGTTACAATACCTTTTAGATGGTGGGAAAAAACTGTTTCGCAAGGCTGCTGACTGAAGAGGAAACACATAAGTGAAACTAAACTGAGCCCATCCCTCCAAACTGCTCTCTACCCCATCCCACAGTAGATATATATATATCTTTGGGGGAGTAAATAAGGGGTGTAGTCAGTGTCTGCGTTAGGATGCAAGCCTTGGGGGTCAAAGGTCACTGTGCCCCCTCAGCTGAATTCTCTCTTGACAAAAAAACTAAACTGAAATAACAGCTAGGATATAAGTAAAATGAAGTCATACAGTTTGGTAATGGAAGGACTTAACACTGCAATGCAAAATAAAGCACAAAACAGTGATAGTTTAGTGTTTAGGAAACAACTAGGACATGTACTTGGGCAACACGGCGCTGCACAGCTCGGCACGACTTCATCTGAACTCTCAATGAAGATATTAACTTGATTATTGACACTTTTAGCACAAGCATTGACGCTCACAGTTATATGCGTAGCGTTCACTAGTGAATTGACGTTTGTGTGTTTTTTAAAATCTAGCTCAATAGAAAAAAAGAGAAAGTAGACCTACAAACCAGGTGCATTAAAGCACAGGAGAGTAAAAAGCATCCTGTGCTCCTCTCACATCTTACTTCTTCTACCTGTTTGGATTATTCTGTTATTGTGGAATAAAACAATGGACTAATGTTACTCTACAGCAGGCTGAGCAGGGACAACAACTGGTGAGAGAAACATCCACATTTAGTCTTTATCAATTTAAACTATAGTTATGGAGAAGTCAGTCAGAATGTAGATTAATGTGTTGTTTAACTGCCTGTTTATCCCGGCACCTGTCTCTGTGCACATTTTGACCCTGGCACAAGCAAGACGCAGGGCGTGCCTGAGGAGTTATCTGTAGCCTCCATACCTCCTCACAAACAGAAACCTTAATAAGGTGGCAGCTGGCTGGAGAAGATATCGAGATAACAACCTACTTACTCTTGGCTATATCGTATGTTACTTCCAGTAAATATCACAATATAAAAATAGTGTTTTCTGTTTAAAAAGTAGGCTACAAACGTAGGAAGATAACAACCAACCCATCTTGGGGCGGCTGTGGCTCAGAGGGCAGAGCAGGTTGTCCACCAATCGGAAGGTCGGTGGTTCGATCCCCGGCTGCTCCGGGTCACATGTCGATGTGTCCTTGAGCAAGACACTTAACCCCAAAATTGCTCCCAAAGGCATAGCCATCGGTGTGTGAATGAGTATTTAGATTAGATGGGCAAAGCTGGCACCTTAGCAGCCTCTGCCATCAGTGTGTGTATGAATGGGTGAATGCTGACATGTAGTGTAAAGCGCTTTGAGGGGTCGGAAGACTAGAAAAGCAATATATAAATGCAAGTCCATCTTTGAAGTGGTTACGTCTCCAGCTGCAGTCTGATCTGGAGCTCACAGCTGATCTGTACGTGGTTTGTTTACATGACGTGACAGAAGAGCAGATTGAACGGACTCAGTGGACAAAGAGCGTCCTAGGTGCGATGGGGCGCACATCCACTTAGGACACGTGTTAGTTTATAACCTGTTTTTGTGGACATAACAGCATGTGTATGCGTGCGAGCCTGTGCGCATAAGTGACAGTATGTATACATATACATCTCTGTCAGTTTATTTCTTTCATGAAACATGAGAATGTTAAATATACACTTAATAAAGGCTAGATGAGGTGGAAAAAATGCCCCCCCTGTCAAAGCTGATTGCCCGTCCGCCCCCAACACTCTGGCGCCGACCCTGTATATATAAACTGGGGAAAAAAAGTGCTTACAATGCTAATGGTCATTGTATTTTAAATCGTTGGAAAGTCTGTTTATTTACCTTCACAATGATGTCCAACTTGTAAGGATCATGCATTTGTGGGATGAGCAGCACAGCTGATTATGTGGGTAACGCCCAAGAAAAATGTTCCAAAATGCTCTGCCAATGGTAAACAGTGTATTCTCCTGCTATGCTGATTGTTGCACCGATGGAGTAACAGCTTTTGGTGGGGGCAGTGTCATGGTGTGGGGGGGGCATCTCCCTCACTGGTAAAACAAGGCTTGTCATCATTGAAGGCCATCTCAATGCAGTGAGATATCGGGATGAGATTCTGCAGCCAGTGGCGATCCCATGTCTCCACAATCTGGGACCTAAACTGCTCTCTGACTTCCTCCCACAGTCTAAAGACATGCAGGTTAGGTTCATTATTAATAGATGGATACAAAATCAAAATAAATGAATGAATAAATATATATAGCTGTTTGAGATATTTGGGATGTTACAATTGCCCCTGGTCTCCCCTATTATTTGGAATAAAATTAAAATCACTGTAGTGACTTTTACAAAAATACTACAAATAAACCAATGTCCATGTGCGCTGTATATCATTTCTTCAGTTTGACTGTCTGCTCACCAGCATTATGTAGATAGCGCTGTCCAATCTGTTTCCATTCAGCAAATTCAGACTCTCATAAACTGTTTGCTTCCTGTCTCACACACCTGACTGTCATCACCTGAGGAGTTCACCTATATACACTTCCTACATTAATGCTCCACCCTGTGGTCAATGTCAGAACTGCATGTCACCTTGTGTTGAAGGAAGGATCAAATAAAACAAACTACATTATGGCTCCAACAATCACTTTGTTAACAGATATTTAAGATATCTGGTAGAGTAACAGTGTCCTTCTGATAATAAACTCTGATTTTTCTGTTATTATTCATGTGATTATAAGATAAAACAGACTTTACCTACAAGACTTTAATATGGATCTGTCAAAGGGACACACTGGAGCAAAGAGCTGTTTGAAAAACAGTTTAGCAATTTGGTATTTTAATTTAAAAAAGAATCAGCATATTTCAGGAGGAGGCCTTCAGAGTTAAGAGATTACTAATAAGATGTTATTTTTAAACCAGCTGTCAAAAAATAAACTGTTTGATGGTTTGATGAATAATGAATAATTTCTGCAATAATTCATTAATACTGTATTTATACTGTACATTTCAAGAAATATTCTTATTTATACCATTCTGGCATTTATATTTAACACACTTCATAGATCCCACTTCTCAGCATTTTATATTTATTATTTGCACTGTTGTTATTTGTTATATATTGCACGTCTTAATGCAAATATTTGTACATATTTCATTTATTCTAATTTTTAATTTTATTACTTACTTATATTTCTTTACATATATTTGTTTATATTGTAGTATTACTTACATAATTTACACGTTACTTACTCATTTATTTCTATTTTCTTACATTTATTTATGTTTATATTCTGTATCTTAACTTCCTCCCGGGGATCAATAAAGCATTTCTGAATCATATATTTTTATAGCAGTTCCTCTTCATTGTGTTTATCTGTTAATGAATGAATCCACTTTCCAAAAGACACGATCGACACCACAAATGTATAATCACTTGATTTTATTCTCACTGTAATCATTGTTAGTTTTAAAATACAAATAAAACTACATGACAACAGAAACTCTTCATTAACATATAACTGAGAACAGTCTGAGAGCTTTACAACAGTATGACCATAACTTCTCTGTTACATTTGTTTTAGATATTATAACTAATAAACAACTACAGATACTGGTATTTAAAGCTGCACTGGGCAAATATACTTCAAATAGAAGTAAAAAAAACTAGAATGGCACTCGGAGAGCGCAGACCTCCGCCAAGGTGCGTGTCTTTAAGAACAGATCACAGCACACAGCTGGCGGTACCGTGAGGTCAATCAATGCCAGGCTTTGCTAATATAGTAGCTACGCCATCAACACTCAATAACGTCATCTAGTCATGAAAATGGCAGAGACGTTGTTGTAAACAGATCAAAAGTGTGCCAAAATAACCACACAATGATGCTGATTAGTAAGAAGTTCAAGTGCTTATCTGGGTTCGGGTCGCGGGAGCAACACCTCCAGCTTAGGACCCCAAACTTGATTAGTAAGAAGTCTGTTTCATGCTTTGTCAACTCAATAATAGAGACAACATGTAAACAACTTTTGGAATGCTTGATTTCTGAACGGAGTTCGTATCGATCAATGCCAGGCTATGCCAACATAGTAGCTACGCCATAAACACTCAATAACGTCATCTAGTCATGAAAATGGCAGAGACGTTGTTGTAAACAGATCAAAAGTGTGCCAAAATAACCACACAATGATGCTGATTAGTAAGAAGTTCAAGTGCTTATCTGGGTTCGGGTCGCGGGAGCAACACCTCCAGCTTAGGACCCCAAACTTGATTAGTAAGAAGTCTGTTTCATGCTTTGTCAACTCAATAATAGAGACGACATGTAAACAACTTTTAGATATGATGAATGCTTTTGATACACATCTCACGCAATCATTTTCAAGTGCTTATCCGGGGTCGGGTCGCGGGGGCAACAGCTCCAGCAGAGTACCCCAAACTTCCCTTTCCCGGGCCACATTAACCAGCTCTGACTGGGGATCCCGAGGTGTTCGCAGGCCAGTGTGGAGGTATAATCTCTCCACCTAGTCCTGGGTCTTCCTGGTGGCCAGCCATATCATTCAAGGCCTTTGGCCTTGGATATGATAATCCCAGATATACAGTATAAAAAGCTGTATAACTGGAGAGCTGCAAACGTATGCTAATAAAAGCAATCATTATTGGTTTTTAAACAGATTTTCAGGAGCATCAGAAACATATATTTGCAGATGCCTCAACCCTGTTTCCATCCCACTTCCAACATGCGTCTCGTGGATCACCTCGTCTCTTTTCCTGTTAGAAACACAGCACATTATTTAAAATGCATACAGTGGGTACAAAGATTTAAGCTGCAAGTGGAGGTGGGTGATATGGATGAACATGTCCATCATGGTATATGTAATTTTATACCATGATAACATACAGTATGTTGTGAATGTGAAAGTCTTATGGAAACTAATTTGAGAAACCCTTTACAGATAAAATAATTAGGGAATGTCTTAAAAAAATAGTGAAATGTTTCCATATAGGTTGATCACATTTACCATAAGTTATCAATAAGTTATAATCAAAACTAAACACCTTCTGAAAATCAATCACTTAAACATCCTGCTCCATCATATGGGATCATTCTAGGACAATATAGGAATATTGTGTGACTTTAGCATGTCAGTCTTGATGTTCACAGCTTCACCAATATATTGCATAAAGTGTGTGAAGGAATGTAAATGGAGGTTTGACTCACAGACAGTCTGAAGACTTCCCGTCTCGATTGCATCTGGAACCTTTTCTGTGGAAAAGCTTTTGAAAAACAGCTTTCAGGAGCTTCAGCCTGCAGAGAGTAATAATCATTATTATTATACTACTTCATAAATATAAAAATTAACATTACAGTCAAGAGCAACTTGATTTCAAACATGATAACAGGGTGTGGAATAAAGAAAATGAGGTTCTACATGTGATGTGTGACTGTACAAAATGTTCATAATGTGGAAACAGTCAGTAAAAACGTACTTCTTCTTAGGAGAGGGGGGGCTTTCTTCTAAATTTATACTGCGACCACATGACCTCTCAGAGTCCATGTCAGACTCACTTTCCATAGCGTGTCTGGAAGAAAGATAATCACACACACACACACATACATACCGTAATCATCAAATTTTTTGTCTCTTGCAGTCTTGCAGAGGAACATGAAAATGATGCTACTTTCTGTGAACAGTCCCGTCTCACACACCTGACTGTCATCACCTGAGGAGTTTACCTATATACACTTCCTACATTAATGCTCCACCCTGTGGTCAATGTCAGAACTGCATGTCACCTTGTGTTGAAGGAAGGATCAAATAAAACAAACTACATTATGGCTCCAACAATCACTTTGTTAACAGATATTTAAGATATCTGGTAGAGTAACAGTGTCCTTCTGATAATAAACTCTTATTTTTCTGTTATTATTACATTTTACCTACAAGACACTTACATGAATCTGTCAAAGGGACACACTGGAGCAAAGAGCTGGAATATCTTCTACTACATTTTTTGTAGTTTTAACAATTTGGTATGTTAATGAAAAATCTGTATATTTCAGAAGGAGGCCATCAGAGATTAGAGGTTACTAAAAAGACGATATTCTTAAACCAGTTGTCAAAAAATGTGTGCATGTGTGTGCATGTGTGTGTGTGTGTGTGTGTGTTTGTGTTTTAAAGGTTATATTAAAGCTTACCTTTTTTTTGCCCTGAGAAGCTTGATGAACCCCATGGCTGTAGAGGAACCTTTGCTTTCTGTTTCACTTCTGGTACAAGAGAGAACGAAATTAGATTATTCAATACAAGACACACAGAAGAGAGAGAATAAGAACATTTTTAATTTTTTCTTTTCATTTAAATGACTGAACTGTTGTTAAAGCAACTTTATATATATTTATGTGTGTGTGTGGTTGACGTATAGTATTTTGAAAATCAGTCCTTTAAGGCCTCAGGCCTCAGAGAAGTTCAGTAAAAGTTGACTCTTTAAAGTAGCCCAGTTACCCCACTCATCACTTTAACATGCATTATTATTATTATTATTATTAGATTATTATTAGATTATTATAAGGGTAACTATACATTAGGACTGAGACAAGTTATCAATGACTAATCACACTGATCTGACAGTACAGTTACATCAAGTCAACTTCAATATCTGCAGGTTTCAGATCCTCTAACTGAAGAACTTGCTGCATGTGAGAATACGTGAACCTTAGTTACAATGCTAATGTTGTTAGTGTGAGACTGAAATTGTGTCATGTAAACATAGTTGTGCAAACATAGGTTTAGTATGTTATTGATTTGCTCTATTCCATTTTGTTTACACATATTTAGTGTTTACATTAATGTTAAGATATTCTGTTATCACATATTGTCAGCTACTGCTGGTATCAGATATTACAGCTACTGCTGGTATCACATATTACAGCTACTGCTGGTATCACATATTACAGCTACTGCTGGTATCACATATTGTCAGCTACTGCTGGTATCACATATTGTCAGCTACTGCTGGTATCACATATTGTCAGCTACTGCTGGTATCACATATTACAGCTACTGCTGGTATCACATATTACAGCTACTGCTGGTATCACATATTGTCAGCTACTGCTGGTATCACATATTGTCAGCTACTGCTGGTATCACATATTACAGCTACTGCTGGTATCACATATTGTCAGCTAGTCGGTGCTGTTCAGGGCTCTGGGAGTTTTATGGGTTGAGAGAAGAGGAGAAGAGAGAGAGAAAAAGGAGGAGTGGTTTATGGTTGGCAGTGAGGGAGCAGAGGGAGATGGCTTAATTGAACTGTGTTCAGGAGTTCACTAAAGTTATGAGGAAAACCCAGAACGAGTTGGACGACTTTATTCTTTCACACACACCCAGGTCGCTTACACTAGAACTCAGTGTTCACCTGGTAGCTGCATCTGCATGCTGATGTTTCACCTTATCAGGAAAAGACTCATAACCAGGAAACTGTACGTGCATGTGCACAGGTGTGTCCTCAACTCAAGTATGTAAGCAGGTAAAAAAAGATAGAATGATAAACGATTATCTAAACCTATATATATATATATATATATATACATATACATATACATATATACTGTATATATCTCAGTATCAGAGAAGTTCAGTAAAAGTTGACTGTAAAGTAGCCCAGTTATCCCTCTTTTATAGTCTTAAAGTGGAGAAATGGAGTTTCTGCTTTTTCTCACTCAGTGAAACGACTAAATAGTAGATTGATTGTTTGCTTTGTTTCTCAGACTACCGATATAAAGACGAAGAAAACAGCAACACGTCACATTTGACTCCTAATAAAATAATCAGATGCAGGTTCTACTCCATATTACCGACGCTGAATGGATGTTGATCATAGTGTTGAATTAAAACCAAATAACATAAATGAGACTTGTTCATCTGGTTTATTAGACTATTTTAAAACAGTGGGCCTACCTAAAGCGCTGCACTGTCAGCCTTATTTAAAACAAATAAAATAAAAACCCTTTTCTGACCAGTTTTCTGTTTATTTTTGTTGTTGTTCAGAATTAAATGCAATAATTGAATAAACGGATGTTACACAGACTCTGGAGATAAGATTAATAAAGTAATAAAGTAGTTACAATACCTTTAAGATGGTGGGAAAAAACTGCGTCACAAGGCTGCTGACTGAAGAGGAAACGAAAATGAAAACAAGCAGGAGTTTACCTGCTGGAGCCCATCCCTTCCTCCCACAGAGAGAGAGAGAGAGAGAGAGAGAGAGAGAGAGAGAGAGAGAGAGAGAGAGAGAGAGACATTCCTCCACATCTCTCTCTCTTGTCTCTGAGAGAAAGAGATGTGTATATAAACTGGAAAAAGAAAGTTGGTAAACTTGTGTTTGGTGGATTATTTCTCTGTTGTTACAATGCTAATGTTGTTAGTGTGAGACTGAAATTGTGTCATGTAAACATAGTTGTGCAAACATAGGTTTAGTATGTTATTGATTTGCTCTATTCCATTTTGTTTACACATATTTAGTGTTTACAGTAATGTTTAGATATTCTGGTATCACATATTACAGCTACTGCTGGTATCACATATTGTTGCTACTGCTGGTATCACATATTACAGCTACTGCTGGTATCACATATTGTCAGCTACTGCTGGTATCACATATTGTCAGCTACTGCTGGTATCAGATATTACAGTTACTGCTGGTATCACATATTACAGCTACTGCTGGTATCACATATTACAGCTACTGCTGGTATCACATATTACAGCTACTGCTGGTATCACATATTGTCAGCTACTGCTGGTATCACATATTGTCAGCTACTGCTGGTATCACATATTACAGCTACTGCTGGTATCACATATTACAGCTACTGCTGGTATCACATATTGTCAGCTACTGCTGGTATCACATATTGTCAGCTACTGCTGGTATCACATATTGTCAGCTACTGCTGGTATCACATATTGTCAGCTACTGCTGGTATCACATATTGTCAGCTACTGCTGGTATCACATATTGTCAGCTACTGCTGGTATCACATATTACAGCTACTGCTGGTATCACATATTGTCAGCTACTGCTGGTATCACATATTGTCAGCTACTGCTGGTATCACATATTGTCAGCTACTGCTGGTATCACATATTACAGCTACTGCTGGTATCACATATTACAGCTACTGCTGGTATCACATATTGTCAGCTACTGCTGGTATCACATATTGTCAGCTACTGCTGGTATCACATATTACAGCTACTGCTGGTATCATATATTGTCAGCTACTGCTGGTATCACATATTACAGCTACTGCTGGTATCACATATTGTCAGCTACTGCTGGTATCACATATTGTCAGCTACTGCTGGTATCACATATTGTCAGCTACTGCTGGTATCACATATTGTCAGCTACTGCTGGTATCACATATTGTCAGCTACTGCTGGTATCACATATTACAGCTACTGCTGGTATCACATATTACAGCTACTGCTGGTATCACATATTGTCAGCTACTGCTGGTATCACATATTGTCAGCTACTGCTGGTATCACATATTACAGCTACTGCTGGTATCATATATTGTCAGCTACTGCTGGTATCACATATTACAGCTACTGCTGGTATCACATATTGTCAGCTACTGCTGGTATCACATATTACAGCTACTGCTGGTATCACATATTACAGTTACTGCTGGTATCACATATTACAGCTACTGCTGGTATCACATATTGTCAGCTAGTCGGTGCTGTTCAGGGCTCTGGGAGTTTTATGGGTTGAGAGAAGAGGAGAAGAGAGAGAGAAAAAGGAGGAGTGGTTTATGGTTGGCGGTGAGGGAGCAAAGGGAGATGACTTAATTGAACTGTGTTCAGGAGTTCACTAAAGTTATGAGGAAAACCCAGAACGAGTTGGACGACTTTATTCTTTCGCACACACCCAGGTCGCTTACACTAGAACTCAGTGTTCACCTGGTAGCTGCATCTGCATGCTGATGTTTCACCTTATCAGGAAAATACTCATAACCAGGAAACTGTACGTGCATGTGCACAGGTGTGTCCTCAACTCAAGTATGTAAGCAGGTAAAAAAAGATAGAATGATAAACGATTATCTAAACCTATATATATATATATATATATATATATACATATACATATATACTGTATATATCTCAGTATCAGAGAAGTTCAGTAAAAGTTGACTGTAAAGTAGCCCAGTTATCCCTCTTTTATAGTCTTAAAGTGGAGAAATGGAGTTTCTGCTTTTTCTCACTCAGTGAAACGACTAAATAGTAGATTGATTGTTTGCTTTGTTTCTCAGACTACCGATATAAAGACGAAGAAAACAGTAACACGTCACATTTGACTCCTAATAAAATAATCAGATGCAGGTTCTACTCCATATTACCGACGCTGAATGGATGTTGATCATAGTGTTGAATTAAAACCAAATAACATAAATGAGACTTGTTCATCTGGTTTATTAGACTATTTTAAGATGGAGAAAACAGTGGGCCTACATAAAGCGCTGCACTGTCACCCTTATTAAAAATAACAAAATAAAAACGCTTTTCTGACCAGTTTTCTGTTTATTTTTGTTGTTGTTCGGAATTAAATGCAATAATTGAATAAACGGATGTTACACAGACTCTGGAGATAAGATTAATAAAGTAATAAAGTAATAAAGTAGTTACAATACCTTTTAGATGGTGGGAAAAAACTGCGTCACAAAGCTGCTGACTGAAGAGGAAACAAAAATGAAAACAAGCAGGAGTTTACCTGCTGGAGCCCATCCCTTCCTCCCACAGAGAGAGAGAGAGAGAGAGAGAGAGAGACATTCCTCCCACATCTCTCTCTCTGTCTCTGAGATAAAGAGATGTGTATATATATATGTGTGAATATATATATATATATACAGTGGAGGAAATAAGTATTTGATCCCTTGCCGATTTTGTAAGTTTGCCCACTGACAAAGACAAGAACGGTCTATAATTTTAATGGTAGGTTTATTTTAACAGTGAGAGACAGAATATAAAAAAAAAAATCCAGAAAACCCCCCCCCCAGACAGAATCTGGACTCATCACTGAACATGACATTCCCCCACATGTTCAGGTTCCATTGTCTGTGTTGTCGACACCAGCGCAAACGGGCCTGACGGTGAAGGGCAGTCATTGCAGGCTTCCTGGTAGCCTTATGTAGCCCGGTGTAAAAACAGTCCAGGTGTAAAACAGTCAAGGGTTAAAACAGTCAGGGACTAAAACATGTTAGCCTAATAAAGTTAGGTGGATAAATACAGAAAAGCAATTAAACTGAAAGTAATTTAGTTTAATGAAGAAAGAACAAAGTCATAAATAAGGTATGATGTAAATGTGTTAATGAGTAGTTCAAAATAAATAGATGTATATTGTTTTAAGGTAAACAGTGGATGTAAACTAAGTGAAGAAACACAGATTGTGCCTTTAGTTTCAGCTATTTTGTTTGTGATTGGTTACTTGAGTTATCAGTCAATGACACCTGTGGTGATTGGCTGCAGTTAAGGAAGAGAACCAGCAGGGGGCGAGGGTAGAGAGAGAGAGAAAAGAAGAGAGACGCGGAGAAAGGAGGAGAAGAAGGGAAAACGTAGAACAGACGTAGGAGAAGAGAGAACGAAGGAGTGGGAAGAACGCTGGGTTTGATAGCCTGGTGAACGTTCATGTAAACAATAGAAAAGTGTAGCTGTGGACTATCACACCGTTTTGCTTTTATCACAGTGGATTAAGTGAATGTTTGGTGTGAGCTGTGTCGCTGCTATGGTAACGTCAGTAAGTTGCTAGCCACGAGGACGGCGTTGCTAACTGAAGACTGTTTGCCACGTGAAGAGGACGCTTGCTCGCTACGTGAGGAAAGCTGTTGCTCGCTACGTGAGGAAAGCTGTTGCTCGCTACGTGAGGAAAGCTGTTGCTCGCTGTGAGGAAAGCTGTTGCTCGCTACGTGAGGAAGGCTGTTGCTCGCTACGTGAGGAAAGCTGTTGCTCGCTACGTGAGGAAAGCTGTTGCTCGCTACGTGAGGAAAGCTGTTGCTCGCTACGTGAGGAAAGCTGCTGCTCGCTACGTGAGGAAAGCTGCTGCTCGCTACGTGAGGAAAGCTGTTGCTCGCTACGTGAGGAAAGCTGTTGCTCGCTACGTGAGGAAAGCTGCTGCTCGCTACGTGAGGAAAGCTGTTGCTCGCTACGTGAGGAAAGCTGTTGCTCGCTACGTGAGGAAAGCTGCTGCTCGCTACGTGAGGAAAGCTGCTGCTCGCTACGTGAGGAAAGCTGCTGCTCGCTACGTGAGGAAAGCTGTTGCTCGCTACGTGAGGAAAGCTGCTGCTCGCTACGTGAGGAAGGCTGTTGCTCGCTACGTGAGGAAAGCTGCTGCTCGCTACGTGAGGAAAGCTGTTGCTCGCTACGTGAGGAGGACGGTTTGCCTGCTTCGTGACGGGAATTTCGTCTCCGCTGCCACTGGATTCATCTCTCGGACCTGAACTGTTTTTCCCGAACTACGAACTGTTTCTTCAAGGAAGACTTCGAACTGTAAGTTGGACTTTTCACGTCTTTGTTCGCTGAGGATAAAGATTTGGACGGCCGCACCGCACCGAGCAAAGTACAGGTCTGCTACTTTTATTATTTTGCATGCGTGCGTGTGTGTGTGTGCGTGCGTGCGTGCGTGCGTGCGTGCGTGTGTGTGTGTGTGTGTGTGTGTGAGTGAGTGTGTGTGTGGGCCCACAGAAATGTTTAGAGTCTAATTGAGTTCAGTGTTGGATCTGAAGTTGTTTATTTTCTATAGGGGAATGGTGGTAAAAGGAAAAGGGAAGAAATAGGATTTTTCAAAGGGAGTCTAAGATGATTTAAGCGTGGTGTTACAGTATATTTGTGTAAGCAAATTCAGTTTTGCCAGTAACTGGCCAGGTGATTTAAGTTTTGCTAACTAATTGCTCAGGTAATCTGATAATTTAAGTGTGGTCTAATATTTCAAGTGTTTATTTTGGGGGATTTTAAAGGGGCATAAAGTGTGTTATTTTTGTTATTTTTTCTTTGAACAAAAAGAGTAAATATTATTTGTACATTACTAAAAACGGTCAGTAAACAGTTATTTTTCATTCAGAGAAGTTGTCTGGGGTCAGTTATTTAAAATACATTACTGTAAGTGTAAATAGATTGTGTATCAATAGGGTAATATAATTTTCACCCATAACAGGTAAACCTTTTTGGTAGCTACCTTAAGAAACCGAACTCAAACACCCCTTCATCTTAGTTTAAGGTTATTTATAGCTACTATAGCGTGTTGGGGTGCTACACTTATGACAATACACTGTTTACCATTGGCAGAGCATTTTGGAACATTTTTCTTGGGCGCTACCAGCTACATAACCAGCTGTGCTGCTCATCCCACAAATGCATGATCCTTACAAGTTGGACATCATTGTGAAGGTAAATAAACAGGCTTTCCAACGATGTAAAATACAATGACCATTAGCATTGTAACAACAGAGAAATAATCCACCAAACACAACTTTACCAACTTTTTTTTCCCAGTTTATATATATATAGTTTATATATCTTTGGGTGAATCAATAAGAGGTGAAGTGCAAGGGAAGAATCGAACCTCTCTCATGTTGACAGCTGAGGACAGGAAGCTAACGGGGATAAACCCACTTCAGTTCACACTTTAACACACATGAACATGATGGAATGATGGAATGAACGAGCAGCCTCTCAGGTCTTTAAACACATCATGAGAGTGTCGGTGTACATACCTTCACAGGTGAACAGGAACCGTCTGCAGACACGCTGGGACGCGTGTCAACCTCCTCACAACAAGTGTTTCCTACTATAAAGCTGATTGTTTTCAGTGTTTCTCAATGCCTGTAACACTTAACGCATTGTAACGGTGATCATTAGAGAGCAGACAGCAACGTAACAGCGCAGAGGTTCACTAAATGCTGTAATATCGCTGCAATCCTCAACACAACACACCCAACATGTGCGTTTGATGCTGGACACACGGACGAGACCAACTCGGACCGGAGGGGTGGCAAGGTGGCAAGGTGTTGTTTAATTTAAATAATAATAATAAAAGTGGGTCCGTTTTTAGAAATGTGGGGTACAAGCATGTTTTAAGTGTTAGGTCGGGTGTTATGAAAATGTAAAATTAGCAAAATGTTGACATATAAAGAGTTAACACTGGCAACAGAAACCCCTACTTATATAATGGCACTTCTTATGTCCCTGCGTTTAAATGGACAGATAGGGAATAGAATAAAATAAAATAAAATAAAGTAGTTATAAAATACATTTTTGTAATTTATCTTTTCGATTTTATGCTACTTTAAACTTCTAATTTAAAAAAAAATTCAAAGGTTTATTTGAAGTTAATTTGAGGCTTCAACAGTGTAAATTAGTCAAATCAAATTGGTATCTTCCAAAGTTATGGTGTTTTTGGTATGAAATTCCCTCTTGGTGTTTCCCTGTTAAATAAAATAAAATAAAAATATTTATTAATAAAATATTTTTAAAGTAGTTATAAAATAAATTTTGAGGTACTTGTACTTTACTTTTTCCATTTTATGCTACTTTAAACTTCTGATTAAACAAAATGCAAAGCTTTATTTGAAGTTAATATGAGGCTTCAGCAGTGTGAGTTAGTCAAATCAAGTTTCTCAGGAAGCTGCATCTTCTGAATCATAGATTTTTATACCAGACGATGTTTCCCGTCTATTTATCTGTTAATGGATGAATCCCTTTTTCAAAAACACACAACCGACTCCACAAATGTATGAACACTTGATTTTATTCTCAACAGAATAATAATAATACAAAAAAAGACTTGAAATCTTCACAGATGATCCAACAGTATGAAAATATATATTCATGTCAGGATAGGATCTATCTGCTATTTATAGAAAAGATAAGATATTCCTTTATTAGACCCACAGCGGGTAAATTTGCAGTGCACAGCAGCAAAGGGGATAGTGCAGAAACAAGAAGCATCAGTAAAAACAAAAAGCAAGATACAACACAGTAAAAAAAAAAAAAAAAAAGGAGATATAAAAATGGGAACAATATATACAGTATTGACAATAAACAGACCATTAACACAATTGCACAAGTGGAAATTGATATTGTACAGTGATGGAATGAAAACGATGTAATCAAGCTGATTTTGTTGCTGCTAATCACTCGCGTCGTCTCCAGTTAGGACACGGTGTTACAGTTGTTCATTATAAAATGACTTCATCAGAAGAACCCCTCAGTCTGCTCCGTCCTCTCTGTGCCAAAAAGCTCAAAGGTCAACAAGTTCGAAGCAGGAACCACAGCAGGTTAAAACAAACTCAGCATAACTATAGAAACTATTGTTGATTAAATGGATTTGCTTTTTTTAAAGAGAACTTTTCTTAAAGGTATAATATGCAACATTCGTTGGCCCCGTTCTCATCCGTCAAATATGACTGCAAAGCATCTAAAGGAGGACTTGTGCCCATTGATGTGTAGCCTAATGCTTGTGTCTTGGTATCAGAAGCTGAGGGACGTGACAAAGCGGTGGTACTTGACCACCTGAACGGGCTGCACACCCTGCACGCCGTTATTGGCTGGAGGTTACACCCCCACGTGGGGCCAGACGACCAGACCCTTACCAATAGAAGTTTAGTGTGCTATTAGTATACTTATTTTAAACTAAAAATAAGAGAGTATACTTTCAGTTTATTTTTGATGTACTTATCAGAGATATACTTAAGTATACTTGGCTTATACAGACAAGTATACAGTAAAGTCTAAGTATACTTGGCTTATACTTATACTTAATATTTTGATTGAGATAAGAAAAGTATAATTAAGTATTCTTGCCTTATAGGCCTACAGAAAGGTATACTTGGCTTGTAGTATATAACTATTAAACTAACAGTATACCTATTCACTTGAAGTATAGTTGCAATAAAAAAATACAACTTAGATGTAAACTAGTTGTGTACTCAAAGTTGACTGTTCTTACACTTAAAGTTTCCTTTTATAACCAAAAAGCCAATAAGCCAAAAGAACTGCAGCTGCTGCTGCTGCAACTGCTATTGGTTCTGCAGCTGCTATTGCTTCTGCAGCTGCTTTAGCTGTCACGTCCCTCAGCTTCTGCTAAAGCAGCTGCTTCTGCATCTGCAGCTGCTTCTGCATCTGCAGCTGCTGCTTCTGCTTGTGCAGCTGCCAAAGCAGCTATTGCTGCTGCCAATCTGGTATCCACTGCTGGCCAGCCATCAGAAGTCCCTGATGGCTGATGCTTCAACAAAGTTTCCGTCCCACTTCCAACATTTGTCTCCTGGATCACCTCGTCTCTTTTCCTGTTACAAACACAGCACATAATTTAAAATGCATACAGTAGGTATTAAGATTTAAGCTGCAAGTGTGGGTGGGCAGTATGGATAAACATGTCCATCATGCCATATGTACATTTATATCACGATAATATATGTTGTGAATTTGTCAGTTTTATTGAAACTAATTTGAGAAATACTAGATAAAGATAGATGGAATAACAGAAAGAAAGATAGATAAAATAACAAGTAGGGACAATGTACTAATGTCACAATTTCCTATAAATAAATAGTCCTGAGTCCCATAATAGCTACAACAAACAACGGACCTCATGCAAGAACATCTTCATATTCTTATCTTAACTTTCTCATACTTCTTTTCGTACCGTCATACAAGTGTGTCACGTCAGATTCAGCAAACGCTCCTAACTTCAGATAACCGTGTATGTTTATGTGCTGTCAGTCATTTCTTTGAACAGCAGTTTATGTCCTGAAATCTAAGTCGACTGAGACCAAAACAACTAATTATTCAACTAATCCACAGTTCTACTCATTTGAATAGAAAAGGGACAATTTTGCGCCAAATGTCAGAATATTTCCTAATTTAAATATGTGTAATTATCACAGGAGCACCGAGACGCTGTTGGCTAAGCAGCACAGTTACGGGTGTATTTCACCCTCTTTGAGAGTTTCTTTTTGTCTTATTTGTGCAGGTTTAGCGGCTACAAAAGCCGCACAATCCTTCCTGTTGTGAATTCACCCCTCAGTGTTTTAGTAACAAACCTGGTGGCTGCATCTGAACACTGATATTTCACCTTTCACAACCCAGATAAGACTCAGAACAGGTGTGTCCTCTACTCAAGTATTTAATCAGTTAATAAATAGTTATAATATAAAATAACCTTATTTACCTAACCTATTATTATTTACCTAACCCAACTGTGTGTGTGCAAAATGTTCATGAATGCAGTTACATTTTAATGTTAATAAAAACTTACATGCCAGAGGATCCTTTCTTCCGCTTCCGCAGCAGCTGCCGCGCCGTCGGCCGCTCCCGCTTCCGCAGCTGTAGCTGTAGCTCCCGCAGCTCCTGCTCCTGCTCCCACTTCCGCAGCTGCTGCCGCGCCGACGGCCGCTCCCGCTCCCGCTCCTGCAGCTGCTGCTCCCGCTTCCGCAGCTGCTGCTCCCGCTTCCGCAGCTGCTGCTCCCGCTTCCGCAGCTGCTGCTTCCGCAGCAGCTGCCGCGCCGTCGGCCGCTCCCGCTCCCGCTCCCGCAGCTCCCGCTCCCGCAGCTGCTGCTCCCGCTCCCGCAGCTGCTGCTCCCGCTCCCGCAGCTGCTGCTCCCGCTCCCGCTGCAGGACCAATCCGGTATCCACTGCTGGCTGACCAGCAGAAGTCCCTGATGGCTGATGCTTCAACAAAATTTCCGTCCCACTTCCAACATTTGTCTCCTGGATCACCTCGTCTCTTTTCCTGTTACAAACACAGCACATTATTTAAAATACATACAGTAGGTATTAAGATTTAAGCTGCAAGTGTGGGTGGGCAATATGGATAAACATGTCTATCATGCCATATGTTAATTTTATATCACGATAATATACAGTATGTTGTGAATTTGTCAGTTTTATGTAAACTAATTTGAGAAATACTAGATAAAGATAGATGGAATAACAGAAAGAAAGATAGATAAAATAACAATAGGGACAATGTACTAATGTCACAATTTCCTATAAATAAATAGTCCTGAGTCCCATAATAGCTACAACAAACAACGGACCTCATGCAAGAACATCTTCATATTCTTATCTTAACTTTCTCATACTTCTTTTCGTACCGTCGTACAAGTGTGTCACGTCAGATTCAGCAAACGCTCCTAACTTCAGATAACCGTGTATGTTTATGTGCTGTCAGTCATTTCTTTGAACAGCAGTTGATGCCCTGAAATCTAAGTCGACTGAGACCAAAACAACTAATTATTCAACTAATCCACTAAGAGGGGCAGTTCTACTCATTTGAATAGAAAAGGGACAATTTTGTGTCAAATGTCAGAATATTTCCTAATTTAAATATGTGTAATTATCACAGGAGCACCGAGACGCTGTTGGCTAAGCAGCACAGTTACGGGTGTATTTCACCCTCTTTGAGAGTTTCTTTTTGTCTTATTTGTGGCACTGATAGAGTTTCTGACAAGAGAGAAAGACCACCAGGGTGGGAGATTAGATTATTAAACATCCACTGCTGGAAACACAGAAACTACCAAGTAGGAATCAGAGAAGTTAAGTAAAAGTAGATTCTGTTCCCACTCAATGATTTCTACAATCTTTTTAAAGTAGTTCCCACTTTAACTCCATCATGTGGGATCATTCTAGGACAATATGAGTATTATAAGGATGTAAAGGCCCAAACATTCACAGCTGTTCTGGTCTACAAGAAAAGGAAGATGATTTTACTGACTTTAGTGTCTGTCAGCGACAGAAAAGATGAATGTAACCATGCTGGAAAGGTTTTAATGATGTTCACAGCTTCATCAGGATATATTCAGAAAGAGTGTGAAAGAATGTTTATGAGGTTAACAGATTAGACTCACTGATCGTCTGCAGAACGGATCGAACCATCATCATCTGACTCCATCTCCTCCGCTGAGGAAGAATTACAGTCCGGCCTGCAGCAAGTGATAGTTACTGTTACTTCATCAGTATGAAAATAAACATTAAAACCAACTTGATTTCAAACATGATAACAGGGTGTGGAATAAAGCAGAAGAGGTTCTACATGTGATGTGTGACTGTACAAAATGAAATGAAAATGATGCTACTTTCTGTGAACAGTCCCGTCTCACACACCTGACTGTCATCACCTGAGGAGTTTACCTATATACACTTCCTACATTAATGCTCCACCCTGTGGTCAATGTCAGAACTGCATGTCACCTTGTGTTGAAGGAAGGATCAAATAAAACAAACTACATTATGGCTCCAACAATCACTTTGTTAACAGATATTTAAGATATCTGGTAGAGTAACAAGACACTTACATGGATCTGTCAAAGGGACACACTGGAGCAAAGAGCTGGAATGGTCTCTTTTGGAGTTTGGTATTTTAATAAATATCTGTATATTTCAGGAGGAGGCCATCAGAGTTTAGAGGTGGCTATTAGCGCTGCTTGAATTGGACGGTTTTTGCAATGAGGCTCATTTGTAGGGCTGTCCTCGACCAAAGACTAACACTCGTACAATTTCATCGACTAATCGATTAGTTGATTTAATGGACAGATCTGTAAAACTGAGTTTCTCCACAAAGAATCTCACTAAAGCACCACTTTAAATCTGCTGTTTACCAGAGATGTGCTCAGAAGTTTACTGGAAATACGTCATTCAGCATGAAAAGAGCATAAAAAACAACTAATCAACTAAAGAAATCTAAGTCGACTGAGACCAAAACAACTAATTATTCAACTAATCCACTAAGAGGGGCAGTTCTACTCATTTGAATAGAAAAAGGCCAATTTTGTGCCAAATGTCAGAATATTTCCTAATTTAAATATGTGTAATTATCACAGGAGCACCGAGACGCTGTTGGCTAAGCAGCACAGTTACGGGTGTATTTCACCCTCTTTGAGAGTTTCTTTTTGTCTTATTTCTGCAGGTTTAGCGGCTACAAAAGCTGCACAATCCTTTTGTGAATTCACCCCTCAGTGTTTTAGTAACAAACCTGGTGGCTGCATCTGCACACTAATATTTCACCTTTCACAACCCAGATAAGAGGAATCAGATTTTTTTACAGATTATATTACAGGATATAGTGACAGTTTGGGCAAACATGACAAAAAGTTATTTTTTATAAAAGTTGCCAACTGTAGTTTTATTTAACCAAGTATGTTATTTAACCTTAACCGTGTCAATCAATGCAGTTACATTTGAATGTTATTAAAGCTTACTTGACAGAGAAATCAATGATGTGACCTTTTGAATTATCACTCTTCATGGACACACCGGAGTCAGAGGATATTTCACTGGTACAGGATCTAGTAGACAAGAGAGAAAGACCACCAGGGTGGGAAATTAGATTATCAAACATCCACTGCTGGAAACACAGAAACTACCAAGTAGGAATCAGAGAAGTTAAGTAAAAGTAGATTCTGTTCCCACTCAATGATTTCTACAATCTTTTTTTTTTTTTTTTTTAAAGTTATTTTTTGGGGTGATTTTTAAGCATTTTATTGATAGGGCAGTGGATAGAGTGTTGGAAAGGGGGAGAGAGAGAAATGACATGCGGAAAGGACCACAGGCCGGATTCGAACCCGGGTCCACCACTGCTAGGACTGAGCCTTGGCATTTACATTGGCGCTCGCTCTACCGACTGAGCTAACCAGCCGCCCTCTACAATCTTTTTTAAAGTACTTCCCACTTTAACTCCGTCATGTGGGATCATTCTAGGACAATATGAGTATTATAAGGATGTAAAGGCCCAAACATTCACAGCTGTTCTGGTCTACAAGAAAAGGAAGATGATTTTACTGACTTTAGTGTCTGTCAGCGACAGAAAAGATGAATGTAACCATGCTGGAAAGGTTTTAATGATGTTCACAGCTTCATCAGGATATATTCAAAAAGAGTGTGAAAGAATGTTTATGAGGTTAACAGATTAGACTCACATAGTGTCTGCAGACTGGACCGAACCAACAACAGCTGTCGCAAACTTCACCTCTGCCACCTCCGCCTTCACTTTCTTCCCCTCCTTCTCCTCCTTCACCTCTGAGGAAGAATCAAAGTCCGACCTGCAGCAAGTGATAGTTACTGTTACTTCATCAGTATGAAAATAAACATTAAAACCAACTTGATGTCAAACATGATAACAGGGTGTGTAATAAAGCAGAAGAGGTTCTACATGTGATGTGTGACTGTACAAAATGTTCTTAATGAAGAAACATTTTAATGTCAGTAAAAGTTTACTTCTGGTTAGGAGAGGGCTTTCTTTGACGTTCTCTCTTCAAGTTTTCTGAACAGACACAGAACCTAGACTTTTTGTTGGCTAATCGATTAGTTGATTTAAAGACTCCGGAAAGAATCTCACTAAAGCACCACTTTAAATCTGCTGTTTACCAGAGATGTGCTCAGAAGTTTACTGGAAATACGTCATTCAGCATGAAAAGAGCATAAAATACAACTAATCAACTAAAGAAATCTAAGTCGACTGAGACCAAAACAACTAATTATTATTAATATTAATAGCAGAATAATAATAATATATAATACCCTTATTTACCTAACCTATTATTTTTTTACCTAACCCAACTGTGTGTGTGCAAAATGTTCATGAATGCAGTTACATTTAAATGTTAATAAAAACTTACATGCCAGAGGATCCTTCTTTGAAATCAGGAGGGGGACTGATTGACCTTATGGGGTGTATCCTCAGGTACCCCCGTCTAGTAGACAAGAGAGAAAGACCACCAGGATGGGAGATTAGATTATTAGACATCCAGACACAGAAACTAACAAGTAGGCATCAGAAAAGATAAGTTAAAGTAGATTCTGTTCCCACTCAATGATTTCTACAATCTTTTTAAAGTACTTTCCACTTTAACTCCATCATGTGGGATCATTCTAGGACAATATAAATATGATCAGGGTGTAAAGTCCATGAGACGAGTTAAAACAAGCTGAGCAGCACATTGATCTGACATTGTGGTTATATCAAGTAAACTTCAACATCTGCAGGTTTCAAATCCTCTAATGGAAGAATTAGCTGCTGTTGTTTGTGTGTTCGTCATCGATTGTTCCATTTTATAGTCTTCAAATAGAGAAAGATAAATGCAGGTTGAGTTTCAGCTTTTGTCCACTCTTTTTGCTCAGTTAAACAACAAAATAAATGACCTGAAGAAAATAAAAGAAAAACAGAAATAAAACTAGTTTTGTTTTCATGTGAAGACGAGTAAAACAGTCGCCTGAAGCACACTGTCGTTCTCCTTTTTCACCACACAAAATAAAAATTCTGATCTGTTTTTCTGTTTTGTTTTTTTGTTGAGCAGATTGAATAATATAATTAAATAAACAGATGATAGAATAAGATTACTTAGAGTATATAAAAGACTTAGTTATAATACCTTTAGATGGTGGAAAACACTGCGACACAGATGAACAAGAGGCAAAAGTGAAACTAATGAACTACTTAAACCCAACCGCTCAACACACGAAGGTGATACTTACAGGTAAAGTAATAAATTAATTTTTAACAGTGTAGTTAGAAATAAACTTTATTACCATACCTGTACATATCACCATAACACTGTATCATAACCATCATTTATAGCCGCCATTGAAAACATCAAAGGGTTTTGCCCTTTTGGACCTAATAGAATTATTCTATTGAGCACAATCTAGCTTGTTATTCGCTCACCTTCCTCAAGTCCAGGGTGCACAAAATGTTGGAAGTTTAGGGCACCCTGGACTTCTAACCCCCAAAAGACACAACTAGACCCCCCTGTCAACCATCAGACCAAATGTGAAGTTCCTAAGTTAAATAGTTTCTGAATTCTGCTCTGAAAACAAAACAGACGGACACATGGAGCTGTATATACCCGACTACGTGGTCACGGGGTATAATAATAATGAATATATATATATATATATATATAACTGGTAAATTAAACTTACTTAAAATTTAGTTTAGTTATTTTACTGTTAAAGAACCAAATTATTATTAATGTTTAGTAATATTTAGTAATGCTATAATGTTAGCGAGTGTGTGTGTGTGTGTGTGTAACAGTTTATTGTTCCAAACATAACATTATATACTATATTGTATTTGTTAACGATTATGAAATGATTTGTATAAAACTTTACAAATCAGAAAGTGTCTGTAAAATGTGTACAATCACATTTTAATGTCAGTAAAAACTTACTTCTGGTTAGGAGGTGGACGGTTTTCTTTAACATTTACGAGATCTTGTGACTGGCCAGACCTAGTATGCCGACGTTCTGAGCATCTGGAAGAAAGATAATCACACACGACCCTGTAATCATCTCATTTTTGTCTCTAACAGTCTTGCAGAGGAATCAGATTTTTTTACAGATTATATTACAGGATATAGTGACAGTTTGGGCAAACAGGACAAAAAGTTATTTTTTATAAAAGAGAGAAGTTTCCAGAACTTAACTTCATCATAATATGAGTATTATACGGGGTAAAGGCCCAAACAGAGACCAGTTGTGTAAGTTGTTGTGTGACCAGTAAGAAAACAGAGAAAGATAAATGCAGGTTGAGTTTCAGCTTTTGTCCACTCTTTTTGCTCAGTTAAACGACCACACTCTAGTTCTGATGTCATCACTCTACAGAGTGCAATACACACTGATGTAGAAGTCTGAGAAGCTCCAAACAAAGTTAAATCTGATTTAAAAGTTGAATAATAGCCAGCACCTACGGAGGATGTGGAACATTTTATAGTTTGAGTGGAGTTTCTAGGTGAAAGTATGAAAAAGAAACTTGATTTCAAACATGATAACAGGGTGTGGAATAAAGCAGAAGAGGTTCTACATGTGATGTGTGACTGTACAAAATGTTCATAATGAGGCAACATTTTAATGTCAGTAAAAACTTACTTCTTTTTCAGATAGGGGCGGCTTTCTTTGAAATTTACAACGAGACCATATGACTGGTCAGACCTAGTACGCCGATGTTCTGAGCGTCTGGAAGAAAGATAATCAAACACACGACCCTGTAATCATCTCATTTTTGTCTCTAACAGTCTTGAAGAGGAATCTGATTTTTTTAACAGATGATATTACAGGATATAGTGACAGTTTGGGCAAACACGACAAAAAGTTATTTTTTATAAAAGTTGCCGACTGTAGTTTTAACCAAGTATGTTATTTAACCTTAACCGTGTCAATCAATGCAGTTACATTTTAATGTTAATTAAAGCTTACTTGACATTTCACTGGTACAGACTCTAGTAGACAAGAGAGAAAGACCACCAGGGTGGGAGATTAGATTATTAGACATCCAGACACAGAAACTAACAAGTAGGCATCAGAAAAGATAAGTTAAAGTAGATTCTGTTCCCACTCAATGATTTCTACAATCTTTTTAAAGTACTTTCCACTTTAACTCCATCATGTGGGATCATTCTAGGACAATATAAATATGATCAGGGTGTAAAGTCCATGAGACGAGTTAAAACAAGCTGAGCAGCACATTGATCTGACATTGTGGTTATATCAAGTAAACTTCAACATCTGCAGGTTTCAAATCCTCTAATGGAAGAATTAGCTGCTGTTGTTTGTGTGTTCGTCATCGATTGTTCCATTTTATAGTCTTAAAATAGAGAAAGATAAATGCAGGTTGAGTTTCAGCTTTTGTCCACTCTTTTTGCTCAGTTAAACAACAAAATAAATGACCTGAAGAAAATAAAAGAAAAACAGAAATAAAACTAGTTTTGTTTTCATGTGAAGACGAGACGAGTAAAACAGTCGCCTGAAGCACACTGTCTTTCTCCTTTTTCACCACACAAAATAAAAATTCTGATCTGTTTTTCTGTTTTGTTTTTTTGTTGAGCAGATTGAATAATATACAGTAATTGAATAAATAAATGATAGAATAAGATTACTTAAAGTATATAAAAGAATTAGTTATAATACCTTTAGATGGTGGAAAACACTGCGACACAGATGAACGAGAGGCAAAAGTCAAACTAATGAACTACTTAAACCCAACCGCTCAACACACGAAGGTGATACTTACAGGTAAAGTAATAAAGTTAATATTTAACAGGGCAGTTAGTAATAAACTTTATTACCACCTGTACATATCACCATAACACTGTATCATAACCATCATTTATAGCCACCATTAAAAACAAGACAAAAGGTTTTGCCCTTTTGGACCTAATAGAATTATTCTATTGAGCACAATCTAGTTTGTTATTAACTCACCTTCCTAAAGTCCAGGGTGCACAAAATCTTTTAAATTTATGACACCCTGGACTTCTAACCCCCAAAAGACACAACTAGACCACCCTGTCAACCATCAGACCAAATGTGAAGTTCCTAAGTTAAATAGTTTCTGAGTTCTGCTCTGGAAACAAAACAGACGAAAGGACGGACACGTGGAGCTGTATATACCCCGAAGACGTGGTCACAGGGGGTATAATAAGAATACATATATATAACTGGTAAATTGATAGTTACTTAAAATTTAGTTGAGTTATTTTACTGTTAAACACCCAAATTATAATTAATAATGTTTACTAATTATTAGTAATGCTTTAATGTTAGCGTGTGTGTGTGTGTAACAGTTTATTGTTTCACATAACATTATATAGTATATTGTATTTGTTAATGATTATGAGATGATTTGTGTAAACCTTTACAAATCATCAGTAATCTTCTGTAAAATGTGTACAACAATAAACTGTTAATAAATAGTCTACTAATGTAATCATAATGTCCATATCAATCATAATAGCCTGAAGAACACTGTCGTTCTCCTTTTTTCCCTCCCACAAAATAAAAAATTTTGATCTGTTTTTCTGTTTTGTTTTTTTTGTTGAGCAGATTGAATAATATAATTAAATAAACAGATGATAGAATAAGATTAATTAAAGTATATAAAAGACTTAGTTACAATACCTTTAGATGGTGGAAAACACTGCGACACAGATGAACAAGAGGCAAAATGAACTACTTAAACCTGACCCCTAAACTCTCGTCAAAGTCAACACAGGTGAAATCTGAAGGTAAAGTCCACACTGGAATCTGATATATAGTCTCCAGGTGATTTGTTAATCTTTATCAAGGTAGATATTAACACTTTATTATGATCACCGTTGTAAATAAGCCTTTATTCTTAACTGACCTGCCTGGTTAAATAAAGGTTTTATATATATATATATATATATATATATAATGTTGTGTGTGTGTGTGTGTGTGTGTGTGTGTGTGTGCGTGCGTGTGTGTGTGTATAACAGTTTATTGTTCCACACATAACATTTTATACTCTATATTATAAGTATTTATTAATGATTATGAAATTATTTTTTAAACCTTTAAGAAACATAAACATTAAATAGATAGATATTTGTGACACTTTGTTAATGGTAAATAACCGCTTTGTAAACCATCTATAAACATTATTTGGATGCTATGTATTATAATACTTTGTTAAATGGTTGATAAATACTTTGTTTTATCTGTTAAAGGATGAATCCACTTTTACAAAAGACACGATCGACACCACAAATGTATAAACACTTGATTTTAATGAAGCTTATGTGTAAATTCAGTCAGGAAGACTAGAGGTGCAATCTCATTCATGCTCAGTCATTCTGGGTCTCTCTCTCATGGGCTATTACTGTCAGCTGATTATGGGCTTCTCTCTTTTCAGAGACCAATCAGATCTTGCCATATCTCCCTAAACCAATCACATCGTTGCTGTCAAAAGTTTAAAACTGTTCTCCTCTATGCTGTTTTCAGTGTCAGTATCAGCACAAACTGATGCGACCCTCCACCACCCCATCACCTCCAGATTCATCCCATCAGAGTAATCCTGCTCCACTTCATTCATCGGATCTGCATCAATCTTCACTACCACCATCACCAGTGTCTAGACCCAGGGGGAATAATCCTAATCCAACTACGGCATCACTTCACCTTTACTATGTCACATTGGGTCTAAAACGCCAAAGACTGTTACTATTCATAAATGTGTGCACTTTGTAATAAATTACCATTCAATTCAGTCTCTTCTGATTTTATTCTCAACAGAATAATCCAACGAAGGGTGCAGAAGCGTTTTCAGCGTAATAAATGAAGCGCTGGGATAAAAGAGGAGTGTAATCAGGGCGGGCTTTAAAGTGCAGGTGATTTATAGCGGGGCAGCTAAACTGAAATATTCGTAACAAATGTGTATTTTGTGATAAAAGCTACAAATTTGGCACAGATGTAGATATAGATATCGGGGCTGCCAATTTGGCCCATGGATGTATTAAGAGAACTGGATCCAGCGTTGGAGGCGGGGCCCGGTCATTCCTATGAGAGTTGCTCAGTGGCGCTAAATGGCTCGACTTCCGTCTGGAAACGTACCCGGATCTTGGCGGATCTTGGGCAACTGGGACATGCGCAGTAGCGTCCGCTCGGTCACATGACTCGGTCACGGGGTCCCAACGTCACGGTCTGGGTTTCATTCACATGAACAGAGGAAAGGAAATAACTCTGGATTCAGCTGTTAGTGCATTTTACAACTTTAAAAACTTATTTTTTTTAAATAAGGGCTATTCAAGTGTTCGTACTGGGAAGTTGATTCACCTCAAAAAAATGTATCCGCTGAGTTACAGACGTCTCTTTCCCAATGTAAGTCAATGGGAAAAGTCTTTTTGGGCCCAACGGCATCACGTGACGGACATGGAAGTTGCAGTACCGCCGTTTGGACACTACGAAAGTTGGGATCGGCGACCGGCGCTCTTCTTGGGGACTTGATTTGGCCCCTGAGGAATGGTCGCCAAATAGGCGCTTAAAATTCTGAAATGTTGCAGAAAACTGATTTTAAGACTCTTGATTATTTCCAAGATGTGTTCAAGCTGATTAGATCAGATGTCAGAAGATCAGACATGTTCTCTTTTACTTCTTTATTTTTCAAGGGTACTTTTTAAAAGCTAATAACCTGAGAAAAATGCAAAAACCAAATAAAAGGAGGGTCTGGGTATTATCAGATAATCCATAATTAATGTTCGTTTTTGAATTACAAATGAATTATGGATTATCTGATCATACCCAGACCCTCTGTTAGCCAGATAAACCCACTTCAGTTCACACTTTAACTCACATGAACATGACGGAATGATGGAATGAACGAGCAGCCTCTCAGGTCTTTAAACACATCATGAGAGTGTCGGTGTACATACCTTCACAGGTGAACAGGAACCGTCTGCAGACACGCTGGGACGCGTGTCAACCTCCTCACAACAAGTGTTTCCTACTATAAAGCTGATTGTTTTCAGTGTTTCTCAATGCCTGTAACACTTAACGCATTGTAACGGTGATCATTAGAGAGCAGACAGCAACGTAACAGCGCAGAGGTTCACTAAATGCTGTAATATCGCTGCAATCCTCAACACAACACACCCAACATGTGCGTTTGATGCTGGACACACGGACGAGACCAACTCGGACCGGAGGGGTGGCAAGGTGGCAAGGTGTTGTTTAATCTACATAAAAATAATAAAAGGGGGTCCGTTTTTAGAAATGTGAGGTAAAGATAGGTTTTAAGTGTGAAGTTGGGTGTTATGAAAATATAAAATTAGCAAATATGTTGACATATAAAGAGTTAACACCGGTAATAGAAACCCCTATTTATGGAATGGCACTTCTTATGTCCCTGCTTTTAAATGGACAGTTAAGTTTAATGGATGTGGGGAATAAATAAAATAAATAAAATAAATAAATGTTTATAAAGCAAAGTAGTTAAAAAATACATTTTGTACTTTACCTTTTCCATTTTATGCTACTTTAAACTTCAAAGAAAAAGAAATCAAAGGTTTATTTGAAGTTAAAGGGACTGTTTGTCACTTTTTAAGCGTATAAATGTACCGGGTCGGGATACATGCGCGCTCGCATGTGGCCTGCGTCCCCGCTCCTCTGCCTGCTTGCCTTCACTCAGACAGTGCGCGTCCTCGCTGTCTCGCTTCACCTCTAGACGTGAACGCGCGCTCACTCCACACTGCAGAAGAGTTAGTTTAGCTCTGAGAATATCTAGTGAATGAACAGTGGACGTTTGTGCAGAAATAAATGCTGCAGCTTCCCCAGACCAACAGAGGTTTCCCGTGTCTTGTGAAGTGACGGGGCTCCGCAGAGAGAAACGTTATCGTCTCGTTACCGACCGGGTGCCGGTGTCTCCCTGCTCTCTCCGGCTGCGGGCGGAGGGAGACGAGTTTCTCGCTGCGGAGTCCCACTGCCTCAGCCTGCGCTGAGGCAGGAGAAGCAAACACAGTATCAGCATTGATTCATGGAGAGACCTTTGTCTGGTCAGCTAACATTACTGCCAAGCAGCTGAAATATAGAGTGATATTGTGGTTTTAGCTGACGTGTGTCGCCTCACTGTGTTGAGCGATATGTGTATTTAGAGCGAGCACAAGCCCGACGCTAACTTTCGTTGATTTCACGGCCACAGGTGTCGCTGTTAAGAACCATTTCTGAAAGTTACAAATAGTCCCTTTAATATGAGGCTTTAGCAGTGTAAGTTAGTCAAATGAAATTGGTATCTTCCAAAGTTATGGTGTTTTTGGTATGAAATTCCTTCTTGGTGTTTCCCTGTTATATAAAAAAAAATACAAATATTTATAAATGAAATATTTTAAAGTAAAGTAGTTATAAAATAAATGTTGAAGTACTTGTGCTTTATTTTTTCCATTTTATGCTACTTTAAACTTCAAATTAAACAAAATGCAAAGCTTTATTGAAGTTAATATGAGGCTTCAGCAGTGTGAGTTAGTCAAATCAAGTTTCTCAGGAAGCTGCAGCTTCTGAATCATAGATTTTTATACCAGACGATGTTTCCCTTCTGTTTATCTGTTAATGGATGAATCCTCTTTTCAAAAACACACAATCGACTCCACAAATGCATGAAAACTTGATTTTATTCTCAACAGAATAATAATAATACAAAAAAAGACTTAAAGTCTTCACAGATGATCCAACAGTATGAAAATATATATTCATGACAGGATAGGATCTATCTGCTATTTATAGAAATCAATGTATTCAAGATGATTTTGTCGCTGACGCTCACGTCGTCTCCAGTTAGGACACGGTGTAACAGTTGTTTAATTTTAAAATGACTTCATCAGAAGAACCCCTCAGTCTGCTCCGTCCTCTCTGTGCTGAGAGTCTAGAGACGACATCCAGAGCAACAACACGCAACCTTCCTCCCTCTGTTCTGAAAACAGCCTCGTACCAAACGACATTTTAATTATTAGGTGAGCAGCGTATAAATGTTATAATAATGTTGTTTTCATTGGGTATCAATGACACAAAAAGGTAAAAGGCCAACAAGCTCAAAGGTCAACAAGCTCAAAGCAGGAACCACAGCAGGTTCAAACAAACTCAGCATAACAATAGAAATAATTGTTGATTAAATGGATTTGCTTTGTTTAAAGAGAACTTTTCTTAAAGGTATAAGATGCAACATTCGTTGGCCCCGTTCTCATCCGTCAAATACGGACACAAAGCATCTAAAGGTGGACTTGTGCCCATTGATGTGTAGCCTAATGCTTGTGTCTTGGTATCAGAAGCCGAGGGATGTGACGAAGCGGTAGTATTTGACCACCTGAACGGGCTGCACACCCTGCACGCCGTTATTGGCTGGAGGTTGCACCCCCATGTGGGGCCAGACGACCAGACCCTTACCAATAGAAGTTTACTCAAGTGTGCTATTAGTATACTTATTTTAAACTTAAAATAAGAGAGTATACTTTCAGTTTATTTTTGATGTACTTATCAGAGATATACTTAAGTATACTTGGCTTATACAGACAAGTATACAGTAAAGTCTAAGTATACTTGGCTTATACTTATACTTAATCTTTTGATTGAGTTAATTTGTATAATTAAGTAGTCTTGCCTCATACAGAAAGGTATACTTGGCTTGTAAGTATATAACTATTAAACTAACAGTATACCTATTCACTTGTAGTATAGTTCAGAGTATAGTTGCAGTACAAAATACAACTTAGATGTAAACTAGTTGTGTACTCAAAGCTGACTGTTCTTACACTTAAAGTATCCTTTTATAACTAAAAAGCCAATTTAGTCCCAATAAGTATTGAATTAGTAAACTTACAAGTATACTACATTGATATTAGTATACTTACTACAGAAAGTATACATCATGAAATAAACTTGAAGTATAGTACTTTTTCATAAGGGAAAGCGTCCAGAGTAAAGCAAAATAAGAAGGATAGAGGAAATACGGGCAGAAGGCTGCAGGGTCTCTGCAGAAACAGACAACACACTTTTAGTGGTACATAAATTATGATTGAGAGGGATCATCCTGCTGCTGCTGCTGCGCCTGCTGCTGCTGCAGAAGCTGCTGCGCCTGCTGCTGCTGCGCCTCCTGCTGCTGCTGCGCCTCCTGCTGCTGCTGCTGCTGCCGCGCCTGCTGCTGCTGCGCCTCCTGCTGCTGCAGATGTGCCTACTGCTGCTGCTGCTGCCGCTGCGCCTCCTGCTGCTGCTGCTGCAGCAGATGCGCCTGCTGCATCAGCTGCGACGGCTGCTGCTGCTGCTGCAGAAGCTCCTGCGCCTGCTGCTGCTGCGCCTCCTGCTGCTGCAGATGTGCCTGCTGCCGCTGCTGCTGCCGCTGCGCCTCCTGCTGCTGCAGATACTCCTGCCGCTGCTGATGATGCAGATGCGCCTGCTGCATCAGCTGCGACGGCTGCAGCTGCTCATGCACATGCAGCTGCTGCTGTTGTCTCAGCTGCTGCTTGTGTGGCTGCAGGACCAATCCGGTATCCACTGCTGGCTGACCAGCAGAAGTCCCTGATGGCTGATGCTTCAACAAAATTTCCGTCCCACTTCCAACATTCGTCTCCTGGATCACCTCGTCTCTTTTCCTGTTAGAAACACAGGACATTATTTAAAATACATACAGTGGGTATTAAGATTTAAGCTGCAAGTGTGGGTGGGCAATATGGATAAACATGTCTATCATGCCATATCTAATTTTATATCACGATTATATACAGTATGTTGTGAATTTGTCAGTTTTATGGAAACTAATTTGAAAAATACTAGATAAAGATAGATGGAATAACAGAAAGAAAGATAGATAAAATAACAAGTAGGGACAATGTACTAATGTCACAATTTCCTATAAATAAATAGTCCTGAGTCCCATAATAGCTACAACAAACAACGGGCCTCATGCAAGAACATCTTCATATTCTTATCTTAACTTTCTCATACTTCTTTTTGTACCGTCGTACAAGTGTGTCCCGTCAGATTCAGCAAACGCTCCTAACTTCAGATAACCGTGTATGTTTATGTGCTGTCAGTCATTTCTTTGAACAGCAGTTTTTGCCCTGAAATCTAAGTCGACTGAGACCAAAACAACTAATTATTCAACTAATCCACTAAGAGGGGCAGTTCTACTCATTTGAATAGAAAAGGGACAATTTTGTGCCAAATGTCAGAATATTACCTAATTTAAATATGTGTAATTATCACAGGAGCACCGAGACGCTGTTGGCTAAGCAGCACAGTTACGGGTGTATTTCACCCTCTTTGAGAGTTTCTTTTTGTCTTATTTGTGGGACTGATTGAGTTTCTGACAAGAGAGAAAGACCACCAGGGTGGGAGATTAGATTATTAAACATCCACTGCTGAATACACAGAAACTACCAAGTAGGAATCAGAGAAGTTAAGTAAAAGTAGATTCTGTTCCCACTCAATGATTTCTACAATCTTTTTAAAGTACTTCCCACTTTAACTCCATCATGTGGGATCATTCTAGGACAATATGAGTATTATAAGGATGTAAAGGCCCAAACATTCACAGCTGTTCTGGTCTACAAGAAAAGGAAGATGATTTTACTGACTTTAGTGTCTGTCAGCGACAGAAAAGATGAATGTAACCATGCTGGAAGGTAGGGAATGGGCGATATATCGAATATAGTCGATGTATCGCGGCTTGTCCCACGCGGTGTATGAAATGACTATATCGCGAACATCGACTACAAATTGTCATGTAATGTTTTTAAGCCACCCCGCGGCATGAGACTCGCTTTGGCATTTCCTTCTCTCCCTCCGGCTCCCTCTCAGACACACATACGTCACAGACTACGCCTCCATCCAGACCTCTCTCCTGGGCGAGTGTGTGACGTATTCGGCCAGCGTGTTTTTGTATTTGGAGGGAAGCAGCGGAGAGAGATGGAGCCCGGAGCCCGGAGAAAGTGGAAGAACTGAAGCGGCAAAGCGAGCACGGTAGCGAGAACACGACCAAAGTAACCAGAACCAGCCAAGAAGCAAATGACTCTGGCTTCCTCGCTTTCCAAAGCAATCCCAGATGACAAAAGAGTGTAAAATGCAAAGAAATCACGGCCGCTGTAAACAACTACATCATAACGCCGGTTAGCGTAGTTGAAAAGCCCGAAAAGACTCATTAAGACACTTGATCCAAAATATGAACTGCCTGGTCGCAACTTTTTTGCGGAGAAAGCTCTACCGGAGTTCTACACTTCAGTGAGAGAAACGTTGGCCAACCAGCTAACAGAGCTGACCCACCTCTCCACAACTACCGATCTGAACGTCCAGCTAACAGAGCTGACCCACCTCTCCACATCTACCGATCTGAACGTCCAGCTAACAGAACCAAAGCTGTCAGCCTGAATAAGTGGACCAGACTGGAGGTTTTGGCCACAGGCTGCACCTCGCGTTTGGTGAGTCTTTCTACACTGCTGGGAAAATAATCATTTTTATTATCAGCAATGTTATAACAGCTTACTGGTAAACATAACAAGAAGTTACTTTACACTTTTTACACGCCATTAAAAACAGTGTGTGTGTGTGTTTGTGTGTGTTATGTATTTATCAAAATATATAAAGCATGTATTGCCAGATAACTATTTGGTTAAAGTGAATACTGTTGAATAATGTTTTGTTAAATTTAACTTATCATTTCCCTCTTTTTGCATGCAAGATTAAAATAGTTCCAACAGAAATCACTAATGAATATAATCAACAAGGTTTTAATGCAGACATAAACTGCAGGGACTATAAGAATCATCATATTGGTGTGATTGTATGCATCAAAGGGTTAAATCGAGCATTTATGAAGTGCTTAGCTTTATCGCGATATTGCCTTAATATATCACGACATTTTAGGGTAATATCACAATATTATTTTTACGCCATATCGCCCAGCTCTACTGGAAAGGTTTTAATGATGTTCACAGCTTCATCAGGATATATTCAGAAAGTGTGTGAAAGAATGTTTATGAGGTTAACAGATTAGACTCACGGATCGTCTGGAGGCTGGACTGAACCATCATCACCTGCCTCCATCTTCTCCTCTGAGGAAGAATCAGAGTCCAGTCTGCAGCAAGTGATAGTTACTGTTACTTCATCAGTATAAAATAAACATTAAACCAACTTGATGTCAAACATGATAACAGGGTGTGGAATAAAGCAGAAGAGGTTCTACATGTGATGTGTGACTGTACAAAATGAAATGAAAATGATGCTACTTTCTGTGAACAGTCCCGTCTCACACACCTGACTGTCATCACCTGAGGAGTTTACCTATATACACTTCCTACATTAATGCTCCACCCTGTGGTCAATGTCAGAACTGCATGTCACCTTGTGTTGAAGGAAGGATCAAATAAAACAAACTACATTATGGCTCCAACAATCACTTTAACAGATATTTAAGATATCTGGTAGAGTAACAGTGTCCTTCTGATAATAAACTCTCTGTTATTCATGTGATCATCAGAAGAAAAACACACTTTACCTACAAGACACTTACATGGATCTGTCAAAGGGACACACTGGAGCAAAGAGCTGGAATGGTCTCTTTTGGAGTTTGGTATTTTAATAAATATCTGTATATTTCAGGAGGAGGCCATCAGAGTTTAGAGGTGGCTATTAGCGCTGCAAGAATTGGACGTTTTTTGCAAAGAGGCTCATTTGTAGGGCTGTCCTCGACCAAAGACTAACACTCGTACAATTTCATCGACTAATCGATTAGTTGATTTAATGGACAGATCTGTAAAACTGAGTTTCTCCACAAAGAATCTCACTAAAGCACCACTTTAAATCTGCTGTTTACCAGAGATGTGCTCAGAAGTTTCCTGGAAATACGTCATTCATCATGAAAAGAGCATAAAAAACAACTAATCAACTAAAGAAATCTAAGTCGACTGAGACCAAAACAACTAATTATTCAACTAATCCACTAAGAGGGGCAGTTCTACTCATTTGAATAGAAAATGGACAATTTTGTGCCAAATGTCAGAATATTTCCTAATTTAAATATGTGTAATTATCACAGGAGCACCGAGACGCTGTTGGCTAAGCAGCACAGTTACGGGTGTATTTCACCCTCTTTGAGAGTTTCTTTTTGTCTTATTTGTGCAGGTTTAGCGGCTACAAAAGCCACACAATTCTGTTGTGAATTCACCCCTCAGTGTTTTAGTAACAAACCTGGTGGCTGCATCTGCACACTGATATTTCACCTTTCACAACCCTGATAAGAGGAATCTGATTTTTTTACAGATTATATTACAGGATATAGTGACAGTTTGGTCAAACATGACAAAAAGTTATTTTTTATAAAAGTTGCCAACTGTAGTTTTAACCAAGTATGTTATTTAACCTTAACCGTGTCAATCAATGCAGTTACATTTTAATGTTATTAAATCTTACTTGACAGAGAAATCCGTGATGTGACCTTTTGAATTATCACTCTTCATGGACACACCGGAGTCAGGGGACGTTCCGCTGGTAGAGGATCTGGTAGACAAGAGAGAAAGACCACCAGGGTGGGAGATTAGATTATTAAACATCCACTGCTGGAAACACAGAAACTACCAAGTAGGCATCAGAGAAGTTAAGTAAAAGTAGATTCTGTTCCCACTCAATGATTTCTACAATCTTTTTAAAGTACTTCCCACTTTAACTCCATCATGTGGGATCATTCTAGGACAATATGAGTATTATAAGGATGTAAAGGCCCAAACATTCACAGCTGTTCTGGTCTAGAAGACAAGGAAGATGATTTTACTGACTTTAGTGTCTGTCAGTGACAGAAAAGATGAATGTAACCATGCTGGAAAGGTTTTAATGATGTTCACAGCTTCATCAGGATATATTCAAAAAGAGTGTGAAAGAATGTTTATGAGGTTAACAGATTAGACTCACTGATCGTCTGGAGGCTGGACCGAACGCGGGCCATCTGCGTCTGGGTCCATGGATGGATCTTTCTTTTACTTCATCAGTATGAAAATAAACATTAAGTGTGGAATAAAGAAAAAGATGTAATGATTATTGTGTTAAACAAACATCATAATCTAAACTCTGTATGACGTCATGCCACACAGAAATAAAACAACTGAACCTTAGTTGCAACTCTAATGTTGCTAGAACTCAGTGTTCACCTGGTAGCTGCATCTGCATGCTGATGTTTCACCTTATCAGGAAAAGACTCATAACCAAAAAAAAGTATGTGCATGTGCACAGGTGTGTCCTCAACTCAAATATGTAAGCAGGTAAAAAAAAGATATAATGATAAACGATAATTTAAACCTATATATATATATATATATATATATATATATCAGTATCAGAGAAGTTCAGTAAAAGTTGACTCTGTAAAGTAGCCCAGTTACCCCACTCCTCACTTTAACATGCATTATTATTATTATTAGATTATTATAAGGGTAATTATACATTAGGACTGAGACAAGTTATCAATGACTAATCACATTGATCTGACAGTACAGTTACATCAAGTCAACTTCAATATCTGCAGGTTTCAGATCCTCTAAATGAAGAACTTGCTGCATGTGACAACATGTTCATCTGTCAGTACTTTCATTATCTTATAGTCTTAAAGTGGAGAAATGGAGTTTCTGCTTTTTCTCACTCAGTGAAACGACTAAATAGTAGATTGATTGTTTGCTTTGTTTCTCAGACTGCCGATATAAAGACGAAGAAAACAGCAACACGTCACATTTGACTCCTAATAAAATAATCAGATGCAGGTTCTACTCCATATTACCGACGCTGAATGGATGTTGATCATAGTGTTGAATTAAAACCAAACAACATAAATGAGACTTGTTCATCTGGTTTATTAGACTATTTTAAAACAGTGGTCCTACATAAAGCGCTGCACTGTCAGCCTTATTAATAACAAACAGATAAAAACCCTTTTCTGATCAGTTTTCTGTTTATTCTTGTCGTTGTTCGGAATTAGATGTAATAATTGACTAAACAGATGTTACACAGACTCTGGAGATAAGATTAATAAAGTAATAAAGTAGTTACAATACCTTTAAGATAACGGGAAATAAACTTCGTAACACTGACTGAGGAGGAAACACAAAAGTGAAACTAAACTTCTGCTTGATCCCATCCCCCCAAACTGCTCTCTGTCTCCCCCCAGAGTCTAAAGACATACAGGTTAGGTTAATTATTAATAGATACATACAAAATAAAAATAAATTAATATATATATATATAATAAATAAATTTATATAAATAAATATATGTATTTATACAAATATATATATATTTTTATATATATATATATACATATACAAATAAATGATAAATAAATAAATATTTATATACATAAATATATATTTATATAAATAAATATATATATGCATACTTACCAAAAAGGTAAATTAAAAGAGAAAAATATAATATGAATTGGTTTTAATATTAATAATATTGATAAAAAGTTATAAAATAGAGACACAGTTTTGAAGTCCTAATACAATCTATGTAGTGCATCAAACTATATTTAAATACAATAAACAAAAGTTTTGTTTTAGTGAATTTACATTTATGTGCCATTTAGTACACAATTAACATCACTTTGTTACCAGATATTTAAGACATGTGGTCTAGTAACAGTGTGATAGAAACTCTTATGTTTGTGTTATTATTCATATGATCATAGTAAAAACACACTTTACCTACAAGACGCTTAACATGGAGTCAAAGGGACACACTGGAGCAAAGAGCTGGAACGACTTCTACTACATTTATAATGTCTTTTGGAGTTTTAGCAGTTTTAATAAAATGTCTGTATTTTATATCCAATAAGCTTTTCTGTTGTTCCAGATAAAGCACTAACGGTTTGATGAATTTTACACCTGAATCATATATTCTTATAGCAGTTCCTCTTCATTCTGTTCTTCTGTTAAAGGATGAATCCACTTTTCCAAAAGACACGATCGACACCACAAATGTATAAACACTTGATTTTATTCTCAACAGAATAATCCAACGAAGGGTGCAGAAGCGTTTTCAGCGTGATAAATGAAGCTCTGGGATAAAAAAGGACTGTAATCAGGGCGGGCTTTAAAGTGCAGGTGATTTATAACAGAAACTCTTCATTAACGTATAACTGAGGACAGTCTGAGAGCTGCACAGAGAGAGTATCACAGTATGACCATACTCCTCAGATTCATTCATTTAACTGATAAACAACTACAGATATTGGTGTTTAAAGCTGCACTGGGCAAATGTGCTTCAAATGGAAGTAAAAAATGTCATTATTATATTGAATTAAACTCCAGAAATGCAGCAATTAACCAATTTGAAGTCAACCGAACAGCCAACATCACCGGTCTGATTTAGATATTTAGACTTCACCTGAAGGGATTATGCATCTTATTTACAGCTAACAAATACAAATAGGATAATTTCCTGACATACAAACTGCTATATAAGTGAAGAACTGCAAACTCATCCTAAAGAATGCAATTATTATTGGTGTTTAAAGTGATTTTCAGGAGCATCAGAAACACCAACTCGCAGATGCCTTAATGCTGTTTCCATCTCACTTCCATCAAGCGTCTCCTGGATCACCTCGTCTCTTTTCCTGATAGAAACACAGCACATTATTTAAAATGCATACAGTGGGTACTAAGATTTAAGCTGCAAGTGTGGGTGGGTGATATGGATAAACATGTCTATCATGGTATATCTAATTTTATACCATGATAACATACAGTATGTTGTGAACTAATTTGAGAAACCCTTTATAGATAAAATAATTAGGAAATGTCTGAATAAATAGTGAAATGTTCCCATATAGGTTGATCACATTTACCATAAGTTATCAATAAGTTATAATCAAAACTAAACACCTTCTGAAAATCAATCACTTTGACATCCTGCTCCATCATATGGGATCATTCTAGGACAATATAGGAATATTGTGTGACTTTAGCGTCTGTCAGTCTGGATACAAGTGACAGAAAAACAAATGTAAGTATTCTTAAAACATAAGAGTTTATTGATGTTCACAGCTTCATTAATATATTGCATAAAGTGTGTGAAGGAATGTAAATGGAGGTTTGACTCACAGTCAGTCTGAAGACTTCCCGTCTGTCAGATGTCAGAATATTTCCTAATTTAAATATGTGTAATTATCACAGGAGCACCGAGACGCTGTTGGCTAAGCAGCACAGTTACGGGTGTATTTCACCCTCTTTGAGAGTTTCTTTTTGTCTTATTTGTGCAGGTTTAGCGGCTACAAAAGCCGCACAATCCTTTTGTGAATTCACCCCTCAGTGTTTTAGTAACAAACCTGGTGGCTGCATCTGAACACTGATATTTCACCTTTCACAACCCAGATAAGACTCAGAACAGGTGTGTCCTCAACTCAAGTATTTAATCAGTTAATAAATAGTTATAATATATAATAACCTTATTTACCTAACCTATTATTATTTACCTAACCCAACTGTGTGTGCAAAATGTTCATGAATGCAGTTACATTTTAATGTTAATAAAAACTTACATGTGAGAGGATCTTTTTTAGAAATCCTCGGTGCTGGGGTTTGACTTCTTCTGCTCCTTCTCCTTCTTCTTCTTCTTCTTCTTCTTCTTCTTCTCCTCCTCCTCCTTCTTCTTCTTCTCCTTCACCTCTGAGGAAGAATCAAAGTCCGGCCTGCAGCAAGTGATAGTTACTGTTACTTCATCAGTATGAAATAAACATTAAAAACAACTTGATTTCAAACATGATAACAGGGTGTGGAATAAAGCAGAAGAGGTTCTACATGTGATGTGTGACTGTACACAATGTTCTTAATGAGGAAACATTTTAATGTCAGTAAAAATGTACTTCTTTTTAGGAGAGGGGCGGCTTTCTTTGAAATTTATAGTGAAGCCATATGACTCAGTTCGCCGACTTTCCCATGAGTGTTTGGAAGAAAGACACACACACAAAAAGTTATTTTTTCTAAAAGTTGCCGACTAGTTTTAACCAAGTATGTTATTTAACCTTAACCGTGTCAATCAATGCAGTTACATTTTAATGTTAATTAAAGCTTACTTGACAAAGAAATCAATGATCTGACCATTTGACATATCACTCTTCATGGACACACCGGAGTCAGTGGACGTATCACTGGAGGATCTAGTAGACAAGATAGAAAGACCACCAGGGTGGGAAATTAGATTATTAGACATTAGACTAACATTCACAGCTGTTCTGGTCTTCAAGAAAAGGAAGATGATTTTACTGACTTTAGTGTCTGTCAGCGACAGAAAAGATGAATGTAACCATGCTGGAAAGGTTTTAATGATGTTCACAGCTTCATCAGGATATATTCAAAAAGAGTGTGAAAGAATGTTTATGAGGTTAACAGATTAGAGTCACGGATCGTCTGCAGACTGGACTGAATAAAAATCATCTGCCTCAAAGTCCTCCTCCTCCTCCTCCTCTGAGGAAGTATCAAAGTCCAGCCTGCAGCAAGTGATAGTTACTGTTACTTCATCAGTATGAAAATAAACATTAAACCAACTTGATTTCAAACATGATAACAGGGTGTGGAATAAAGCAGAAGAGGTTCTACATGTGATGTGTGACTGTACAAAATGAAATGAAAATGATGCTACTTTCTGTGAACAGTCCCGTCTCACACACCTGACTGTCATCACCTGAGGAGTTTACCTATATACACTTCCTACATTAATGCTCCACCCTGTGGTCAATGTCAGAACTGCATGTCACCTTGTGTTGAAGGAAGGATCAAATAAAACAAACTACATTATGGCTCCAACAATCACTTTGTTAACACATATTTAAGATATCTGGTAGAGTAACAGTGTCCTTCTGATAATAAACTCTCTGTTATTCATGTGATCATAAGAAAAACACACTTTACCTACAAGACACTTACATGGATCTGTCAAAGGGACACACTGGAGCAAAGAGCTGGAATATGTTTGACTACATTTTTTGGAGTTTTAACAATTTAGTATTTCAATAAAAAATCTGTATATTTCAGAAGGAGGCCATCAGAGATTAGAGGTTACTAATAAGACGATATTTTTAAACCAGTTGTCAAAAAATGTGTGCATGTGTGTGTGTGTTAAAGGTTCTATTAAAGCTTACCTTATTGCCCCGAGAAGCTTGGGGACCTCCATGGCTGTAGAGGAAGCTTTGCTTTCTGTATCACTTCTGGTACAAGAGAGAAAGAAATTAGATTATTCAATACAAGACACACAAAAGAGAGAGAATAAGAACATTTTTATTTTTTTATTTTCATTTAAATGACTGAACTTTTGTTAAAGCAACTTTATATATATTTACAGACGTAGGCAAAGTTGTTGGTAACGTTCCGTTAAAGAGAGAAAAACCCACAATGGTCACTGAAATAACTTGAAACTGACAAAAGTAATAATAAATAAAAATTGAAGGGTGAAAAGTAGTCACTGTGCTGTTTGGTATCATGGTGTGTACCACACTGAACATGGACCACAGAAAGCTAAGGAGAGAGTTGTCTCAGGAGATCAGAAAGAACATTATAGACCTTCATGTTAAAGGTAAAGGCTATAAGACCATCTCCAAGCAGCTTGATGTTCCTGTGACTACAGCTGCACATATTATTCAGAAGTTTAAGGTCCATGGGACTGTAGCCAACCTCCCTGGACGTGGCCGCAAGAGGAAAATTGATGACATATTGAAGAGACGGATAATACGAATGGTAACCAAAGAGCCCAGAACAACTTCCAAAGAGATTAGAGGTGAACTCCAAGGTCAAGGTACATCAGTGTCAGATCGCACCATCCGTCACTGTTTGAGCCAAAGTGGACTTAATTGAAGACAACCGAGGAGGACACCAAATCATAAAAAGCGAGACTGGAATTTTCCAAAATGCATATTGACAAGCCACAAAGCTTCTGGGAGAATGTCCTTTGGACAGATGAGACAAAACTGGAGCTTTTTGGCAAGTCACATCAGCTCTATGTTCACAGACGAAGAGATGAAGCATCCAAAGAAAAGAACACTGTACCTAATGTGAAACATGGAGGAGGCTCGGTTATGTTATGGGGCTGCTTTGTTGCATCTGGCACAGGGTGTCTTGAATCTGTGCAGGGTGCAATGAAATCTCAAGACTATCAAGGCATTCTGGAGCGAAATGTGCTGCCCAGTGTCAGAAAGCTTGGTCTCAGTTGCAGGTCATGGGTCCTCAAACAGGATAATGACCCAAAACACAGCTAAAAACACCCAAGAATGGCTAAGAACAAAACATTGGACTATTCTGAAGTGGCCTTCTATGAGCCCTGATCTAAATCCTATTGAACATCTGTGGAAGGAGCTGAAACATGCAGTCTGGAGAAGGCACCCTTCAAACCTGAGACAGCTGGAGCAGTTTGCTCACGAGGAGTGGGCCAACATACCTGTCGACAGGTGCAGAAGTCTCATTGAGAGTTACAGAAATCACTTGATTGCAGTGATTGCCTCAAAAGGTTGTGCAACTAAATATTAAGTTAATGTTACCATCATTTTTGTCTAGGCCAGTTTCATTAGTTTGTTTTTTTAAATGATTCTGCTGAACCATAATTCAAAAACAATATCTGATTTTCATTAGTTAATTTTCAGTGAATTTTTATTTATTATTACTTTTGTCAGTTTCAAGTTATTTCAGTGACCATTGTGGGTTTTTCTCTCTTTAACGGAACGTTACCAACAACTTTGCCTACGTCTGTATGTGTGTGTGTGTGTGTGTGTGTGGTTGACGTATAGTATTTTGAAAATCAGTCCTTTAAAGGGACTATTTGTAACTTTCAGAAATGCTTCTTAACAGCGACACCTGTGGCCGTGAAATCAACGAAAGTCAGCGTCGGGCTCGCGCTTGCTCGCTCTCAATATACCTGAACGAGCATCACTCAAAACAGTGAGGAGACACACGTCAGCTAAAACCACAATATCACTCTATATTTCAGCTGCTTGGCAGTAATGTTAGCTGACCAGACGAAGGTCTCTCCATGAACATGATTTAGATCTGATCCTAGTGTTGGCTTTTCCTGCCTAAGTGCAGGCTGAAGCAGCGGGGCTCTGCACCATGTCTCCCTGCTCTCTCCTCCCGCAGCCGGAGAGCAGAGGAGACACCGGCACCCGGTCGGTAACGAGAGGGTAACGTTACTAGCTAAGGAGCTCCGTTACTTCACAAGACACGGGAAACCTCTGTTGGTCTGGAGGAGCTGCAGCATTTTTTTTCTGCACAAACGTCCACTGTGCATTCACTAGATATTCTCAGAGCTAAACTAACTCTTCTGCAGTGAGGAGTGAGCGCGCGTTCACGTCCAGAGGTGGAGCGAGCTGAGAACGCGCGCTCTCTGAGCGAAGGCAGGCAGGCAGAGTTGGAGAGGCAGCTACATTTATGCGCGTACAAAGTTACAAATAGTCCCTTTAAGGCCTCAGGCCTCAGAGAAGTTCAGTAAAAGTTGACTCTGTAAAGTAGCCCAGTTACCCCACTCCTCACTTTAACATGCATTATTATTATTATTAGATTATTATTAGTTTATTATAAAGGTCTCCTCAGTAGTCACTGAATGCATTAGGACTGAGACAAGTTATCAATGACTAATCACATTGATATGACAGTACAGTTACATCAAGTCAACTTCAATATCTGCAGGTTTCAGATCCTCTAACTGAAGAACTTGCTGCATGTGAGAATACGTGAACCTTAGTTACAATGCTAATGTTGTTAGTGTAAGACTGAAATTGTTTTGTTATTTGTTATATATTATTGATTTGCTCTATTCCATTTTGTTTACACATATTTAGTGTTTACATTAATGTTAAGATATTCTGGTATCAGATATTACAGTTACTGCTGGTATCACATATTGTCAGCTACTGCTGGTATCACATATTACAGTTACTGCTGGTATCACATATTACAGTTACTGCTGGTATCACATATTGTCAGCTACTGCTGGTATCACATATTGTCAGTTACTGCTGGTATCACATATTGTCAGCTACTGCTGGTATCACATATTACAGCTACTGCTGGTATCACATATTACAACTACTGCTGGTATCACATATTGTCAGCTACTGCTGGTATCACATATTACAGCTACTGCTGGTATCACATATTACAGCTACTGCTGGTATCACATATTGTCAGTTACTGCTGGTATCACATATTGTCGGCTAGTCGGTGCTGTTCAGGGCTCTGGGAGTTTTATGTGTTGAGAGAAGAGGAGGAGAGAGAGAGAAAAAGGAGTGGTTTATGGTTGGCAGTGAGGGAGCAGAGGGAGATGACTTAATTGAACTGTGTTCAGGAGTTCACTAAAGTTATGAGGAAAACCCAGAACGAGTTGGACGACTTTATTCTTTCACACACACCCAGATCGCTTACACTAGAACTCAGTGTTCACCTGGTAGCTGCATCTGCATGCTGATGTTTCACCTCATCAGGAAAAGACTCATAACCAGGAAACTGTACGTGCATGTGCACAGGTGTGTCCTCAACTCAAGTATGTAAGCAGGTAAAAAAAGATAGAATGATAAACGATTATCTAAACCTATATATATATATATATATATATATATATATATATATACATATATACTGTATATATCTCAGTATCAGAGAAGTTCAGTAAAAGTTGTCTCTGTAAAGTAGCCCAGTTATCCCTCTTTTATCGTCTTAAAGTGGAGAAATGGAGTTTCTGCTTTTTCTCACTCAGTGAAACGACTAAATAGTAGATTGATTGTTTGCTTTGTTTCTCAGACTACTGATATAAAGACGAAGAAAACAGTAACACATCACATTTGACTCCTAATAAAATAATCAGATGCAGGTTCTACTCCATATTACCGACGCTGAATGGATGTTGATCATAGTGTTGAATTAAAACCAAATAACATAAATGAGACTTGTTCATCTGGTTTATTAGACTATTTTAAGATGGAGAAAACAGTGGGCCTACATAAAGCGCTGCACTGTCACCCTTATTAAAAATAACAAAATAAAAACGCTTTTCTGACCAGTTTTCTGTTTATTTTTGTTGTTGTTCGGAATTAAATGCAATAATTGAATAAACGGATGTTACACAGACTCTGGAGATAAGATTAATAAAGTAATAAAGTAGTTACAATACCTTTTAGATGGTGGGAAAAAACTGCGTCACAAGGCTACTGACTGAAGAGAAAACAAAAATGAAAACAAGCAGGAATTTACCTGCTGGAGCCCATCCCTCCCTCCCACAGAGAGAGAGAGAGAGAGAGAGAGAGAGAGAGAGAGAGAGACAGTCCTCCCACATCTCTCTCTCTCTCTCTGAGAGAAAGAGATGTGTATGTATATATAAACTGGAAAAAGAAAGTTGGTAAACTTGTGTTTGGTGGATTATTTCTCTGTTGTTACAATGCTAATGGTCATTGTATTTTACATGGTTGGAAAGCCTGTTTATTTACCTTCACAATGATGTCCAACTTGTAAGGATCATGCATTTGTGGGATGAGCAGCACAGCTGATTATGTGGGTAGCGCCCAAGAAAAATTTGCCAAAATGCTCCGTCAATGGTAAACAGTGTATTCTCCTGTTGGTGTTGACTCTTGTTTTGAGTTGTTTGGTGGATTGGATGATTGAACTCTTTATCAGTAACAAGGAACAAACAAGACATATTGGCTATTTTACACTTTATTCATTTAATACACCGTCAGGAGCCTCAGTAGCGGTGGAAGATCCATACGCAGCCACAACAGCCTGGCACCTCCTCCTCATGCTGGTCACCAACCTGGTCACACGTTGCTGTGGGATGGCGTTCCATTCCTCAACCAGGATTCGTTGCAGGTCAGCCAGCGTGGTTGTATTGCTCTAACACGTACAGCACGCCCAAGCTGATCCTACAAGTGTTGAATTGGGTTGAGGTCTGGACTCTTGGCAGGCCGTTCCATTCTCTCTACTCCCACATTGTGGAGGTAGTCTGTGATAACCCCGGCTCTGTGGGGGCGAGCGTTGTCATCTTGGAGGATGAAGTTAGGTGCCAGATTGTGGAGATATGGGATCGCCACTGGCTGCAGAATCTCAGCCCGATATCTCCCCGCATTGAGATGGCCTTCAATGATGACAAGCCTGACACTGCCCCCACCAAAAGCTGTTACTCCATCGGTGCAACAATCAGCATAGCGTTCTCCACGTCGTCTCCATACTTTGACACTGCCATCTGACTTTCTTGGACAGAACCTGGACTCATCACTGAACATGACATTACCCCACATGTTCAGGTTCCATTGTCTGTGTTGTCGACACCAGTGCAAACGGGCCTGACGGTGAAGGGCAGTCATTGCAGGCTTCCTGGTCGCCTTATGTAGCCCGGTGTAAAAACAGTCCAGGTGTAAAACAGTCAAGGGTTAAAACAGTCAGGGACTAAAACATGTTAGCCTAATAAAGTTAGGTGGATAAATACAGAAAAGCAATTAAACTGAAAGTAATTTAGTTTAATGAAGAAAGAACAAAGTCATAAATAAGGTATGATGTAAATGTGTTAATGAGTAGTTCAAAATAAATAGATGTATATTGTTTTAAGGTAAACAGTGGATGTAAACTAAGTGAAAAAACACAGATTGTGCCTTTAGTTTCAGCTATTTTGTTTGTGATTGGTTACTTGAGTTATCAGTCAATGACACCTGTGGTGATTGGCTGCAGTTAAGGAAGAGAACCAGCAGGGGGCGAGGGTAGAGAGAGAGAGAAAAAGAAGAGAGACGCGGAGAAAGGAGGAGAAGAAGGGAAAACGTAGAACAGACGTAGGAAAAGAGAGAACGAAGGAGTGGGAAGAACGCTGGGTTTGATAGCCTGGTGAACGTTTATGTAAACAATAGAAAAGTGTAGCTGTGGACTATCACACCGTTTTGCTTTTATCACAGTGGATTAAGTGAATGTTTGGTGTGAGCTGTGTCGCTGCTATGGTAACGTCAGTAAGTTGCTAGCCACGAGGACGGCGTTGCTAACTGAAGACTGTTTGCCACGTGAAGAGGACGCTTGCTCGCTACGTGAGGAAAGCTGTTGCTCGCTACGTGAGGAAAGCTGTTGCTCGCTACGTGAGGAAAGCTGTTGCTCGCTACGTGAGGAAAGCTGTTGCTCGCTGTGAGGAAAGCTGTTGCTCGCTACGTGAGGAAAGCTGTTGCTCGCTACGTGAGGAAAGCTGCTGCTCGCTACGTGAGGAAAGCTGTTGCTCGCTGTGAGGAAAGCTGTTGCTCGCTACGTGAGGAAAGCTGTTGCTCGCTACGTGAGGAAAGCTGTTGCTCGCTACGTGAGGAAAGCTGTTGCTCGCTGTGAGGAAAGCTGTTGCTCGCTACGTGAGGAAAGCTGCTGCTCGCTACGTGAGGAAAGCTGTTGCTCGCTACGTGAGGAAAGCTGTTGCTCGCTACGTGAGGAAAGCTGTTGCTCGCTACGTGAGGAAAGCTGTTGCTCGCTACGTGAGGAAAGCTGCTGCTCGCTACGTGAGGAAAGCTGCTGCTCGCTACGTGAGGAAAGCTGCTGCTCGCTACGTGAGGAAAGCTGCTGCTCGCTACGTGAGGAAAGCTGTTGCTCGCTACGTGAGGAAAGCTGTTGCTCGCTACGTGAGGAAAGCTGTTGCTCGCTACGTGAGGAGGACGGTTTGCCTGCTTCGTGACGGGGATTTCGTCTCCGCTGCCGCTGGATTTATCTCTCGGACCTGAACTGTTTTTCCCGAACTACGAACTGTTTCTTCAAGGAACACTTCGAACTGTAAGTTGGACTTTTCACGTCTTTGTTCGCTGAGGATAAGGATTTGGACGGCCGCACCGCACCGAGCAACGTACAGGCCTGCTACTTTTATTATTTTGCGTGCGTGCGTGAGTGTGTGCATGTGTGTGTGTGTGAGTGTGTGTGAGTGTGTGTGTGTGTGTGTGTGTGTGAGTGTGTGTGAGTGTGTGTGTGAGTGTGTGTGTGGGCCCACAGAAATGTTTAGAGTCTAATTGAGTTCAGTGTTGGATCTGAAGTTGTTTATTTTCTATAGTGGTAAAAGGAAAAGGGAAGAAATAGGATTTTTCAAAGGGAGTCTAAGATGATTTAAGTGTGGTGTTACAGTATATTTGTGTAAGCAAATTCAGTTTTGCCAGTAACTGGCCAGGTGATTTAAGTTTTGCTAACTAATTGCTCAGGTAATCTGATAATTTAAGTGTGGTCTAATATTTCAAGTGTTTATTTTGGGGGATTTTAAAGGGGCATAAAGTGTGTTATTTTTGTTATTTTTTCTTTGAACAAAAAGGGTAAATATTATTTGTACATTACTAAAAACGGTCAGTAAACAGTTATTTTTCATTCAGAGAAGTTGTCTGGGGTCAGTTATTTAAAATACATTACTGTAAGTGTAAATAGATTGTGTATCAATAGGGTAATATCATTTTCACCCATAACAGGTAAACCTTTTTGGTAGCTACCTTAAGAAACCGAACTGAAACACCCCTTCATCTTAGTTTAAGGTTATTTATAGCTACTATAGCGTGTTGGGGTGCTACACTTATGACAATACACTGTTTACCATTGGCAGAGCATTTTGGAGCATTTTTCTTGGGCGCTACCAGCTACATAATCAGCTGTGCTGCTCATCCCACAAATGCATGATCCTTACAAGTTGGACATCATTGTGAAGGTAAATAAACAGGCTTTCCAAAGATGTAAAATACAATGACCATTAGCATTGTAACAACAGAGAAATAATCCACCAAACACAAGTTTACCAACTTTTTTTCCCAGTTTATATATATATAGTTTATATATCTTTGGGTGAATCAATAAGAGGTGAAGTGCAAAGGAAGAATCGAACCTCTCTCATGCTGACAGCTGAGGACAGGAAGCTAACGGGGATAAACCCACTTCAGTTCACACTTTAACACACATGAACATGATGGAATGATGGAATGAACGAGCAGCCTCTCAGGTCTTTAAACACATCATGAGAGTGTCGGTGTACATACCTTCACAGGTGAACAGGAACCGTCTGCAGACACGCTGGGACGCGTGTCAACCTCCTCACAACAAGTGTTTCCTACTATAAAGCTGATTGTTTTCAGTGTTTCTCAATGCCTGTAACACTTAACGCATTGTAACGGTGATCAGTAGAGAGCAGACAGCAACGTAACAGCGCAGAGGTTCACTAAATGCTGTAATATCGCTGCAATCCTCAACACAACACACCCAACATGTGCGTTTGATGCTGGACACACGGACGAGACCAACTCGGACCGGAGGGGTGGCAAGGTGGCAAGATGTTGTTTAATTTAAATAATAATAATAAAAGTGGGTCCGTTTTAGAAATGTGGGGTACAGACATGTTTTAAGTGTTAGGTTGGGTGTTATAAAAATGTAAAATTAGCTAAATTTCGTCATATAAAGAGTTAACACTGGCAAAAGAATCCCCTATTTATGGAATGGCACTTCTTATGTCCCTGCTTTTAAATGGACAGTTAAGTTTAATGGATGTGGGGAATTAAATAAAACAAATCAAATAAATGAAATAAATAAAATTTAAAAAAAATTATAAAGTAAAGTAGTTATAAAATAATTTTTTGTACTTTTCCATTTTATGCTACTTTAAACTTCAAATTAAAAAAGTAATGAAAGGTTTATTTGAAGTTAATTTGAGGCTTCAGCAGTGTGAGTTAGTCAAATCAAGCTGGTATCTTTCAAAATTAAATAATATTAAATAAAATAAAAATATTTATTAATAAAATATTTTAAAGTAAAGTAGTTATAAAATAAATTGAGGTACTTGTACTTTACTTTTTTCATTTTATGCTACTTTAAACTTTAGATTAAACCAAATTCAAACCTTATTTGAAGTTAATATGAGGCTTCAGCAGTGTGAGTTAGTCAAATCAAGTTTCTCAGGAAGCTGCAGCTTCTGAATCATAGATTTTTATACCAGACGATGTTTCCCTTCTGTTTATCTGTTAATGGATGAATCCCCTTTTCAAAAAGACACAATCAACTCCACAAATGTATGAACACTTGATTTTAATCTCAACAGAATAATAATAATACAAAAAAAGACTTGAAATCTTCACAGATGATTCAACAGTATGAAAATATATATTCATGTCAGGATAGGATCTATCTGCTATTTATAGAAAAGATAATATAACATAAGTTATTCCTTTATTAGTCCCACTAAATAAAATACATTTGCAGTGTACAGCAGCAAAGGGGATAGTGCAGAAACAAGAAGCATCAGTAAAAACAAAAAGCAAGATACAACACAGTAAAAAAAAAGGAGATATAAAAATGGGAACAATATATACAGTATTGACAATAAACAGACCATTAACACAATTGCACAAGTGGACATTGATATTGTACAGTGATGGAATGAAAACAATGTAATCAAGCTGATTTTGTCACTGACGCTCACGTCGTCTCCAGTTAGGACACGGTGTAACAGTTGTTCATTATAAAATGACTTCATCAGAAGAACCCCTCAGTCTGCTCCGTCCTCTCTGTGCTGAGAGTCTAGAGACGACACCCAGAGCAACAACACACAACCTTCCTCCCTCTCTGTTCTGAAAACAGCCTCGTACCAAACAGCATTTTAATTATTAGGTGAGCAGTGTATAAATGTTACAGGTGAATAATGTTGTTTTCTTTGGGTATCAATGACACTAAAAGGTAAACAGCCAACAAGCTCAAATCTGGAACCACAGCAGGTTAAAACAAACTCAGCATAACAATAGAAAGTATTGTTGATTAAATGGATTTGCTTTGTTTAAAGAGAACTTTTTTTAAAGGTATAATATGCAACATTCGTTGGCCCAGTTCTCATCCGTCAAATATGGCCGCACATCTAAAGGTGGACTTGTGCCCATTGATGTGTAGCCTAATGCTTGTGTCTTGGTATCAGAAGCCGAGGGACGTGTCAAAGCGGTGGTATTTGACTTGCTGCTGCAGGTGCTGGTAATGCTGCAGCTGCTGCAGGTGCTGGTAATGCTGCAGCTGCTGCAGGTGCTGGTAATGCTGGAGCTGCTGCAGGTGCTGGTAATGCTGCAGCTGCTGCAGGTGCTTGTAATGCTGGAGATGCTGCAGGTGCTGGTAATGCTGGAGCTGCTGCTCCTACTACTGCTCCTACTACTGCTCCTACTGCTACTGTTGCTCCTACTGCTGCTGCTGGTAATGCTGCTACTGCTCCTACTACTGCTCCTACTGCTACTGTTGCTCCTACTGCTGCTGCTGGTAATGCTGCTACTGCTCCTACTGCTGCTCCTACTGCTGCTCCTACTGCTGCTCCTACTGCATATCCTAATAATGCTGCTCCCATTACTGCTCCTACTGCTGCTCCTGCAGCTGCTTTTCGCAGTTGCGGTTTCCTGTTAAAAACACAGCACATTATTTAAAATGCATACAGTGGGTACTTAGATTTAAGCTGCAAGTGTGGGTGGGCAATATGGATAAACATGGATAAACATGTCTATCATGGTATATTTCATTTATATCACGTTTATATACAGTATGTTGTGAATTTGTCCGTTTTATGGAAATTAATTTGAGAAATACTAGATAAAGATAGATGGAATAACAGAAAGAAAGATAAATAAAATAACAAGTAGGGACAATGTACTAATATCACAATTTCCTATAAATAAATAGTCCTGAGTCCCATAATAGCTACAACAAACAACGGACCTCATGCAAGAACATCTTCATATTCTTATCTTAACTTTCTCATACTTCTTTTCGTACCGTCGTACAAGTGTGTCACGTCAGATTCAGCAAACGCTCCTAACTTCAGATAACCGTGGATGTTTATGTGCTGTCAGTTATTCAAATATTAAACAGCGTCAAGTCACCCTCAGCTCAGAATAAAACCTCTGCATGTCCTTTGTTTTGCAAAGTTCTTTTTATAACACTATGACTGAGACAGTCAATTGTTCCACTAAAATGTTTATTGCACATAATGTGTAAACTCGGTCTAAATTGTAAATTGGTATCAAGCTTAGACACGTTAAAACATTTTTTTCACCCGTTACTAAGTCATAAACACAGGAGAGAAAAGAATTTGGATCAGACTTAGAAAATGGATCACCAGAAAAAAATGTTCTCCCTTGCCTTACAGGGCTTCCGTATATTACAGCACAAACATGGCCATGAAGTTTTGCAGTTGAGGGCAACTTGCCCTTCTTTTGGGTCGGATTGTAATGATCCATGTGGCAAAGTATGAATGTGGCCTTTGTAGGCAGAAATTAAATGTTCAAATGGCGAGCTACAGGTCCTGACCGACGAGGCGCCGAGGCATTCCTCAAAACTAAGGCAGCCCTACTCATTTGCAGAGAAAAGGGACAAATTTGCGCCAAATGTTAAAAAATAGTTATAATATATAATACCCTTATTTACCTAACCTATTATTATTTACCTAACCCAACTGTGTGTGTGCAAAATGTTCATGAATGCAGTTACATTTTAATGTTAATAAAAACTTACTTGTGAGAGGATCCTTCTTTGAACTCAGGAGGGGCACTGATTGACTTTCTGCGGGGCCACTTGAAGCTTTCTGTTCTCCGTCTGGTAGACAAGAGAGAAAGACCACCAGGGTGGGAAATTAGATTATTAAACATCCACTGCTGGATACACAGAAATTACCAAGTAGGCATCAGAGAAGTTAAGTAAAAGTAGATTCTGTTCCCACTCAATGATTTCTACAATCTTTTGAAAGTAGTTCCCACTTTAACTCCATCATGTGGGATCATTCTAGGACAATATGAGTATTATAAGGATGTAAAGGCCCAAACATTCACAGCTGTTCTGGTCTACAAGAAAAGGAAGATGATTTTACTGACTTTAGTGTCTGTCAGCGACAGAAAAGATGAATGTAACCATGCTGGAAAGGTTTTAATGATGTTCACAGCTTCATCAGGATATATTCAAAAAGAGTGTGAAAGAATGTTTATGAGGTTAACAGATTAGACTCACGGAGGTTCTGGAGACTGAAGCAGAAAATGGTGGATCAGTCCAGAGTCCATGTCTGGATCTTCAGGCCTGCAGCAAGTGATAGTTACTGTTACTTCATCAGTATGAAAATAAACATTAAAACCAACTTGATTTCAAACATGATAACAGGGTGTGGAATAAAGCAGAAGAGGTTCTACATGTGATGTGTGACTGTAAAAAATGAAATGAAAATGATGCTACTTTCTGTGAACAGTCCCGTCTCACACACCTGACTGTCATCACCTGAGGAGTTTACCTATATACACTTCCTACATTAATGCTCCACCCTGTGGTCAATGTCAGAACTGCATGTCACCTTGTGTTGAAGGAAGGATCAAATAAAACAAACTACATTATGGCTCCAACAATCACTTTGTTAACAGATATTTAAGATATCTGGTAGAGTAACAGTGTCCTTCTGATAATAAACTCTCTGTTATTCATGTGATCATAGAAAAACACACTTTACCTACAAGACACTTACATGGATCTGTCAAAGGGACACACTGGAGCAAAGAGCTGGAATGGTCTCTTTTGGAGTTTGGTATTTTAATAAATATCTGTATATTTCAGGAGGAGACCATCAGAGTTTAGAGATTACTAATAAGATGTTGTTTTTAAACCAGTTGTCAAAAAATAAACTTTTCTGTTGACAATATGAGTATTATAAGGATGTAAAGGCCCAAACATTCACAGCTGTTCTGGTCTACAAGAAAAGGAAGATGATTTTACTGACTTTAGTGTCTGTCAGCGACAGAAAAGATGAATGTAACCATGCTGGAAAGGTTTTAATGATGTTCACAGCTTCATCAGGATATATTCAAAAAGAGTGAAAGAATGTTTATGAGGTTAACAGATTAGACTCACAGATCGTCTGGAGGCTGGAACGAACCACCATCATCTGCTTCTGGATCCATGTATGGATCTTCCAGTCTGCAGCAAGTGATAGTTACTGTTACTTCATCAGTATGAGAATAAACATTAAAACCAACTTGATTTCAAACATGATAATAGGGTGTGGAATAAAGCAGAAGAGGTTCTACATGTGATGTGTGACTGTACAACATGTTCATAATGAGGCAACATTTTAATGTCAGTAAAAACGTACTTCTTTTTAGGAGAGGGGTGGCTTTCTTTGAAATTTACAACGAGACCACATGACTAAATTTTCTGAACAGACACAGAACCTAGACTTTTTCCTAGAGGACCCATTTTGAGCTCCTTTCTATGCAAATATGTGTAATTATCACAAGAGCACCGAGACGCTGTTGGCTAAGCAGCACAGTTACGGGTGTATTTCACCCTCTTTGAGAGTTTCTTTTTGTCTTATTTGTGCAGGTTTAGCGGCTACAAAAGCCGCACAATCCTTTTGTGAATTCACCCCTCAGTGTTTTAGTAACAAACCTGGTGGCTGCATCTGAACACTGATATTTCACCTTTCACAACCCAGATAAGACTCAGAACAGGTGTGTCCTCAACTCAAGTGTTTAATCAGTTAATAAATAGTTATAATATATAATAACCTTATTTACCTAACCTATTATTATTTACCTAACCCAACTGTGTGTGTGCAAAATGTTCATGAATGCAGTTACATTTAAATGTTAATAAAAACTTACATGTGAGAGGATCCTTCTTTGGAATCAGGAGGGTGAGTTTTTGAATATCTGCGACGCCTCCTCATGACGTTTTCTGTACTCAGTCTGGTAGACAAGAGAGAAAGACCACCAGGGTGGGAGATTAGATTATTAGACATCCACTGATGGAAACACAGAAACTACCTACTACTGCTACTCATACTAAGTAGGCATCAGAAAATTTCAGTAAAAGTAGATTCTGTTCCCACTCAATGATTTCTATAATCTTTTTAAAGTAGTTCCCACTTTAACTCCATCATGTGGGATCATTCTAGGACAATATGAGTATTATAAGGATGTAAAGGCCCAAACATTCACAGCTGTTCTGGTCTACAAGAAAAGGAAGATGATTTTACTGACTTTAGTGTCTGTCAGCGACAGAAAAGATGAATGTAACCATGCTGGAAAGGTTTTAATGATGTTCACAGCTTCATCAGGATATATTCAAAAAGAGTGTGAAAGAATGTTTATGAGGTTAACAGATTAGACTCACACATCGTCTGGAGGCTGGACGGAACCACCATCATCTGACTCTGGATTCTTGTCTGGACCTTCAGGCCTGCAGCAAGTGATAGTTACTGTTACTTCATCAGTATACAAATAAACATTAAAAGCAAAAGCAGCAGGATAACAGTGTGGAATAAAGCAAAAGAGGTTATGTAATGATTATTGTGATAAGCAAACATCATAATCTAAACTCTGTATGACGTCATGCCACGCAGAAAAACAACAACTGAACCTTAGTTACAACTCTAATGTTGCTAGAACTCAGTGTTCACCTGGTAGCTGAATCTGCATGCTGATGTTTCACCTTATCAGGAAAAGACTCATAACCAAGAAACTGTAGGTGCATGTGCACAGGTGTGTCTTCAACTCAAGTATGTAAGCAGGTAAAAAAAAGATAGAATGATAAACGATAATCTAAACCCTGAAATTTAAAGCTGCAGTGGGTAGAAATGGACCAAATATGATTAAAAAAAGTTATTATTATAAGATGATCACTATATCGTGACAGTAGTACATGAAACAGGTAATCTGACAAAAATCATGTTCCTCTGTGTCCTCCGGTGCTCCTAACGGCATCTGCAGGATTTCACAGACCGGAGGAAATCAACCAATCAGAGCTGATCTGGAGTCTGCCGTCTCTGAGCAGCTGTCAATCACTCATGAACTCCGACCAAACGGTCAAACTAGGCAGCGCTGATCAAATATGAATCAATATTATGTTACATTAATGCCTTTTTCTCTCCTCAGATGTTTTCAGAATCATCTTGTAGTGCACGGTTTAGCTGGAAAATGAGAAAAGTTGCCGACTGTAGTTTTAACCAAGTATGTTATTTAACCTTAACCGTGTCAATCAATGCAGTTACATTTTAATGTTAATTAAAGCTCACTTGGCAGGGAAATCAATGAAGCGATCATTTGAATTATCACTCTTCATGGACACACCGGAGTCAGAGGACGTATCACTGGTACAGGATCTAGTAGACAAGAGAGAAAGACCACCAGGATGGGAGATTAGATTATTAGACATGCAGACACAGAAACTACCAAGTAGGCATCAGAGAAGTTCAGTAAAAGTAGATTCTGTTCCCACTCAATGATTTCTACAATCTTTTTAAAGTAGTTCCCACTTTAACTCCATCATGTGGGATCATTCTAGGACAATATGAGTATTATAAGGATGTAAAGGCCCAAACATTCACAGCTGTTCTGATCTACAAGAAAAGGAAGATGATTTTACTGACTTTAGTGTCTGTCAGCGACAGAAAAGATGAATGTAACCATGCTGGAAAGGTTTTAATGACGTTCACAGCTTCATCAGGATATATTCAAAAAGAGTGGGAAAGAATGTTTATGAGGTTAACAGATTAGACTCACGGACGGTATGGAGACTGGACCAAACCACCATCATCTGCCTCTGGATTCTTGTCTGGACCTTCAGGCCTGCAGCAAGTGATAGTTACTGTTACTTCATCAGTATAAAATAAACATTAAAACCAACTTGATTTCAAACATGATAACAGGGTGTGGAATAAAGCAGAAGAGGTTCTACATGTGATGTGTGACTGTACAACATGAAATGAAAATGATGCTACTTTCTGTGAACAGTCCCGTCTCACACACCTGACTGTCATCACCTGAGGAGTTTACCTATATACACTTCCTACATTAATGCTCCACCCTGTGGTCAATGTCAGAACTGCATGTCACCTTGTGTTGAAGGAAGGATCAAATAAAACAAACTACATTATGGCTCCAACAATCACTTTGTTAACAGATATTTAAGATATCTGGTAGAGTAACAGTGTCCTTCTGATAATAAACTCTCTGTTATTCATGTGATCATAAGAAAAACACACTTTACCTACAAGACACTTACGTGGATCTGTCAAAGGGACACACTGGAGCAAAGAGCTGGAATATGTTCGACTACATTTTTTGGAGTTTTAACAATTTAGTATTTCAATAAAAAATCTGTATATTTCAGAAGGAGGCCATCAGAGATTAGAGGTTACTAATAAGACGATATTTTTAAACCAGTTGTCAAAAAATGTGTGCATGTGTGTGTGTGTTAAAGGTTCTATTAAAGCTTACCTTATTGCCCCGAGAAGCCTGGGGACCTCCATGGCTGTAGAGGAAGCTTTGCTTTCTGTTTCACTTCTGGTACAAGAGAGAAACAAATGAGATTATTCAATACAAGACACACAAAAAAGAGAGAATAAGAACATTTTTAATTTTTTCTTTTCATTTAAATGACTGAACTTTTGTTAAAGCAACTTTATATATATTTATGTGTGTGTGTGTGTGTGTGTGTGTGTGTGTGGTTGATGTATAGTATTTTGAAAATCAGTCCTTTAAAGGGACTATTTGTAACTTTCAGAAATGCTTCTTAACAGCGACACCTGTGGCCGTGAAATCAACGAAAGTCAGCGTCGGGCTCGCGCTTGCTCGCTCTCAATATACCTGAACGAGCATCACTCAAAACAGTGAGGAGACACACGTCAGCTAAAACCACAATATCACTCTATATTTCAGCTGCTTGGCAGTAATGTTAGCTGACCAGACGAAGGTCTCTCCATGAACATGATTTAGATCTGATCCTAGTGTTGGCTTTTCCTGCCTAAGTGCAGGCTGAGGCAGCGGGGCTCTGCAGCGTGTCTCCCTGCTCTCTCCTCCCGCAGCCGGAGAGAGCAGAGGAGACACCGGCACCCGGTCGGTAACGAGAGGGTAACGTTACTAGCTAAGGAGCTCCGTTACTTCACAAGACACGGGAAACCTCTGTTGGTCTGGAGGAGCTGCAGCATTTTTTTCTGCACAAACGTCCACTGTGCATTCACTAGATATTCTCAGAGCTAAACTAACTCTTCTGCAGTGAGGAGTGAGCGCGCGTTCACGTCTAGAGGTGGAGCGAGCTGTGAACGCGCGCTCTCTGAGCGAAGGCAGGCAGGCAGAGTTGGAGAGGCAGCTACATTTATGCGCGTACAAAGTTACAAATAGTCCCTTTAAGGCCTCAGGCCTCAGAGAAGTTCAGTAAAAGTTGACTCTGTAAAGTAGCCCAGTTACCCCACTCCTCACTTTAACATGCATTATTATTATTATTAGATTATTATTAGTTTATTATAAAGGTCTCCTCAGTAGTCACTGAATGCATTAGGACTGAGACAAATTATCAATGACTAATCACATTGATCTGACAGTACAGTTACATCAAGTCAACTTCAATATCTGCAGGTTCCAGATCCTCTAACTGAAGAACTTGCTGCATGTGAGAATACGTGAACCTTAGTTACAATGCTAATGTTGTTAGTGTAAGACTGAAATTGTTTTGTTATTTGTTATATATTATTGATTTGCTCTATTCCATTTTGTTTACACATATTTAGTGTTTACATTAATGTTAAGATATTCTGGTATCAGATATTACAGTTACTGCTGGTATCACATATTACAGTTACTGCTGGTATCACATATTGTCAGTTACTGCTGGTATCACATATTGTCGGCTAGTCGGTGCTGTTCAGGGCTCTGGGAGTTTTATGTGTTGAGAGAAGAGGAGGAGAGAGAGAGAAAAAGGAGTGGTTTATGGTTGGCAGTGAGGGAGCAGAGGGAGATGACTTAATTGAACTGTGTTCAGGAGTTCACTAAAGTTATGAGGAAAACCCAGAACGAGTTGGACGACTTTATTCTTTCACACACACCCAGGTCGCTTACACTAGAACTCAGTGTTCACCTGGTAGCTGCATCTGCATGCTGATGTTTCACCTTATCAGGAAAAGACTCATAACCAGGAAACTGTACGTGCATGTGCACAGGTGTGTCCTCAACTCAAGTATGTAAGCAGGTAAAAAAAGATAGAATGATAAACGATTATCTAAACCTATATATATATATATATATATATATATATATATACATATATACTGTATATATCTCAGTATCAGAGAAGTTCAGTAAAAGTTGTCTCTGTAAAGTAGCCCAGTTATCCCTCTTTTATCGTCTTAAAGTGGAGAAATGGAGTTTCTGCTTTTTCTCACTCAGTGAAACGACTAAATAGTAGATTGATTGTTTGCTTTGTTTCTCAGACTACCGATATAAAGACGAAGAAAACAGTAACACGTCACATTTGACTCCTAATCAAATAATCAGATGCAGGTTCTACTCCATATTACCGACGCTGAATGGATGTTGATCATAGTGTTGAATTAAAACCAAATAACATAAATGAGACTTGTTCATCTGGTTTATTAGACTATTTTAAGATGGAGAAAACAGTGGGCCTACATAAAGCGCTGCACTGTCAGCCTTATTAAAAATAACAAAATAAAAACGCTTTTCTGACCAGTTTTCTGTTTATTTTTGTTGTTGTTCGGAATTAAATGCAATAATTGAATAAACGGATGTTACACAGACTCTGGAGATAAGATTAATAAAGTAATAAAGTAGTTACAATACCTTTTAGATGGTGGGAAAAAACTGCGTCACAAGGCTACTGACTGAAGAGAAAACAAAAATGAAAACAAGCAGGAATTTACCTGCTGGAGCCCATCCCTCCCTCCCACAGAGAGAGAGAGAGAGAGAGAGAGAGAGAGAGAGAGAGAGAGAGAGAGAGAGAGACATTCCTCCCACATCTCTCTCTCTCTGAGAGAAAGAGATGTGTATATATATATATACTGGAAAAAGAAAGTTGGTAAACTTGTGTTTGGTGGATTATTTCTCTGTTGTTACAATGCTAATGGTCATTGTATTTTACATCGTTGGAAAGCCTGTTTATTTACCTTCACAATGATGTCCAACTTGTAAGGATCATGCATTTGTGGGATGAGCAGCACAGCTGATTATGTGGGTAGCACCCAAGAAAAATTTGCCAAAATGCTCTGTCAATGGTAAACAGTGTATTCTCCTGTTGGTGTTGACTCTTGTTTTGAGTTGTTTGGTGGATTGGATGATTGAACTCTCTATCAGTAACAAGGAAGAAACAAGACATATTGGCTATTTTACACTTTATTCATTTAATACACCGTCAGGAGCCTCAGTAGCGGTGGAAGATCCATACGCAGTCACAACAGCCTGGCACCTCCTCCTCATGCTGGTCACCAACCTGGTCACACGTTGCTGTGGGATGGCGTTCCATTCCTCAACCAGGATTCGTTGCAGGTCAGCCAACGAGGTTGTGTTGGTCACTCTAACACGTACAGCACGCCCAAGCTGATCCCACAAGTGTTGAATTGGGTTGAGGTCTGGACTCTTGGCAGGCCGTTCCATTCTCTCTACTCCCACATTGTGGAGGTAGTCTGTGATAACCCTGGCTCTGTGGGGGCGAGCGTTGTTTCTTGGAGGATGAAGTTAGGTGCCAGATTGTGGAGATATGGGATCGCCACTGGCTGCAGAATCTCACCCCGATATCTCACTGCATTGAGATGGCCTTCAATGATGACAAGCCTTGTTTTGCCAGTGAGGGAGATGCCCCCCCCCCCACACCATGACACTGCCCCCACCAAAAGCTGTTACTCCATCGGTGCAACAATCAGCATAGCGTTATCCACGTCGTCTCCATACTTTGATCCTGCCATCCAACTTTGGCAGACAGAACCTGGACTCATCACTGAACATGACATTCCCCCACATGTTCAGGTTCCATTGTCTGTGTTGTCGACACCAGCGCCAACGGGCCTGACGGTGAAGGGCAGTCATTGCAGGCTTCCTGGTAGCCTTATGAGAATACACTGTTTACCTTTGGCAGAGCATTTTGGAACATTTTTCTTGGGCGCTCCCCACATAATCAGCTGTGCTGCTCATCTCACAAATGCATGATCCTTACAAGTTGGACATCATTGTGAAGGTAAATAAACAGGCTTTCCAACGATGTAAAATACAATGACCATTAGCATTAATGAGGGATAAAATGTTTGAAGCATTCTTGTGGCCAACTAGATAAATAATTATATAATTTAGAATTTAAAAAACAACCCAGAAATACAATCAGAACAGCAGTGACTTTAAAAAGAAATCCCATTTTACTAAATCACTTCCCAAAAGAAACAAATTCCAATAAAATATATCTTTAGCAGATAATCAATAAATCAATAAAATAGTCACAAGCTGGCAGGTAACAGACTGAGTGGACAGTATCTGAATTTCTCTAGCCTGTTCTTAAATGTTAAACTGCTGGTTAAATTAGAACTGATCAGTGGTGGAGGAAGTATTCAGATCCTTTAAGTAGTAAAAGTACTATTATCACACTGTACAAATACTCTGTTACAAGTAAAAGTCCTGCATTGAAAATGTTACTTTTACTTAAGTATGTAAGTATAATCAGGAAAATGTACTTTAAGAATTAGAAGTATAAAAATGTCCACTGTGGCTGTTTTATTACATATTCTATTGTTAATTATTATTACTCATGCATTAATGTAAAATATTAATGATGATTTTCTCCATTAATTGATTGTTTGTTTGGTTTGTAAATATTCTGAAAATAGCCACAACAGTCTGAACCTCAACATTATTCAGTTTACGGTCAATTAAGACGAGAAAAAGCAGCAAATCTTCTCATCTGAGAAGCTGAAACTATGAAATGTTTCATGCATTTTTGCATGAAAATAACAATTGACTAATTGTTTAAGCTCAAATTTGATATACTGTTGGGTACTTTAATAAAATACAATACCTACATCATATTTTAAAGTTTTCATGTGTTTTTTATGCTAAATTTTCATTTGAGTAGTAACTAAAGCTGTCAGATAAATGTAGTGGAGTAAAAAGTACAATATTTCCCTCTGAGATGAAGTGGAGTATAACTATAGAAGTATAAAGTACCATGAAATGGAAAGTAAAGTACAGATACTTCAAATTTGTTCTTGAGTAAATGTACTTAGTTACATTCAACTACTGGAACTGATAAAAACAAACAAAGCAATACAATCAGTTCTGTACAGGTGAGTTATTTCATCTCTCTCACCTTCAGAGGAGACGAACTGTCCCACAGCCGACGAGCCTCCGCCTCCCGTCTCCACGAACTCCACCTCGGACACGATGATGTTGTCCTCCAGCACGGAGCCGCAGGTCATGCAGACGGCATCGCCGCGGGTCCACGTCGATGTCCGATCAAGTAGAGAGCAGACAGCAACGTAACAGCGCAGAGGTTCACTAAATGCTGTAATATCGCTGCAATCCTCAACACAACACACCCAACATGTGCGTTTGATGCTGGACACACGGACGAGACCAACTCGGACCGGAGGGGTGGCAAGGTGGCAAGATGTTGTTTCATTTAAATAATAATAATAAAAGTGGGTCCGTTTTCAGAGTGAGGTACAAGTATGTTTTAAGTGTTAGGTTGGGTGTTATAAAAATGTAAAATTAGTAAAGATGTTGTCATATAAAGAGTTAACACCGGCAATAGAAACCCCTACTTATGTAATGGCACTTCTTATGTCCCTGCTTTTAAATGGACAGTTAAGTTTAATGAATGTAGGGAATTAAATTAAATTAAATTAAATTAAATTCATTTAAATTAACTTAAATTAAATAGAGTAGTTATAAAATACATTTTTGTACTTTCCCTTTTCCATTTTATGCTACTTTAAACTTCAAATTAAAAAAAAATTCAAAGGTTTATTTGAAGTTAATTTGAGGCTTCAGCAGTGTGAGTTAGTCAAATCAAGCTGGTATCTTCCAAAGTTATGTTGTTTTTGGTATGAAATTCTCTCTTGGTGTTTTCATGTTAAATAAAATAAAAATATTTATAAATAAAATATTTAAAAATAAAATATCTAAGTAATAAAGTTATTAGTAATAAATGTTGAAGTACTTGTGCTTTATTTTTTCCATTTTATGCTACTTTGTACTTCAAATTAAAAAATATTCAAAGGTTTATTTGAAGTAAATATGAGGCTTCAACAGAGTGCGTTAGTCCTTATAAATTTCAGTTGGTATAAACAGAAACATTTATGTGCTGCTTTCAAATGAAAGTAATAAAAATCTAATTGTGTAGCACATAATAGCCACAGGGCCATTTTCCTCCACTGAGTTATTTACTTTTAATATTTTAAGTACATTTTCCTGATTATACAAGTTTCTCAGGAAGCTGCAGCTTCTGAATCATAGATTTTTATACCAGACGATGTTTCCCTTCTGTTTATCTGCTAATGGATGAATCCCTTTTTCAAAAACACACAACCGACTCCACAAATGTATGAACACTTGATTTTATTCTCAACAGAATAATAATAATACAACAAAAGTCTTGAACTCTTTACAAAACATTCCCCGGTATGACGAGGTTTCGTCATGACAAGATAGGATCTATCTGCTATTCATAGAAAACAATATAATCAAACTGATTTTGCCTCTGACACACACTCACGATGCATTCAGTTAGAACATGGTGTGACGGCTCATTTTATATAAACTGATGCACACTATAAAAATATACATATTCTTCATCCACGTTGTGGCACTCTCAACACAAGCAACATCAAAAATATAGGAACAGGACGTCCAACAAAAGTTCAGCTCAAAACGTTGCGTTCGCTACCAGTTAGGACTCTCCAATAGAAGACGATATAATCAAGATGATCTTCATATTAAAATGACTTCATCACAAGAACCCCTCAGTATATAAAAGTCTCGTATCAAACAACATTTTAATTATTAGGTGGGCAGCGTATAAAATATATGATATAATGTTATAAATGTTACAGGTGAATAATGTTGTTTTCATTGGGTATTAATGACACAAAAGGGTAAAAGGTCAACAAGCTCAAAGGTCAACAAGCTCAAAGCTGGAACCACAGCAGGTTAAAACAAACTCAGCATAACAATAGAAAGTATTGCTGATTAAATGGATTTGCTTTGTTTAAAGAGAACTTTTCTTAAAGGAATAATATGCAACATTCGTTGGCCCCGTTCTCATCCGTCAAATATGGCCGCAAAGCATCTAAAGGAGGACTTGTGCCCATTGATGTGTAGCCTAATGCTTGTGTCTTGGTATCAGAAGCCGAGGGACGTGACAAAGCGGTGGTATTTGACCACCTGAACGGGCTGCACACCCTGCACGCCGTTATTGGCTGGAGGTTACATCCCCACGTGGGGCCAGACGACCAGACCCTTACCAATAGAAGTTTATTCAAGTGTGCTATTAGTATACTTATTTTAAACTAAAAATAAGATTATACTTTCAGTTTATTTTTGATGTACTTATCAGAGATATACTTAAGTATACTTGGTTTATACAGACAAGTATACAGTAAAGTTTACGTATACTTGGCCTATACTTGTATCACTGACGAAGTATCAGTTAAAGTAACTTTCATGAACTAAAAAGTGGGCTACAAGTATATAACTATTAAACTAACAGTATACCTATTCACTTGTAGTATAGTTATTAGTATAGTTGCAGTACAAAATACAACTTAGATGTAAACTAGTTGTGTACTTAAAGCTGAATGTTCTTACACTTAAAGTATCCTTTTATAACTAAAAAGCCAATTTAGTCCCAATAAGTATTGAATTAGTAAACTTACAAGTAAACTACATTGATATTAGTATACTCACTACAGAAAGTATACTACATGAAATAAACTTGAAGTATAGTACTTTTTCATAAGGGGAAGCGTCCCGAGTAAAGCAAAATAAGAAGGAAAGAGAAAATACGGGCAGAAGGCTATGCAAAAGAGGTTATGTAATGATTATTGTGATAAGCAAACATCATAATCTAAACTCTGTATGACGTCATGCCACGCAGAAATAAAACAACTGAACTTTAGTTACAACTCTAATGTTGCTAGAACTCAGTGTTCACCTGGTAGCTGCATCTGCATGCTGATGTTTCACCTTATCAGGAAAAGACTCATAACCAAGAAACTGTAGAGTGCATGTGCACAGGTGTGTCTTCAACTCAAGTATGTAAGCAGTTAATAAAAAGATAGAATGATAAACTATAATCTAAACCCTGACATTTAAAGCTGCAGTGGGTAGAAATGGAGCAAATATGATTAAAAAAGTAATTTTTATAAGATGATCACTATATCGTGACAGTAGTACATGAAACAGGTAATCTGACAAAAATCATGTTCCTCTGTGTCCTCCGGTGCTCCTAACGGCATCTGCAGGATTTCACTGACTTCACTGAGGAAAACAACCAATCAGAGCTGATCTGGAATCTGCCGTCTCTGAGCAGCTGTCAATAATTTACAAACTTCGACCAAACGGTCAAACTAGGCAGCGCTGATCAAATATGAATCAATATTATGTTACATTAATGCTTTTTTCTCTCCTCAGATGTTTTCAGAATCATCTTGTAGTGCACGGTTTAGCTGGAAAATGAGAAAAGTTGCCGACTGTAGTTTTTAACCAAGTATGTTATTTAACCTTAACCGTGTCAATCAATGCAGTTACATTTTAATGTTAATTAAAGCTTACTTGAGAGAGAAATCAATGAGTCGATCATTTGACATATCACTCTTGATGGACACACCGGAGTCAGTGGACGTTTCACTGGTACAGGATCTACTCAGTCTAGTAGACAAGAGAGAAAGACCACCAGGATGGGAGATTAGATTATTAAACATCCAGAAACAAAAACTACCAAGTAGGCATCAGAGAATTTCTGTAAAAGTAGATTCTGTTCCCACTCAATGATTTCTACAATCTTTTTAAAGTACTTCCCACTTTAACTCCATCATGTGGGATCATTCTAGGACAATATGAGTATTATAAGGATGTAAAGGCCCAAACATTCACAGCTGTTCTGGTCTACAAGAAAAGGAAGATGATTTTACTGACTTTAGTGTCTGTCAGCGACAGAAAAGATGAATGTAACCATGCTGGAAAGGTTTTAATGATGTTCACAGCTTCATCAGGATATATTCAAAAAGAGTGTGAAAGAATGTTTATGAGGTTAACAGATTAGACTCACTGATCGTCTGCAGACTGGACCGAACCACCATCATCTGCCTCAGAGTCCATGTATGGACCTTCACGCCTGCAGCAAGTGATAGTTACTGTTACTTCATCAGTATAAAAATAAACATTAAAACAACTTGATGTCAAACATGATAACAGGGTGTGGAATAAAGCAGAAGAGGTTCTACATGTGATGTGTGACTGTACAAAATGAAATGAAAATGATGCTACTTTCTGTGAACAGTCCCGTCTCACACACCTGACTGTCATCACCTGAGGAGTTTACCTATATACACTTCCTACATTAATGCTCCACCCTGTGGTCAATGTCAGAACTGCATGTCACCTTGTGTTGAAGGAAGGATCAAATAAAACAAACTACATTATGGCTCCAACAATCACTTTGTTAACAGATATTTAAGATATCTGGTAGAGTAACAGTGTCCTTCTGATAATAAACTCTCTGTTATTCATGTGATCATCAGAAAAACACACTTTACCTACAAGACACTTACATGGATCTGTCAAAGGGACACACTGGAGCAAAGAGCTGGAATGGTCTCTTTTGGAGTTTGGTATTTTAATAAATATCTGTATATTTCAGGAGGAGGTCATCAGAGTTTAGAGGTGGCTATTAGCGCTGCAAGACTTGGACGGTTTTTGCAATGAGGCTCATTTGTAGGGCTGTCCTCGACCAAAGACTAACACTCGTACAATTTCATTGACTAATCGATTAGTTGATTTAATGGACAGATCTGTAAAACTGAGTTTCTCCACAAAGAATCTCACTAAAGCACCACTTTAAATCTGCTGTTTACCAGAGATGTGCTCAGAAGCTTCCTGGAAATACGTCATTCAGCATGAAAAGAGCATAAAAAACAACTAATCAACTAAAGAAATCTAAGTTGACTGAGACCAAAACAACTAATTATTCAACTAATCCACTAAGAGGGGCAGTTCTACTCATTTGAATAGAAAAGGGACAATTTTGTGCCAAATGTCAGAATATTTCCTAATTTAAATATGTGTAATTATCACAGGAGCACCGAGACGCTGTTGGCTAAGCAGCACAGTTACGGGTGTATTTCACCCTCTTTGAGAGTTTCTTTTTGTCTTATTTGTGCAGGTTTAGCGGCTACAAAAGCCGTACAATCCTTTTGTGAATTCACCCCTCAGTGTTTTAGTAACAAACCTGGTGGCTGCATCTGAACACTGATATTTCACCTTTCACAACCCAGATAAGACTCAGAACAGGTGTGTCCTCAACTCAAGTATTTAATCAGTTAATAAATAGTTATAATATATAATGGCGCCTCCTCATGAAGCTTTCTGTACTCAGTCTAGTAGACAAGAGAGAAAGACCACCAGGGTGGGAAATTAGATTATTAAACATCCACTGCTGGAAACACAGAAACTACCAAGTAGGAATCAGAGAAGTTAAGTAAAAGTAGATTCTGTTCCCACTCAATGATTTCCCTCCTCTTTTTAAAGTACTTCCCACTTTAACTCCATCATGTGGGATCATTCTAGGACAATATGAGTATTATAAGGATGTAAAGGCCCAAACATTCACAGCTGTTCTGGTCTACAAGAAAAGGAAGATGATTTTACTGACTTTAGTGTCTGTCAGCGACAGAAAAGATGAATGTAACCATGCTGGAAAGGTTTTAATGATGTTCACAGCTTCATCAGGATATATTCAAAAAGAGTGTGAAAGAATGTTTATGAGGTTAACAGATTAGACTCACAGATCGTCTGCAGACTGGACCGAACCACCATCATCTGACTCAGAGTCCATGTATGGATCTTCAGGCCTGCAGCAAGTGATAGTTACTGTTACTTCATCAGTATGAAAATAAACATTAAAAACAACTTGATTTCAAACATGATAACAGGGTGTGGAATAAAGCAGAAGAGGTTCTACATGTGATGTGTGACTGTACAAAATGTTCATAATGAGGCAACATTTTAATGTCAGTAAAAGTTTACTTCTGGTTAGGAGAGGGGCGGCTTTCTTTGACATTTATAGTGAAGTCATATGACTTGTCAGACTCAGTTCGCCGACCTTCTCATGAGTGTTTGGAAGAAAGATAATTACACACACAAAAAGTTATTTTTTTATAAAAGTTGCAGACTGTAGTTTTAACCAAGTATGTTATTTAACCTTAACCCTGTCAATCAATGCAGTTACATTTTAATGTTAATTAAAGCTTACTTGACAGAGAAATCAATGATGTGACCTTTTGAATTATCACTCTTCATGGACACATCGGAGTCAGAGGATGTATCACTGGAATGGATTTTGGAAGACAAGAGAGAAAGACCAACAGGATGGGAGATTAGATTATTAGACATTAGACTAACATTCACAGCTGTTCTGGTCTATAAGAAAAGGAAGATGATTTTACTGACTTTAGTGTCTGTCAGCGACAGAAAAGATGAATGTAACCATGCTGGAAAGGTTTTAATGATGTTCACAGCTTCATCAGGATATATTCAAAAAGAGTGTGAAAGAAAGTTTATGAGGTTAACAGATTAGACTCACGGATCGTCTGCTGGCTGGACCGAACGCCGGTCATCTGCCTCAGAGTCCATGGATGGATCTTCTGGCCTGCAGCAAGTGATAGTTACTGTTACTTCATCAGTATGAAAATAAACATTAAGTGTGGAATAAAGCAAAAGATGTTTGCTTATTGTGATAAGCAAACATCATAATCTAAACTCTGTATGACGCCATGCCACGCAGAAATAAAACAACTGAACCTTAGTTACAACTCTAATGTTGCTAGAACTCAGTGTTCACCTGGTAGCTGCATCTGCATGCTGATGTTTCACCTTATCAGGAAAAGACTCATAACCAGGAAACTGTACGTGCATGTGCACAGGTGTGTCTTCAACTCAAGTATGTAAGCAGTTAAAAAAAAAAGACATAATGATAAACGATAATTTAAACCTATATATATATATATATATATATATATATCAGTATCAGAGAAGTTCAATAAAAGTTGACACTCCTCACTTTAACATGGATTATTATTAGATTATTATTAGATTATTATAAGGGTAATTATACATTAGGACTGAGACAAGTTATCAATGACTAATCACATTGATCTGACAGTACAGTTACATCAAGTCAACTTCTATATCTGCAGGTTTCAGATCCTCTAACTGAAGAACTTGCTGCATGTGACAACATGTTCATCTCTCAGTACTTTCATTATCTTATAGTCTTAAAGTGGAGAAATGGAGTTTCTGCTTTTTCTCACTCAGTGAAACGACTAAATAGTAGATTGATTGTTTGCTTTGTTTCTCAGACTACCGATATAAAGACGAAGAAAACAGTAACACGTCACATTTGACTCCTAATAAAATAATCAGATGCAGGTTCTACTCCATATTACCGACGCTGAATGGATGTTGATCATAGTGTTGAATTAAAACCAAACAACATAAATGAGACTTGTTCATCTGGTTTATTAGACTATTTTAAAACAGTGGGCCTACATAAAGCGCTGCACTGTTACCCTTATTTAAAATAACAAAATAAAAACCCTTTTCTGACCAGTTTTCTGTTTATTTTTTTTTGTTCGGAATTAAATGCAATAATTGAATAAACGGATGTTACACAGACTCTGGAGATAAGATTAATAAAGTAATAAAGTAGTTACAATACCTTTTAGATGGTGGGAAAAAACTGTTTCGCAAGGCTGCTGACTGAAGAGAAAACACATAAGTGTAACTAAACTGAGCCCATCCCTCCAAACTGCTCTCTACCCCATCCCACAGTAGATATATATATATCTTTGGGGGAGTAAATAAAGGGTGTAGTCAGTGTCTGCGTTAGGATACAAGCCTTGGGGGTCAAAGGTCACTGTGCCCCCTCAGCTGAATTCTCTCTTGACAAAAAAACTAAACTGAAATAACAGCTAGGATATAAGTAAAATGAAGTCATACAGTTTGGTAATGGAAGGACTTAACACTGCAATGCAAAATAAAGCACAAAACAGTGATAGTTTAGTGTTTAGGAATCAACTAGGACATGTACTTGGGCAACACGGCGCTGCACAGCTCGGCACGACTTCATCTGAACTCTCAATGAAGATATTAACTTGATTATTGACACTTTTAGCACAAGCATTGACGCTCACAGTTATATGCGTAGCGTTCACTAGTGAATTGACGTTTGTGTGTTTTTTAAAATCTAGCTCAATAGAAAAAAATGAGAGAAAGTAGACCTACAAACCAGGTGCATTAAAGCACAGGAGAGTAAAAAGCATCCTGTGCTCCTCTCACATCTTACTTCTTCTACCTGTTTGGATTATTCTGTTATTGTGGAATAAAACAATGGACTAATGTTACTCTACAGCAGGCTGAGCAGGGACAACAACTGGTGAGAGAAACATCCACATTTAGTCTTTATCAATTTAAACTATAGTTATGGAGAAATCAGTCAGAATGTAAGGTGTTGTTTAACTGCCTGTTTATCTCGACAGAGCGGCTGCTGAACCAGGAAATGCTCCAACACTCAGAAACAAGCCTAACAGCCATGCTAGAGACTCTGTAAGGCAATGAGCTACCACGTTCACCATCTTAACAACAACAATAAAACATGTAGAGGTGTTGAGATATTTCAGAGTGGACCAACGTGGTAGACGGGCCAACGCTGCCATCCATAAAGTCACATGGCTAACAACTACAGCACAGATTATTACAGCGTGCAGTGAGAACCAGAGACGCAACAACTACTTCGTAGGAACAAACTGACATTACACATCCAACCTTCATCATCATCATCATCATCATCTTGCAACAGGTGGATCTAAAACCACGGTGAGAGAAACCGACCGGAGAGAGGTCAATAGGTTAAAGTTACATCACGTATTAAATGGAGCAACTTCAGCATCTGTTTTCTTCAGAACGACAGAGACTAGAAGGAGTGTGGTAAAAGACAAAGTTTAATGATTAAAGAAGATATTAATGATGATATAATGATATTAAGGATTAAATGCAGAATGAATATCCACCATGGTCACCTGGCGGTTAATGCTACAGCACGCAGAGTGTTGGACATCTTCTGATGAACATGAGCTGTATATTGTTATCACTTCTTATAAATGTATTTACACAATTTGTGCTTCAAAATATGTACTTTTTTATTGAAGATGTTTTTAAGTACTTTTACACATACAGTATTTTTACCATCATGTTGGTGCACTCCATCTGGATTAACCTAGTGATTTGTACTTCGGACCAATATATTACAGTATATAACTAATACTAATACTGACATTCCCATCAGCCTCAGCTGAGATATAAAAACCATAAAGACCTCCACTACAGCTCTTATTCTGCTAGCTGCAAGATGTTTTATATTTAAAAAACACAGGAAGTAGTTGGCAGGAAATGGTAAAATAAGTAAAAGTCTTATAATCTTATTTATTTTCAGTAAATATTCTACCATGTTTGTTCTGTTTTCTAAAAAGCATCAGACACTGAAAAATCACAAGAGATATGAGACTGTAAAGGTTTCATTTATTAAGGCTGTAGATGCTTTCAATGTTACAGAAAACACAACCACAGACAGCTGTATTAGTCCACCGTAACCACGGTCTGCCGTAACCACGGTCCGCCGTAACCACGGTCTATCGTGGTTACCGTAACCACGGTCTACCGTAACCACGGTCTGCCGTAACCACGGTCTACCATAGTTTAAACTCAATTCCACTGCCAAGCACAGAGACGCCGATCTTTCTGCCGATGGTGAAGCCTGTTCCCAGCACCTTTGCTTCTATCCCTCCAGGTCCGATGCCGACGCCGGTGTCAGCCGACAGACCGATGGTAGCTTTCACCGGACCAGCGGAGGCCGAAGCGCTGGCCAGTTCTGCTTTGGCGAAGGCTCTGGCTCCTGCTACCTTGGAGCGTTCGGCTCCAGCGCTGGCGTTGGGCCCTTTAGCCTGAGCATCAAAAATGCCCCATTCAGCCTGAGCATGGCCGATTCCGGCACCGACGTACACTCCATCCCCCGATTCATCTTTCATGGACCCAGCACAGGCGTAGGTACCAGCAGTAAAAGCTTTACCGGGCCGGTCCAGGGTGTCAATCATCGTCTGTAACCCGCCGGTACAGACCTTTAGATCTTGTCTCACAACTGCATCGGTTAAAAAACAGACACTACATTTAATCTCTGAGGTAAAAAAGATGTACCACAGAATGACATTGTAAACACATATTTCAAAAGTAATATTTTAAGAAAAACAGGTTGTTATATGTTCAAGAATACTATTTTATTTATTTTTCTTTTGGGCTGAACTTCTACTTTAATATGTTAAAGGAGACATATCAGGCTCATTTCCAGGTTCATACTGTATTTTGGGTTTCTACTAGAACATGTTTACATGCTGTAATGTTCAATAAACACATTATTGTTCTCCTCCCGTCTGTCTGCATATCTCTGTATTCACCGTCTGTCTGAAGCGCTCCTGTCTCTTTAAGAAGCCCAGTCTGCTCTGATTGGCTGGTGAGATAAACATGGTTCACCTTTGTAAAGGTAGCTCTCCAGCTGTGGGCGGTATATTCTAATGAGGCTGCATGTGACATAGGAAGGGGAGCCACATCTGATTGGCTGGTTGAGTCACATGTTTTCTGATCTAGACAGCCCATAATAACCTGACGGGGTTGGTGGGAACTCCAGAGACCCAGATGGATGAACACAAGAACTGAAACAGAGTTTTTCATGATTTGTCCCCTTTAACTCTCAAAGCTACAACTCTTTCATTTGTTCTCAAAATATTACCACTTTAACCTGTTAAATAAAACATTTTCCTCATAAAATTTGGACTTTATTGTCATATTATGACTTTTTCTCTCCATGTAGTCCTGAAATCTCATCCAGTGGAATCAAAATGATTATTGACTGTCAAAAAACTATTTAAATTATTATTTTACTTACTCTCAGTTGCATGGTCTGAAAGAAAGAAAAGGGAAACTTAGTCATTGCATAATCAAGCAAGTTATTTTTTTTCTTTTAAAATCCATAAAAGCCACATAATTACATGGCTATAAGAACAGATTGATGGACTGTGCACATACTCTCTATACTACAATATATACAAGGTTTATCATCGAGATACTTCAACACTCCACACACTCAGTTCCATCAAAAACAAAGAATGGACAGTTTTGTTGTGGCAGCTCTTTGTTTCCCTTTCAGTCACTGAAGTTAGTTTATTCAAATAAACTAGATTTATATTTATAAACAACACAGGACATTATTCTTCTAGAAGATGTTTGCCTACCTTCCATCTTCGGGAAAGGCAGGTCATTCTGAAAGAAGCAGAGGAAATGTCGGCAGCAGATTAGAACGAGAGTTTCTCGGTGGGAACTGAAAAATAACGGAGGTAACAGATCTAGAGTAAAATATATTTTATTATTTTACTACATTCTGACAAGAAGGCATTTGTTCATCGGTGGTCAACCAGCATAATGAAGTCAGTAATGAAGTTAATTCTTCATTCTGTACTGAATAAAAACTAAATCAAAAATATCAATTCATTAATCTCACATTAACACATAAAAAGATAAAAAGTCACATTAAGATAAGATAAGAGATGAGATAGTCCTTTATTAGTCCCACAGTGGGGACTAATAAAGGACTTCCCAATAGGAATCCTCAACACGTCTATATTGAACCAAACAGTTTAGAAAACGCAGTTCTACTGTTAGTTTTCTTTTACAGTAGTTTAGTTAGTGGTGAGATCACAGACTGAATATAAAGATGGACGACATGACAGCTCCACTAAACTGAAGCCAGAACATCTGGATGTTCATAGACCCCCCCCCACTCCATGTTAGTGGATGGGACATGAACCGAACTAAAGACTCAAAGAACGCGTCAGATCAATGTTTCAGAGATGGTTTTTGTCATCGGATGTATAGTTCTCATCACGCTGATGTTTTTCTGATCAGTTTGGTTTTGATGAGTTATTTGATGATATAAAAGGGGGCGGGACATCATGACTGACAGCTGTGAGTCGTATTCACGACCTCGTCAGTGGAAAGTCTCTGAAAGCTCAGAGTTCACGAGTTGTGACGTGTTTGTTGACGTAGTCAGAAATGGCGGAGGCCATGGAAGTTAGTTTTTTTCATTTCTGGATGGAAAGTTAACAATTTCATGTAGATGAATAATAAAATAAATAAATCTACAAAGCCTTTAGAAAGGTGCTGAATAAAAGAATGGCTTTCCCTAAAAATAATTCTTCTGATTGTGAACTAATCATTTTAAATGTTTTGACGGGTCCAAAATGAATGTTTTGTTTATATCTGTGGAAGGTATCTGACGTTGAGGCTGGTGAGCCAATAGTATGATGGCGTTGGTATCACGTGGCGTCTCTGGGTCAAGTTACCAGATAGTGTTGGAAAATGGATAACTGAGTTTGACACACTGGCGTCTCCATCAGGCTGCATAATACCTGAATAGTTACCGTGGCAACAAGTGACAACTGACTTTAGCATATATAGGCATCTTAGCTTAATCGTCTGAACAACAATAACCCATAAAATTACAATTCGGCATATTTAAACAAAACCAAGATCTACCTAACTAATATGTACTTTTTGTACTGAAGATGTTCATTGAAGTAAACTGTACAAGTATTATTTACCATCATGTTGGGGATTTTTCTTTAAAAATCATTTCATTTTCTCATTATGATTTATTTCACTTGTGGGAGGAAAGCCCACGCTAACACGGGAAAACATGCAAACTCCACACAGAAGGGCCCCAAGCCGGATTCGAACCTGCGACCCTCTATCTGTGAGGCGCCAGTGCTGACCACCGTGCAGCATAAACACAATAAAGCAGGGTGGTGGGTACCTTTGTTGTACTTCTATGGTTCTCCTCATTGGCAGGTGTCGATGAGCTGGAAGACATAATCACAGGAGTCTGGTGGTTATCTAGCGTTGCCAGAGGAAGTCTGAGCAACCCGGATGACTCAGAGCTATCTGGGTGTTGCCTCTAACTTCCAGGTCGGAACAGTCCAACATAGACTGCTACCAGCTCACAGGTCCTAGTGTCCTCCCCCAGTAGGACAGATAACTTCTCTTCATCTGAGAGCTGTAGGAAATGTTTAGTTATGAAATTTTTTTTTTTTAAATATATATCCCTGATGTTTTGATATTTCTCACATCTGGTGAGGAAGTGTAGCTCTGTCTGTTTCAGGCTCACTCAGGCTGCAGTGAGAGCACAGCCGTTGCTCTACAGGGAGCCAGGTCTTCCAGGTCTTCCAGGTCTTCCTGTTCTACGGCGGGGCTGTGCTCACTCAGTCTGGACTTTGTCAAGGTTCTTCTTAAATGTAGATCAGTAACCGTGCTCAGATAGTCTGCTATGGTGTACTGTCGGTTTAGAGCCAGATAGCACTGCATTCTGCTCTGTGCCTTTGTCTGTGTTTGCCAATAGGTGATGTAGTTTAGTTTGAACTGTGTTGTAATCTGGTTGAGTCTAATTGGTGGTCTGTTCTGGTCCAGAGGCCTTGGTGTGTTAGAGGAGAGGGTTGATGAACTCAGCCTCAGGACCAGCTGGGTAAGGGGGTTCCCCTTTCTGCTCATCTCTTGGCACTGCAGTGGCACTTGGCTCTCTCTCTCTCTCTCTCTCTCTCTCTCTCTCTCTCTCTCTCTCCTCTCCACTCCACTCCACTCCACTCCTCTCCTCCCCTCCCCTCCACTCCTCTCCTCTCCTCCTCTCCTCCCTTCTTTCTGTAGGTGAAGTCAATGAAAGGTCAAATATGATTTAACATGAAACCGTGTTTGTTTGTAACATAAAGCAGAATTAATGTCACGTTTTTGTCTGCGATTCAAAGAATCTCCATCTTTTCAACATTGTTTTATCATTTTGTCAAAGTGAAGGAATCTGCTAGTAATGTGTTTACAATCAAAAATATACCTTTAATTTCAAGATTTATTTATTCTTTCACTTTTCAGGACAGAATAAGGTCGACGGTGAAGACACCTTTATCTTCTCAACGCTGTTTTTTCCTCTGGTTTTTTTCTTTTGAAATAAAGCTGTTTGTATCATAAGAAGAAGTTTTATTAACTAATAACTAACTGGTATTACAGTTTTTCTCAATTGTTTACACACAAATACTGGTACTTGACATACAATGACCACAACATGTAACTCATGCACCAACCCCCTGAACCAATTCTGCTAAACTACAAGCACAATTCCTGCTTTACACTCAAATTGCAGTTCTAAAACACACTTTTTTCAAAACACTTCACACAATTCTCTGCATTTGGCACAATTTTCATGAAGGAAATCTCGTTTTCACAAGGAACACACTGTCATTCAAAATTCTAAAGTCAATTGCCCTACTATGCACACTGACTCATCACATGGGCAAACACCTGTCACAGTGTTACAATTAGCAATCAGAGCTTTAGCATAAAAGGGCAACAGGTGAGCTCTTCTGTTTTGGAGCAATGGATGCCAACATTGGAAACAGAGGCAGAGCCAGAGCCAGAGGAGTGAGGGTAAGAGGAGGAGGACGGGGAGGACGAGGACGAGGAAGACCAAGGACCGTAATCTCTGATGAGATCCGAGCCACTTTGGTTGACCATGTGGTCAACCATGGTCTAACAATGAGGGAGGCTGGGCAAAGAGTACAGCCAAATTTGAGCAGGTACACTGTAGCATCCATCATCCGGACTTTCCGAAATGAGAATAGGTAAGACATCTACTCTCACTAGAAAATTGCAGTACTGCATATCAATACAGTACTCAATGAGTACAGTATTACAGTATTGCCTGTGGACTGTTCTGTAGGACTGTAAAAATAAAGTATGTTTCAAGTATTTGGGAAATGTATTCCTACACAGTATTTACAGTATTTTACTATTTGTATTGCAGAACTGAAAGATTACCAACACAAGGTGGTCGGGAACGTCTTCTGTCTCCTGAACAGGAAACTGAAATCATGAACATGGTCCTAGAAAATAACGCCATAACATTACGGCAAATACAAAGAAAAATAATAGAAAACAATGAGATATTTCAAAATATTGATAGGGTAAGCTTATCAACACTGGACCGTGTCTTGCGCAGAAATAATCTGAGGATGAAGCAGGTCTACAGGGTGCCATTTGAACGCAATTCAGAAAGAGTCAAAGAATTGCGATATAACTATGTGCAAGTAAGTCCTATACAATCCCACAATTGATGCATACTCTCAACACTGCATAAATTATACATATTTCAATATTGTAATCATAATGATTGTGCTTAATGATTGTGCTTCACAATAGTGACCACTCCATGTCTGTTTCAGAGAGTCCTTGAGCTAGAGGTGGCTGCAGTGGAGCACCAGTTCATCTTCATTGATGAGGTTGGATTCAACCTCACAAAAAGACGAACGAGGGGAAGGAATATCATCGGCCAGCGTGCCATTGTTGAAGTCCCTGGCCAGCGCGGCGGGAACATCACAATGTGTGCAGTGATTACCCACCATGGCGTCATCCATCACCATGCTACCCTTGGCCCCTACAACACTGCCCATCTGATCAGATTCCTGGACACCCTACACAACACACTCATTCCACCAGATCAGATAGACGGCCCAGAGCAGCTCAGGTACGTTGTCATTTGGGACAACGTAAGTTTCCACCGGGCTGCTCCGGTTCGTAACTGGTTCACTGCCCACCCACGCTTTTTAGTTGTTTATCTCCCTCCATATTCTCCATTCCTCAATCCTATTGAGGAATTCTTTTCTGCCTGGAGATGGAAAGTGTATGACCGAAATCCACAAACGCGTATACCCCTTCTCCAAGCTATGGAAGACGCATGTGGAGATATAGCAGTTGATGCTTTTCATGGCTGGATTCGACATGCTAAGCGATATTTCCCCCGCTGCTTGGCCAGGGAAAACATTGCTTGTGATGTGGATGAGGTGCTGTGGCAAGACCGAAACAGAAGAGAGGATGTAGCATAGTTTTTTTTACTGTAACTGTATACAGTAAATTCCTCTGTTGTTTTGTATGTAGACCACTGTATGTGCAACTTTGTGTTGGTTGGGATGTACACTGTGTACATTGTTTTTGTGGGGAAAATAAAATATATTTGTTACCGTGTATTTGTGTGTTCTAAGTATAAAAACAATATTCTAAAATATTTTACAACACACTTATGTATGTACTGTCTGTAGTAAGAAAAAAAAGGCCTAAGTCATTATGATGAATGGAGAAGAAGTGTTTTCCATTCATCATAGTGTTTTACATTGAGCACATCAGTGTTCAACTGGTTCTTATAAATGTCTATTCATATGATGGTTTGTGTGTGTCATTTGAAAACAAAATACCATTTTGTGAAGAAATAACATTGTTTTGAATGTATAGTTTCATTTTGCAGGAGAATTGAGGGGTTTTGCCCATTGTGTGTGTGTTTTTTGATTTGTGTGTAGAGTTCTGAGAGTATGAGGCATGCTTTCAGAAAATGTGTGTAAACAATCGAGAAAAACTGTATTATTCATCTTCTCAAACGTGAGGAATTCTTTCTTTGTCATGAAAAACGACAGTAAACTGAATATTTTTGGGGTTTTGAATGGTTGATTGATCAAAACATGACGTCATGTTGTTGGAAATTATAACAATTCAAATACCTTTTTAGTATTTTCTGGCATTTTATAAACAAAACAATCATGCAATTAATGGAGAAAATAATTAAACGATAATGAATATAATTGTTAGTTTCAGCCATAAATAAAACTTTAATTTCTTCCTTTTGATAAAAACAGTTTTGACCAAATAAATACAAAAGTAAAAAAAACACTAACTTTGCAGATATGAACGAATATTTCTGTAAAAAATGTAAAATTAATAGAAACAAATGTTACTTTGAGACAATTACTGATCTCCTAAAAAAATATGTTTAATTTCAGTTTGACTTCAGGTGACAGGATGTGATTCAGTCCAGATGTTTGTGATTCAGTCCAGATGTTTGTGATTCAGTCCAGAAGATTGTGATTCAGTCCAGATGTTTGTGAGTACAGCTGCATGGCCATCAGGTGGTGCCTTTGAGTTAACACAGAGGAACAACTCTCAGCTCTCTCAGTCTTTCATCTATGATTTCATCGGGTCTTTAGGGGGTCCAGGGGGTCTTTATGGGGTCTTTATGGGGTCTTTAGGGGGTCTTTAGGGGGGCCATGGGGTATTTAGGGGGTCTTTAGGAGGGTCCAGGAGGTCTTTAGGGGGTCCAGGAGGTCTTTAAGGGGTCCAGGGGGTCTTTAGGGGGGTCTTTAGGGGGTCCAGGAGGTCTTTACGGGGTCCTTAGGGGGTCTTTAGGGGGACCATGAGGTCTTTAGGGGGTCCAGGAGGTCTTCAGGGGGTCCAGGGGGTCTTTAGGGGGGTCCAGGAGGTCTTAAGGGGGTCTTTATGGGGTCCAGGGAGTCTTTAGGGGGGTCCAGGAGGTCTTTAGGGGGTCTTTAGGGGGTCTTTAGGGGGACCATGGGATCTTTAGGGGGTCTTTAGGGGGTCCAGGAGGTCTTTAGGGGGTCCAGGGGGTCTTTAGGGGGGTCCAGGAGGTCTTAAGGGGGTCCAGGAGGTCTTAAGGGGGTCCACGTGGTCTTTAGGGGGTCCAGGGCATCTTTAGGGGGTCTTTGGGGGGTATTTAGGGGGGTTTTAGGGGGTCTTTAGGGGGTCTAGGTGGTCTTTAGGGGGTCTAGGGGGTCTTTAGGGGGTCTAGGGGGTCTTTAGGGGGTCCAGGGGGTCTTTAGGGGGTCTAGGGGTTCTTCAGGGGGGTCCAGGTGGTCTAGGGGGTCTTAGGGGGACCAGGGGGTCTTTAGGGGGTATTTAGGGGCAGGTAGCAGGTCAACAGTAGATGTCACAGAGAAGTGGTGAACATCATCTGAAAGCTGAGAACCTGGACCACAAGAACGCCGTTTCACGAAAAAACAAAAGCTTCGCAATTTAGTATCATGAAGGTCTTGAGATTCTGCTGCCCGACTTTGAGATGGATTGCTTGTATCCTCTAGGAGGAGTATCGCAAAGTTTCATACCTAAAAAGTGACAAAATGGCGTCTTTGCACATGACGTATGACATCACCGTTCGAGCGATGAAATATTTCTTCGCAATTTAGCATCACAGTAGTTTGAGGGTTATACCACCCAAATTTGACGCGAATCCGATAAACCCTCTAGGAGGAGTTCGTAAAAGTATGCAAAAAATACATGAAAAACGCACATATTCCAATATGGCCGACTTCCCGGTGGGCGGAGCTAATGAAACCCAATGAGGAATATGTCTGAAATAATGAGCAGGATGTACCTACCAAATTTCATGAATATAGGATCAACTTTGACCAAACTATGGCCTTCCACGTGTTAGGGGGCGCTATAGAGCCGGCTAAACATGCTGAACCCAATAACTGTACATTTACATAAAGTTCACAGGTGTCCATCATTTTGCCAAGTTTCATGAGTTTTCGAGTACCTCAAGGTATGTTCAAAACCTAAAAGACATAAGGGGGCGCTAGAGAGCCAACATGCCACGCCCAAGCAAAATTTCACCACTAAATCAAAGTAATTATGAGTTTGGATGTGCGTGTAAAGTTTCATGAGTTTTTGTGCATCCTGAAGTCTTCAAACATATGTTCGTAAATTTTAAAATCACGCAGGAAATCCAAGTTGGCTGACTTCCTGTTGGCCGAAAAAATCTCAAAAATATTTAACACGAACTTCAAGACGTATGCAATGACATACTTGAATTTCGTGAAGATCGAAGAAACTTTCCCTGAAAAACTGCCTACATTAGGGGGCGCTATCTCGCCCGCTGGCGACGCCCAAGTCGAATCACTACAGAACTCTGAATTTCACGCCACTTATGACGCATATTCCACTTTTGGTGAGTTTTTGGGGATGGAAAAGGTCCCAAAAACGCGATATTCCAGCAGAAAAATAATAATAATACTTAGAAAAACAATAGGTTTCCTTGACAATGTTCCCCAACTCTGAGGAGTGTTTTTTCCAGCAGGACAATGCTCCATGCCACACAGCCAGGTCAGTGAAGGTGTGGATGAAGGACCCCCAGATCAGGACCCTGTCATGGCCAGCCCAATCTCCAGACCTGAATCCCATTGAAAACCTCTGGAATGTGATCAAGAGGAAGATGGATGGCCACAAGCCCTCAAACAAAGCCGAGCTGCTTGAATTGTTGCGCCAGGAGTGTTATAAAGTCACCAAACAGCAATGTGAAAGACTGGTGGAGAGCATGCCAAGACGCATGAAAGCTGTGATTGTAAATCAAAGTTATTCCAACAAATATTGATTTCTGAACTCTTCCTAAGTTAAAACATTAGTATTGTGTTGTTTAAAAATTAATATGAACTTGTTTTCTTTGCATTATTCCAGATCTGAAAACACTGCATCTTTTTTGTTATTTTGACCAGTTGTCATTTTCTGCAAATAAATGCTCTAAATGACAATATTTATATTTGAAATTTGGGAGAGATGTTGTCTGTAGTTTATAGAATATAACAAAAATTTTCATTTTACTCAAACACATACCAATAAATAGTAAAACCAGAGAAACTGATAATTTCGAAGTGGTCTGTTAAATATTTCCAGAGCTGTATATCGTATATCGTGATATTGCCTCAAAATATTGCGATATTTTAAGGTAATATCGCAATATTGTTTTTAGGCCATATCGCCCAGCCCTACTAGAAAGGTTTTAATGATGTTCACAGCTTCATCAGGATATATTCAGAAAGTGTGTGAAAGAATGTTTATGAGGTTAACAGATTAGACTCACAGATCGTCTGCAGGCTGGACCGAACCAACATCATCTGACTCAGAGTCCTTGTCTGGATCTTCAGGCCTGCAGCAAGTGATAGTTACTGTTACTTCATCAGTATGAAAATAAACATTAAAAACAACTTGATTTCAAACATGATAACAGGGTGTGGAATAAAGCAGAAGAGGTTCTACATGTGATGTGTGACTGTACAAAATGAAATGAAAATTAAAGCTGCAAGCAGCGATGAACGGGCCCTCGCACCTTCCCGCACGTCAGGGGTACTGGCGAGACGCCGGTCGACACACCCGTACATTTCAGTGACCATCGGACACTGCACGCACAAGTTAGACGTTATTTCCTTGCCTCTTTGTTTTTTTGGAGCAAATGTGCTCAGAAAGGACAAAGGGGGGTGTGATGTGGGGATTGAGAATGTGTATGTTTATATTTAAAACTAATTCAAGTTTATGTATTTGATCTTAATGTGTGTCAGATAATGCAGTGGGTTAGAAAAGATGGTTAGTTTGCATGCAAGACCTTGTCTATGTGAAGCATAAACTAAACACATCAGGTGTGGCAAAACCAGCTACCTAAATATCTCTAATCTTTTAACTTTAATCTCATAATATTACAACTTTTTTTCTCATATTATGACTTGTAGGGACCTGCCATTTCTGGTGGCAGAGACAGTCACTTCATGAACTCAGTAACACGATCCTTGACTCTGATCTCAGTCCTCATTGGCTACAGTAACATTTCACCCAGAGGTGTGAAATTCACACAGAACAAAACCAGCGGAATGTCCTTTGTTCCTCCTCTTTCGACTCTTTGCTCTTCACCTCCTGACACAAGCTGACCAGCTGCTGGAGGTGACCCACGGCTCTTTCTTCTCATCTGCTCATCTCTCCTGACGTGTGAGAGGTGAGCTGCTGCGCTCTCTCTGCTCTTCATCTACTCAACCCAGGCTGACCTGGTTGAGGTGAACGGCTCTCAAGTCCAGAACTTGCAAAACAGTTCTGGTTCTGATCAATGGCCTGTTAGGAAACAGCCATTGCAACCAAGGAACCAAACGGCAGACGACGCGAGTGCTCTGGCCTTTTCACCAGCTAACTTCAAGCTATCAAGCAAAGAAGTTAGCACCAAACTAACAGCAAAGACGACCTCTTTGACTTGGAACCACAACTTCAACACATGGAATCACAAACCCTTTTCTTCCATGGATTGGTAACGTACTGGGCCTTAGCATTAGCAATCGCACACGGCTGAGCAAGACTGTTCAACTTTGATTTCTAGAAAGTACTTGTATTGATTTGGTTTAATGTTATTCATTGAGTTTGACTGTGTTGATTTATCTGTATTTGATTTTTGGGTAACTGGCTTCGCCACATCTGATGTGTTTAGTTTATGCTTCACATAGACAAGGTTTTGCATGCAAACTAACCATCTTTTCTAACCCACTGCATATCTAACACACATAAAGATCACATACAGAAACTGTGAATTAGTTAAACATAAACATACAGCTTCAGATAATCTTAACCCCCCATCACCCCCCCCCCCCCCCCCCTCTTTGTCCTTCTTCTCAGAAGAACAAAGAGGTCATGTGGTGACATGCTGATGGCCATCTTTGATTCCGCCATCTTTGATTCAGCCATCTTTGTAGTTTTACAGTGCCCGCCATTTTGTTTTGTAGGCCATACAGACATTTTGAGACAAGAACCCATCTTGTTTCCCCCCCCCCTCTCTCTCACACACACACACACCCACACACTGTGTTTGGTTTGTTTAGTTTAGTTATTTAGTTAGATTAATATTGTGTTTTGAACCTTTATTATCTTGTAAATAAATGTTTGTGGAATATACATGCTGGTCTCTTTAATGTTGCACAAGAGTGAATAATGCCAACCTCTACTATGTCAAGAACTCCGATATCCTTCAACCTTTACTATCTATTTTGGTTATAGTTATTAATTTAATTATTAATCAACGTTCCAAATTGATAGTTTAGCATATATAATGAGACTATATTAACGTTTTGGTCATTGGTCCCTGATTCCAGGGTGGTGCCCCATTTATTATTGATGTTTATTGATAATCTTTATTAATATTAATAATTCTATTATTATTTATTAATTATTTTGCTAATAACCAAAACCTACTAAAGTAGAACCCCTACAGACTTTTTAACCTAAACTTATGACTTTTTTCTCGTAATATTACGACTTTTTTCTCGTAAACGTATGACTTTATTCTAAAAATCTAAGATTTATTTGTTTCCTCATTGTGGCCCTAATACTCTGTCGTACTCTTGAGTCTTAACAGTTAAAAATAAACCTCAGTCAAGTTGATCCAAGCTGTCAGACCCGTTCAGACACATTTTTCACTGATGTGAACTCAGATTACAATCAAACTAGATGAGATCAGGTGGCAGCAGCAGCAGGGCGGTGACTAAAAGCTACGGTTTGCAGTTTGAAACAGCCTTCACTAAATTTACAGGAAGTCACATGTTTTAAGAGAAATGAGACGTTGTTTCCTCTTAAGCGTCACGTTAATATTTTAGATTATAGCTTCTGTGTACTTCTGTGTACAGTGAACTGTGCAATTATTTGTGCAAAAGACATCAAGTAGTCCGACTCCAGCAGCCATGACCTATGAGCAGGTTCTGAAATGAACTTTTTTCATTGCCTGCCACTGTGGCAAACAAGTACCTTTTTTTTTGTCTGCCACTCAGAAATGTTATCTGCCACTTTTGAAATCTCTGCGCCAAATGAAGGAACAAGGCAAAAGTGAGCATGGCTCAGATACCCCCGCTCACTGCTTGATCCCTACTAAAGTAACACCAAAGGTTTTGCCATTTTGGAAAAACTCAAAAAAGGTTTGGGCACCGTGGACTTCTAACCCCCAAAAGGCACAACTAGACCACACTGTCAACCATCATACCAAATTTGAAGTTCCTAAATTAAATAGTTTTGCTCCGGACACGAAAATGTGACAGGTGAACGGGCGGACGGACGGAAGGGCACGTGGAACGCTATATATCCCCAACTACTTACGGGGGTATAATAACATCTTAGATCTGATGTCATTCAATGTTCAATATATTTTACACAAAAAACATTATATGCATGGTAAATTACAATATTCGAATTACACCGTGGCTTCCGGGGAGCCCTATTTTTCAGGGCAGGGAGGGTACTGTACACAGTACTGTACTGTACTTTGTTATTGTCATCTATAGGGGTTGTTTGCATAAAAACACACAATTCAAATGATTATGATTATTTAAATATTTGCTTTGATTAGAAAAATCTTGGCAAGCTGTTGAGAGCTAGTGTTAGGATGTTAAACAGGTCATACTGTAATTCCCTCTCTATTATCTATTTTATATTGCTGTGAAAACATCTCCTTCAAACAACTGGATTTATTCAAGTTTCTCGCCAAAAACATAATTTTACGAGGTTACATTTGAACAAGACGATAACGTAATTTACCAATAGTCATTTTTCCTGAGCTTGAGTTTGAACGCCACATAATAATAACAACTGCCTAATGCCTAATGTGCCTAATGGCACCTCCATTAACATTAGTAGATCTGTTATTTAACCAAGCAGGACTGTGCTGCCCACCAGCTGCTAACAGGTAACATTACTAACTCTCCTCCTGGCCAACAGGTTTGTTGTTCACAGTGTTGCATTATCAAGGAAAAAACAGGGTGCGTCCCTCAGGCAGTGTCTCCGGTCCAAAACAAACAGCAACATGATACAATGTGCTTATGCGTCATTGTGCACGCGTTACTGTGGAAGGGCATCAATACAGAGGAATCAGTAGTCACGGAGGCTTGAGATACCAAGGAATCAGACAATAAGGAGTCTGTTCTCTATTCCCTCCCCTAACATTTTTTACTGTCTGCCAAAATGGCGGATGGCCTGCCAATTTTACCCGCCAACAATTTACCTGCATTTGGCGGGTGGCGGTTGCTAATTTCAGACCCTGCCTATAAGTATATGTGAATAATAAGTACAATATACAGCTGAGTGAAGGCAGGCAGTTCAGAGGAGCAGAGTACAGCAGAGACTATGGTCCTGGAGACCAAATTATTAGGCTGAATGTTTCAGGGAAAATGTAAATGATATAACTCATATCAAACCCGACGTTCAGGAATTATCAGCCTCACATGTGACTGAATGGAAATGACGATAAATAATGTAAAACGTGTTTGTTGCTGACAGACAGACTCTCCGTCTCTCTCTGACTTTAATAGTATCATTAATAAAAGTTAAAGGGACTGTTTGTAACTTCTTACACGTGTAAATCATTGCGGGTCGGTGTCTCATGCGCGCTCACGTGTGGCTACGCTGTTCAGACAAGACTCCAACAGAAACTACACGGAAGCACCAAAACCACAAAGTTCTATATAGTGAAGCCCGTCTGTTAAACAGTGTTGGCTGCGGTCAGAGACCATAGCTTTGGTCTCCAGGACCGGAGTCTCTGCTCCTTTGCTCCTCTGCCTGCTTTGCCTGCCCTCACTCACACACCGCGCTTGTTCTCACTCTTTCGCTCCACTCTCACATGCATGCGCGCACACTACACACTGCAGAAGAGTTAGTTTAGCTCTGACAATATTTAGTGAATGTACAGTGGACGTTTGTGCAGAAATAACTGCTGCAGCTCCTCCAGACCAACAGAGGTTTTCTGTGTCTTGTGAAGTGACGGGGCTCCACAGAGAGAAAGGTTATCGTCTCCGACCAAAACTCTGAGATCCCCTGTTCCCTCCGGCCGCGGGCGGGAGGCTGAGGCAGGAAAAGCCAACACTAGAATCAGCATTGATTCATGGGAGACCTTCGTCTGGTCAGCAGTGTCGACGTTAGGGGCGGGCCATGGGGGTCCAGGCACGTACATGTCTTCAGGCCAAGACTCTTTTAAAACATGTCAAATTTGGGGAAGATTGGACAATGTATAGTCAATTTACAACAACGTCCTGTTTCCTGTAGGGGGCGCTATGACGTTCACTCATAATACCACATATATGTCTTCAGGCCTGGACTATTATCTAGCTTGTGAAGTTTGGAGCAGATTGGACTATGTATAGTCAATTTACAACAACTTCCTGTTTCCTGTAGGGGGCACTATGACGTTCACTCATAATACCACATATATGTCTTCAGGCCTGGACTATTATCCAACTTGTGAAGTTTGGAGCAGATTGGACTATGTATAGTCAATTTACAACAACTTCCTGTTTTTTGGCGAAAGGCGGTTATTCGCCGCCACGCCACGGCAACATAGTTCGATAACTTTTTAATCTTTGGATAACTTTTCATCACAAAGGTCTTAAGATACTACTGACCAAATTTGAAGTTGATCGGGTTAAGTCTCTAGGAGGAGTTCGTAAAAGTATGCATAAAATACATAAATTACATGAAAAACACAAAATTCAATACGGCCGACTTCCGGGTGGGCGGAGCTAATGAAACCCATTGAGGAATATGTTTGAAATAATGAGTGGGATATGCATACCAAATTTCATGAATATAGGAACAACTTTGACCAAACTACGGCCTAAAGTCAAGTTACAACAGCCTCCTGTGTCTTGGCGAAACATCAAAATTCAACGCGCCGCCACAAGAACGCCGTTTCACGAAAACACAAAAGCTTGAGGGTGGCTGGCAGTATACAACCATTTCCTGTTGTCAGTAGGTGGCGCTATGACTTTCACACATAATGGCATATATATGTCTTCAGGCCGGGACTCTTATCCAGCTTGTGAAATTTGGGGCAGATCGGACTATGTAAAGTCAAGTTACAACAGCATCCTGTGTCATGGCGAAACATCAAAATTCGCCGCGCCGCCACAAGAACGTCGTTTCACGAAAACACAAAAGCTTCGCAATTTAGTATTATGAAGGTGTTGAGATTCTGCTACCCAACTTTGAGATGGATCGCTTGTATCCTCTAGGAGGAGTATCGCAAAGTTCCATACCTAAAAAGTGACAAAATGGCGTCTTTGCACATCACGTATGATATCACAGTTCGAGTGATCAAAAATTCCTTCGCAATTTAGCATCACAGTAGTGGGAGGGTTATACCACTCAAATTTGACGCAGATCTGATAAACTCTCTAGGAGGAGTTCGTAAAAGTATGCATAAAATACATGAAAAACGCACATATTCCAATATGGCCGACTTCCGGGTGGGCGGAGCTAATGAAACCCGATGACGAATATGTTAGCAATAATGAGCAGGATGTACCTACCAAATTTTATGAATATAGGATAAACTTTGACCAAACTACGGCCTTCCACGCATTAGGGGGCGCTATAGAGCCCACTAAACACGCTGAACCCAAAAACTGTACGTTCACGTAAAGTTCACAGGTGTTCATCTTTTTGACAACTTTCATGAGTTTTCGAGTATCCCAAAGTATCCAAAGGCATGTTCAAAGGATAAAAGACATAAGGGGGCGCTAGAGAGCCAACATGCCACGCCCAAGCAAAATTTCACTACTAAAATAAAGTAAATACTAGTTTGGATGTGTGTGTAAAGTTTCATAATTTTTTGTGCATCCTAAAGTCCTCAAACATGTGTTCGTAAATTTAAAAAAAACGCAGGAAGTCCAACATGGCTGACTTCCTGTTGGCCGAAAAAATCTCAAAAATATTTAATCCAGGTATGAGGGCGTGAGTTATGACATACATGAATTTCGTGAAGATCGAAGAAACTTTCTCTGAAAAACTGCCTACATTAGGGGGCGCTATCTCGCCCCCTGGTGACACCCGAGCCCAATCACTCCAGAACATTGAATTTCCCACCAGTTCTGACGCATATTCCACTTTTGGTGAGTTTTTGGGGATGGCTAAGGTCCCAAAAAGGCAATCTCCGCGCGGAAAAATAATAATCCTTAGAAAAACAATAGGTTTCCTTGCACTTTCGTGCCAGGACACCGTTGGGGTCCTGGCACTTTCGTGCTCGGGCCCTAATGATGCTACTTTCTGTGAACAGTCCCGTCTCACATACCTGACTGTCATCACCTGAGGAGTTTACCTATATACACTTCCTACATTAATGCTCCACCCTGTGGTCAATGTCAGAACTGCATGTCACCTTGTGTTGAAGGAAGGATCAAATAAAACAAACTACATTATGGCTCCAACAATCACTTTGTTAACAGATATTTAAGATATCTGGTAGAGTAACAGTGTCCTTCTGATAATAAACTCTCTGTTATTCATGTGATCATCAGAAAAACACACTTTACCTACAAGACACTTACATGGATCTGTCAAAGGGACACACTGGAGCAAAGAGCTGGAATGGTCTCTTTTGGAGTTTGGTATTTTAATAAATATCTGTATATTTCAGGAGGAGACCATCAGAGTTTAGAGGTGGCTATTAGCGCTGCAAGAATTGGACGGTTTTTGCAATGAAGCTCATTTGTAGGGCTGTCCTCGACCAAAGACTAACACTCGTACAATTTCATCGACTAATCGATTAGTTGATTTAATGGACAGATCTGAAAAACTGAGTTTCTCCACAAAGAATCACACTAAAGCACCACTTTAAATCTGCTGTTTACCAGAGATGTGCTCAGAAGTTTACTGGAAATACGTCATTCAGCATGAAAAGAGCATAAAAAACAACTAATCAACTAAAGAAATCTAAGTCGACTGAGACCAAAACAACTAATTATTCAACTAATCCACTAAGAGGGGCAGTTCTACTCATTTGAATAGAAAAGGGACAATTTTGTGTCAGATGTCAGAATATTACCTAATTTAAATATGTGTAATTATCACAGGAGCACCGAGACGCTGTTGGCTAAGCAGCACAGTTACGGGTGTATTTCACCCTCTTTGAGAGTTTCTTTTTGTCTTATTTGTGCAGGTTTAGCGGCTACAAAAGCCACACAATCCTTTTGTGAATTCACCCCTCAGTGTTTTAGTAACAAACCTGGTGGCTGCATCTGAACACTGATATTTCACCTTTCACAACCCAGATAAGACTCAGAACAGGTGTGTCCTCAACTCAAGTATTTAATCAGTTAATAAATAGTTATAATATATAATAACCTTATGTACCTAACCTATTATTATTTACCTAACCCAACGGTGTGTGTGCAAAATGTTCATGAATGCAGTTACATTTTAATGTTAATAAAAACTTACATGACAGAGGATCCTTCTTTGAAATCAGGAGGAGGACTTTTTGACTTTCTGCGGGGCCTCCTCACGAAGCTTTCTGTTCTCCGTCTAGTAGACAAGAGAGAAAGATCATTAGATTAGAAATTAGATTATTAAACATCCACTGCTGGAAACACAGAAACTACCAAGTAGGCATCAGAAAATTTCAGTAAAAGTAGATTCTGTTCCCACTCAATGATTTCTACAATCTTTTTAAAGTACTTTCCACTTTAACTCCATCATGTGGGATCATTCTAGGACAATATAAATATGATCAGGGTGTAAAGTCCATGAGACGAGTTAAAACAAGCTGAGCAGCACATTGATCTGACATTGTGGTTTTATCAAGTAAACTTCAACATCTGCAGGTTTCAAATCCTCTAATGGAAGAATTAGCTGCTGTTGTTTGTGTGTTCGTCATCGATTGTTCCAATTCGATTGTTTCAAATAGAGAAAGATAAATGCAGGTTGAGTTTTAGCTTTTGTCCACTCTTTTTGCTCAGTTAAACAACAAAATAAATGACCTGAAGAAATGGATGTTGATCATAGTGTTGAATTAAAACAAAATAACATAAATGAGACTTGTTCATCTGGTTTATTAGACTATTTTAAGAAGGAGAAAACAGTGGGCCTACATAAAGCGCTGCACTGTTACCCTTATTAAAAACAACAAAATAAAAACGCTTTTCTGACCAGTTTTCTGTTTATTTTTGTTGTTGTTCAGAATTAAATGTAATAATTGAATAAACGGATTGTTACACAGACTCTGGAGATAAGATTAATAAAGTAATAAAGTAGTTACAATACCTTTTAGATGGTGGGAAAAAACTGCGTCACAAAGCTACTGACTGAAGAGAAAACACAAAAGTGAAACTAAACTTCTGCTTCATCCATATCCCCCCCAAACTGCTCTCTGACTCCCCCCAGAGTCTAAAGACATGCCTGTATTTATACATATATTTGTAAATGTAAATATATATATATATATAAATTTATATATATATATATATATATATAAATAAATAATAAATAAATATATTTATATAAATAAATATATATTTATAAAAATAAATATATACATATATGCATACTTACCAAAAAGGTAAATTAAAAGAGAAAAATATAATATTAATTGGCTGTTATTTAGTTATTTTACTGTCAACAAACAACGAAATTATAATTAATAATTTTTACTAATTATCAGTAATGCCATACTGTTGTGTGTGTGTGTGTGTGTGTGTGTGTGTGTGTGTGTGAGTGTGAGTGTGTGTGTGTGCGTGTATAACACTTTATCGTTTCACACATAACATTTTATATACTCTATTATAAGTATTTATTAATGATTATGAATTGATTTTTTAAACCTTTAAGAAACTGTTTGTAAAACATCTATAAACATTATATAGATAGATATTTGTGACACTTTGTTAATGGTAAATAACTGCTTTGTAAACCATCTATAAACATTATTTGGATGCTATGTATTATAATACTTTGTTAAATGGTTGATAAATACTTTGTTTTATCTGTTAAAGGATGAATCCACTTTTACAAAAGACACGATCGACACCACAAATGTATAAACACTTGATTTTAATGAAGCTTATGTGTAAATTCAGTCAGGAAGACTAGAGGTGCAATCTCATTCATGCTCATTCATTCTGGGTCTCTCTCTCATGGGCTATTACTGTCAGCTGATTATGGGCGTCTCTCTTTTCAGAGACCAATCAGATCTTGCCATATCTCCCTAAACCAATCACATCGTTGCTGTCAAAAGTTTAAAACTGTTCTCCTCTATGCTGTTTTCAGTGTCAGTATCAGCACAAACTGATGCGACCCTCCACCACCCCATCACCTCCAGATTCATCCCATCAGAGTAATCCTGCTCCACTTCATTCATCAGATCTGCATCAATCTTCACTACCACCATCACCAGTGTCTAGACCCGGGGGGAATAATCCTAATCCAACTACGGCATCACTTCACCTTTACTATGTCACATTGGGTCTCAATTACCAAAGACTGTTACTATTCATAAATGTGCACTTTGTAATAAATTACCATTCAATTCAGTCTCTTCTGATTTTATTCTCAACAGAATAATCCAACGAAGGGTGCAGAAGCGTTTTCAGCGTAATAAATGAAGCGCTGGGATAAAAGAGGAGTGTAATCAGGGCGGGCTTTAAAGTGCAGGTGATTTATAGTGGGGCAGCTAAACTGAAATATTCGTAACAAATGTGTATTTTGCGATAAAAGCTACAAATTTGGCACAGATGTAGATATAGATATCGGGGCTGCCAATTTGGCCCATGGATGTATTAAAAGAACTGGATCCAGCGTCGGAGGCGGGGCCCCGGTCATTCCTATGAGAGTTGCTCAGTGGCGCTAAATGGCTCGACTTCCGTCTGGAAACGTACCCGGATCTTCGCGGATCTTGGGCAACTGGGACATGCGCAGTAGCGTCTGCTCGGTCACATGACTTGGTCACGGGGTCCCAATGTCACGGTCTGGGTTTCATTCACATGAACAGAGGAAAGGAAATAACTCTGGATTCAGCTGTTAGTGCATTTTACAACTTTAAAAACTTATTTTTTTAAATAAGGGCTATTCAAGTGTTCGTACTGGGAATTTGATTCACCTCAAAAAAATGTATCCGCTGAGTTACAATGTAAGTCAATGGGAAAAGTCTTTTTGGGCCCAATGGTGTCACGTGACGAACACACAGAAGTTGCAGTACCGCCGTTTGGACACTACGAAAGTTGGGATCGGCGACCGGCGCTCTTCTTGGGGACTTGATTTGACCCCTGAGGGATGTGGTCGCCAAATAGGCGCTTAAAATTCTGAAATGTTGCAGAAAACTGATTTTAAGACTCTTGATTATTTCCAAGATGTGTTCAAGCTGATTAGATCAGATGTCAGAAGATCAGACATGTTCTTCTTTAACTCTTTATTTTTCAAGGGTACTTTTTAAAAGCTAATAACCTGAGAAAAATGCAAAAACCAAATAAAAGGAGGGTCTGGGTATTATCAGATAATCCATAATTAATGTTCGTTTTTGAATTACAAATTAATTATGGATTATCTGATCATACCCAGACCCTCTGTTAGCCAGATAAACCCACTTCAGTTCACACTTTAACTCACATGAACATGATGGAATGATGGAATGAACGAGCAGCCTCTCAGGTCTTTAAACACATCATGAGAGTGTCGGTGTACATACCTTCACAGGTGAACAGGAACCGTCTGCAGACACGCTGGGACGCGTGTCAACCTCCTCACAACAAGTGTTTCCTACTATAAAGCTGATTGTTTTCAGTGTTTCTCAATGCCTGTAACACTTAACGCATTGTAACGGTGATCATTAGAGAGCAGACAGCAACGTAACAGCGCAGAGGTTCACTAAATGCTGTAATATCGCTGCAATCCTCAACACAACACACCCAACATGTGCGTTTGATGCTGGACACACGGACGAGACCAACTCGGACCGGAGGGGTGGCAAGGTGGCAAGATGTTGTTTAATCTACATAAAAATAATAAAAGGGGGTCCGTTTTTAGAAATGTGAGGTAAAAATAGGTTTTAAGTGTTAAGTTGGGTGTTATGAAAATATAAAATTAGCAAATATGTTGACATATAAAGAGTTAACACCGGTAATAGAAACCCCTATTTATGGAATGGCACTTCTTATGTCCCTGCTTTTAAATGGACAGTTAAGTTTAATGGATGTGGGGAATAAATAAAATAAATAAAATAAATAAATGTTTATAAAGCAAAGTAGTTAAAAAATACATTTTGTACTTTACCTTTTCCATTTTATGCTACTTTAAACTTCAAAGAAAAAGAAATCAAAGGTTTATTTGAAGTTGAAGGGACTGTTTGTCACTTTTTAAGCGTATAAATGTACCGGGTCGGGACACATGCGCGCTCGCATGTGGCCGGCGTCCCCGCTCCTCTGCCTGCTTGCCTTCACTCAGACAGTGCGCGTCCTCGCTGTCTCGCTTCACCTCTAGACGTGAACGCGCGCTCACTCCACACTGCAGAAGAGTTAGTTTAGCTCTGAGAATATCTAGTGAATGAACAGTGGACGTTTGTGCAGAAATAAATGCTGCAGCTCCTCCAGACCAACAGAGGTTTCCCGTGTCTTGTGAAGTGACGGGGCTCCGCAGAGAGAAACGTTATCGTCTCGTTACCGACCGCGTGCCGGTGTCTCCCTGCTCTCTCCGGCTGCGGGCGGAGGGAGACGAGTTTCTCGCTGCGGAGTCCCACTGCCTCAGCCTGCGCTGAGGCAGGAGAAGCAAACACAGTATCAGCATTGATTCATGGAGAGACCTTTGTCTGGTCAGCTAACATTACTGCCAAGCAGCTGAAATATAGAGTGATATTGTGGTTTTAGCTGACGTGTGTCGCCTCACTGTGTTGAGCGATATGTGTATTTAGAGCGAGCACAAGCCCGACGCTAACTTTCGTTGATTTCACGGCCACAGGTGTCGCTGTTAAGAACCATTTCTGAAAGTTACAAATAGTCCCTTTAATATGAGGCTTTAGCAGTGTAAGTTAGTCAAATGAAATTGGTATCTTCCAAAGTTATGGTGTTTTTGGTATGAAATTCCTTCTTGGTGTTTCCCTGTTATATAAAAAAAAATACAAATATTTATAAATAAAATATTTATAAATGAAATATTTTAAAGTAAAGTAGTTATAAAATAAATGTTGAAGTACTTGTGCTTTATTTTTTCCATTTTATGCTACTTTAAACTTCAAATTAAACAAAATGCAAAGCTTTATTGAAGTTAATATGAGGCTTCAGCAGTGTGAGTTAGTCAAATCAAGTTTCTCAGGAAGCTGCAGCTTCTGAATCATAGAATTTTATACCAGACGATGTTTCCCTTCTGTTTATCTGTTAATGGATGAATCCTCTTTTCAAAAACACACAATCGACTCCACAAATGCATGAAAACTTGATTTTATTCTCAACAGAATAATAATAATACAAAAAAAGACTTAAAGTCTTCACAGATGATCCAACAGTATGAAAATATATATTCATGACAGGATAGGATCTATCTGCTATTTATAGAAATCAATGTATTCAAGATGATTTTGTCGCTGACGCTCACGTCGTCTCCAGTTAGGACACGGTGTAACAGTTGTTTAATTTTAAAATGACTTCATCAGAAGAACCCCTCAGTCTGCTCCGTCCTCTCTGTGCTGAGAGTCTAGAGACGACATCCAGAGCAACAACACGCAACCTTCCTCCCTCTGTTCTGAAAACAGCCTCGTACCAAACGACATTTTAATTATTAGGTGAGCAGCGTATAAATGTTATAATAATGTTGTTTTCATTGGGTATCAATGACACAAAAAGGTAAAAGGCCAACAAGCTCAAAGGTCAACAAGCTCAAAGCAGGAACCACAGCAGGTTCAAACAAACTCAGCATAACAATAGAAATAATTGTTGATTAAATGGATTTGCTTTGTTTAAAGAGAACTTTTCTTAAAGGTATAAGATGCAACATTCGTTGGCCCCGTTCTCATCCGTCAAATACGGACACAAAGCATCTAAAGGTGGACTTGTGCCCATTGATGTGTAGCCTAATGCTTGTGTCTTGGTATCAGAAGCCGAGGGATGTGACGAAGCGGTGGTATTTGACCACCTGAACGGGCTGCACACCCTGCACGCCGTTATTGGCTGGAGGTTGCACCCCCATGTGGGGCCAGACGACCAGACCCTTACCAATAGAAGTTTACTCAAGTGTGCTATTAGTATACTTATTTTAAACTTAAAATAAGAGAGTATACTTTCAGTTTATTTTTGATGTACTTATCAGAGATATACTTAAGTATACTTGGCTTATACAGACAAGTATACAGTAAAGTCTAAGTATACTTGGCTTATACTTATACTTAATCTTTTGATTGAGATAAGAAAAGTATAATTAAGTAGTCTTGCCTCATACAGAAAGGTATACTTGGCTTGTAAGTATATAACTATTAAACTAACAGTATACCTATTCACTTGTAGTATAGTTCAGAGTATAGTTGCAGTACAAAATACAACTTAGATGTAAACTAGTTGTGTACTCAAAGCTGACTGTTCTTACACTTAAAGTATCCTTTTATAACTAAAAAGCCAATTTAGTCCCAATAAGTATTGAATTAGTAAACTTACAAGTATACTACATTGATATTAGTATACTTACTACAGAAAGTATACATCATGAAATAAACTTGAAGTATAGTACTTTTTCATAAGGGAAAGCGTCCAGAGTAAAGCAAAATAAGAAGGATAGAGGAAATACGGGCAGAAGGCTGCAGGGTCTCTGCAGAAACAGACAACACACTTTTAGTGGTACATAAATTATGATTGAGAGGGATCATCCTGCTGCTGCTGCTGCGCCTGCTGCTGCTGCAGAAGCTGCTGCGCCTGCTGCTGCTGCGCCTCCTGCTGCTGCTGCTGCTGCCGCGCCTGCTGCTGCTGCGCCTCCTGCTGCTGCAGATGTGCCTGCTGCTGCTGCTGCTGCCGCTGCGCCTCCTGCTGCTGCAGATACTCCTGCTGCTGCTGCTGCTGCTGCTGCTGCGCCTGCTGCAGAAGCTTCCGCGCCTGCTGCTGCTGCTGCAGAAGCTGCTGCGCCTGCTGCTGCTGCGCCTCCTGCTGCTGCAGATGTGCCTGCTGCCGCTGCTGCTGCCGCTGCGCCTCCTGCTGCTGCAGATACTCCTGCTGCTGCTGCTGCTGCAGATGCGCCTGCTGCATCAGCTGCGACGGCTGCAGCTGCTCATGCACATGCAGCTGCTGCTGTTGTCTCAGCTGCTGCTTGTGTGGCTGCAGGACCAATCCGGTATCCACTGCTGGCTGACCAGCAGAAGTCCCTGATGGCTGATGCTTCAACAAAATTTCCGTCCCACTTCCAACATTCGTCTCCTGGATCACCTCGTCTCTTTTCCTGTTAGAAACACAGGACATTATTTAAAATACATACAGTGGGTATTAAGATTTAAGCTGCAAGTGTGGGTGGGCAGTATGGATAAACATGTCTATCATGCCATATCTAATTTTATATCACGATTATATACAGTATGTTGTGAATTTGTCAGTTTTATGGAAACTAATTTGAAAAATACTAGATAAAGATAGATGGAATAACAGAAAGAAAGATAGATAAAATAACAAGTAGGGACAATGTACTAATGTCACAATTTCCTATAAATAAATAGTCCTGAGTCCCATAATAGCTACAACAAACAACGGGCCTCATGCAAGAACATCTTCATATTCTTATCTTAACTTTCTCATACTTCTTTTTGTACCGTCGTACAAGTGTGTCACGTCAGATTCAGCAAACGCTCCTAACTTCAGATAACCGTGTATGTTTATGTGCTGTCAGTCATTTCTTTGAACAGCTGTTTTTGCCCTGAAATCTAAGTCAACTGAGACCAAAACAACTAATTATTCAACTAATCCACTAAGAGGGGCAGTTCTACTCATTTGAATAGAAAAGGGACAATTTTGTGCCAAATGTCAGAATATTACCTAATTTAAATATGTGTAATTATCACAGGAGCACCGAGACGCTGTTGGCTAAGCAGCACAGTTACGGGTGTATTTCACCCTCTTTGAGAGTTTCTTTTTGTCTTATTTGTGGGACTGATTGAGTTTCTGACAAGAGAGAAAGACCACCAGGGTGGGAGATTAGATTATTAAACATCCACTGCTGAATACACAGAAACTACCAAGTAGGAATCAGAGAAGTTAAGTAAAAGTAGATTCTGTTCCCACTCAATGATTTCTACAATCTTTTTAAAGTACTTCCCACTTTAACTCCGTCATGTGGGATCATTCTAGGACAATATGAGTATTATAAGGATGTAAAGGCCCAAACATTCACAGCTGTTCTGGTCTACAAGAAAAGGAAGATGATTTTACTGACTTTAGTGTCTGTCAGCGACAGAAAAGATGAATGTAACCATGCTGGAAGGTAGGGAATGGGCGATATATCGAATATAGTCGATGTATCGCGGCTTGTCCCACGCGGTGTATGAAATGACTATATCGCGAACATCGACTACAAATTGTCATGTAATGTTTTTAAGCCACCCCGCGGCATGAGACTCGCTTTGGCATTTCCTTCTCTCCCTCCGGCTCCCTCTCAGACACACATACGTCACAGACTACGCCTCCATCCAGACCTCTCTCCTGGGCGAGTGTGTGACGTATTCGGCCAGCGTGTTTTTGTATTTGGAGGGAAGCAGTGGAGAGAGATAGAGCCCGGAGCCCAGAGAAAGTGGAAGAACTGAAGCGGCAAAGCGAGTACGGTAGCGAGAACACGACCAAAGTAACCAGAACCAGCCCAGAAGCAAATGACTCTGGCTTCCTCGCTTTCCAAAGCAATCCCAGATGACAAAAGAGTGTAAAATGCAAAGAAATCACGGCCGCTGTAAACAACTACATCACAACGCCGGTTAGCGTAGTTGAAAAGCCCGAAAAGACTCATTAAGACACTTGATCCAAAATATGAACTGCCTGGTCGCAACTTTTTTGCGGAGAAAGCTCTACCCGAGTTCTACATTTCAGTGAGAGAAACGTTGGCCAACCAGCTAACAGAGGTGACCCACCTCTCCACAACTACCGATCTGAACGTCCAGCTAACAGAGCTGACCCACCTCTCCACAACTACCGATCTGAACGTCCAGCTAACAGAGCTGACCCACCTCTCCACATCTACCGATCTGAACGTCCAGCTAACAGAGCTGACCCACCTCTCCACATCTACCGATCTGAACGTCCAGCTAACAGAGCTGACCCACCTCTCCACATCTACCGATCTGAACGTCCAGCTAACAGAGCTGACCCACCTCTCCACATCTACCGATCTGAACGTCCAGCTAACAGAGCTGACCCACCTCTCCACATCTACCGATCTGAACGTCCAGCTAACAGAGCTGACCCACCTCTCCACAACTACCGATCTGAACGTCCAGCTAACAGAGCTGACCCACCTCTCCACATCTACCGATCTGAACGTCCAGCTAACAGAGCTGACCCACCTCTCCACATCTACCGATCTGAACGTCCAGCTAACAGAACCAAAGCTGTCAGCCTGAATAAGTGGACCAGACTGGAGGTTTTGGCCACAGGCTGCACCTCGCGTTTGGTGAGTCTTTCTACACTGCTGGGAAAATAATCATTTTTATTATCAGCAATGTTATAACAGCTTACTGGTAAACATAACAAGAAGTTACTTTACACTTTTTACACGCCATTAAAAACAGTGTGTGTGTGTGTTTGTGTGTGTTATGTATTTATCAAAATATATAAAGCATGTATTGCCAGATAACTATTTGGTTAAAGTGAATACTGTTGAATAATGTTTTGTTAAATTTAACTTGTCATTTCCCCCTTTTTGCATGCAAGATTAAAATAGTTCCAACAGAAATCACTAATGAATATAATCAACAAGGTTTTAATGCAGACATAAACTGCAGGGACTATAAGAATCATCATATTGGTGTGATTGTATGCATCAAAGTGTTAAATCGAGCATTTATGAAGTGCTTAGCTTTATCGCGATATTGCCTTAATATATCACGACATTTTAGGGTAATATCACAATATTATTTTTACGCCATATCGCCCAGCTCTACTGGAAAGGTTTTAATGATGTTCACAGCTTCATCAGGATATATTCAGAAAGTGTGTGAAAGAATGTTTATGAGGTTAACAGATTAGACTCACGGATCGTCTGGAGGCTGGACCGAACGCGGGCCATCTGCGTCTGGGTCCATGGATGGATCTTTCTTTTACTTCATCAGTATGAAAATAAACATTAAGTGTGGAATAAAGAAAAAGATGTAATGATTATTGTGTTAAACAAACATCATAATCTAAACTCTGTATGACGTCATGCCACACAGAAATAAAACAACTGAACCTTAGTTGCAACTCTAATGTTGCTAGAACTCAGTGTTCACCTGGTAGCTGCATCTGCATGCTGATGTTTCACCTTATCAGGAAAAGACTCATAACCAAAAAAAAGTATGTACATGTGCACAGGTGTGTCCTCAACTCAAATATGTAAGCAGGTAAAAAAAAGATATAATGATAAACGATAATTTAAACCTATATATATATATATATATATATATATCAGTATCAGAGAAGTTCAGTAAAAGTTGACTCTGTAAAGTAGCCGTTACCCCACTCCTCACTTTAACATGCATTATTATTATTATTAGATTATTATAAGGGTAATTATACATTAGGACTGAGACAAGTTATCAATGACTAATCACATTGATCTGACAGTACAGTTACATCAAGTCAACTTCAATATCTGCAGGTTTCAGATCCTCTAACTGAAGAACTTGCTGCATGTGACAACATGTTCATCTCTCAGTACTTTCATTATCTTATAGTCTTAAAGTGGAGAAATGGAGTTTCTGCTTTTTCTCACTCAGTGAAACGACTAAATAGTAGATTGATTGTTTGCTTTGTTTCTCAGACTACCGATATAAAGACGAAGAAAACAGCAACACGTCACATTTGACTCCTAATAAAATAATCAGATGCAGGTTCTACTCCATATTACCGACGCTGAATGGATGTTGATCATAGTGTTGAATTAAAACCAAACAACAGAAATGAGACTTGTTCATCTGGTTTATTAGACTATTTTAAAACACTGGGCCTACATAAAGCGCTGCACTGTCACCCTTATTAATAACAAACAGATAAAAACCCTTTTCTGACCAGTTTTCTGTTTGTTTTTGTTGTTGTTCGGAATTAAATGTAATAATTGAATAAACGGATGTTACACAGACTCTGGAGATAAGATTAATAAAGTAATAAAGTAGTTACAATACCTTTAAGATAACGGGAAATAAACTTCGTAACACTGACTGAAGAGGAAACACAGAAGTGAAACTAAACTTCTGCTTGATCCCATCCCCCCACCTGCTCTCTGTCTCCCCCCAGAGTCTAAAGACATACAGGTTAGGTTAATTATTAATAGATACATACAAAATAAAAATAAATTAATATATATATATATAATAAATAAATTTATATAAATAAATATATGTATTTATACAAATATATATATATTTTTATATATATATATATATATATATATATATACATATACAAATAAATGATAAATAAATAAATATTTATATACATAAATATATATATGCATACTTACCAAAAAGGTAAATTAAAAGAGAAAAATATAATATGAATTGGTTTTAATATTAATAATATTGATAAAAAGTTATAAAATAGAGACACAGTTTTGAAGTCCTAATACAATCTATGTAGTGCATCAAACTATATTTAAATACAATAAACAAAAGTTTTGTTTTAGTGAATTTACATTTATGTGCCATTTAGTACACAATTAACATCACTTTGTTACCAGATATTTAAGACATGTGGTCTAGTAACAGTGTGATAGAAACTCTTATGTTTCTGTTATTATTCATATGATCATAGTAAAAACACACTTTACCTACAAGTAGGTAAAGCTTATTAGAGCTGGAACGACTTCTACTACATTTATAATCTCTTTTGGAGTTTTAGCAGTTTTAATAAAATGTCTGTATTTTATATCCAATAAGCTTTTCTGTTGTTCCAGATAAAGCACTAACGGTTTGATGAATTTTACACCTGAATCATATATTCTTATAGCAGTTCCTCTTCATTCTGTTCTTCTGTTAAAGGATGAATCCACTTTTCCAAAAGACACGATCGACACCACAAATGTATAAACACTTGATTTTATTCTCAACAGAATAATCCAACGAAGGGTGCAGAAGCGTTTTCAGCGTGATAAATGAAGCTCTGGGATAAAAAAGGACTGTAATCAGGGCGGGCTTTAAAGTGCAGGTGATTTATAACAGAAACTCTTCATTAACGTATAACTGAGGACAGTCTGAGAGCTGCACAGAGAGAGTATCACAGTATGACCACTCCTCAGATTCATTCATTTAACTGATAAACAACTACAGATATTGGTGTTTAAAGCTGCACTGGGCAAATGTGCTTCAAATGGAAGTAAAAAATGTCATTATTATATTGAATTAAACTGCAGAAATCCATTGTTAGCTTGTGTATTTTTGATAAAAAGGGACAAAATTACAAGTTTTAAATGAACATAACTCTGATTTAGATGTTTAGACGTCACCTGAAGGGATTAAGCATTTTATTACTGCTGGATAAACAGCTCAGTAGGCAGCCAATAACAAAAATGGAGGATTAGAGAAGGACATTATTTTAATTACAGAGGCTAATATGATCATTTGTGTTCCTAACTGTGCAGCCATCACATGCGTCTTCATCACAAACAGCTCTATAATGGAAGAACTTAACTGGACAACCTTGTGAGTGTACAGATAACATCAACACGTGTCTTTTTACACACAAAAAAACTCACATAAAACCTTCCTTCATGTCTGTTCTGAAAGAAAAAAAAAAAAAAGCCTCGAACCAAACGACAACTTGTGATTTTAATTCTTAGGTGAGCAGCGTATAAAAATAAACTTTATGTTACAAAGTGGAGGTGGTGACTGTTGGGGCGTCAATGACACGGAAAGGCCAACAAACCCGATTCTGTTCTCCGTTAAAACACTTTTAAAAGGTGTTTTCTTTGAGCTTCGCGAAAAACAGGGAAGACAAACCGAATTCCAGCGAGATTTAAAAAAGAAAAGAAAAGAATATTATCATGAAGCTGATGATACTTGGTAATCGTAGCTAAATACAGCACATAGTGTTCGCAACTGAAATGCAACAGTGCATTTAAAATGTCAACGTTTACTCGGGTGTTCTGACGGATTTAGATATTACACTTCATAATAACATTATAAATGATAAATTAATAGTTAATTAAAATTAGTTTACTGTTAACAAACAACAAAATTATAATTAATGTTTGCTAATTATTAATAATGCTCTAATTTTTGTTATTTTAACAGTTTATTGTTGCACACAACTTTTATATACTACATATATAAGTATTAGTTAATGATTAAGATTTGTAAACCTTAAATAAATTGTTTGTAAAACATCTATAAATATATATTTGTAACACTTTGTTAAAGGTTAATTAATTCATTTGTAAATGTCTATAAATATTATTTGGATGGTTACTATAAAGATGATTATAATATCTTGTTAAATGGTTAATAAATACTTTATAAAGCATCTATTAATATTATTTAGATCGATAATTAATACTTTGTTAATGGTTAATAATTAGTTTCTGGTCCTTCTATTTATGTAATGTTTATAGATGTTTTACAAACAATTTCTAAAATGTTTACAAATAATATCTTAATCATTAACAAATACTTAATATAGTATATAAAATGTAATAATATGTGCAATTATAAACTGTTAATAGTGTACTATTGTAATCAGAATATAATTGTTATCGTCTCCCATCAGCTATGATACAATATATAATTTATAAACTAATTATTCCATATTACACATAAATTATAGCATTACTAATAATTAGAAAACATTATTCATTATTATTTCATAGTTTGTTATCAATAAAATAACTATTAACTAAGTTTAATTAACTATTAATTTATAAATGATGGTTATTATAAAGTGTTTAAAAAAAAGATTTTTTGTGTCACAACATTTAGTTCTTACAACACAGAATTCACAAATTCACTTCATGCTTCAGCTAAAGTATATTTTAAACATTATAAACGTGTTAAAAAAAGACACATCTTAATTTTGTTATTATCAAAATTCCCAACATTTTTCTTTCAACTTAAAACAGTTTAAAATCTTAAAGAGCGTCACATACTGTACTTGCATCGGGGAATAATTAGACTTAAAGGTTCATTCTGCTCTTTCAGACAGCCCCAGTTTGTTCCCCTCATGTATCATCATTATTTCACCGTACAGAGCCGCTTCACGTTTCACTAGTTGAATACTTTTAATGTGAAGCAGAGGCAATGTTATGTTAACATCAGTAATTTAATAATAAGGGATAATAAAAAGGGATAATCGATTAGTTGTCAACTATTTTGATAATGGTTTGAGGAATTTAATAATAATAAAAAATAAGTCAAAATTCTCTGATTCCAGCTTCTAAAATGTGAATATTTTCTGGTTTCTTTGCTCCTCTATGACAGTAAACTGAATATATTTGAGTTTTAGACAAAACAAGACGTTTGAGGACGTCATCTTGGGCTACAAAAAAATAATTTTTAACCATTTTCTGACATTTTATGGACCAAACAACTAATCGATTAATCGAGAAAACAATCAACAGATTAATCGTCAATGAAAACAATCGTTAGTTGCAGCCCTGATGCAAAACGCTATGAGTCAAATGTAAGGGATGATAATGTACAGCGAGACGGTCATTGTTGTGAAATAAACAACTGCAACAAGCTGTACATTATCCTGCTTATTACACGGCTATTTACTTAAGAAATCAATAATTTGACACAAAAACGGTCCTCAGAGCTGCGCCCATAGCAACGGTCTGTTATACATAGCAACGGTCTGTTATACATAGCAACTGTCTGTTATAAAGAAATAACAGACCGTAGAACGCCGTGATTGACCGATCAGAATGGAATATTCACAACAAAGTAAGAAGTAATGATAATACACAAGATGCACAAACCAGGGCCAACTTTCAGAAATCTTTTGAACACAGTAAATGAATATCAGGACGATTAAATCTTTTCTTGCAGTGGATAAAATTCTCTCAACACTTCCACCACCTCAGTCTAAACTAAGTTTCTCTTTATGATAGGTCCTCGGAAGCACAACCAACTACCAAACCACCACCTCAACTAGAACCGAACAGCATTTGATTGATGGAAGGTGGTGACTTCACTTCCTGTTTGTAGCTCTGGACGACGATGACAACAATAAGGGAAAATAAAAAAAGAGAAAAACAGAAAGGTTTGTTTACAAATGTTACAAAAACTGTAGTCATACTTCAGCTTTAAAAAGGATGTTAAGTACGTACGCACCTCGTGTTAAAGTAGGAATAGTTAACAAAATAGCTCATACAAAACTTCAATACATGAAACTACATTTAAAGCATTTATTAATGTCGGTGTATGTGTTTATTCTTCACTGGAATCAGTGAATCGTTTCCTCAGACGCTGAGGCCTAAAGATTGAAATCTGTAAATATTTGAAGCAGAGAGAGAGGAGTATTTAACGTTATAATTTACAGAGAAGAAACAGAAACGTGTCACCTGAACATGTCTCTTGTTTAACTGTTCTTTGCATTTCAGGAAGTATTCAGTGATGAAAGTTTCCTCAACCTGCTCCTTCTTGCATCTGCTTCAGTTAGAGAATCCTACATTTCCCAGAATGCCTTTCACTCCTGCTCATAATACGCCCTTTCTGGTCTATTTCCTGGTAAACTCTGGGCCCTGAAATGCAGCGTACGTCACATGTAGCTGCTTTTCTATCTGCGTTAAAGGGTTTTAACGGCGGATTCTACCCTACTTGGTGCTGTATAGCTGACCGTTTAAAAAATAAAATAAAAAAGACATCCCTACAGGGATCCGTAAAGAGTCTCGTCACTTCTACCAGGAAATAAAATCCCAGATGACACAAAACAAAAACATAAAACTGCGGCATATAAAATTATTGAAACAACTGTGCCTCTATTTGAAGTTTTACTGCATCTCTGAAGTTATGAAAAACGGTTTATGAAAGGTGTAATAATGTCACATTTCACGGGTGTTATAATGTGAAAGTTGTACTGCAAGTATCAAAGTATAACGTGATTAACTAAAAACAATAAATCAGAGAAAGTAAACAGGAATTAAAAGCCTCCCAAAATCAACAGATAACTGACTAATGTTGGGAAGCTTCTTCTCAGTTTGTTCCATATTTATGTAGAAACATTAACGCTGCATGCCCTGCCATTTATGTCTTAAATCAAAGAGGATTAAAGAACTCTGAAAGATGTCAAACGCAAAAAGAAAATAAGAGGAAAAATTAGCCTATTTGTGGTAAACATGATGTACAAAGTACTGGTTATAATAGAGGTAATAAAGTATTTTTGTTGTTTTATATATATAAACATTTCTTGCAGAAATCACCATGATAAGAACTGGTATCGAGAACCGATGAGGAATCAGACGGATAAGCAGAATCAGAACTGGCGTTAATAAAAATTCCAAACGATACCAAACCCCCGGTGAGACCGGGTACAAAAACACTTGGGTGTGTGCTGCCTGGAGGTTCAGTCTGCCGGCTGCCTGCACGTCACTGGTCCCGGGCTTCGTACAGCAGTTTGGCCGCCTGCGAGGAAAGACAGCGTTTTTTAGGCATCTAAAATGTGTTTAGCTGCTGCCCCCGTCCACAGCAGTACACTGCTTTGCTCCCGTGCTGGTACTCCGGTCTGCTTCTCCAAACTGGGGGCGTGCAGACCGTCATCTACCCCAAACTATCCCTTTAAATAAGCTATAAAACATACATGTGCCTGCAGGGACAGTATGAGCTCTAGTGTCCTGTTGATCGTACCTTATGCATCGCAGCCAACCATAACGAGGCCACCTTCTTGTCGTCTGCTGCCTCCATGCGGAGCTGCTCGGCGTCCTGGGAGCCCATCGGCTTGTAGTGGAGCAGCATGCCGCTGGCCCGCGACGTCCCTCCTGCACACAACCCACACAAACACACCTTCAGTTAGACATGAACTAAAAAAACAAGACTGATGGATTAAACTGAATAAGCCTATTTGTCAAAGAACATTTTTTTTTTTTGTCTCCCAAAACTATCAGACATTTTAAATGTTAAACTTCGCCTCGCTGACACTTTTAAGAGGTTTGACACTTTCTAAATACTGGAAAAAAACCTGCTCTGAGAATAAAATATTTTTTGTCTCTCTACTGGCTCATTCAAAATAACAAACCAAAACTAAAAATGTCAAGATATCCCTTCATAAGGAGCTTCCTCCCCATGAGATCAGCCTCGACAATATCAATAACAAACCCTTCAACACGATTAATGCGTGCACAAACATACAGATGCAACAACAAAGAGATGTCAGGGGAATAAAAATGAATTGAAGGATTAGAAATCAATGAGAGACAGAAAAAACATTATTTTTCAAAATAAAATCATGCACCAAAGAATGATGAGAGTAAATTAGAAGGTACGGACGTGACTGAAAAAAGACGCATGCTGCATGCAGGAGGCAAGAGGAGTTATTGGCCAAACCATGCACTATGAGCATAATATATTGACATTTATTGAAGCATAAAGCAGAACAGCATCTTTGGTTTCATTTTCAGACATGCACACAAGATGAAAACCCAAAAGAAACCAGAAAAAAGGAAGGATGGAGTGACGACGGTGAGCGACTCAACACCACCAGAGTGAACACCAACGCTAACCTTCAGAGATATACTGACTGTCCAGCAGACTGGTGTAAGTGTGAATGTCATTCTCTGAGCCCAGAAGAAGAAGAAGAAGAAGAAGATGAAGAAGAGGAGGAGCAGAGGAGAAAGAGTTTGTTTGTGTTAGTTTGGGGAAAAAAAACAGGTTTAAGTGTTAATCAAGAAATCTCTCAGCTGGTTAGTGGATCCCAATCCCGAAGAATTCCCAATAATTTATACAATAGAAAAGATGCAATAAACTGTATTTGTCTTTATCGTAGCAAATCTAACAGCTGTACGAAACAGTCACAGATATGCACTGAAATTCTGATCTTAACACGTGTGATTTGTTTGTCTCACCTCCTGGACTCGACCCGTCTGTCAAAATCTGCATGCTGGAGATCCGAGACAACTCCACCTCGAAGTGACTTTCACCGTCCAGGAACAGATACCTGATGTTTGGATTATTAAAAAAGAAAATATAAGACAAATGTGATTCAAAACAAATCAAACCAATAACGACGCGGTGAATCTGATTGGTTGGGATCTTTCAGTATCTCACAATCCAATTTTGATTCTTGGGATCACGATTCAATTCAAAATAGATTCTCGATTCAGTACATGAGGGGTACTAGTTTCAGGATCTGCTTCAGTCTAGGGAGGTCACGAAAACCGAGTCAAGGCCAAAATTCTGAAAACGTGACGGTACTCATTTTCCTACGGTACTGTATTAAACACGGGAGGTTCCATTGATTACATACGCACTATTTCAGACTTGATTGAATTGATTTGACTGTTTCTGTTGTATTTATCATGATATCTTATTAACTGTCTGCTTATTGTCTTTTTTAACTGTATGTTAAGCACTTTGTAACTTCTTTTGAAAGGCACTTTATAAATAAAAGGTATTATTATTATCATTGATTTTCATTATGATGCGTTCATCATGCGGCTCTATTCAGTAAAAATGAATATTAAGCAAAGGTAAATTCTAACATTATCAAGTAAATGTAATCTTCAATCAGTTGATTGCAGGAGATGTTTTCACAGTCTTATAAAATAGATGATAGAGAGGGAATTATGACCTTTTTTACTTCCTAACAAAAACCAGTGTGCAGAGTTTCCACCAGAAAAGTTGTTAGAACCGGTGGCCGAGTGACGGCACCTGTTATTAACTGACAACCTAAACTGTACACACACTGCACGGCCATGTTCACACCTACAGTATAACGTTACTGTTCATTTTATACTCAACATCCGTCACACACATACGCTCTCTCCTTTTCTCAATCGCTTACGTTAATGCTGACGTTACGGGCCGCCTGGCTGGCAGAAGCCCGTCTCGTCTCGTCACCCCATAAAACACATGAACTTTCTAGTAAACAAACACAACGTACGACCACCTCTTCTGTCTCTCTGTCTCTCGACTGCACACACCGACATCAGTTAACGTTAAGCACACAACCTACGCACTGAGTTATTCCTTAAAGGAATTCACTACCTGTTTATAACATATTTTAGTTTAAAAAACATCTTAAAAATACATAAATCCCCGATCAGGCCCGACAGGGAGTCAACTTAGGCCCAGCAGACACTGGCGGAAACCCTGAGTATGCAAATGGTAATAATGTAGAGTGTAAGTTGAAGTACATGGGATTTACTTTTGTTTTTTATTGTGGTATCGAATTGATGTTGACAATTGTGGAATTTCACTGGTATTGGTATCGACTACTAAATTTCTGGTATTGTGACATCCCTACTCCAGTATGCTGTGAGCTAATAAGACGTAGATTATAAAGTTTTTATATTTGAAAAAGTTGAAAATCAACTGATTGCAATAATGTAAACACACAAAGGCAAAAGGTTTAACATTTATTCATGCTAAACTTGCACAAATAAAAACTTTCTACTAAGTTTTTTCTCAATTCTCAGCGACTTCAAGTTATAACAAAAAATTTAAATTATGCATGTTACATAAATAAAATAAAAATGAAACCAATCAGCACAATTTTAATTATGGCGAGTGGAGGTTAAGGCTGGGGCGATTCGTCGATTTACGTAAGGTGCGTCGACGCATCGGATGACGTAATGAAAATGCACTGCGCCCGGTCCAAGCATGGATTCTGATTCCCCAGAGAGCAAGAAGTGTCAAAAAAACATCTCCCACGTTCATCTAAAGTATGGGAATACTTCAAACAGAGACCCAACAATGTGGTGCTCTGTAAGTTGTGCAGGATGGAGATGGCGTACTACAGCAGTACAGGTGCAATGCACCATCACCTGACAAGAAGGCATCCCGGAGCGCTGCGTGAAGAAGACAGCAGCAAGACACCGCTGTAAGTCCTGTTGACTTTTTCCCCACCGGGTATGATCTATTCAGATTGCAAAAGCGCGGGCGGGTTTCTGTTAGCAGTAGTCAATTAAAGTCGTTTCTAAATGTTTCTTCATCACCACCATGTTAAAAGTATTGTAACGTAACGTAACGTTACACCATGCGCAGTTTTATTATTTTCTGTTTACTTTAACGGCGGTGTGTGAGTGATAAAATGGCTTAAAGTAGCGTTACATATTGATCTACAGTCTGTGACTGTTAGTCTGTAAGTAGTTTCAATTATTTATCTTGGTCCACACTGATGCAAAAGTACATTTGCAAGTCTTTATCTTACTGTATATTATTACAGTGATTGAATAAATCCATGTCTAAACCATTTTAAGTTTTAAGTTAAGTACTTATAATAAAGTACTTTATTATAGTAAAAATACTGATGAGGCTTATTATTATTATTATTATTAGCCTAATGCACACAACATAACAGTGCTGTGGAAATTAGACCTGTTCTAAAATGTGCCACTATTATCATTATTCTAATGCTTTCTGTGTCTCTTTTTCAGGATGAGACAAAGCAGAGTGGAGAACTTCTTCCACAAAAACAACATTGCACTTTATTCCTTTTACATGAATTTACAATACAAGATCTTATTTTTATTTTATTTTGGAGAAATTATTATTATGTTGGACTGAAAATAGATTACCAGTAAAGACAGGGATATTTTTCGTTGTTAAATAATGCCATAAGAATATTCTTGTTTTATGTATATGTTTATAAGAGAAAGTATTGAAATAATAATGAGTCAAGTTTTTGATATTTATTTACTTATTTATAAAAAAAATATTTCGAATAATTGATGAATTAGTCGTTAGATTAATCGTTAAAAAAATGAATGGTTAGGTGCAGCCCTAGTGGAGGTGTGGATTTTAAAAAGCTCACCTGTGGTTGTTGGAGAGGCGACACATCATGGTTTCAGACTTCTCCGACGTTCCCAAAGTGACGACGAAGCTGCCGCCTGGAAACACAACAACAACAACAACAACAACAACAACAACAACAGGTGGTGAACAGAAAAGAAATGACAGGAACATTCAACTCTGAAAGTCTGCTAGTGAATGTAAAAACACGTTTTCCTAACAAATAATCATCACTAGTATTCGGCCATAATAATGCAGCCACATCTTCCAAACAAAAAGGTTGAAAATATCAGTTCTTTTGTAACGAATGATTCCCAGAAAAGACCGACCAGACAACTGAAATTTAATGGAAAAGCTTTTATATAAATATGGCTGCATGTCTGGTCTGGTTTCGTTCATCTTATCTTTATCTCAGAAAGAAAAAAATATAAATTATTGATTAATCGTTTAAGTCAATAGTCAAGAAACAAAATGTTAAATATTCTCTGGTTCCAGCTTCTCCCATGTGAGGATTTGTTTATATTATATCATTATAAACTGAATATCGTTGAGTTTTTGCAATATGAAGACGTCACCTTGTCCTCTCGCTTTCTCTATTTTCTGATATTCTATTTTATAAACTAAATGATTGATCAAAAACATCCTCAACAGATCAGTCGATAATCACAACTGTTAGTTGTTGCCCTTGTATTGTTCATGTTCTTTGATCCAATAGTTCCTGATTTAAATCCATACATTTTTCCATTTTTAGATGGTAGTTTATTAAAGCAAACTATTGTAAAACTGCTTGTGTTTTGTTTGGCTTCTTTTGTTTAATGAAAATCAGTTTCTTCCAGGCTGTTTAATATTATTCATTAGATCATTACTACTAGCTGCTTGGACTTAAAGTAATACTTCATTAGGCTTTTGAATAATTAAACAATACTGTTGTCTTCTAAAGTTATCAGATATAAACCCCAAAACTCTGATCTAGCTACAGTTCAGGATTCAGATAAAGCTTTTTAACATCACTGGAACTGTCACGGAGAGACTTATTGCTTTGTATCGTCATCTTTTGTGACCTTTTGTCCTGTTTTCTGCTGATCTATTGATAACTCCATCATCATGCTGCAGGCTTTACAGCATCACATGCAGCCGGTCGTCGTCGTCCTGCAGCTCCGGGCTGCTGATGGATTTTTCATTAAGAGCTGCTGCTGCTGTGTATTTATAGCTACACACTGACCCACACTCAACGACAACACAATGGATTATTATATTATTATTATTATGATGAGGGCTCTGCTGGATTATTTCAGAGATGATTTTTATAGTATTTCTGCTTCCTGTGTAGAGCGACAGGTTGACGGTTAACTGGATATTTTTAGGGTTTAACCACAGACTGAAGAAGAGGACGTAGTCATCGTAACGTCACCCATTGGTTTGTAGACTGCGGTTTTGAAGCCTTGAATTCGGCATTTTGGCCGTGGCCTTCTTGGTTTTTTGCAACCACATGACTGAACGCTGAATAAGACATTTTTAGGCGACACAGGGAAATTCTAATAAACAATTTTCTGAACATTTTTAGACAAAACAATTAATTTACTTATTGAGAAAATAAACTGCAGATTATTTGATGATGAAAATAGTTATTATTTGCAACCCTGTTTAAATTGGTTAAATAAAAAGCATCTAGAGTCATCCTTAAAGGGAGGAAAAAATTCTTAAAAATTAGCACAAATCTCAAAGTACTCTGGAATAATCTTTGTTTTTAGCAGAGAGATGAGATCAGGAGGACAGTTTGACTTCTAATGAGGTTTGAAAAAAAGGAAAAAGGAAAAATACAAATTGGGAAACAATAACCACGTAACCATGCAAACCATATCAAATCCCTATATTCTACTTTACAAACTCAGACTGAAGGTGTTGCACAGTTTAAAGACTATAATAATGTAGGTTGAACTTCTCACCTCCCAGAAGCACTTTGAGCTGCTTGTCGTAGAACTCCATCTCTTTCTGTGAGGCGAGGCTGCACTCGGCACACTGCCGCACCGGATCGACGAAACACATGCGGGGCAACGCCACCTTCTTACTGCAGCACTTATCACAGAAACACCGACCGCACCGCCGACAGTGATGCTGCAGGAAAACAGGAGAGTTACAGGCACTTTTAAGTTTCAAGTTTATTCATCACATACACAATTATACAAGTATAATGAGCAGTGAAACGCTTATGCACCTATCCGGCTGTACACAAGATAAAGGAAGACAGTGCAACCAACATAAACCAATAAACATAAATAATAAACCAACATAAATAATAAACCATCATAACATTACCAATAACCAATAAACATTACCAATACATTTACTGGCGCTGTGACGCAACTGCTTCACTAAAGTAGCAGATAAGATATTAAAAACTGAAACTAACAACCTAACCTTTCTGAAAAACTGAAACTAAACTAAAACTAGCAAACACTCTGAAAACTAACTAAAACTACTAAACACACTCTGAAAACTAACTAAAACTAAACTAAAACTAGCAAACTCACTCTGAAAACTAACTAAAACTAAACTAAAACTAGCAAACTCACTCTGAAAACTAACTAAAACTAAACTAAAACTAGCAAACTCACTCTGAAAACTAACTAAAACTAAACTAAAACTAGCAAACTCACTCTGAAAACTAACTAAAACTACTACACACTCCAAAAACCAACTATAACTAAACTAAAACTAGCAAACACACTCCAAAAACCAACTATAACTAAACTAAAACTAGCAAACTCACTCTGAAAACTAACTAAAACTAAACTAAAATGAAAACGAAAAGTCAAAAATAAAATAAAAACTAATTGAAAAATCCAAACTATCATAACCGTGGTCCAAAATAATGTGAATCATAAGAAACACATGTACATGTAGTGGTTCATGAAGTGAGTAATAAGTAACCCATCTGTCATTTATACTTCTTATTTTAGGTATAATTTAAAATACACAAAGTGATAAAAGGTGGGAGGTGAGTGTTTAAAATACCAGCCAAAGTATTTTCTAGTGAATATGTAAAGACGTTAGGAACGAGCAGAGATCTACAGTGTTATTACGTCACCACGGAGCTCTCAGTGTGTCTACGTGCCAAAATAAATGAACAGAAGCCGCCGGGGGAAATAAATCATCTCGTGTTTCACAGACAAAATAAAAGCCTCTAATTCTTCTTTTCTACTTGCATGTGTGCGTCTGTTTTATTGTTTCAGAGTGAGATAAAAGTTGTGATTTTGTTGTCACGGTCGAGTTTGCAGAAAACAAAACCGACCTTTCTTCTGATGAAGTCGAACTTGGTGTCACACTGCATACATCTGGGGCACTGGAAGAGCGAGGAAAGAGGAAAAACAGGATGTTACACAACATGCTGAGCTGGGCGGATTCAAGTTCAACGGCAGCTCGCCTGAGAGACACTTTATCATACGTGTTCCTTTAGCTTCTCTACCATTGCGTCATCAACAAAACAAAACAGACATGGTGGTATTGTAGCTGTAAGATTGTTGATGTCTTTAAATTAATCTCAAACTAATCGTTTCAGTTGTGTATGTTTTCACTTACAGTTAACACATACTGTTTTATTACTAGTGTGGGTTATCTGACACTTCTTTATTTCAGGTTTTACTGAAAGAGGAGTCTGTTTTGATGCATTTTTTACAGACTGAAAGACAAATATCCCGCAAATATAACTGAACTGAAATATACACAATCTCTCACTTTTAGATCAGAAATATAAGGAGGGTATGATGTAGGAAAAAGTGCTTTACGGCCTTTTTAGGCATGTTTTAAACAGTAATAATCTGAATACAGGATTTTAACTTGCAATAGAGTATTTTTTCCATGTTTGTATTGCTACTTTTACTTCAGTAAAACACTTGAATACTTCTTCTAACACGGTATAACCCATTATATAGCACAGAGGACTAAAAAACAACAACAAATATTCACATTTGGAGGTCAAAACTAGTTCATTTTTGGCACTTTTTGAGTCTGTTTTGATTTGTTTTCGACGTGCTGCAAGGTATGCAGGAGAATAAAAACTTCAGCATACACAAACCATCACTTTAATATCAGAACTATAAGGAGGGTATGGTGGAGAAAAAAGTGCATCACAGCCTTTTTAAGTATGTCTGAAACTGTTTTACCTAAATCATATTCTTAATGCAGGACTTTTAATTGCAATTATGTGTTTTTCCATGTTGGTTTTGCTACTTTAACTTCAGTAAAAGGACTTGAATACTTCTTATAACACAGTATAACCTAAGAGGGCTAAAAAGCGACAACAAATATTCACAGTTGAGAGGATAAAACCAGTTCATTTTGGGCACTTTAAGTCTGTTTTGATGCATTTTTGACATGCCAAATATCCCATGCAGGACAATAAAAACTTAACTGAACTTAAATATACACATTCCCTCACTTTTAGCTCAGAAATACAAGGAGGGTATGACGTAGACAAATGTGCTTTGCAGCCTTTTTAGTCTTATCTGAGACTATTTTACTTAAGTAATATTTTGAATACAGGACTTTTACTTGCAATAGAGTGTTTTCTATGTTGGTATTGCTACTTTTACTTCAATAAAAGGCCATGAATACTTCTTCTAACACAGTATAACCTAAGAGGACTAAAATAAAACTACAAATATTCAAATTTCAGAAGTCAAAACCAGCTCATTTTTGACACTTTAAGTCTGTTTTGACTTGTTTTTGACATGCTGAAAGCCAAATTCAGGGGAGTATGGTGGAGAAAAAGTGCTTTACAGCCTTTTTTAGGCATATTAAAACTATTTTATTTAAATAATATTCTGAATACAGGACTATTATTTGCAGTAGAGTGTTTTTCCATGTTGGTATGGCTACTTTAACTTCAATAAAAGGCCATGAATACTTGTTCAAACACAGTATAACCCATTATTATTATCATGCCTGTTGCTCTAATACAGTTTGCATTTTAATCTGGAGCACATAAACCAGCAGCAGAGAAATGATTAACTTTGCTGGCTGTAGTTCAGTGTCAGGCTGGTCAAAGTGCTTCTGTGAGCAGACACAGTTGGTGTTTGAGTTTGTGTTGGTGTTGGTGTTGGTGTTGGTGTTGGAGTTGGTGTTGGAGTTGGTGTTGGTGTTGGTGTTTGTGTTGGTGTTGGTGTTGGTGTTGGTGTTGGTGTTTGAGTTGGTGTTGGTGTTTGAGTTGGTGTTGGTGTTGGTGTTGGTGTTTGTGTTGGTGTTGGTGTTGGTGTTGGTGTTTGAGTTGGTGTTTGAGTTGGTGTTGGTGTTTGTGTTGGTGTTGGTGTTGGTGTTTGAGTTGGTGTTGGTGTTTGAGTTGGTGTTTGAGTTGGTGTTGGTGTTTGAGTTGGTGTTGGTGTTGGTGTTGGTGTTGGTGTTGGTGTTTGAGTTGGTGTTTGAGTTGGTGTTGGTGTTTGTGTTGGTGTTGGTGTTGGTGTTGGTGTTTGAGTTGGTGTTGGTGTTTGAGTTGGTGTTTGAGTTGGTGTTGGTGTTTGTGTTGGTGTTGGTGTTGGTGTTGGTGTTTGAGTTGGTGTTGGTGTTGGTGTTGGTGTTTGAGTTGGTGTTGGTGTTGGTGTTGGTGTTTGTGTTGGTGTTGGTGTTTGTGTTGGTGTTGGTGTTGGTGTTGGTGTTTGTGTTGGTGTTTGTGTTGGTGTTTGAGTTGGTGTTGGTGGTGGTGTTTGTGTTTGTGTTGGTGTTGGTGTTTGTGTTGGTGTTTGTGTTGGTGTTTGTGTTGGTGTTTGTGTTGGTGTTTGAGTTGGTGTTGGTGTTGGTGTTGGTGTTTGAGTTGGTGTTGGTGTTGGTGTTGGTGTTTGTGTTGGTGTTTGAGTTGGTGTTTGTGTTGGTGTTTGAGTTGGTGTTGGTGTTGGTGTTGGTGTTTGAGTTGGTGTTGGTGTTGGTGTTGGTGTTTGTGTTGGTGTTGGTGTTGGTGAGCCTCCTCCTGTAGTTTTACTGCTCTGACACACACAGAGAGCTGCTAGCAGAGCAGCTAGCTGAGCTAACTGGATGAAGCTGTCAGCTGTCAGCTAACAAGCAAAACAAACAGCTGTTCTGTCACTTTAACCATCTCCGGTGGAGATATAACATCATAACTGCGTCTGACAGCTGGTTTTAACTGTTAACCAGCTGGTTATCTGATGAACTATGTGTGTGAGCTGCCAGGCCACAGTTAGACACAGTTAGCAGGGAGGAAACAGGAAGTTCAGAGGATACACCTCCAAAATAAAAGCCCTTTATCACAACACCTTCATGAGCAGTCACATGCAGCCAGCGGTGGAAAGTAAATAAGTACATTTACTACTGTCTAATTTCAGTATCAATATAAGTTCATTAGTTAAGAGACAAAAAGCACAAAAAAATGAAGGTGTGAAATGGATAAAAAAAAACTTAAAGATAAACCAAGACAATTATTTGCAGATTAATCGGATAATAATAATAATAATAATAATAATAATAATTTGTTGAAGCCCTACTTTACATATTAATCCTGTCTGATTGTACCGACCCTGTGAATTGAAGACATTTTTAACTATTATTATCATCGCCTTTAACAATCTAAATTTATTACTGTTATTTTATACCGCATGTTTTATATATATATTTTTATTTATAATGTATATATTGTTTAAAATGTATATATTTATTTAAAATGTATATATTGGTATTTATAATGTATATATTGCTTAAAATGTATATATTTTTATTTATGTCTATATTGTTTAAAATGTATATATTTTTATTTAAAATGTATATATATATATATATATATATATTTGTATTTATAATGTATATATTTTTTATTTATGTCTAAAATTGTTTAAAATGTATATATTTTATTTAAAATGTATATATTTTTATTTATGTATATATATTTTTTAATGTATATATATTTTTATTTTTATACATTTATTTTGAAAATCTCCACCGGAATAGCCCTGGTGAGCATGCCAGCTTGTCTCCTGTCTCCGCCTCGCCTCACCTCTTTATCCGGGACCCACTGCGGCTCGTCCAGGCTGAAGGGGCTGTTGAAGGCTCCGTTCTCCGGAACCATCCGCAGCCCGCTGGAGCTCCGGACGAGCTTCTTCCCATCAGGCACCGCGGACATCTTGCTGCTGCTGCTCAGCTGCTGCTGCTGCTGCTGCTGCTGCTACTACTGCTGCTGCTGCTGCTGCTCCTCTCGGTCTCTCTGTACAGTAGCGGCTCTTCTAGTGATGGTGTGGTCAAGAACGAGTCGGTTCAAAAAGCCGACTCTTTTAAGTAAACGATAAGAGCCGACTCCCGTCCGAGCGCCGTTTTTTTTTTTTTTTTTTTTTTTTTTAATTAATTCAAGGAAGAATGATAGGATGATCTTCTCCCCGGCACGGGCACTACATGCACTGACTGGGACTGAGAGTAGGTTCCAATCCACGTACTTCCTGAAGTCCACTTCAATGTAGTGCACTTTGTGCACTCTGTACTTACTTGAGTAGTGCGTGAATTTCAGCGGGGTAGGGTTGTCTCAAATCGAATACTCTGCAGCGCACTGACTGGAAATGACGATTGCAACATTTCACCGCGACTCACTACCCACCAAAATATCTGCCTGCTTTGTTGAAGAAAAAATTGAAAGCAGAGTGGAAATTATGTTTCCAACGTCGTCGCCTACGCTTACGATGTGTCCTCCTGTTGGCTGACACATTTGAATAGTGGTCGTGGTCCCGCCCCTTCTGCTACTTAGCCAAGATGGCGACAGTCGAGTATGAAAAGTGTCCAGTGTTCCACACTCAACGATTTGACCGTTTTGAGTACAACATCCGGGTAGTTTGAGTGCACTGCTTTTTGCCGTACTTCCCAGTGTGAACACACTCTGCACTCTGCACATGCACTCAAAATAGTAAGTGTAAGTACAGAAGTACGCGGATTGGAACACACTCTGAATGTTGTGTTAATGACGTCCGTGCGACCAATCAGGTGATGACAGACAAGGATCATACCATCAAGCAGGGAAGGGCGGCGCGCTGACGGTCCACAGGTACAGAGCAGGAGGGAGAGGAGGAGAGAAAGAGAGAGAGAGGAGTGCGGTGCGCGAATAGCAGACAAGATTAGTGACAGTCGGAAACGAAGCAGCATGTAAAATTATGGTATTCTGGAAATTATAAGGTTTAGTATAATTATATTGAATAATTTAATTGATATATCTGCACACATACTAATCATAGGTCAAAACAGTTAAAGCTAAATTTGGCTGAATTATAAAAGGCAGAAGTGATGTAAAATGAAGAGCCGTTTGGGAGCCGAAAGAGCCGGCTCTTCTTAGTGAGCTGAGCCAAATGATCTGGATCACTAAAAAGAGCCGGAATTCCCATCACTACTCCTGTCTGGACACGCCCCCACCCATCAATGATTGACAGGCCGTTTAACGAATCAGAGCACAGAGCTGATGTCACGTGGTGCGTCTGGTTAAGTGGAGTGTTGTGTTTTTTTACAACTCCACTCAGAATATCCACACTGCTGCAGGAGGGAGGGTATTAAGATGTATTTATTATAATTTATGCTAATTTTATACATCAGAAACTGTTGTTTTTACCTGCTGCAACTCAATTAAAGTCCTCATATGTTTGTTTTATTTGATGACTTTATGAAAATGTATTGTCTGCGAGGGAAATATTGTATGTATAAATAAAGAACAATGTTCCTAATTTCAGGCTTTTGTGGAATATTTTTATGCATCTCTTAACAATCTCTGTAACCGAAAAGCAGAAAACATTTTTGCTTTTTATTTATTTATTTATTTTTATTTAATTTTGTATTTATTTAATGTATTTTTGTATACTGTCTCTGGTTTATGTTAGAATTCAAGAGCTGCTGTGTACAATATCTGCAGACTAATGTTCTCCTCATCTATATAAAGGTATTTAAAAAAAAAAAGAAAAAGGTTTCTGTTAGTAAAATTCAAAAAAATAAAAATAATATATATATATATATATATTAAACTTACCAAAATCAGACTAGTCTGAATAAAAATACTGACACATAAAAACAAAAACAGCACATTATTATCATGCAGATTGAAAAAAAACAATAATGCAAAAGAGGTTTCAAATGTTTTTGCTATTTATTCTAAAATCTAAAAATGTTAACCTCTTCCCCATGACCATCATCCTGATATTCAGCGCTGCAAGTAACAATTATTTTAAAATGTATTCCTTAATTTACTTTTTTTTTTTCCAGTTAATTGATTATAATTTAGTCTAATGTAAAAAGGGAAAAAAAGTATGACAATTACCTACCTACATCCAAAAAAGCTGACGTTAAGTTTGACCAAATACTATTTAATACAAATCAAAACAATTAATTATACAGGAAACATAAGCAACTCTGTCAAATTTCTTCTTACCTAATAAATGACTAAAATAATTATCAAAACTGAATTTTTCTGTAAATAAACAAAGTGTATTCCAAAAAAAAACTTTTTTATATACTATGGAGTTATTGGCTCTCGTTATTCCTCAAATTATTGCTGCAGCTGTAGAGTAAAATGTTTCAGTATTGACTGTCCAACCAATAAAAGTAGCAATTCCACAGTACATATATATTATCAACAGTAAAAGTAGGCCTACTCATGCAGCAAAAGGCCTTCTGTTACTGTTATATTAAATATTATTGGATTTGTTATTGAGGTATTAATGTGTGAACAGCTTTTTAAACTTATAGCTGGTCGATATGGAGCTCATTTTAATTATGATTATGATTTTTAACCTGTGTAAAGTGTCTTTGAGTACTATGAAAATTGCTCTATAAATAAAATGTATTATCATTATATATACTGCTGGGTAATATTATAATAATAATAATAATAATAATAATAATAATAATGTATAATAATGCATCATCAATTTATAGTTTTTTAAAAGTAACTAATTGCCACAGCTGTCATCAAAGCAGTGGAGTTAAAAATACAATATCTGCCTCTGAAATGTAGAGTAGAAATATAAATAAATAATAATAATTGTTGTGCTTACGTACACATTTCTACTTCAGATCAAATATTAAAAATCACAGTTCAAACGTCATGAATTTGACCGTTTTATTCCAATACAGAGGGTGCGTAGAAGAGCATCAGTTTGCAGACAAACATCCCCACAAATCACAGTGAAGTTAGAGAGTAATTATTGTTGTATTATTATTGTTATTATTACTCTGTAATAACACCGTAATATGAGGAATGTACTGTCAACACAATAATAAAAGAACTACATGTCTGCGAGGACACGAGTAGTATCATGAATGCCAGTTTCATCCAGGAACATTTTCTGTAGATATACAGACGAGAGGACGCTTTATATTTATATTTAACACGGAGGGATACAACGCTGCCTCACAGGAAGCACAGAATAAGTTCATCTTACACTCAAAAACAAAAACAATGGAGGACAACTTGACATTCAATCTGTTATTTCATTATTGTGCCCGTAAAAATGTAGATTTAGGAGACTGGATGTCGCTGTGTGGAGCCTCTGAGATGTGGAGCGGTGCGTTAGGAAGTGCAGCATCCGATATGTTGTCATGGTAACCAGGCTGGTTAAAGGTGGGTCTATTATGTGATCTCAGGGGGGGAAACTGATCTCCATCTCCAGCTCAGAGGACGGAGGAGGAAACCTGACAATTCTTTTAAAAACCTCCTGAGTGTTTGTTTGTTTGTTTTTCTGTCGAGACAGAACAAATATTCTCTAATAACTTTGTTTAACTTTAAGATTAAGATGTTTGTTTCCCTCAGAACAGATTCAGGAAAAGGGATGCACTGGTTTATAGTGGTTAAAAATATAATATAATAAAATGATTATGAATTTTTATTCTCAACCAGTTGACTGACAAAACTTCTAACTTTCATCAGTTCATTAGTTAAGAGACAAAAAGCACATAAAAGATGAAGGTATGAAGTCTTCTGTTTGTTTTTAAACCATCAGGGTGCTGACTATTTCCTGAACTTGTTTTGTGAATCAAACACGTTGTTTTTTTTTTGCTTCTAAATTCAAGTTAATGTCCAGAAGAGTGAGATTAAAATGTGTGCATGACGTCTGCTCATTACACTTGAATGAAGCTGCTGATAAACAGACACATAAAACATGTTTGTTAACTAATTCAAACAAAATGTTGTTTAAAGGTTGTAATAAGAGAGGCTGTGGCATGAAGAGACCAGAATATAATATATGATGGGGGTAGATAGTCTTGTTGATCAGAACCAATGACTAATTAATGAATTATTACTTCTAGATCTGCAGACAATTAGTCAGCAAGTAGTCAGCAGCTATTTTGTTAATCTATTAATCATGAAAGTTGTTGTTTTAAAGGAGAAATACCAAATATTTACTAGTTCTAGCTGCTCCAACATGAGGATTTTATGCTTTTTTCTGTAACATAATCTCTGTAAAATCACTAATTTCTAACATTTTATTTGACAAAAAAAATTAATAATTCAAAAAAATACTCAGCAGATTAATCAATAAAGAAAATAATCAATAGTAATTACTTTACCTCCTGCTCATTTTGTCACATTTTCCAAAACTTTCTGCACTTTCCATTGTTTATGGACGTAAAATATCCGTCCACATTCTTTGTTATCAGTCCAAAGAAGCAACTGATAAAAACATTATTATTATTGCAGCATAAATTACTTGAAATATTAAATTAAATATAATTATTCTAATTCAATTAATTCAATTATTTAATAATTTAATTGATGCAATTTCTGCAGACTTCCTGATGGAGGGCGATAAAGATTATGTGTTACTGTTTAATTTAAATAAATAGATATAAAACCTGAGACTTAATCTAACCGTCCACGTCTCGGCTCCACACAACAACAACAACACGGTCCACAGACAGGGAGGAGAAATAACACAAATATAATCAACAAGAAGAAACAAAAGGACGGACTGAGAGACTTTAAACCTTCACTGCTTTAACAGAAACACACACATTAAGTCAACTAAAACTTTTCATTGTTGCCTGCGCTTCCATAAATTTACATTCACGTCATCATAATCACTCAGAAATAATCTTTTTTTTTTTTTATTGAAAACTGATTATAGTGTCAGGACGAATTTTAAGTTCTCTGCAACGGGGCAACAGTTTGAGCAACTTTGACTCAACGTTGGGCAACATTATGCCTCAATGTTATTTGCTCACACAAGAAAAATGTTGCTGCCAATAAGTATATATACCTATATATATAGAGAGAGAAAGTACAGTACAGTATATACGCCCCAAGAAATATTAAAGAAGAAAAAGACTTTGACCAGACGATGAATTTGATCATTTTTAACAACTACAAGCGTCTTTCTGAGAGCAAATTAAATTGTAAAATACTTTTAAATCATTAATAAAATGTAGAAAATGTGCCTATTTTCCTCTTTATATGGATTTTTTTTAACCCTGGACAGTAACTTGCATCAAATAAATAAAACTACGGAAGCAAAAAAAAAAAAATGCCAAAAGAATTTGAATCTTAAAAGCAATTAAATCTATAATTATGAAATATAGTAATTATTTATTTATTTATTTATTGTGGAAATTAAAATAGCACTGAATTTATAGCATTTAAATACGTTTTATTTATTTAATTTTATTGTCTTTACAACCATCTATATCAAGTTATGTGGTTTTTATGTGGAATTTCCAGAGAGTAATTTCAAGTTGTGCAACTTTAAAAACATTATTTTACTCACAAATTCAGATAGAAAATTGAGTACAAATATTAATTAAAAACTATATTCAAGTTGCTTAAATTCAGTTTGTAATTTTTTCTGATTTTAAAACCAAAGTCAAGACAAAAAAAAGACCAAAATTAAAGATGATAGATTAAAACTTTAACGACCAGGCTACATTCAACGTCAGGTTATGTTCTCAGTCATATCATCCAAAAAAAAGCAATTTGATAATTGAAATTGCAAAATTTAAAAGATCTAAAAAATTCAAACTACATAAATTCAGATTCTGACTTTAAATTCAGTGGTCTTTAAACAGTTGTTAGATTTCACATTTAAATGATTTTGGCTTTTCTTTGCTTCCATATAAAACAACTTTACATTTATTCTTACATTCACAACGTAAAATCGAATCACCTGTTTGTATCTATTGTGAACAACACATTTGTTGCCGGTTGCTGAAGGTGTTGCCTATCTAAAGTTGCCCAAATTGTTGCCCAATTCATTAGTAAAGTAAAGTTATGTGCCTCGTTACTTTGTGGAGCCTCGAACAGAAAGACAACAAGGATTAAAAAAGACCGATCAACAGTCGACAAGAAGCTTCAACACACTCGACTCTGTAACGTCAAACAGCGTCATTTAAATCATCGTTATTATGAAACAAAAAAAGAAATAAGAACCTCATTCAGAAAATTTAACATTTAAAAAACTTTATCACTTTGATTAAATTATTGCAGAAGGAAAAATTACCACGGATATTATTCAAGTTATCAAATCTATTCATCTTTTTTTATTTACATTTCAGGGCTTCATCTTTGTTCTTTTAATACAGGATTTATATTTTAATTAATTTTCATCAAATCAGAATCAGAAAGTCAAACAAAAGCTTATTGCACAGCCCTGCAAAAAAACAACTAAAAGTTCATGTTCTCTCTTATAACATAAACACAAACAACCTTTAATGCAGTAAATGCATCAGTCACCAGATCTGATTTGAGTACGTCGGTACAATAAAGAATGCAAAGTATGTTTTCAGCTTTTCTGTTGTGAGGATTTGCATCTTTTTTTCAACTTATATGAAAGTAAATTGACTATTTTTGGAGTTTTGCACAGCTGGTTTATGTTTGTAGTCTTGTTTATGTGATGCAGAATCAACTTCCAGCTGCTGTAATGATGATTTTTAGGAGAGTGGAAACATGTTTTCATCCTTCTTATTAGGCGAGTCGTTTTAAATAACACTTTGGATTTCAAAGTGAATCGCTGGTATACAGTGATATACATTTGTTAAACTATATATATATAGTTATAACTAGCTATAGGAGGAATACTCCCACTTATTTTGGTAATAGCAAATATATATTTTGCAACTTAAATCTCTGGAATAACTCTTGCATGATAATAAGTATTCTTAAATAATTCATAATTTGCTCTTTTTTTGGTTGGATTTGTTCGACTTTGTGGTAAAGTGTTGTCTTTGAATAAACACCAACATAACAGGAAGTAAAACTAAACGCTGTAACATTTCTCCGTTTAATGTGTTAAGAGTGTGGAGTGGCTTTAACTCTGCAGTCAGTGTGTGAAACTAAAGCCTCGACCCTGAGAGAGCGTCGGTCGGCCTTCATGTGCCAATAAAATGACGTCGTCCTGCCTCCGTGTTTCGGAGCTCAACCTCAACGTTTAGGAAGACATAACAGGAAGATATAAAGATAAACTATTCAGAGCAGAAACGAATAAAACATCATTTACAAAAAACAACAACCCAAATGTAAACATAGAACTTCATACAGCAAAAGCAAAATCTTCAATCAACACAGGACGGAACATTTTAGGAGATTCTTAAAGAGATGAAGGTTTCCTCCACAGGTTTCCAACTGTCTTAAAGGGTTAATTAATGCAGAAAATAAGGTCTCTAAATATTGTCTGTTCATTAGTGAGGATCTTCTCGTGTGAATATCATAAATATTTCTTAGCTACAGATCTTATTTTCTTAATTAACCCAGTTCAGAACTTCCATTGGAAATCTGCAGATCGAGCGCAGAGCGAAGCTAACGTCCGGGTCGGCCTACGAAGAGACGTCATTGCTGGACGAGTTCTCTGCAGAGTCGCTGCAGTTTTAGTCGTTAAAAACATTTTCTGAGAGTCTCTCGTTGCTCCAGGTAAAGCTCAGTGGGTGAAGCCAAAGTAAATGAGTACAAATATCAATTAAAAATGACCTGGAAGGATTTAGTCTCCTCATTCATTCATTAATGAGTTCAGTATTTATGTTCTGAAGCTCGATTAGACCGCGACTTTGAAACTTAACTTTCTTTTTCTTTTTCATTTAAAATTTGAAAACTTAAAAACTTGACAAAATAAATTTTACTTGATGAAGGTCTACGGACCAAAACCTCATTAATAAATTGATGCAAGTAGACTACAGAGTGCTGTATTTTGGGGTTATTTTGAGTATCACAGTGGAAGATGTTGATGTCCCAACAAAAAGACAAACATTTTACGTCTTTTCTTGCCGAGTTTAAAAACTTCTACGACGTGTTGAGTGATGTTGACCAATAGGAGCACAGAACGCTCTCCAATTATAAACACGGAGAAGAGGAATAATGTGACTCTCTGATCAACTAACATACAGCCAGGTTTTCATCCAAATGTTATGCAAAATTAACCAAATTTCTAGAAACTCTACACCACTATATTGTAGTCGGACAGAAGTCATTATTGGGTTACTTTATCAGTCTGAATTGAATTACTGCCGATACGGCGTGATGTTGGTGGCTGACTACCAAGCTTCCAGTGAGGACACAACAGCCGCGTGTAATTTGAGACAACACTATACCCTGTTGAATTTCACGCACTACGCAAATAAGTACATAGTGTGCACAGTGTACTACATGGAAGTGTACTAACGGAAGTATCCTAATTGAGACACAGCTTAGGTCTATTCCTTGGCGTATTCCAGGCAAACCAGATTGCCAACAATGTTTGACGCACTCATAATATATCTATATCTATAGGCTTATATATAGGCTTTCAACATTTTGTTGCCCGTTGTCGCACTTTATTATGACGCCGTTTGCATGCAAATGAGTACACACTCCCGCTTATGCAGATGATATCAGTTGAGATGGCAGGCCTTCAATGTGTGCGAAAAGAATGTGGCCAATGATATGATGAAGTAGTATATCCCACATGTGTGCATACTGCATGCAACAGTACAACGTACTTTATAAGGGCAGCTGCAGAAGTGAAATTGGATTCTTTAACTTGGGGTTTGTAGCAGGTTTCATCCGTCAGTGTGACGTCACTTAACTCAAACAACTGAGCTCATCTTTGGCTTCACCCGTTAATACGATTTAACTGAACCAACGAGTTATGAGAGAAATGTTTGTAAAACTAAAGCTGCATTCAAGCGACAGCATTAAATATTAAAAAAGGACTGAATCACTCACACCAGCACACACTTAAACAGCACATACAGTACACGCACATACACGTAAAAGATATACACACTAAAAACACACAGCAGGTCACTGCATGTTCTTCTTCCTCTCGTTCCTCGACGTGATCGATTAAAGAAACTAAACACCACAAACCTTCAGAAAGTGCAAAGAAACATCGAGACCTGTACAGTGAGCACTTGGTGGTGTGACGCTGCAGTGAGGAGAGGAGGGTCTGGACCGGGGTTGAGGACAGGAAGTGACCTCACAGGCTCCGTCCTTGACCTCTCTCCAGGGTCAAATAAATAACCTTCAATGCGCCAGGTCGGTGTGGCTGGCACTCAGGTCGCGACTTTTTCTCAGACGATTATTTCGTTCCTGGAAGAAGAAAAAAACAGAAACGTAAATTAGATTAAGAACTGAATTTCTTATTTAAATGAATTAATAATTATTTAGTTAATTTAATTATTAACCGACATTTAGTTTTAGCTCGACCTATATGACTTTTTGAATTTGTTAAATCAATTATAAAAAGTTTTTCTGAGATCAAGACTGGTAAGATTTTAAATATTGACTGATATGACCAGCGGTGAAAGAAGTACTCACATCGTTTACTTAAGTAAAAGTAGTATAAATACCACTGTGTAGATAGAAATACTCTGTTACAAGTAAAACCTATGCATTTTAAATCTTATTTAAGTAAAAGTACAAACGTACTTGCATCAAAATATACTTAAAGTATCAAAAGTAAAAGTACTCATCATGCAAAATAATATACATAATATTATTGTACTATAATCATTGTTGCATTACTTTATATACTGCTGGCTAGTTTAATGTATAATAATATATTATCATGTATTTGTTGATTATATTTTGTATTAATAACCTCAATTTTAAAATTAATTATCAAATAATGTAGTGGAGTAATTTTTTTTTTTTTACAATATTTCCTTCTGAGTTTTATTGGAGTATAAATCAGGGGAAAATGAGATACTCAAAGTAAAGTACAAGTACCTCTAAATTGTAAGGACAGTACTTGATTAAATGTACTTTCCACCTCTGGATATGACATATAAAAACATTTATTACAACTAGACTGAAACTATTTTCTTATTTATTTATTTTGTCAAATATTTTTTCTCAAAATATTGTGTATTTTTTCTTGAAATATTACGCCTTTTTACTCAAAATATTACGTCTATTTTATTGAAATGTTGCAACTTTGTTCCTCATCATATTACAATTTTTTCTCAAAATATTATATATTTTCTCTCAAAATATTTCATCTATTTTCTCAAAATACTACGCCTTTTTTCTTGAATTATTACAACTTTTTTAATAAAAATATTGTAATTTATTTCTATTTAATTCAGACAGTACTCGAGTAAATGTACTTTCCACCTCTGGATATGACATATAAAAACATTTATTACAACTAGACTGAAACTATTTTCTTTTTATTTATTTATTTAATTACTATTCGGTTAGCTCTGTGATAAAAGCTTGTAGTGAATAGTTTTTTTGTTTACGTTGAATGTGACATCTAAAATAAAAGAACATTTGTCGTCATGGTAACTGTGGATTTAGTTTTTCCTAATTCTACATAAATTACATCACATCACATTTTATTCTTGATACAAACTGCAGTTTGTTAAAGTGTTAAATAATAATAAAAAAAACATTCTCTGTGTTAACAATTTGTGTTGATTAGTGAGAATAATGACGGTGTGAAGTTAGTGTTTGAGTCACACTGTTGTTGTGTTATTAGTGATAAATCTGACATGACAAAAACTGGCAACAAAACTGACTCAACAGCTCATCAGTGATAAAGTTTATAAAGACATGAGAGAAAGGAGGATAACATAAAATACCGGGTCAAAAAGTATCTGCAAAAAGTTTGTTTTGTTTTAACCCTCTTGGTAAACCAGGTGGGTGGATTAAAACTAATCCTTAACTAACATTAACTTTCAAGTATTTTTTTATTTAAATGTCTAATCTTTCTGGCCCTCTCAAGAGCATTTGGGGATTTATTTTGAAATTAATGTTTTAGTTTTTGTTGTTTATCCTGATCTACTGTGAATTCTGTCTCTGGTTTACAATGCTTCGCAAAATATTAATAAGAAGAAGAATAACAATTCATAATAATACATATTATTATTATTATTGTAATAAAACATATTATAAATATAATAGTAAATAAATAAATATGACTGAGGTAAAATTCCAAATAAATGTAGAATTATGAAATAAAAGTCCCCTGAAATAAATAAAAGTATGTGCCTTGAAAAACATCCTTTTTTAAAAGAAATTAAAAACGTCTTATTTATTTATTTAGCTGTATTGACTCATCTACATATTTATTGTCTCATTTATTCATTTCAGTATTTATTTAATAGACATATTTATTTATTTCAGTATTTATTTCATGGTCATTTTTATTTATTTCATAGACATTTATTTATTTATTTCAGTATTTATTTCATGGTCATTTTTATTTATTTCAGACATTTATTTATTTATTTCAGTATTTATTTCATAGACATTTATTTATTTATTTCAGTATTTATTTCATGGTCATTTTTATTTATTTCAGTATTTATTTCATAGATATATTTATTTATTTCAGTATTTATTTCATGGGTATTATTATTTATTTCATAGACATATTTATTTATTTCAGTATTTATTTCATGGCGATTTTAATTCATTTCATAGACATATTTATTTATCTATTTTAGTATTTCTTTCTTTGCCATTTTTATTTATTTCATAGTAATATTTATTTATTTCATAGACATATTTATTTATTTCAGTATTTATGTCATGGCGATTTTAATTTATTTCATAGTCATATTTATTTATTTCAGTATTTATTTCATGGTCATTTTTATTAATTTCAGACATATTTATTTATTTCAGTATTTATTTTATGGCCATTTTTATTAATTTCAGACATATTTATTCATTCAAGTATTTATTTCATGGCCATTTTTATTTATTTTATAGACATATCTATTTATTATTATAATATAATATAATAATATTATTATATTATAAGATTACTATATTTAATATTGGTCACCAGCAGGGTTAAAGACAAACTGACGGATACTTTAGGCCTCCTTACTTGGTAGTGGTCACTGGCAGCCTTGTCCGCCACGTTAAGAACCCCCAGAGAGCTGGCTCGCTTCATGCTGCACCCAGAGCAGTGACATGCAGGGAGGTGGTGGGGGTGAGGGGGGTCAGAGGTCAGAGGTCAGAGGTGAGGGGGGATGGAGAGTCAGCTGTGAGGATTTTAGCTCAATGGAAATGGTGATATATGTTAATAACATCCATGATATTTTCACACAAAGGTTAGTTTCACAAAAATGCTTCATACGTCAACTTCTTCTCATCCTGAAATTTATAAAGTTAAATATAAAACTTTGGCACCATTTTCTAATAAGATAATAATGGCAGCGCCGCTACATCAGTTATTATAAAGTGAGAAACATGTGACCCTTATTAATATAATAAGTGATCTTTAAAGCGTTAATAAATGACTTATTAACCATTATTGAAGTCATTAGTTACACCTTTATAAAAGGTTATTAGAAAGTGGTGCCAACATTTATGTTTATCAGCAACAAGTCTTTTTGTTGATCAGCTGTAAACTGATATTTACACGTCATCAGTGAAGTTCATGCACACACCGACATGCCACCTGAACAAAAGTCACACTGCAGAAACACGTCCATCCTGACAAGAAATGAGATCCAGCACTATCTCATTCTACACCTCAAAATATTATGCATTTTCTAGATATATTGCAACTTTGTTCCTCAACATATTAAAACTTTCTCAAAATATTACATCTTTTTTGTCAAATATTTTCTCAAAATATTGCAACTTTTTTCTCAAAATATTACATATTTTTTCTTGAAATATTACTTCTATTTTCTCGAAATATTTTGCATTTCTTGTCAAATATTTTCTCAAAATATTCCAGCATTTTCTCAAAATATTATGTCAATTTTATTAAAATATTGCAACTTTGTTCCTTATAATATTAAACATTTTTGTCAAAATATTGCAGCTTTTTCAGAGGTTTTAAGACGCAGGTAACTTTAACATCCACAGTTTGGTGCCGCTGGAGGACTTTGGTTTTCTCCTCATATTTCCTGTTTATCGCTGCTTTAAACTGTCAAATAAAAACGGCAAAAAAAGCACAAAAAAATAATCAGATTTTCGGTGTTTCTCGTATAGCAGGTGGTGGTTTCTTTAAGAAAAGCGTTGCAACTTAAAGATTTGTGAAAATGGACATTTCTGCAGTGATTTAACATCACCGATTGGTCATGATGATGATGATGACATCATGTCCATCATCTTCAGGAGCCAGAGAGAAGAGCAGCACAGAAAGGAAATGGAAACCAGGGAGCACACAGATGAGGCATGCAAGTTCAAACATTCAATATGAACAAATTTATTCATAAATAAAAATTCAACAACAAAAAACAGCCATGCAGAGTTTGTTTTCCAGAGTAAAATCCACAAAGAAAAATGGAAATAATAAAATCCAAAGAAAGTAAAACTGAACTATATTTCAAAACAAATTGAAATAAATAGTCCAAAAAGCCACAAAATGCAATAAATAGATTTAACTATTAGTGGTTAAAACAAAACAAAAAAAGGTAAATGAGTTCCACAGGCATAACAAGCATAAAGGCATTTCATAAGCAGACATTAGTTTGTGTCTCGTTGCAGATTCTACACGTCGCCCGTCACAGCATGCCGGTCATGTTTGAAGTAGTTGCATTATTTTCCCATTTCATCAGTACAGTTCTGTTCATCTGCTGCTTGTTGTACAGTTACCTTTGGTTTTCTACTCTAATCATGTTCAGGTTTGGTCATTATGACGGAATATCAGGACCACTGACAGGAAAAAGATTCACAAGTTGAAATATTTCAAGCATTAACTCGTAATATTTAAAGTATAAAGTTGAAAATGTACGGGATAAAAGGCATAATACTTTGGAAATAAAGTCAACAATTTACAAGAAAAGGTTGTTATATTTTGAGAATGAATAATAATGTTTTGAGAATAAAGTAGCAAGCACCCTTTTTCTTGTGTAACTTTTTTCCCTTCAAAATATTGCAACTTTTTTCTCAAAATATGGCAATTGTTTTGTCGAAATAATTTCTCAAAATATTAAAAAAAAATTTCTCAAATATGTCTTTTTTTCTTGAAATATTGCAACTTTGTTCCTAAAAGTATTGCAATTTATTTCTCAAAATATTACTTCTTTTTTGTCAAAATAGTTTCTCAAAATATTGTAATTTTCTTGAAATATTGCAACTTTGTTCCTCAAAATATTGCAATTTTTCCCTCAATATTATGTAATTTTTCTCGAAATATTACATCTATTTTCTCAAAATATTACATCTTTTTACTTAAAAAAATGCAACTTTGTTCCTCAAAATAATAAATTTTGTTCTCAAAATATGATGCTTTTTTTTTTTTCTCAAATTATTAGTTTTTTCTCCAAATACTGCAACTTTGTTCCTCAAAATAAAAAAATCTTACATAAGTTTTTAAAAAAAGTTTTTCTGCAAAATATTGCAGCTTTTTTCTTGAAATACTGCAACTTTGTTTCTCAAAATATTGTAAATTCTTTATCTAAATATTACGTGTTCTTTCTCGAAATATTGCAACTTTGTTCCTCAAAATATTACAGCTTTTTTCTCAAAATATTGCAACTTTCTTCTTGACATAGTGCCATCTTTTTCTCAGAATATTATTTGAAAAATGTTTAGTCTTTTTTTCCGAATATTACATCTTTATCTTATAGTTTTATTCTGAAAGTAGTTCGTCTTTTTACAGTTTTTTTCTTTTTTACAGATTATTTTTCTCCAAACGGTGGCCTTGATACTCACTGACAACCAAACACAACCATGAAGAAGAAGAGTTGTTCACTGTACCGAGGCAGTGTGAGGACAGAACAGTAAACCAATGCGATGGGAAAAAGGACCAATGTTTATGTGCCAGTAAAAGCTCCCTCCATCATTTCATGTGCAAACAGCTTTATAGTAACTTCACCGCCAGCAAAGCAGAGCGAATCCCTTCTTTTATTTTTGGTTAGTAACCGCCAACCGGCCGAGCGGCGGGCCGGAGGGCTGGAGGGCCGGCTCGTTCCTCCAGGCCTTCAGTGCATAAAGTCAGAGTCACCTTTGTCACCCGGGTCAGTCAGGTGTCTGTTGGCATAGTTACCCGGGGTTTTTGGGCTCGCTGTCTCGGGACGAGCCGCCGCCTTTCAGCTTGCGGACTAGTTTCTCGCTGCTGCGACGGATCGACGCTCGCAGTTTACTGAAGGAGCCGCTCCTCTTCAGAGAGCCGGAGCCGTCCTGATGGGAAACGTCACAGCGTTACACTCATTCATTCTTTATAATAGAGTGCACATAAACACAAACCCACACAAACCGGGAGTGAACATCATGTGTGGACATTAGCGTCAGACTGATATATAAATAAATATCCAGCATGTTGCCTGATGCAGATTATAAAAATGCAGATTTTTTATTTAATCAACAGACTCAGAACTTCTTCAAGTCTGTAAAACCTGCAATGAAACCTGACTGTATTAAAACATTGAGTATCTCATAGTCTAAATGATTTAAAATACTGTATTGAGAGGCTAAAACAACAACATTTAGTCTTAATAATTGTACAACAAGTGCATCACCCTCCATGCAAAACTTCCATGTGCGTACACGATGCAGTAATGCAGATGCAAACCTCGGCTTAGGTGGTCTTGACTAAAACACTGCTATACAGTATACACACATATCTATAATAACATCATAATTAGTTGACTGTATATCTTTCATTAATCTCAATCTGTAGTGGAGTAAAAGTTCAATATTTCCCTCTGAGATGTAGTGGAGTTGGAGTAGAAAGTAGCATAAAATAGAAATACTCAAGTACAAGTACAAGGATCCCTTAAATTTATACCAATATATATGTACTAAGTGGAACATTTTAAAGTTGAAACTTGATTCCCACCTTGTAATAACAACACTGTTTCTAAATGACCTCAAACATTTCTTTACTGTGATTTCTTGTAACTTTTAGTACAGATATATCTGTGATAATCTAATATTGGTTGATAGCATCAATGCTGCGTTGGTGATTGATTAACTGTCCATTAAAAACTGTGGTTCTTTTGGTTCAGCCCTCAAAGAGCAAAGCGAAAGTGTCTTTATGAGCTGAGTCTCTCTTTCTTAACGTGAACTAAATCTAAAATTATATTTGACCTGTTTCGGAGGTCAAGAATGAACTTTCAATCTTCATCAAATCCTTGTTGGGTTTAATTGAATCAAACAATTTACCCTCAGTAATCAAGATTATTTAGAAGTACTGAATGAATGTAATGACTTCTGACAGCTTCTGGAGGATCATTTCTACTATTCAATTAATGAACTGTGTTTACTCCTACAGGGACAAATATGTGTTGCTTGTCCACACTTCAGTTTTTTAAAGCTAACAAGGACCTGGTGATGTAGAGATCTCCCAGCTTCCAATGAGCCAAAGTTTAGTTAATTTAAAGGTACCATATATGAAAATGTACGTGTTTTAAATCGCTTTATATCGCCAATGTGTGTACGGATTGTAACGTAACTTAAAAACGGAGACCTTCCCCGACTGTCTCGGTTGCCTATTACTGATTTCTATGTAAAGGACTCGGGACTGTTTAGCCAGGAAAATCCAAAGACTATGACGTTCATGCGCACTCTCGAGTGCCTTGCCTCTCTTCAGCGCCCCTAAAGCGCCAACAGCGTGCAGCTCATATATCAAAATACTGTCTCGAGTGCTTACGCTATGGTTTGCCAGCTTGCTGTAACTTACAGTAGCTATGCAGCAAGGATCTGCTTTGTTGCTTCATAACATTAGCTGATAAAGTAATTTGAAAGCTAGTTATTATCATGGAGCCAATGGTCCAAATAAAATATAGGAACATTACAGAACATTATGTACAGGATAATGCCCGACGAGCTGTCCATTATCAGGAATGAATGGACGACATGGAGGGATGTCAGGATGACTGCAGTTCACTTAACGGCCACAGGTGTCATTAATAAAAAGGATCTTCTCAAAGTTACACATAGTACCTTTAAAGTATTTTTAATTACTGCTTGGACTTGAGTTTCGGTACCAAAAATGCTGCTGCTGCTTAGAGGTGTTATTAATGTTATTATGAAGGCACACACACACACACACAGAAAAGAGAGGGAACACACAAAGAGGCGACAGGCGCAGGTTTCAGGTGAGCAAAGAGTTTAGGTTTTATTAGAAGTTAAGAAAGACAAACTGTAAGATGCACAAACAGGACAGGAAGGACACGCAGAGAGATTATTAGCAAGGAGCCGAGAAACAGAGACGAGGAGACTACTTCAATTCCCAGATTTCCAACAAATGCATCATTGCTTGTTTACAGGAAACCCTCTGCATCCCCCCCACCACCACCTCCAGCCATCCTCACATCTATATACAGAGATATACAGAAGGTAAACAGGCTGGATGCACCATGTGTAGGCCAAAAGATTTCATTTCTTTTCCCTACAAACTGACATTTAGAGTAAAATGTCCATTTTACATCTCGACTTTATCAGACAAAGTTTAAACACATCGTGCATGAATCCTGTTACCTTTCACGCTTCCTCTCGTTGACATCACAACATTAGTCTGATATCGTTGCGAACAGATGACACGGAGCACAGAGTGACACAACTAATGTACTAAACCCTAACAGGGCCACAACCGACGGTGCTTCTCGATCATGCTGACGAGTTACGCTGATGTTATTTACAGCGCGTTAAGAACCACTATGAGCTTTGAGTCACTGTGAGTCACCACTAATGAATGTTTAGGTGTAAATGCTGAATTTAACTGAATGGAGACGAAAAGCTTCTAAACTCCACAGAAAGAAAGACGGAGAGGTGGGAGGAGAAAGTGTTCAAAGCTTTAACTCTGACCATTTCATACCTGGAATGGATCTGACAAAAGGTTGTGTTGGAAGTTTATTTTTTGTTTGATCATTTGACCGTGACGTCAACAGGACGTACTCAGATTTGTGCCTTTATATTCCTTGTCCTTAGGCATGTTAATCACTGCCTGATGAAGATCCAGTAGTCTAAATGTTAGCATTTTTTGGGTCGTAGAGATGTCACAATACCAGAAATTTTGTAATCAACACCGATACCAGTGAAATTCCACGAACAAAAACAAAACAATAAATGCCATGTACATAAACATACACTCCTTTATTACTGTTTGCATTCTGTTTTTTGCAAATGTATTATTAATCTCTGAAGATCTGCCTCAAATTTCTCACCAAAAACTTAATTTTACATCATCATGACAACGTTAGAATTTACCTTTCGCCCCATTACTCATTTTTACTGAATAGAGGTTGAAGGCATCATAATGCAACCTCCGTTAATGTTAGATTAGTTATTTATCCAAGCAGGTCTGTGCTGCCCACCTGCCGCTAACAGCTAACATTAACTAGCTCTCGTCCTGCTAATATCAACACAAATTTGTTGTTCATAATGTAGCATTATCAGGGAATTTTGATCCCTGATCTCCGTTACCTACGATAGAAAAAACGAGTACCGTCATGTTTTCAGAATTTGGCATCGACTTGGCACCAAAGTATCGGTTCTCGTGACATAGAATAGAATAGAATAGATGCCAGAATACAGTGACAAATGCCCGTTATAATTTACTAAAGCCCAAGATGACATGTTCATATTATCTTATATATTCAGTTTATCATCATACATGACAAATAAAAGCGTCAAATCTTCACATTTGAGAAACTGGAAACTGTGAATTTTGGGCCTTTTTTGCTTGAAAACTGACTGATATGATTCATTGATTATCTGTCGATCGACTAATCGTTTAAGGTCTACATGCAACACATCACTCTTTATTTTGCACATTTCTCCAGCAGCTGCACCTGGTAAGAAGGGAAGCAAAGTAACGCCGAAGCAACAGCTAAAATAGCTTTAAAGAAACTGTGCTTAAAGGCCTGAAATAAAATTATTTCTTTATATTTTTTCTACTAAAGTGTTTCTTTATTAAGCAAAATATTTTCATATGGAGAAAAACAAACATTTTTGGTGCTTTTGGGGTTGATTTTTGGAGCATCCAATCAGCTTTTTCTACCATTTTTCAGATGTTATTCTGGTCAGAATTGTTGTTTAGGTAAGATTTTGAAGTTCAGAGTCCAGGTCGAAATGGATAGAGTTATGCTTTAAAGGACAGCTGAGAGATTTAAGGTCATCCTGTCAATCTCCCCCCAACAACCTATTAAATGAGTCTACAGCCAATATGAAAAGTACAGTTTAAAGACACCGGAGAGAGACAGAAAGAGAGGAAGTAGAGAAGCAGAGTGTTAAAGGACAGCAGAAACAACATGAGAAGAGTTTAATGTCGCCATAAAGAAACATCACCCCGGTCCTCTCCCTCCCACAGCAGAAACACACAGTCGAGTACACACCTTCAAAGACAAGTCGGAAGCACAAGTTTGGATTCAGACACACAAGCTGTCTCATTTCCCCCCACAAACCCAGCAGAGAGGAGCGTTTAAAAGCAACATTATCGCTCTGGTTCGACCCGGCGTGAAGAAGAATCCCCACCAGAAAGAGAGATAGGAGAGTCAGAGCTGAAGAAAACTGCAAAGCTGAAGGGGTTGAGGCGAGGTGAGGTGAGGCGTCCGTCATGCAGAAGACAAGTTTTTTTTTTTTAGAACCATTACAAGGCATCTGGAGTTATGCCTGCCGGTCAGACGGAGCAGGAAGAGAAAGAAGAAAGAAAGAAGGAAATACAAACAGAGAAACAGAGAGTTTGAAAAAAGGAGCAGTTTAGGAGTGAGGAAGGAAAGAAATGGAAAACAATGGAGAAGAGAAGGAGAAGGGAAACAGTAGATTAAAGAGACTGACATGGTTATCAGGTTCCCAGATCAGACACAGGACTTCTCCACCAGCTTGTGCATTAGCTTCAGAGGCTTTGGCAAAATCATTGCATCATTACATGATAAGCGATAAAACTCCTAACAACAGCATTAGACGGATCCGCTCTAAAGAGTACAGAGAAACGCTGCCACAACAAACCGTAACAATATCAGCTTCTTAGCGTTTACAACAAGCATATCATATATGCTTTTTAAAACTGGTAAAACACCTTTAAGCTTAATCTTCCAGCTCAACAGAAACTCAGTTGCCAATTTATTAGGTACACCTACAGTAGCTAAACTTAAATAGGACTTATTATGCTTATTTTTAGCTGCATACTTGTATTTTGTGTTTCTACTAGAACATGTCTACATGCTTTAATGTTCAAAATTAAAGCACGTAGACATGCTCCAACTAGCTTTGTTTGAGAGCGTGCTAAACTAGCTGCTAGGCAGGTATTATGCAAATGTGTTACTTGGTGATATCACCGTGTTACAGAAGAAAAGGCGGGGCTTCAATCAAGGCGTTTCAGGCAATTCAGGAGCAGTGTTTCTGTCGGGGAGAGTAACTCTCTTTGGCGTGGACTTTGTAACTTTGCAGACCTTTTACATTCACAAAAAACTACACTAAAGGAAAGGGGAAAAACTCAAAAGCATAACAGCTCCTCTTTAATCTAAATCTCATCTTCATGAAGAATAATGTTCAGTTTTTGTGACGATTCAACTGTATTAACATTTCGGAGGATGTAGTTTGTGGTGCTGTTGAACTGTGAAAAGTGTTTCTAATATTTTGTCCACCATGTTTATATCAATGAGGGTAGACAAAATATTAGAAACACATCTCATTGTAACCAAATACAGCTCAACAACACCACAAAATGCAGCCTCTAGAATGAAAACTGAACATTATAACCTTCATGAAGGGAGGATTTATTGCAGGAGTGCATTAGTTTTAACCAGGTGTACCTAAGAAACCAGCAAACAAGTGTGTATCGATACCAAATGCTACAATATCCCTTACGTCTGAGGACCACAACGGAAGAATTATGTAGAAAAACATTCTAAAATGAGGCCAGAAAGCTAAAATAACATTTATTTTCCAACCTCCTTAGTTTTCTGGTAAAAAACAAAACCACCCAGACTTTATATCAGCTTCTCTGAGGCTGTCAGCCGTTTTCCAGAGTCCAGTCCAAACGGCCTCGGGTCTCGCCCACTGACTCGTTACGAGCTCAAAAACCCAGAAAAACAACACAAACCGGAGAGGAGCTGACTGGTTTTACAGGACGGAGGACGAGTTATTATCAGCTCTGTCCAGACACTATTCACACCTCCTGCGTCCTGCTCCAGGTGTGACAGTGAAAATCGAATAAAAAGGTCTCAGCTGACTGAATGAAGCTCGACGTGTTAAAGTACAGCGACCGGACAGCTTCTGACAGGGTGGGAAAGTAACATTTAGGCTGGTTTATATAATACAATACACTCAGACAGGAAACTAAACTGTCTTCTCATAACTAATATTTAAAGATGTAACAGCATCTATAGTCCTTCTCTGCATAAAAATCCAACTGTTTAAGTACCTGGCTACTTATTTAAATAGAGATAAATACTAATACAAACATAGCACGGCATCAGATTGTAACTTTTCTTTAACCATCTATGCAGAATAACTTCAGTCCACTGTGATGTAACTCACAGAGTTTTCCACCAGGTGGAGCTTTTGCACAGTTTAACGTGGTGGAGAGATACTGTGTCTCTGTATTATCTGGAACATTTGTTAGCACATTTAACATCAGTTAGAACCACATTTAACCTTTGTTAGAGCACCACAAAATAAAACACAGAGGGGATGCAGGCAGGAGACGCATGAGAGCAGCCAGACAGACACTTTGATTTCATAAAGACTTATGAATACATTTCTTTCAGTGTATGTTTTGGGCATTTGTGACACTACAGGTGATAGAGTGAAAACTCATAGATTTCAACATGAAACTTCCCCAGATGATTACTTACATTAAGACTTTTTTTTGCTATAATACGTTTCCTGGAATTGTATATTTCTTTTGTTAGGGTTGCTGAATTGATCAATTTTATCACAATATGGCCTACTGCAATATTTAAATGTGTCAAAATACCCTTTTAAATTAAATATTGTGGTGCTGCAGAGATGTCCTGGCCTACACATCATATATTATAGACTAAAGAAAACATCTTTGTTTGGTACAGATCCCTGCAAAAATCACATGTTTTTCAGTAAAAATAAGAATAATTCTGTAAAAATAATCATTCCCTTTAATATCGCAAATCATATCGCAATATCAGTCAAAATAATCACTATTGGACCTTTTCTCAAAATCGTGCAGCCCTACTTTTGGTGAATTTAGGACAAATCTACAGACGCAAATAGACAAAATAGTAAAATAAACACTTAACTGTGTATTTTGGATGTTTTCTTTCCACTAGTCTGAAAGAAGATAATAGTCCCAAATCTCAAAATGCATCAGTGCATGAAAAACATTGTTTTTTCGCCTTAAAACGATTAATAAACTAATGGTTTCAGCCCTGCATTTGACTGGAAAAACAATCCGCTAAATGCCTAACATGTATGTGTAAATAAAACAGCACTTTAGTGATCATAATAATAAACTTAGAGATTACAGCGCTTTGAAGTCCAGTTTAAGGATATTTAACACAAACTTAATGATAATGAGTGTTTTTTAGGTTTTATATGTTAACTTTAGCTTCACATTTAGCTCACAGGCTACCTAAACATCCATTAAACAACCTTTCCTTCATCTCTGGCTGCTAACATGCCAACAAAGCAAGCAAAGGAAAGAAAATAAACCACACTTTACATTCTCAGGCAGCAGCTCGTCACACAGGTGCAAAGGAGAGGAACATATAAAACACACAGGTAGATATATATATATACAGCACAGTGGACACAGATCACAGAAAGAGTACAGTACAGAGCCCATGTTGAGTCAGATGAACACTGATGAGTCACGCTGCTTCTCAGAGGACTTATTTATAATGAAGTGAGATAAAAAAAAAAAAGTTTTCACACCTGCCTGTGGAGAGAGCTGAAGTGGAAGTGATGATTTATGTGGTCTGACAGCTGCAGGGAAGCAGTGGAGGGTAAAAATACCCAGAATGCCATGTTTTTACTCAGCGAATCTAAGTTATAATAGTCTGTAGAAAACTGCTATACAGTATTTTTCTACATAATACTTATACTGTGTATATATTAATGTTCATTATACTTTATATGTTCATTTTATATTTATATTATTTTCACATTATTGTTGATTATATTCAAGGCTGTACCGAATAGTTCGAAACTTCATTCATAACGTTGACATTCAAATTCTAAATCAACATTCGTTGAGTCTGTAGGGATTTTTTTTTCATGTCTATTGTTGTGTGTAAACCTGGTATTTCTGCACACTTGCAGATAGAGATTAGGCTACACTAATATTATAAGTATTATACTATTTGTAGAATTAAATTCCAGTGTTGGCTGTGAAAAAAAAAGATAGATGTAATCATTTCCAAAATTCACTACATGTTTTATATAACAAAATATTCTGCTTCAATCCGTATTTGTTGGCGTTTAGCCTTTCAAAAACTTTTTTTTTTACTGCGGTCAAATAACTGTTTGCTCTACGCACACAAAGGGAGGCACTGACGAGTTATATTCATTAAAGAAAGTTGATTTAATTAAAAAAAGACTAACATTTAATCTGATGAATCACTTTATTCAAATTGAGGATTTTTCTTTTTTCAGGGTGATGACGTCATAAATTATGACGACAGACATTCAAACTTAATTCAAAAACCTCAATAGAAGTTTTGAATATAAAAAGTGACATTCAGTACAGCCCTGATGTGCAGTGATCACAGTATTTTCTACGCAATATTTATACATTAATGTTCATTATGCATTCTTCTCATTTTACATTTATATTATTTTCACATTTATCTTGATTATATTCAAATTATATTCATTATGCACACACTCATCTATATATAAATGATATACATTTATGCAGTTAGGGTAACATGTTGTATAAAGCGTTCTAACTTCTTGTTATCTGCATATTTACTTTTAGTTTTTTTACATATCTGTTTCCTGCTCCTATCTACCTCTCTGCTCGTCCTCCTGTGCTGCTGTAATGCTAATTGTCCCTCTTGGGATCAATAAAGTTTGATCTTATCTTAAAGTAATAACCTTGAAGATTTTCATTTAAATAAATGTCTGTTAAGTCACCATCTACACAGCACAACACTACGGTGATTTGCAGTATTACAAACTGGGTGTCTGTTGTGATATTCCCGGGAAAAATTCACAAGTGGCGACACTAATTGGATCTCTGCGAAGTGAGATCCAAAAACACACCTGCATTTACCGCTTATCACCATACTGTAGGTGCCGCCAAAGAGAAGGAAACGAGGATCTTCCAGATTATAACTTTAAATCAAATTTAAAATTAATTCGGGCATATTTTTAAACTCGGCATTCTTCTTTATTTTGTGGTCCATAAATGTATTTACTGTTAGATCAAAGAGGGCAAAACAGCAGTATTAAGACGTACTTCCAGCTAAAGCTCTTTCCAGATAAAACAGGCTGCCTTCCTGATATAAATATGTCCAGAGATCAGCTGGTGATGTGAGAACGTCTGCAGGAGGCTGAAAGCTAATAACAGCGTGTGTCGGCACTGATGTGTCTCACACCAAAACCTCCCACAGCCACAACCAGAGGTACAGGAGGAGAGATGCTGATTGGTTGTTCAGGGCGCTATGACTACTGTTGCTATGTGAGCAGGCAGCAGAAATACAGTTAGATGGTGAGCAGCAGCCTACAGAGATTCTACATCTACATGTTCTCGCCACTGCAGTCGCTAGAGGATGAGAAAATACTGCAGATGCTGTGAAATGTACCCGCTCGGTTAGAAATGTTTCTCTGCAGCGGAGGGGGTTAGATGGGTGTTGTCAAGTAACCACCAGAGGGGCTTTACTGCTTTGAACGCAGCTTTTAAAGAGTTAGTTGAGAAAGCTCTACAGAAAAGAGAGTTTAGTGGTTTATTACGATCAAAGCAGTATGCAAATGTGAAACACTACGACTGAAGCACCTGCTGTCAGAGATTTAACATCCAGCCAAGAGCAGCTTTTTACTTATTAATCAAAGTGAAGTACAAGCACTAGCTACAGCAGGAGAGTAATTCTGACAGTCAATCAGCATGATCAGTATAGCACAGGACTAAATGATCTTTTTACTGGCATTTCAACAGGTGGGAGATGTTCCTAATTAGAATAACTGTGATTAACGGAGTAAGGTAACAATCTCACGGTATCTTTCTTGACAGAAAACCACAGGAACCCTGATAGACGTTTACATCTTTATCATATAATGACGACAATTCATCTATACATGTAAGTACCTAGCAGATAAAACAAGGAGGATTTCATCTAGTTTGTCAAACACAAAGTAGAAAATGAATAACAAGGAGTAAGGATATCGCAATAGAGATTTTGAATCTATACTTTTAGGTAGTCCTGAATTGAGCTTTTTACTTTACAGTGGGGCTGTCAAAGCTGAAATTCGTTTTAACGCCACTAATTTCTTTAACGCATTAACGCAACTTGCGATTCTTAGGTTGTAGCGCTCTCTAGAGTGAAGATACTGGCATCATATGAAATTAGAAAACCTAATGAATCCATTGGTACCAACAATGTCATACTAGCTTGACACGAAGGAGGCTAAATAACGCTCCAAATTTAGGCTAAATTTTGGCAAGAAAAAACTGTCATGTCCATTTTCAAAGGGGTCCCTTGACCTCTGACCTCCAGATATGTGAATGTAAATGGGTTCTATGAGTACCCACGAGTCTCCCCTTTACAGACATGCCCACTTTATGATAATCACATGCAGTTTGGGGTAAGTCATAGTCAAGTCAGCACACTGACACACTGACAGCTGTTGTTGCCTGTTGGGCTGCAGTTTGACATGTTATGATTTGAGCATAATGTTTTATGCTAAATGCAGTACCTGAATCTGGATCAATATCTGTCATTGTTTTGTGTTGTTAAAATATTTCCAATAATAAATATATACATACATTTGCATAAAGCAAGAATATTTGCCCACTCCCATGTTGATAAAAGTATTAAATACTTAACAAATCTCCCATTATGGTACATTTTGAACAGATAAAAAATATTTTAAATCAATTGACAGCCCTACTTCAGGTACATTAAAGGTGAATCACACTGTTGGGTTTTCTTTGGTTTTAAACATCAGCGAAAAAATGACCATAAATTGTACATAAACGACATTTGGACTCAGAAATAGCCGTTTTTAATATTATCTGTCAACCTGAGAGAGAAATCTAAAACACATTCTGTAACTTTAGCTAAGAATAATAAACTGGTCTACTATATCTCCTCTGGTTTACTACTGTAGTTAATACAGGAGTGTGAGTATCAACAGAGGAAGTGTAGTAACTAATTACATGTACTGTAGTTGAAATCAGCACGAATGAAAAGAGGAACAGCTGCACACCGACTCCAAACCACAAATTTATTTAAACAAACAACGAAATCAGTTTGGGGAAATTTGTGGTTTGGAGCCGGCGTGCAGGTGTTACAAAAATACAACATGAGTTTCTGGTTGCTTTCTGATGTTTCAGATTGCATTTTTACTTGTAAAAAATTGCTCTACAGTTCTCCTGCAACTGGATGGAAAACTGTCTTGCTGTTATTTGAAAATATTCACATTTTCTTGGCAATCAACATCACCGAAACAAAGATAAATAAGTAAAGCAGTTGATGTACCAAAGTTAAAATAATCTGCTTCAAACCAGCTTGATGTGACCAGAACATTAAGATGATTCACTCCTATTGATCAGGAGGTTATCAATCTCTTTGTACTAACAGTTTATATATGTGTCATATTTCAACAAAGACTCATGTTAACAGACTCAGATTTTGTTGTTTGTGGCTTCTGTCCAGAAAGAAACGGGCTGTTTTTGTTATATAAACATGTCTGGGGACTCTCAGTAGCGTGTCGAGGGCTGTGTACTGTACTTACCCCGTTCCACTCCACGCTCATACTCACTTCCTCGCCACCGTCCGGCCCGCTCTCGTACTTCACCGTGTCGGAGGTCAGGCTCTCGCGGCTCCGCTGCTTCTCGCGGGCCTCCGGCTCGCTCAGGACCTCCGCCACGCGCTGCTTGTGCACAGTGTCCAGACCCTGATAAACACACAAACACACGTATACACAATAAACACCAGTTCAGCTAATCCAATTAAAGCAACAGTTGAGCACCTCTGCCGCCTGCAGCTTGAGCACGCTGTCACACACACATGGACCATTCATCCAATCCAATTAATATTAAAGCTAGAGACTTCTACCACCTGCTGCACTGAACCCAGGCCCTGGCACACATTCACACACCTTATATTAGACACCAGCAGTAGGAACTCATTCAGTAGAGTCATTTATAAAAGTTACAGGGAAAAACTCAACAGTTTCTTTTAAGGAAATTGTTAAACGACAAACAGAAACCTGATGTTTCCTGCTGCTGAGGATGTTGAGTCTTCAATGCCACCACTAGTATGAAACCCACTTCTTATAGCAGCCAATATGCTTTCTGACCAGCTAAGCTTACATTAAAGGGTATTTTTAAACCTATTTTCTTATGTTTTTGTTTTGTTAAGTGATCAGTGGGAACAACAATTTTTTTAATTAGTCCAAAAATTGAGGGAGAGCGCTGTAGACGGCGGCCACTAATCGAGCTGTGAGGACAAGTGAGCAGCGTCAATGTAACGTTACGTTCACTAAATGTACTTGTTTTTGCCACTGACAGGCTCAGACTGTTATTATAAGTGTCTGACAAACATTATGGAAAAGACCCTACAGAAAAATAAAATCTTTTTCTGACCTTTCCTTTGATCCGGTCTGTTTGTTATCGTGTCCGAGTCCCGCTCAAGGAGAAGTCTCGTTGTGAAATCTGAATATCCGTATACTCTGGCTCAAATAAATACGAATACAAAGACCTCACCCAAATTGTGGAAATCATCTAAATATTCAGCCATAACATTGAAAATCTTTTAGAAAACACTAAGCTATGCTTTCTGTACTCTAACACAACAAACTCTTGTGTTTCCACCATGGATGTATTCCACTATTCCACCGTTGTCTTCCAGCAACACGTCACCTCGCCAGATTTCACGAGACTTCTCTTTGAGCGAGACTCTTTCCATAATGTTGTCACACACTTACTGTATAATAACAATCAGAGCCTGTCAATGTAAAAAGCAGCACTGTTAGTGGACGTAAATGACGGTGCCAGCTTGCTCCGATAGGATTACATTTCAGCCCGTGAGCAGCTGCCGGTTACAGCTCTCTCCCTCAATACTGGACCAGTTTCAAAAATTGTTATCCCGATTAGTCACTTCGACAGAAACACATGGGAAAGGTTGAAAAATACCAAAATAACCTTTTAAGTATGGAGCTAGAAAAGTGGAACTGGAACACTAAAAACCCATGATGATGTTTATATATCTAAAAACTACATTTTACAGAGCTTAAAGATCCTCTTCAAACATGTTTTAAGATATAAAATTCTCTATTTTGAATAATAATTTGTGCCTGATATGGTTTTAAAATGACATGATGATATCCAGAACCCAAAAATCTATGATATGGAAGAATTGTTCATTTTAAAAGTTTAACGACTGGACAAAAAATGACTCCTACTTCACTAAAAGGTTTTCACATTACATTTGTGTAAATGTAATACTGAACCACGATGGTTTCAAAACTAGTTGTCATGTCGGGTAATCCTGCTTGTACGTATTTTCTTGCCTTTCTCATCTTCTAGGGTCAAACTCTGCAGAGTGCAGCTCAAACATCCAACTGAAGCAACAACAAGCAAAACACGTATTTGAGTGGACGGGGACTCATTAAGTTTTCATATGAAAAATGCGTATTTGAAAGTAAATTCAGGGGGATTTCTCTTCAGGAACAAGTTGGTAAAGTCAAGCAGCCTCTGGCATAAATAAAGCTGGACAATGATAGAGTTACACCACATCACTCTGTCTGGAGAATAAATTATTCAAGAGGGGAAAAACACCAACCGGACAACAACCTGTAGAGCGGTGACGTTGACTGAATCTAAATGCTTGTTATTTTATCTTTATCAACATGTTCCTCCCTCTTACATTATATATTACATTATATACTTTGAAACTAAACTCATTTTGGGCACAGACATGGGTTGTTTTAAATGTCAAACTCGTCCTCTTCTATTTACAAAGTGCATAAATATTTATAAAAGCTACTCACATTTCTACACCATGACCACATTTCTCATTTTTCTGCTACTTAAATTAAATCTGTGCACTATATACAATCAAAAATGACAAAAAACAGAGAAAATGCCCTGCAATTTGTGCTTGTAAAACCTGTGAATATTCCTTAGTTTCACATTCTCAGCATATGAAACGCCAGCCCTAATTATTGATTTGATTTAATCATTTATATATATAATCCGATTACCAAAAGACAACTGCCTCCAGCTGTAACTATAGCAGCACCACAGGAATCCAGTGTAATTTGAGCATCATGTGTAATTTCCCTATTGAGAGATACTAAAGACATTAAATCCTGGAAGGAAATCCTAATTCAGGATAAAAGCTGCCGGGGCTTCACCACAGGAAACCCCATTAGGTCTCATAAGTAACACGCCATCAGAGGCAGTTTAAAAGATGCACTCCAGGCTTCCCAGCATCTCACAGTTTATCATCTCAGCCTTAATTTTACACTAGATTGAACCGTTTTCTGCCTTTTAATCTGCTGTAAATGCTGAGCTGACCCATTTTATCTGCCACTCTCTATCTCTCTCTCTCTTTCTTAACCGCAGTGAAGGAATCCTGTGCTATTAGTCACGTCATCCGGGGACCACACCTGCTTTCTGGAACGCATGGCAGCTTCCTCCAGAGTCTCGGCTGCCTCGAACTTGCCCTGCCGCCTGTAGAGGGCGCCGAGGTTCTTCAGGGTGGTGGTCACCGTGGGGCTGCAGAAACAAGGAGGAGGAACATCTCATTACAGAGAATCATTCTGGTGAAGGAGGAGCATTTTCACTTATTTAGAGATATCAATATTTCACATTTATTTAATACCTACATCGAAATTAAGTTACTTTGTTCTTCACATTTCTTTAGATATAGTAGCTAAACAATGACAGAGGCTGAGTGTTTTCTCTCAAAAACAAAAACCCTTAATAAATGAATCTGATTTTATATCAGAGTTTGAACCCAGACCAGCAGGATTGAGTGTTTTTCTGAATAATATATGTACATGTACATGGCAAATTAGGGCTGCCCCCTCTTAGTCGACTAATCAGTCGTTTTGGTCTTCGTCGACTAAGAAGTCTTTCGACGACTAGTCGTTTTTTATGCTTTTTTTCATACTGAATGAGTTATTTCTAAGAAACTTAAGAGCACATCTCTGGTAAACACCAGATTTAAAGTGGTGTTTTTGTGTAATTCCTTAAGGAGGAAGTTTTACAGATCTGTCAATTAAATCAACTATTCAATCACTCGACAAAATCGTATGTGACTAAGAATTTCTTTGGTCGAAAACCACAATAACTTAAATTTTAAACAAAAATATTTATTAGGGAAAAAGGGGGGAAAGAGACAAAAAAGGGGTTATACGTGTAAACTCAAACAAAAACAAAGTCTTAGATGTGATCTAGAGTAGTGGGTCCTAGAACTTGAGGGTTGGGAACCATTTAAGGGGTCATTGGATCAATCTGAGGGGTCAGAAGATTATCAATAAAAAAGGAACCAGGAATAAACACATTTCTGCCACACAAACGTCCGCAGTTAGGTTTAGGCAACACAACCACTTAGTTTACGTCCTTATTTTAAGCCCCAACCATGACGCTTTCCTTTACCCTAACTAAGTACAATACGTACCGAAACAACGTAACACAAGTACGGAAAACACGTTACAAACATCACTGAAAAACCTGCTAACGTCACAACACCGGTCTCCTGGTTAAAAGTCTGGTGTTTACTGTGTAATGTTGTCTGTTTGCTGCTGTGAGCGTCGCTTCTCTTCACTCAAACACTGAATCAACCAAACAAACTGACCTGTCGACTTTGCAGGCTTTGTACCAGCCTCCATATTCTCCAAATGGTGAGCCGTCCTTCTGCTTTCCCTACGAGACAAAACTTATGTTCATTAGTTCACAACAAAACTGATTTAAGGAAATCTACATTTACTCACATGAACATTTTAAGTCTGGACAAGAAGCACAAACTTGTGAACTAAAACTTGACTCGAGTATTAAAGGATGAAAATTAACTCATTTTAAAACTAGAGGCTTTTTTTAAAATACCGTCAAAGATAACATGAAGGGGTATTTAGCGGTGGGATTACAGTCGAGTCAAGGTTTTAAACCCACGACGAAAATAAACTCCTCTAGTTGGGGAAGTCGGGTACTCACACCATCAGCACTGGATGGTTATTACAGAGACTTAATCTGCTAATCCAGCTCTTTGTAAAGTCAATCCTTCCTATTCCATCTTAAATACCATCAGAAAACTGTTTAATGCTGCCGTCAGTGTTACTTAGTATTTTCTTCTCTGTTTGTTTGTCCTGACTTGGCGTTAATAGATGTCAAATTTAAATGTGGTTAACTCGTCAATGTGTCCGATTTTTCTACTGTCACATTTGTGTTTTTAAATTAAATATAAGATCTTGGGGACAAACATTAAATCAACATAATATGAGTATAAATAACAAAGAAATTACTATAATTATATTACACAGATTTTGCTCACCTTGCTTTGTTCCTCTCTCTCCTCAGCATGCATCCATATTGGCTTGTTCTCATCTGCAGAGAAACAGATCAGTCAGACACATAAGAAGAAGTGAATCAGTGCAACAGCAGCAGAGAAGACGAGTTTTAAGAAGTCACACTGGTTCTGAAGAAGTTTTCAGTTTCAGCTGAAAGGTCATCTTTGTTTACAGCTACCAAAATGTCTGGAAATATTAACCTTTACATCAGAAGAAGAGAACAGTGGGGGGCTGTCAAAGTTTGTCTGTGTGTGTTATTTTAAGTCAGTCTGGATGAGAGGATACTGGCTGAAATGTGTTTCATGTCGTACCGTCAACGGAGCCGAACTCCCTCTCGTGAGCGCGGGTGAGGATTTCTTTGTACAGCGTTTCAGCCTGCTTGAACTTGCCCTGTTTCAGGTAACAGGACGCCTGAGGAACACAAGAGAAACAAACATTTAGAGTCAGCACGACACTGTAAATGAGAATGAGTACATAGTACACTCTCAGGGGATCCGTGTTTTTATAAATACATAGTACTGTATGTTTCTTTTGAACAAGTACCATACAGCATACATGATGAGATGAGATGTCAAATTTGCTGTAAAATCGAATTAGGGAGAAAAACAATTTCAACCAAGTACAAAATAGTTGAATCTTATCTAAATACACCAGCATTTAAAACAACAAGATTTCATAGCTGAATCAATTAATTCTGATGGGGACGAAGAGCTGGAGAGTCCAAAACAAAGGAAGCTATCGTAGCTTATTAGCTGTGCTGTAGGCTTGGGCGGTCTCAAGGTATTACGGTATATCAGAGTATTTAGAAAGCCTGAAGGTATGATTTTCAATAGCGTCAAAAATACAGATGCTCCTCTTTCTATTTAACTGATACGGAGATGCTGCAGGGTTTCCACCGGTGTATTGCAAGCGCAGCCGCCTGCCGGGCCAAAGTTGACTCTCCATCAGGCCTTAGCATTGGGAAATATGTATTTTTTTTAATGTATTTTTAAGGAGTTTTTAAAACTAAAATTTGTTATACAAGTAGAGAGCTACTTCCCTGAAGTTATCGACATTGCCTCATTTAAGGTGGAATAACCTTAAAGGTGGGCCAGCTATTCTTATTTTAGTGACAAACTGCTCAACCGTGTCTTGCTCAGCACCACATACCGTCATATACGATGAAATGGCAGGAAGGTATGAAGGTAACCTAGTCGGCTGCAACCTCAACTTTTATAAAACCCTGCTCTGCTGGAGTATAAACTGCTCCACAAAAGGGTATGGTTTGTAGACGAAGGAGTTAATAGTACAAATATGTCTCTGAATAAACTGGGGGAATTTATTGTCCCCTTGGCGACGGAGGTAATTAACAAGTTTAGTTTGATAACTAGCCCCCTCGTGACTGCTAGCCAAGCTGGCTAGCGTGGTAGTGTGCTCCAGTGCTGTAGTGTTTATTTTCATTAGTGAGTTAACTCTCATAGTAAAATCTAGCCTCTGTGGCAAGTTCACCACTAATGAAAACACAGTTGTTACTGGCTAGCATACATTAGGGATGACTCCATTAAAACTGACTGATTGTTATCAGTGTATTAAAAATACCCCTAACTGACAAAAGCAGCTTTCCTCCATCAGTGAAACACTGCTCCATCACTGCTCCATCTCCGCCTCCACCCCTCTCACCAGGTTGTTCTTGGTTTTGGCCACGTTGGGGTCGTCGGGGCCCAGTTTGGTCTGGTAGATCTCCAGCGCTCTCATGTAGTAGTACTCCACCTCCTCGTACTTGCCCTGGTTCTGACACAGCAGGGCCAGGTTGTTCAGCTGCTTGGCCACATCTGGGTGGTCCTTCCCCAGCACCTGGGACGGAAGCAAAGGGGAGAGGGAGGGGGGTTAAAACAACAGTCATTACATCAAACTAAATGAGTTTTAGACGACAACCTGCATCTCACGGTGAGCCATTTGGTTAACAGGGTGAGAAACTACCAACAGCCGGTAACCACCTGGTACTCAGTCATTTTGCAGTTTCTCTCCATTAAACAAAATCCAATTTCCTCCCTCACTGTCCACCTTTAGGTCCAAATGAGTAACCCAGTTTAAACCCTCATGTTTAGTTTTGTAATTTTGGATTTCCTGGAAGACGAAGCTGCCAATATGTTGACCATCGGCACTATTTGTTACATCTCTTGCCAGGTTGCGTTGACCCTTTCACTGCTTTCTAAGGCTTATTTGTAAAGTTGCCGATCTTGAAGTTTAGGCTGAGTCTAACATTACTTACTAACAACATTTCTCTAAGTAGCAATGTACAGATTACCTGCATAACATGCACTATTTTAGACCCATAAATTCAGGACACCATATTGGGAATTAAATCTGTGACTGGTGTTCTCGCTCCGATCTAACCTACAGAGGCGTCTCCTAAAAGACTTCGACCTGTGGACTTATTGACCTGCTTGATTAAATAAAAGCAGAGTACAGAGGACAAACACATCAGTGCGGCAACAAACAGCATTTATCACAGAGAACGATATCCTGCTCTCTGCACACAGCAAGAAGAAGCAGAAAATGTGTTTTGCATTAATGTGGATATGAGAGCGGTGTAAGCCTTTCCTGTGCGCTGAGGAGGCTTAACGCCATCAGAGGGGAGTGTAGCGAGCGTGAAAGAGATGCAGAAGGATCATTAGAGACTAGGTGGCCAGATCTAGAAAACAGCAGAGGGTTTTATCTGAGTCTGACTGACCAGCAGACAGAGGGAACGAAAAAATGCAGAATAGAGAGAGAGAGAGAAAGAAGAGGAGACAGGCGAGACAGGAGACTTTGAATCTCATTTTCCTTCCTGGCACTTCCCTTTGCAAAGAGGATGAAGGTGGAGAGAATGCAAAAGAGAAAAGGACATTAAGTCAGAGAAAGCGAGTTCTCTCTGCTGCATGAAAAACACTGGAGAAAGGGAGGAGACGTGAACAGAGGGAGGGCAGAGGAAAAACTGAGAAAGAAAAGCACTTGAAAAGTTAAAAGAGTATCAGAGATAAGAAGGTAAACCAAGTAGCTTGTTTGGTCCTTTTGGCTTCAGAGTACTGAAGTAGAAATCTGCAGGAGGTCTGAGATCAAACCCTTACAGGATCATCTCCCTCCCTGTTGGAGACGGACAGCCTCGCTGTGATCCACAGGATGGTGCAGAGCTATCTACCTACAGTACACCTCGCCTCCTACGCCTTCTCCTCCTCCTGCTCAGCATAACACATCTGACAGCTTTCCTGTAAACATCGTTAGCTGGAAAAGGATTGCCATAAGCCAGGCGTTACGGCGAGGTCTGGGTCACTGAGGAATTGATTGTGTTTATTGATGAATGTCTTCAAATACCAAACGTGCTGCAGTCTGAGGTGGATTCTGGGAAGCTCTTAGAAACACTAACTTCATCTAAACTTAAACTGAAGAGCTTCTACTTTACAGGGAACCGACTGAATCCATGTTTTATCCAAAATATTTACAGAATATGGGGATTTTTGAGAAATTCAGAGTTAGTTTCTAATCCTCTGAGACAGACTACATGCATATTTCAACAAAGACGACTAGCAGCAGGTAGGGCTTCAGTTTCTTATTCAAGGACATTTGAGCAGAAAAGAAAACTTTGGCTGTTGTCGTAGTTATAAGACAGTCAGATTCTCTGCTACATTAACTTAAAGGGCTGGTCCATCTGTGTTCTTTTGCCTTCTTTTCAAATGTGAACACCCACTCAGCCGTTAGCAAAAAGCAGTACCGCTGTCTGTGGCACTCAGCCCTGAGCCCATTGGTTCCTACTGAAGACATAAATCTTTAAAAACAGATCAATAATTTCATTTTTTAGAAAGGCTCAATAAAACAGCTGGTCGGTGCAGTTTTAATCAAACAAACAGGAGGAAATAGTGCATTTCTTGGGGACTATTTTTAAGCTTTTGGTGTTCTTGTGAGTATTTGGTGGTGTATGTGGGATTGAGTCAAAATAAACTATTAAAATATAACCAGACTTATCATTTAATAGAGCGTTTAGTGTCAGTATAGTTTGGAAAAAAACAAATACTATATTTTGAAGTCACTGTTGCAGTGTAGCTAGATGACAACTTATGTGATCATTTCTTGGATTGCATGAAGGACAATATGGCAATTATATTCAACACAGACACTTGTTTGATTTAAAATATAAAGTCAGTATTCAAATACTGAATATAATCACTTAGATCAACATCAGATCTGGACTTTCCTGTCCAAAAATAAAGCACAGAATCATGCTGGATTCAGTGTCAAAATGTCTTCAATTCCCCTCAAACTGAATAGTCCGAAGCTTCTATACTAGTTCACAGCTTTATCTCCTTATTCTCCCCGATGCCAAGCAAACTCACTTATAAGCTGAGCTTTCCTGAGCTTCTATAAAAAGGAAAAGGATCCTTCTGATTCAGCAACTCTGCAGCAACCCCCTCGCCTGAGCAGGAAAAACTCAAATCTTTCAGCTTAAGCGAGAGTATTATCATCAGAGTTTAAGTAGCATAAGAAAAAAACTGAAGTTGCTCAGCTTAACCAAAGCTGACGTCTCATTCTCAGAAGAGCGAGAAGGAGAGCGAAGGAGGGGTTTGTTAAAAGGCGAGAGCTGAGGACGGATACAGAGTAGTGAATAAAAAGTGTCTTCTACACTTTCAGGATTGCTGAGCAGCATCTTTGTAAGCACCAAACTAGAGGTCAGACAAAATAATGACGATCTCTCCTGAGATATACAGGCTGTACCATGATACACATCTTTAAACAATGCAAAGCGAAGGGAGAATGAGCAGGAAGGAGTCAAGGGAGGACAATGTAAGTCATCTAATGTGACATTTCAATACTAAGAACATGAGGTAACAAAAACAGTGGTTACACTTTCTTTTGCATTTATTGAAGTGTTCATTCATTTATTTCGAATATTTTCACCACTTTACCTCGCCATCAGACAGCCCTTTCTGACGGAAAACTGAAGCTGTTATATCGCTCTCTTCAAAGCCACCAGACTCAAAAACAGTCATTTTACCTCCTAGAACACAGGAGTTGGTGGTCTACCGCTGCAGCAATCGGTTCGTTTATTTGTGTTATTGTGTGACTTTCGGATCAGAACTAACGTAGCGTCCACGGCAGTACATTGCTTAGTTTCCGTGCCGGTACTACAACATTTTTCAACTCTCACCGACCAGAAAAAAAAAACACCAAACATGCAGCGCTCAGCGCAGAATATAAGCTCAGCGTCTCGTCGTAATGGCGTTTGTAGCACAGTGTATATATACGCGGCGCTCCCATTGCAAAGAATTCAAAAAAGAAAAAGACGTGAACACAACAGTTGCTTGCCATCCCCTGTGGTTCGCTTGTTAAAAGCTTGGTATTACAATATTGCGTTTATTGCGACAGCCCTAATCCCTGCTCCCATTCACACGTGATCCCATGCAGGAAATGTTCCTGAACATTTCAGGGACAGACTGCCTGTGTGAAAGGGACTTTAAGTGTTTGTCCTTCATTCTGCTGACTCATGGGAGCCAACTTGAGTGAAACATTGAGTGCTTAGTGTTTGAGAGTTTTGTGCCTAAGTAGGACACAGAGTTTGTCTGAAAGTGAAGTGAAAGTAAACTTTAGTTTGAAAGTGAAAGTTGGTGAAGAAGAAAAGAAATGACCATCTGTTGGCAGCGGAGTACAAGTAGAAACAGCTGCTTCGTCACGCTTTCCTACCATTTGTTTTAACTGCTACTGAATCTGTTTTGTCACAGTGTTTGATGACCTTTGACCTACCTTTTCTCTAATCTCCAGCGCTCTCTTGCACAGAGGCTCTGCTTCCTTGTACTTTCCCCTCTTCCCATACAGCACGGCCAGGTTATTGAGGGTTGCAGCGACCTGACAGGAACACAAACACATTCGTTATTTCATTTCTTTCATTACTGGTGATGAGCCTCAATCATCTTCACCCGTGTGCAACCGCAAGCCTCCGCCACAGCAGCAAAGTGCCATTGATCTGGTGAGAGAGTAATTAACCAGGAGGAAGAAGACGGGCGTAAAACAGGAAGTGATTATTATGGTGGGCTGTAATTTGATCCCAATCAGATGTATGACGAATCTCGTGCACTCAGGAGGAGGGAGACTACTGAGGCGCCTGGAGGTCACCACTGATCTCTGATTCAGACAGGCTTCTGGTGGCCATGTGGGCCGAGTGGGAGGAAAGGAAGGAAGGAGGGCAGAGGGGTGAGGTGACTAGAGGAATGATAGAGAGATGGGAGTGGAACAGGAAGAGAGGAGGGAGATTTATCTGGGGAAACAGAGGTCGTCTTTTTCTCACTTTTTCCATAACTTTATTCCATAATTAGAAGTTTTTGTTCATTACGTAGATTCTCACTTTTTCCTTCACAATCTACAAGACCGCACAAAAGATCTAGTTTTTCATGTGTCTAAGACATACGGCTGCAGATCAGATGATCAATCTTTAGCCTGAGGTGTTCTTATGAACCACTTCACTGTTTCTCAACCAGGCGGTCTGTGGTCCGCTAGTTATCCGTGGCAGTAATGTACGGTGTCCAGGAAAGATTTGTATATGTGTATATACAGTATATACTGTAGGAAATCAGACACAAACCATTACGTTATAACTCATCCCTTCAGTCAACAGACTGGTCCTTGGACTTATTTCACCCGTCAGCTGCTACTACTTCATACAATAATTTATTATGAATCATATTTATACTATTCTTGCATTTATATTTAACGCACTTCATAGATCCAGCTTCTCAGCATTTTGTATTTACTAATTTGCACTGTGGTAATATGTTATATATCATATATCTTTAATGTACATATTTCTTATATTCTCATTTCTTATTCTTATTTTTATTATTTACTTATATATTGTAGCTTAATTTAATTATATTTCTTACCTTTCTTTATGTTTATATAAGAGCAACTGTAACGTAAGTACGTAAGTATTTCCAATTTCTGATTATCAGAGGCACTTAGTGCGTATGTCATTATATTCATTCCTCAAGAAACGAGCAATGGTTAAATAAACCTGGTGCTGAGCCAACACATGGTCTGTACCAGCTACGTAGCATGTGTTCATCCAGTAACGTACTGCTGTGAGCTCAAAAAAGCATTTTGAAAAAGGACATTTTTGGTCACAGTTATGCGAGTAAGGCCCGAGTCACTACGTAGCTGGTGTAGAGAGATGTAATAAAGAATATCTATTCTGTCGCACATTAAGATGGATGACTAAAACAAAAAAAAACGCAAGACTTCATGACTTGAATACGGCTGAATATGTTGGCTTCATGCACAGGTGGCGTCACAGGGGAGGGGGTACTTGAGTCAAGTCAGCTCATCACAAAAATGGTTGAGACACTGAACTACTCAACACTGAATGTGGTGTTTGTTTACGTCGAAAACTGGTAGCAGCAGATCCCCGGAGTCCCCAGGCAGCATCCTCTCCAGGAGGAACCCACTTTGAGACTCGAGAACCAGATACTTCAAAGTGCTGTTTGACGCGTAGGCAGAAACCACAATCAGAGGCTTCTTGTGTCTGACTCTCTTGTTCTCTAGGGGCTCAGGGGCTCTTAACAATTTCCATACGTTCCCCTGGAGAGACTACAGCCTGTCCAGGATTTTTGTTCAATAACTACTTCACCTTTCACACTCGCTTCAGCTCCTTCCATTCCCTGGATCCGGCTTTCATAGCCAGGAGTCACCATGCCAAGGCCCAACCTTCACCTGCCATCTAGTCTGACTCACCGGATGTAGACTGTGGGTATAAGCGTGCTATTGGCCGTGTACTTCAGTTGGCACTCACCGCCCCGTCCACCCCGTCTATTTTGCAAGGGCACCAACGCTGCGTCCTGCGCTTAGCGCCGCCCAAGACGATTGTGAGTGATGCGTTTTTCCCCCAATACCAGACTGATAATGTGTGCAGCAGGACTTTTCTTTAGCACTGGTTCAGCGTAGTTAGATCTGGCTCCAGACCTCCCAATCAGCTCTTATGTAAACACAATGTACGTGTGCTGGTGCACACATAACCAGCAGAGTTCAAACCTGATTCAGGCATCAATTAGAGGACTTCAAGATCATGTTTCTTAATGAACACCTGGCTGTCGTACATTTGGAACCGGTTCTCAATAGCGAACATTCAAAAAAAGGGCGAAAAGAAAGGTGAGTAGAATAAGAGGATTGGAATACTGTAGGAGGAAGAAACCAAGCTGGATTTAAAATGAAAAACAAGGTGAGAGGAATCAGTGTCAGATAACCGGCTATATTGTTTCCAAAACTATGATTTTCTGATGATAAATCACTGAAAAAAAATAATTTCCTTGTGGAAAAGGAAGGATCAGGGCCTGGTGGCAGGATGAGAGGATGGAGGTGGGAGGAGAGGAGAGGGCTAACCTCAGTTTCACAAAGTGGAGAGTGATGGAGGTCCAGACAGTGGAGACACAGGCCTGCTGGGGTTAACACAGTTAGTCGACCTGCTGTATGTTTACAGTCACACTTGACAAACAGAGGTTAATGGGGTCTGAGAACAGGAGTGGATCAATTCACTGTGATCGTTCCGGACTGCCGTCACAATCTTGGACAAATGAAATGTAGAAATAAAGACAGGTGTAATTAAAAATGTATAAGTTAGGTGGCCTAAACAACAGCCATTTCCCAAGAGGCTTTAGGGTGTCATGTACTTTTGTCTTCCACTAGGAAAGCATTAAAACTTTATCGGTGGTTCAGAAGTTGTTGTTTTGTTCTTAACTGTCAAACTATATTCTAAAATGGAGAAATTATCCTTCTTTTTGCATCTAAAAAGTACCTAAAAATAAAAAGTTATGAAATAGAGGAAATTCAGCATCTGGTCTATTAATGTAAACAAATACCCAAACCTATTATCTAAATGTAAACCAGTTAAAGCTCCTATTATTTAGAGGTTTAAAACTGCACTTTCATTTTTCGTAGGAGTACATTGCATCTAGGAGCACCACTTAGCAACTCTGAAACTCACTCGTGGCTTCATGGGTTCTTTAATGATGATAAATGCCTCAAAACTGTAATCCAAACATTGGCTGCACTGTTATTATGGCTGTCAGTGTTGTTATATGTGTTACCTGAAGGGGAGCAGGGGAAAACATTTTGAAATGAATTGTATTGATCCCCTGAGGGGGGAACCGGGACACTGCAGCAGCCGAAAATAGGTGCTGATTAAAGAGTAACGGGTGATAAGTTTAGACAACAATAAGAGTGTGAGTCTAACAAGATAAAGAGCCCTTATTTTCTTTTCCATTAACTGCACTAACTCAGGTTAATGTGTTTATTACACTACAGCCAGGATATCCATGCTTAGAGCTCTTTATATTAAAGGAATAGTTCCACATTTTGTGAAGTATGCTTATTGGCTTTCTTGCCAGGTTAAGATCAATACCACTCTCCTGTCTGTACTGTTAATATGAGGCTACCGCCAGCAGCCGGTTAGCTTAGCATAAATACTGGAACAGGGGGAAACAGATAGCCTGAATCAGCCAAAATGAACAGCCCACAAGCAGCGGCACATAACCTCTCATAACGCCACAACTTATAATTTTTAAGCTTCAGTTTTTGTTTGAATAAATGAGGTAGAACGTGTTAATTAGTGATCTTTACAGTGCTGGTTTTTGTCACCTTTGGACAGGATAAGGCTAGCGGCTTCTAATCTTTATGTTAGGCTTGCCGCGGTAGTCGGTGTTACCGGTGTTAGACGGTGTTAGACGGTGTTTGTGATTATTTTACTTGCCCATCGCCCCCAACTTTCGGCGCTGTGTTATCAATACAGAGTCAGACAACATACACTACAAACTGAAAGTGAAAGTGTCTGCTCCGTACGGAGTCTCAGCTCCGAGTAGCAGGATTCAGATTTCACACACGGGGCGAGAGAGAGAGAGTTGTGTTATTATATTGTATCGTAGTTGAAAAAGCAGAAGCGCCTATTTGACAATATTTCAGATCTAAACCCAATGCTATAAGGGAAACCATAACGTTAATCGACATGCAGTGAACAGACTGGACACAGCTGGTGTGTGTGGCACAGCAGCGCCGGGCGGAAATGTGATCCTGCAGCAAAAAGCTCGCCCGGAGAGGCCAGACAAACAGCTATCCAACGTTAAAGACCAAAGTAAACGCTCTACATAATGAGCCTCATCTTTTCTTGTAAAATGTCCAGTGTAATCGGTAACACCCTAACCTAACAACTTAATTGCTGTTGCTTCATGTACAAACATGAGTGGTAATAATATTTTCATCTAACTCTCAGCAAAAAAATAATAATAAACACCTTTCTAAAAATGTTAAATCATCACTTTAATGTTTTACATATGGGTCAAGTTGCTAAATTATGACTTGTGTTTTTCTGTATCTCGCTGCGAGGATGATCTACCCTTGAAAACTGTTATGTTGAAGTGAGATACAGGATAAAACATCTCAGATAAAACTGATTATAGCAATGTCACAAAAGATTTTGTTCAGAAAAACAGAGCACAGGTTAATAACTTTTGTGTTATGCAGAGACAGATGTACTCACAGCTGGATGGTCTCTGCCGAGAGTCTTCTCCCTGATGGCCAAAGCATCATTCAGCAGGTTGGCTGCCTCCTTGTATTTGTTCTGATCCCTGAAACCGACAGAAGCAAACAGAGTCAGACAGAAACACACCACACACACACACACACACACGGACAGACAAGCACAGAAAGAAAAGAAACATAAACTACGCTAACGATTTCCACTAACAGCCCATTATTTTCAGGTGACATGATCCAAACAGCTCTGCAGCAGTTCCCACAGTCAATGCAACAGTCTGCTGAAGACAAGTCGACCCAGTCTCTCATTCCTGACTATTCACGCCACCGACTATTCAATGGATAAGATTTGTAGGAAGTAAGAAACGTGGATCCAACCCTCTTGTGTGTCAGTCTTTTGTCCTTTTCTTCTTGAGCTGGGAAATTAACACTTCCCCAGTTCTATTACTGTACTGTAAATCTTCGGTTGTGTCTGCTATGTTTGCCACGATCCACTTCTGACGTAGAAAGGCATCCAACTATCATTTGGGAGGTCCTATAGGAGCCTGTCACACAACTCTTTAAGGGTTGTTACCCAAAGGTTTAAAGGGACATGCCATTGTGTTGTGAGGGTGACAAAAGGTCTACATGCTGGAACCATTATCACATCTTTCTCTCTGGAAAAAAACATTTCAAATTGTGCTTTGACAACAACAAGGTTAAAACAATTGTTTTAATTAATAACTACCAAACCACAGTCCCAGCACTCACTAACAGGCTTCTACTCCATTCTCAAATCGTGGAAAAATTTGTTTGTTTGTTTTGCTTGTAAAATGTTGCCCAGGACTTTAAGGATTTACAAGCTAGTAAAGACTTGTTTTCATGGTGCTAACAGTGTGATATATTAAAAAAAAGAAGAGTAATTGACCCTTCGCTAAGCCCCGCCACCCGCTGTTACTCTGTTAGAGCTACCATAGAGCCCACGCTGTCACTAACTGAATAAATATTCAGCAAATTTTGGGAAAGCGATTTGAGAGAGAAGCAGACAGAAGAGTCTACAATATGCGTTTGAAGGATATATCAGGATGTTAAACTGATTCAGCACTGAAAACAGGTTAAAAAAATATAAAGAAAGAAGCTAAAGCTACAGATCACAGAGTAAAAGTGAACCACCATCACCTGGCGATCGACACAGAAGACATGAAATTAAGGAACAAAACTGTTCCTGTAAAGCCGGGTAGGTCTTTATTCACTGTTACAATCATTAAAAAGCAAAAGCAGCATGTGGAAACATTCAGTATATCTTCTGTAGCTAGCGTTAATGATGTGCTAATGCACGATTTAGACTAGTATCACTATTAACCAGTCCACAACTAGCTCAAAATCGACAAAAAGCAGCTTGAAAATGAAGAAAGACTAAAACGATTGCATGAGAGTCTACGAGCAGAGCCGGAGAGTTGTCATACCCTGGTCAAAGCTGGCCGATGTTACGCTATGATTGGCCAGTCTGTGTTCAAGGGGCGGGACTTAGCGAAGGGTGAATTGAATATTGTTCCTAACACTGATTGCTTTTGTTTAATATTATCATCATAGGAACTTGACAGAGAAAAAATCTCTTATCTAAACCTTAAGTCATATTAAAAATCAATAAAATATGCCCCCAAATCTGATTAAATAAACTTATTTTTATCGTTTTGATTTAGTTTTACAATTAACTGTTACACAACTGAAAGAGGACGGTGAAACAGAGCCAGACATATTGTCAGTAATATTAGTCATTTTGTAATGTTGCTGGTAAACTCCTGGAACTGCCTGCTTGATCAATGATCGCCGGATGGCTAGGACACTATTTTGGGAACCAGGATAAATGATTTGATAGACCAACCTGTAAACAAGGGCGAGGATGTTGAGCATGGTGGCCACGTCTGGGTGGTCGTGTCCAGACGTCTTCTCCAGGTCTTCCAGGGCCTGTTTGCAGAGGGGCACAGCCACCTCGTACCTGCCCTGGGAGGCGTACTGGATCACCAGGTTGTGGAGGGTCCTCAGACGGGCCGGGATCTCGTAGCCTCCCTGCTGGGCGGCCGCTGCCGCAGCACTGCCGTGAATTGGCTGGACTGGAGACACACGGAGGAAAGATAAAGATTAGACATCAGGACACACAGATCTGTGCTCCTCATCATTTCATTTGGGGAATAATCTGGAAAGGACTCATATAGAAAGAGATATTTCTTATCATCTGAAACTGTGAAATGTTCCATGAAAGGACAAAAAAAAAAAACACAGTTTTGGTCCTCTGCTTATTTTCTGGACTAATCAATTAATCATTTGTTCTATAAAATTCCCTAAATCCCAAGATGACGACTTTAATACCCTTATTTTGTTCGACCAACAGGCCAAAACCCAAAGATATTCAAGTTACCATCACATAAAACAAAGAAAAGATTAAAATTCTGACTGAGAGGTTGGAAATACGTCATGTTTGGCATTGTGCACACTGAGTTTTCTACCTTTCTTGCTGGATAATTTAGTAGTTTTTTCTATTAAATGATGTTGAAATGGAAATGATATTTCAGCAGTCAAATGCAAAGTGTTAAAGACGCGTCCGCACTGTTTAAAAACAAACAGGTTACACACTGACTTCTTGTATTGTTTGTTTGAATATGAATCAACTTTTAATAATCCCGTGAAGACGTTAGTTATTCGAGTTCCTACAAATGGGTCAAAGCTGAAACCATAACAAACAAATACCAGCTGGCTGTTAACATACGGCCTGCAAACAAGATTATTCACACATAAACATTGTCCCCGTTCTGCTACGGTGCACAGCAAAAGTGCCGGGTTTCTGTGTGTTACGTTTAACGGGGTCAGGAGGACAAGATGAGGAATGTCTCTCATGACATGCAGTCTGCCGGTCTGTCTGTCCGTCTGTCTGTAAGTGTGGGTGTAAGAATGCATGAATGTGTGTGTGTGAGCAAGAGGTCAGGAAACCACCTGATTGGGTTTCTTATTAAAAAAGAAGGCAGCTCTATATTTACTCTGAAGAAGAGCTGAGGCCTGTACTACGAAGCGAGTTCAACATACCCAGAGTATCTTCTCGTTATCTGGTTTAACTAACCCGCTAAGCGGTCCTACGACGGTTTTTCATCAACTCTGTAAATCAACCCAGGGTTTCTCATTCTGGCTATGAGCGTGTTCACATAAAGAGGCGGGGTTTGCAGCATATGACCAATCACAGACATGGACAATTCTACTGTCAGCAGAGCGGGACACTTTACAAACCAAGAGCGAATTATAATATTAGACAAATACGAAGAAGTTAAACACATAATCCAGACTAAAGGGAACACAGTTGAAGCTGCCAAATGCAGGACGAACAGCTGGTAAAAGAAAACAACTGCCGTAAATTAACAGACTTATAATATCACTGCCCGATCAAAAGCATGAGTAGATCTGACTATAATTATTTTGTGTATTCTGTTAAATGAATATGATGCTTACAGAACAGAGTACAGTACAACAAAAATGTCCAGCGAAGACCAACAGCATCTGATAATCAGTATTTACATCAATCAACAGGTGCTAAAGAGCAAATAAATTGTATTTATCAACACATACAAAGGATGTAATTAGCAATGCATTTAGCAATTATATTTCTAATCATTTGGACTATAAAATGAAAAAAAAAGCCATGAAGCTGCATTATGGGAAGTGTAGGATGCACCATTTTTAGAGCTTGAACTGTAAAAGTGAAAGTTAAGATATCTCAGTCTCTGCTTTCCACCATTCTTTTAAAAATCTTTTTGGAGGTGCAACACTAAATCCCTGGAACACCCCTTTAATAAATACTGCAGGTTCAACTGAAGCTACAGGAGCAGGACACCAAATCTTTACAAGCTCATTAACTAACTCACTGTGAATAACAGAGTTAGCCAAATGACTGAAATGTAAATATTTGTCCAGAAAAACCAGTGCATATAAGCCTAGGGCCAATTTAAATAAAGGCAGAGCTGTCATCATCATTATCTTCTTTCCTGCTGACGGTAATTTACCAAAAACCCCAAAAGCTTTTCAGGCAGTCTGAAAAAGGTCGAGGAGGAAAAGACATCTAATCTCCTCCAGTGTTACACACCCACCCACACAGAGTCTCAGGCAGCTCCGCTGAGAGGATTAATACCAGCAAAGGAAGCATGTACCGGCCTGCTACTGCTGCCTTACCATCCTCTCATCCATTCAATCTCTTCATTCATTCAAAAACACACAATACTTAAGTACTGCCATGATTTCGAATCGGCTCATCTGTACATTTGATTTATTTACTAGCTTTTATTTAACCCTTTGAGCTCTGCAATAGATATGGTCCGCCAGTGCCTACGTTGGTATTTTTACTTATTGTGATGTCATTTCTTGGAGTATCTTCAAATTCTTTATATCCCTAAAACCTAAGCTAAAAGGTTAAATAAATCAATAAACTATAATAATTGACAAAAGTATTGAAATTAAAAAATATATAAAATAAATAAAATGAAAATTGTTTTTTAATAAAAATTTGTTACTAAATAAAGTCACAAAATATATTGATCCAAAAGATTTCCAAATGTAAAAACAAGAAAAAAATATTTCTCAACACTCCATATATTATTTGAACTATGCACATTTTTTAGATATGCTCATTTTTAAAAGCAGATGGAGTGCAAAGGCGCTTTGATTTTGTTACACAATTAACGTAACGCAACGTAACAAGGTCATCCCGAGCGTCAGAAAACTTCATAAATGAAATGTTTTAAAAATAAATAAATGTTATAGCTATTATAGTTTTTATTTAACATCGATTTAAACAGGATCACGTAAACAATAATCTCCAGCGAGGAAATACTCTGACGCCACCACGCATTTCACCATTTGTACCGCACATAATGTAATGACATCATCACAAACGTCAAAGACCGAAGACTTGGCTTTCTGCGCAAAAAGATTGAATGTTCTAGCTACTACGGTTTTTATTTTATATTAATTTAAACAGGATCATGCTCGCGGGAAGCCCGTTTTTTAAAGGGTTAATGCCATGAAGGAGGACGAGGAGCAGAGATTTAAGTTTGGCAACATGAAACCAATAAAACTACTGCTTCTCTACCCTCCAGGCTGCCACCCATCTGTTTCTTATTTTTAGTCATTTAAGAGTTGTATATACTATCCTCAAATGTAGCTACTTCATTGTATTTACTGTAAGCACTGGCGTAGGTGTGAGCAGGAATGTGTGGGTGTGTACAACAAAGAGCGTCTGAGACATGTGCACATGGGTGCGGTTGCAATAATTATTGCATTGTGATTTCGTTTTAATTGTGTCTATCTTAAACTCCACTTATAATTACCAACAGTTTAATTTTAAAGTGCTGTGAACAGTTGCCAATTTTTAATTGATTTTTCAATCTTGATTACTAGGACTCATTCGATTAGTTAATTTAATCAAGTTTCTCCACAGAGAATCACACAGAAGCACCACTTTAAATCTGGTGTTTACCAGAGATGTGCTCAGAAGTTTCTTGGAAATACGTCATTCAGCATGAAAAAAAGCATAAAAAATTACTAAGACCAAAATAACCGATTAGTCGACTGATTGACTAAGAGAAGGCAGTCCTAATAACTACTTGTTCAAATGATATGAAGAATTGTGTTTATTTTTGCCAAATAATTGCCCTATCCTTTGGTATAAATCCTCAACAAAATAAAGATAAAAATCTTTATAAATAAATCTTCAGCTCATCCACCTTCTCTGTTGCAGCTCCAGGACTTTCTGATATATACCCTTTACAATGACGCTACTATCTTAATAACTCAGAGAAGAACTGTCACGTAATTTTATCTACTTTAATCATTATGCAGTAATAACCTCTAAATGCTGCACCTTTTATTGAGATTCATGCTGTAGAAATGCTCCACCTATTCCCCAACACAACTCACAGCTATATTCTCTTAAAGTCTGTCTCTCCTGTCTAATAATTCAGTCTGTGCTGCTAGGGAAAAGGCTGAAAAACAGCATAATGAAGCCAGTTTTTCATTTGAAGACATGAAACAAAATGTGGTCCTTTAATTTGGCACAGTATCCCAAAAACAACCTGCTCTGCTTCCTCTGCTCTACAACCTGCACTGCAGTCATAATTTAGGCCCAAAAACACAGAGAAGTCTGGATCAAAACCTGAAATTACACCCACGAAACACCGTGAGAGTGGCGAAATACCGCTGGACACATCCTGGTCTGCACAAAAAACAGTGGAAAAACTGGTTTCTCTGAGAGCAGAAACACAAAGAGGGAAAGCTGCTCAATGTAAAAAGAAACTTAAAGAACATCAGACTTAAAATATGCTGCAAATGTGTAGCTTACATTACTGTTTCTTAATCTTTCTGACTCTTAAAGGACACAGTTATTCTATATTTTTGTTGTGGTCAAAGCCAATAGTGCAATAGTAAGACTTTCATTTCCCCTGCAGATCACTGGTTCTCCGCCCAAGCCCATTACTTCCTACTGAAGCCATAAATCAGGCTCAGTAATTTCCTTTAACAGCTGGGCACTGTAGTTTTGAGCAAATGTTACTCAAACAGGAGGAAATAGAGCATTTGTTGGGGACTATTTTCAGCGGCGGATTAATCCACATTTGGTGCTCTAGTGAGTATTTTGGGCAGCAGGACGGTGTTTGTGGGATTGAGTCTTAATAAACTACAGTGTGTGTGTGTTCATGGTAATGAAGGAACATGTTTTTAATAGTTTTTGGACAGCTCTATGGCACAGAGGAAGAAGATATATCAGGCTTTGAATAATTTATTGAATATAAATTCACTATTCTACCGACCACTAAGTCAAGTACAGCATTTGACTGGACCTCATATTGTTAAGATCATTTTAAAAATCAATGCAAATTTGATATAGTTGTGATTCTTTGTGGAGAAAGAATTAAATCACCTAATCGATAAGTCGTCAAAATCGTATGAATGTTAGTTGAAGAAGAATTTCTTTGGTCGAGGACGGCCCTGGTTGCAAAGACTGAATTCAATATTCAGTTCATACATTTATTACTTTCATTAAAAGAGTTCTGCAAGATAAAATTTCCATTTTGATCGAACCTCCAGCTCGTAGGTTAAACAGTTTAACAAAGAAGAAAGTGGAGTGAACAGAGCTGCAGTCTGGCAGTCAGAGTGATCTACAGCAGTTGGGAGTGTGAACCAGTCTGCTGTCCATTTTGTCAGCGATTTAAACTGGCTGACAAACTGGTGCCAGGAGCCAAATGGGAATCACCTTGGTGCAAAAAAAGCTATCAACGCCAAGTTTGGGAACAAAGTCTTTGCTGTGCTTTTGTGGAGACCAAAGTCTTGTATTTGGTTTCACAAAGAAGAACAGGTTGAATTTAACCAGAATGATGTACTTTCACTTTTTGCCATGGTATGGTCAAAGCCAGAGTTCATAACAACGGTAGTGTTTTGCCAAACAGTATTTCACCTGACAAGCAGCCACACAAAAAGAACTCACTGTAGAAATCCTGGAACTATATAACACCATGCTAGTTGGGAGGTTTTCACCCCGTTTGGCCTCCCTCCAGGCTAAACTAGGTCCTGACTAATGGGCCCTTCCAGCCAACACAGTTTTACTGTCTGGGCTACTAAGCTACTGAAAGACCACCCCATCAAACACTGAGGGAGAGGGTGGACATGAAGAGCGGGAGCAGTGTGAGGGTGGCAGAGCGAGGCGGGGAAAGTGAAGAAACAAAGATTTATGAGGCTTCAGAAAAGCTCAGAAAACTGATGTATGGCAGGAGAAACTCACCACCATACAGTATATTATGTGATATATAATCTGACTCTAGGGACATCCACTGACTAAGCTTTGGTATATATTACATAAGATTGATGTTTTGTTTCCAGAGGACGAATCAACTTTACAGCGGTGACATTTTCAAAATTACTGCAACCATCAGAAAAAAAATAAATCTAATTTGGAAGACAAACCTGCACGTCATTATTCACAGCCTTCACCTGCACATCATTATTCACAGCCTTCACCTGCAGAGTCTTCATGTTATGGAAGCTGAAGGTAACTATGTCTTTAAACTGGGGCTCTCAAAGTTAATGCGATAATAATGCATTAACATACACTAGATACTAGATTCTGGTAGCATATGAAGCTAGAAAACCTAAGGAATCCATCGGTACCAACCATGTCATACTAGCTTGTCGCGAAGGAGGCTAAATAACGCTCCAAACTTGCGCTAAATTTTGGCAAAGGAAAAACTGTCATGGCCATTTTCAAAGGGGTCCCTTGACCTCTGACCTCCAGATATGTGAATGTAAATGGGTTCTATGGGTACCCACGAGTCTCCCCTTTACAGACATGCCCACTTTATGATAATCACATGCAGTTTGGGGCAAGTCATAGTCAAGTCAGCACACTGACACACTGACAGCTGTTGTTGCCTGTTGGGCTGCAGTTTGACATGTTATGGTTTGAGCATATTTTTTTATGCTAAATGCAGTACCTGTGAGGGTTTCTGGACAATATCTGTCATTGTTTTGTGTTGATAGTTGATTTCTAATAATAAAATATATACATACGTTTGCATAAAGCAGCATATTTTTCCAGTCCCATGTTGATAAGAGTATTAAATTCTTGACAAATCTCCCTTTAAGGTACATTTTGAGCAGATAAGAAATGTGCGATTAATCGCGATTAAATATTTGAAGTGATTGACAGCCCTTCTTTCAACTATTCAACAACACATTTTAGAAAACTATCTTTCCACATGACGAGAGAACCCCTGCAATAACATCTACATCCCGAGGCCGGGATCTACATTTCATATCTGGGTCCAGGACTGAAAATGCTTGAGAATCCCCCCCCAGAGTAGAGGGAAGAGGAGGAAAGAGGAACACTTACTGCCGGGGGGTTGGTCGTCCTGGTCATCTGGGAAGAGATCGTCCAGAGTTTCTTTACTGGAATCAGAGTCCTTCTCCTCCTGAGAGGGGAGCGAGGGAGGGAGTGAAAGAGGAGGAGGAGGAGGACAATGAATGAACTGACTAAGTGTTCTCTAAGTTTATAAAAGAGCATTACCAGCTTCTTATTTATCTGCTGACACAGTTGTTCTTTTGCCTGGGACCAGCAAAGCACATTTCAAAGTGTTAAAATACTTGAGATTGTTTATATTGATAGCTTTTAATAGACTCTGCTGCTGATAAGGAGTTCAGGGAAGTGACTTAAAATCCCCCCAAAATAGGAAGGAATCAGAGGGAGAGAAGGTACAGCTGGAAATAAGACTCTTTCAAAAAGGAAGAAACAAACTTATTTAAAAGCAGAACAACTACTGTAGGCGTTCTCTTAACACACGTAGTTAAAGCCAGAACAAATTAACCACTAAAGGACAGCCTGAGAGATGTTTTTCCTTTTTGTTTGACTCATGAAAGGTCCAAGAATTTCATTTGTTAACATTTTTGCCGCAAAACTGCTGCACTTTCTTCTTGGTTCAACCCATGTTGATAAGAGTATTAAATACTTGACAAATCCATCTTTAAGGTACATTTTGAACAGATAAAAAATGATCAATTTGTGTGATTAATTTATGATAATCGTGATTAATCATGGACAATCATGAGATTAAATATTCCAATCGATTGACAGCCCTAATTTTGATATAAGGTAGCATTAGGGCCAAGGATTGCTGTGTCACTAAAAACTGAGTCCCACTGTGACTAAATGAAAGTAACAAATGGCGAAAACAGAATTTTATAATGATGCTGAAGAAGAAACTGGATCGGCCGCTTCATGACCGATACCCTATCTGCTTCATAAGGTCAGTATCCAAGCCGATACCGATCCATTATATCAGATCAGCCTACTCTTTAAGATGTATGTTGAAACATGTTAACCATGGAGGCATGCTAACACACTCTGAAGAAGACCTGGGGACTCACAGATGGGGACAAGTCCTCGTCGTACTTCTTCAGCTGGTTCATGAACTCCAGGTGCTTCTTCTCCTCCTCCAGCTGGGCGACGCTCTGCTCGCTCTTCTGCAGCTTCTGCTGCGTCCCGGCCAGCTCATCTCTCAGCCACTGGTTCTCCTGGCAGAGCCGGCGTACCTGAGCCCGGAGCTTCTGTTTCTCCGACTCCACCGAGCTCAGATGGCTCGACAGAGCCATCATCACCTGGACCAAGAGGAGGGGAAGGGGGGGTCTTTACACACCAGAGTTGCTTCATAGTTCAATATTAATCACATCACATATTTTGGATGTTTAGTCTGTCTTTGGGGTGATTAAGTAGACACTGTTCCCCTTATCCCTGAGCTACAGTCCTTGAACATGATCTCATTTGTATGAGTTGGCTCATAACAATATTCACGCTGATTCCCAGTCACTCTCTCACTGTGAGGCACTTTGAGTAAAAGCATCCAGCTAATAGCACATTATGTAAGGTGCGAGGCAGGGAGGGGTGTAATTAGACAAAGAGTTTGAGGCATACAGACATTTGGGATGTTAGAACAGGAAAATTATGCAGAAAAATATGAATTACACTTTACAATAACTGCAAGCTAACCAAAAAGCTGAAAGTGGACATTAAGAGTGTGCATGGTGCAGTCTATTGTATATTTAATAGGCAAAGCCTACTGGGAGATGGAGATGAGAGGCTAAAGCATCAACAGTGACTCATCGGTGACTCATAGCACAGCATTTGCCAACTGAGCAACGACACAATCAAGTGAGAGTTTTAAGACTTTCTCTGAAAAATGATTTTAGAATACTGTGTGTATCAACAAATGATATTTAAAACAGACAACATGGTGTATGAACTTGAGAACTCTGCATTGGAATTAGTGTGTACGCTTTGTTTTCTTAAGGTCTTTACACAATGGGAGCATTTTTTTCTTCATGCAATTAATTTGCATGTCAATATTACGCTGCGAAGAAGTGACGTAATTTTTTTTCTGGAACGAGGTTGATTTTCTGAGCTTTCGCATCCTGAATAAAGGCATCAACCAATCACGTTTTGTGGAACTACAACAGGGAGGCTCCGTAGTCTGAAACAAGACCGCAAACTTTATTACTCCTTTCAACCTTGACAAAGGCAGCGCAGACCAGATCCAGTCCTTCTGTCCTTACTTTTCACAATAAAAGCCTGAGACATATCATGATCGCAAGAGAGTATTTTGCATTTTCTTGTTGTTTATTCATCACACCAGCAGCCTTTTTGAAGCATTTGTGGAGCCTTTCTGTCCGGCTGTCACTCCTCTTTCTAATGAAACAGATACACCTCTATTTAACAAATGTATGAACACTGAACGTCTGATATTCGTCAGCCTGGTGAACACGGTTACTGTCGCCTGCTGTGCTCTTAGCTCCTCAGGGAGCTGTGCTGCTGACAGGACAGCTGGTTCTGAGGACAGTGACACGGTTACAAAGTCGGTATACTGTAGACTGAGTAAATTAACTCATCAGTACATTTATTCTCGCGCAATAAATACTCTTATTCCATTTCAAAATGATATTGTTTATTTATTTTACTTACTTATTTGCTTAAGTTTTGTTTTTGTTGTCTTTTAATTGCAGTGATCAGGAGTAGCGCTCCTAATGTTGTTGTATTCTGTACAATGACAATAAAGGCATTCTTTCCTTATGCAGCGTTGATGCCTCACCTCTGGTGTGGATTTGGGGCTAAAAGAGGGCGATGAATCTGTGTGCTGCTATACCAGAGTATAAACTGTCAAATGAGTAGAGCTCCAGCAACAAAAATGTTAACCTTATTTATTTTCTTCATGTGTTTTCTTGAAGAACCCCGCCACCCCCCCCCTCGTTTGGTTCACTGGTTCACACCCTTCGACAAAAAAAGTGTTTGAATCGGCGCTGAAACTGTTACCTACATGGCTGTTATTCCCGTTAGTCTTCCCGCCCTCATAATAGTTTTGTTTTTTTTCAAAATATAAGTCTGATGTTAGATGTTATAGGCAGTTGAAGACGAGATCCTTTGGCCGACGGGTAATTACAGCATCAATCCAGGACTTTACAATCCAGGTTTGTACGTGTTTGCATGCTTTCTGAATATCTAAAAGGTTAGTCTGTTGATTATTATATAATGTGGTGTGCATACAACAGCATGTACCCCTTTGTGAACACAAATGGTCCTCAATAGATGTCCCTATGAAGCCTGGATCTGTTGAATATTGAGTACTTATACATAACAGAACAGGCCTGATATTTCAGCTGATAATGATTCACCAATGACTGACAGACTGTGGGAAGCTGTGGACCCGTACCTGTGCCTCGCTCAGCCCGAGCTCCAGCATCTCCAGGGACTTGCGGATCATGTGGGACTTCTCCTCCACCAAGACGCCCTCCTCGTCCTGCTTCAGGCAGCGCAGCGTGCCCAGCAGGCCGTCCAGGATGGAGTGGTGCTCCTGCTTCAGGGCCTCCAGGCCCTGGATCACCTGCTTGGTCCGGGAGATGATCTCATCCTGGGACAGCTTCTCCCCAGGGTCCTCCTCCTCCTTCACACACACCATGGTGGACATGTCCTCACGCATCCTGCAGATTCAACAACAGGGAGAGTTAAAGTCAAAGTGATGTATAAATCCACTTTAAACTTGTTTAAACTAACGCAGCTTTATACTGTATGTTCCTGGAGATCAGACAAATCAAACCAAGAAAATTCAATGCCAAAACATTGTATAAATTTACATAACACAGAAAAAAGGCTGCGTAAAATCAATCTGACCAGGATGTCCTCATAAAACTTTAGAGTACAAACATCATGCTGTAATGCAGGAGAGCAAATTATTTTCTATTCTATTTTTATATATTTTCTCTGAACTTGTTGACTTTAGTACGCACTCGTCTCATAACTTCTATGCTTGTTAAGTCCAGACAGAAAAATAAATAACATTTAACGCAACAAAGGTTAATCAGGATTAAAGTTAACTACTGCAAAAACTATTAAAATGTCAGAGACAGGACCAGCAGGATCGGGTTTCACCAGACATGAGTGACATATTGATTAAATCATTAATGAGCAAACACGTAACCTTCAGATGTTTCATTCAAAGTTGCATCCTCCTGACCTTTTCTGGTCTCATGGCCACAACACAGACTGATGCTTCTCCCTTTAAATCAATACTTGGCTCAGAGTGAGAAACAACATTAAACCAAAGGTTAGACCATGGGTGTGTGACTGAACGGTTCTTGGTTCAGGAGTCAAGGTGGTTCAGGTTGACAGAAGTAATAAGAAACTCAAGTTGCCTTTGGGCGAGGCACTGACAGCAGCAGGGTGTTGCAGCAGAGAAAGCAGCTGGATAAACAAAGGTTAAATGTAACGTCGCATTTGTGAAAATCCTGTTTGAAGTGCTCTTAAAAACTGAGGCGTCATCACTTAAGATGCTTTATGAAAAGGAGTCGGTGCGGCTGCGATGAAAAGCTGAAACCAAACCGCAGACGATAAACCTGCCGCCTGCTGACAGTTCAAATCCAGATGTGAGGCTTGTGGGCTGCGTGTGGTTTACAGATAACGACAGATATGAGGTGAGGATTGCCAGAAAGAAAAACTCTGAAAGGAGCAAGCAGAGAATTTGAATCACACGCTGAGTGGCAGCTACCAGTCTTTTATTGTTTGGTAACCACAAACTTAGTGCTGCATCTTTAGTCAGCATCTATTAGCTTTCCCTCCATGTCTCTAGCCAGTTTTAATCACCAAACAAATACTAGGGGTTGTTGCATGGTATCGAAATGTTTTGCGTGGCAGTATTGTATCGATACACGGCCGTCAAGTATTAACCTTTTATTATTAGGGCCTGATCAATTAAGATATTTAATCTTGATTAATCACACGACTGTCCATAGTTAATTGCAATTAATCGGACTATGCGGCGGTTTTATTTCACAACAATGACCCACTAGCTGTACATTATCTCGCTTATAACACGGCTACTTACTAAGAAATCAATAATTTGACACAAAAACTGTCCTCCAGATTCCAACATCAGAACTGTGCCCATAGCAACAGTCTGTTATACATAGCAACAGGCTGCTATAAAGAAATAACAGACTCTAGAATGCCGTTATTAACCAATCAAAGTCGAGTATTCAACAAAGCCGAGTAATAAACAATTATAGTCTGGTATAATTTTGCCATGTTTACAGTCTGCAGTTTGCAGTTACAAAATACTGTACAGTAAAATAATACAGACGTTAAACATTCATATTCATGATTACAATAATATCTCCAATAATAATCAGCGTCTTAGTGCTGCCATAATGCGGTCATAGCACATAATCAGATCCTGAATCAGCCTTGGTGATTAAGGAGGTAGACTTATTAGGTGTAATAGGTAAAACGGATATTATTATTATTATCATTATTATGCACATATTAGCCAAAAACACTGCAGGTTAATATCAGCTCTTCTGACATTGAACCTCAACAAACTCCACATGCATTCCTTCACACTCAATCCTGACTTTCTTTGCTTTGTATTCACTACACACACATATACACACACACACAAACACACAGAAACTTAAGAGGATTATGACTGAGCGCTTCGGCAGCACTTGTAGCGAGCTTCCGAATAAATCTCTGCACATCAAACTGAAACTGCAAGCTGAATAATTACAGAAACACTGACGGAAGTTCTGTTTGACTGCATTACTCCGTGAAAAATACAGAAATGAAACAACTCTATGATTTGACTGATTTCACGTTAATCTTATCCTTAATGTAATGATTCAAAGAGTTAAACCAGGTTGCCCACCTGAGTATAAAAGCTGCTATGGTACCAAGTGAAGACAGATTGTCCTGAACTGCCTCAGATTTCCCATTTCAGTGGAAGAAAAAAACAATATGTGAAGACCTGCCGGAGAAGACGAGGCAGACGGAGGAAGGGCTATAGCTCCGATCGCTCCATGTGACTCAGCAACCAGCCTGCAGCCTATCAGCTGTCAGCTGGGCAGGAAGCTGTGTGCAGGACGAGATGGAAAAACAGCAGCTCCAGGTGAGCAGAGCTGAGCAGCACGAGTAAAATTAGTAGGTCTGGGACGATACACCTATCTCCTGATTCGATATTATCACGATACTTGGGTGCTGATCCGATATGTATTGCGATTTAATTAACTTATTTAACACTAGATCAAGTTGAATCATACACTTCTAGGGACTTTTACTTTGTAAAATATCTAAATTAATACAATACAAATGTTTGATTTTCAGCATGTATGTAGCTAGAGATGTCCTGATGTCAGGAATTATTTATTAACTCTTTTTCCAGTCACCCAATAATCAAAGAATAAAGACATTTCCCTCACAAATTAGTGGTATTTTCTTTTTAATTTATAAGGGACATGTAATGTTTTATACTTCTGGTGAATATAATCCAATCAATTTTATTTCCATATATGTATTTTGCATATACAGTTCCCTTTAAAATGGGAGGGTGCGGGTCGTATCCACGCGAACCCTCCGCCAGTTTGTGATCGCTACGGCCGGCTACTGTTTGTTTTTGTTTTGAGTGACGGATACAGAACGGATATGACGTTACTTTACTCTGACAAAACTAAAAGCGGTAACTTCCTTCTACCTCCGCATAGACTCAAATGAAGCAAATATATCGATTCTGGCATTAAAAAAAATCGCGATACATAGGTGAATCGATTATTTTTCCCACCCCTGTAACCAACCATCATTTGGAGTTTTTAATTATGTTGCAGTAAACAGGTGGGCTGCTTCACTACTAATAACTTACTGCTTTGGCCAGTAATCAGTTAATTAGGAAAATGAACATCATGTCAGTTAACGCCAGTGTTTCCTTCACATCTAATCAGCAAGCAGTCCCTCGCTGCTGTAAATGAGCTGAAAAACTAATAAGTAGACCTTATTGTAGAGCTTACATATCCTTCAAGATGTAAGTATTACAATAAAAGCTGTGAAACCTATTGAACTAGATCCTCAAAAGGGCCAGCATGCATTGAACTTGGGTATAAATCAAAAAACACTGTTTCATACACTGTTTTAACAACACAGAGCAAGGTCAACTTTAAACCACTGGAAACATCCCAAACTGCAAAACAACAAGACAGACAGACAACCGCTACCACTGCAGGCTGTGTAATACAGAAGTGAAAGTGACAGCACAAGCCTTTCTTCCTGCTCTGATCCAACAGTCTTTTTATTTCTGGCATCAGATGAGTCTCAGAGCACAAAGCACCACAGGGAAAGGCACAGAAAACTACTTCTGATGTTAACTTTTGAAATGTAAATATCTGGCTTGGAGCGGAGCGCCCAGGGACGCCGCTGTAGCAGCTCTTCCTGTAAGCAGGTTAAGGCAGCGATACAGGGCTGGGAGGGTATGAATGACGGGGGAGGAGGGGGGTTGTGTTTGGGACCAACGAGGAAGAGGAACAGTAAGTGCTTGCTCCGGGTTTCATGCTTGAGGATGGAGCCGGCAGCAGGAAGAGCAGCACCGCAAAGACACAATCTTAGTCAGCGATGTGTGGGCTGATAGTCACTAGATGATGAGAGCTGTGATTCACATCCGCAGTTAAAGAAAGAGAAAGTCTGAAAGAGACTCTACAAGTTACATTTACTGGATCTTTTTTAATCTAAAATAACATACATGTGTGTTTGTTTGCCTCCTCTCGATCTATGATTCAGATGACGCAACAGTTGTTCTACCTGTATCCTGTCAATGAAAACAATTTGCATTTGCTTTTTGCTGTGTTCGTCTGGCATAAATAGCTATAAAAACTGGGTAGTTAACACCAGCTACGTTGTCTACCACAGCTGAAAATAAACAAGTATATGTATATATATACTGTGTATATAGATATGTATGTCTGGACTGTTTACAGTCAGTCTGTCAATTTGTGGCTAAATTGTTCCACTAATAGTCAGTGGTCATGTCTATAATGTTAAAACCAGCGGTACATGTCCACCAGGTCTGACAAGGACACTAGGGGACGCACTGCTCCACTCAATTGGCCATTCAAGCGGTGATGTAACCGATCGTTGAATGCACCCGATTGGTCCCTGGTTTTCTGCTTGCCATTTCAAACAGGAGACAACATGGCAAACAACTTTCTGTTATTCCGTCTAAACAATCCACCAAAATCTACTTCTGAAAACATTTTAATGAGGAAATAGGCCCTGCCACTGCTGGATCTGGTTTCATTTTAGAACTAGTTTCGTGAGCCAGACGCGTTGGCTAGACGGGCTCATTTGCATTGCATTTGCATTCATTTTGACAGAGCAACGGCCAATGAGGACACTCCAACACTTGGCCGACCAATCAGTCAGTCACTCAGTGACAGACTTTGCAGGGCTGGCCCTCTGCGGTCCAGACAAAAAGAGTGCAACCTACAGAAGGAAAGTCCAGTGCAGAAAACAGAACAGCTCTGAACACCAAAGACAGACCAAAAAAAAAATAACTTTGCAAAACATTTTTGCCACTTGGGAGCAGAAACCAACACTGCTACAGCAACATTAGCATTCATTTGGAGTTGTGTCTCTGTCCACCTGACAAATTAAAGTCCAGTATTCACTCTCCTTTAAGCTCCGTTTTGTAATTTTCACTGCTAAATGTTCCATTTTCTTCACCAGCTAGTTTCTAACTTTGCCTGTCTATCGTTTGGTGCCAGGCAGGTCCTGACACACCAAGCCGACGGTCGGCTGTTGGTAGTTTTTGTGATATGTCCTGCACATCGGCTGTAGTCTGCCAGTGTTGGAGTTTTTTTTCGGCAGATTCAGCATGTTGAATCGGCGGCGGAGCCCATCGGTGAGAGAAATCACTCTTATTGGCTGTTCAGCTTAAACGAATCAGTGCAAAGTAAAGTAACGTACGTGCTAATTGGCAATCCGCTGTATTCTTTGCGGTGTGTTCAAATGCAACATGTTGGCGAAGATAAAGGCGACGTGAGGCGACGCAACAGTCGGCCTTCATCGCCGCTAGTTCTTTGATGTCAGTTTGGTGTGTCTGGGCCTTAAGGAAGAAAGTTGCAGTCCAGAAAAACAAAAACAATGTGCTGAAAGATACTATAAAACTCTGTAGAGCTGGAGGGAACTGTTGATAGAAATATAAGAAAAAGAGATCCATTGTTGATATAAAAAATACGGATTATAGGCTCTTTAAAATGATCGTGGTTGATTAAGTACATCTTGTGCTCTTCCTTTTACACTTGAACACGCTGCAGTCTCTGATTTCACTACTCCTTCTGTTTTACTCAACTATCAAGCCTTTACTAATGTATCATGTGACAACATTAGAAATTAGCTTCAGGGACCAAGAAAAGGGTTAACAAATCAGGCAGTCACGAGACACGACACTGCACTGCTGAAACACAGGAAATGACATGTATGATTGGAATCAATAATGGACAGATTAGGTGTTCTGTGTCTGGAGGACCTACAGGCAATACAACAGTAATGCTAAAATAATCTTAATCTGAATTAGCCAGAACATGACTGCCTGGCTGCGTGTGAATTAATTTGCTGCTGTGATAAACTATGTGTTAACTCCTAAAATGAGTCGTAGTAAGCCCTCACATGACAAGAAGAGCACCAATGACTTTTTTATATTTCCATGAGCGAGCCTCGGGCGAGAGATTAAATTTATCCTTCGAATCAGAGATGTAGTTTAATATGTTCTGATCTACAGAGACAGTAGTGGCAACGCTCCGTGCTGCAGCACCCCGAAGGCTGAAAGATACCAAGAGAATATACTGGATTTATTTCTAATACAGACTCTGACTTTGATTTATAAGTTGCTTCTGCACAGTTTAAGTTTCAGGTTTTAAGACTGTTACTAAAACTGTGTTGAAAAAGAACTTTGAGACTGCACAAGTTCCTCCTGAGTTCCTCTTTAGGACATCAAAGATTTCTGTGCATCTCATTTCTCAGAGCTGATGATAGCATCATCAACTCTTATGAAAGAGCTGGTTGTCTGTCACCATGGGATCATGATGTCTGACTATTTGTTTAACAATCTGGAACAAGACTAACAGCTTGCAGGTGATCAGATCAATATCAAAATAACATATCTTTAATATGTCATTGATTATGACTATTTTCTCGATTAATCAATTACTTGTTAAGTCTATAAAATAAGCCAATAATAATATAATAATAATAATATAATTCAAATATTTAATTCATAATTACCTCACTGGAAGTACCAAGTGTAAAAGTACACAACAGTACAATAAAATGTACTATATCTGCAGTGTCATAGCAGGCATTATGTTTAATTTGTATGCTGGTTTTCACCTGCAGAAGAAAAGCTCTATGCTTCTCAAACCGACCCTGCAGCATTACAACAGAATCTGCAGCGACGACACATAATTATCATTTCCCTCCAGCAGTAAGGACTCTATACAAAAGTGTCAACGCACACAAAACCTTGTGGGATCTCTGAGCCAACAACAAGCTGTCCCAGGAGAGCAGAGGGGTGTTAGCCTGGAGGAGGAGGAGGAGCCCTGCAGGTTGTCATGAGAGGACTAAACATGAAAAGTCTGCAGGGCATGCATGGTAAACAAAACTCTCAGGAAATACTTCTGTGTGTTCCTGAGATTTTTTGTAGACTTTAGAGATTGTGTCCTAAATCTCAAATATTCATAGACACCCTCTCAGTGTGTCCCAGCTGTGAGTCCCACACTGAGATCCACTGTCCCTCTGGAGCTCAACACAGGCAGCTTTCACAGCCCTCAACCCGCTGTGAATATCAATGAAAGGGACATCCAGCTATCACATGACAAACATCAAGACTTTATGGTGCTGCAGTGGCCCAACAAGTGCACCAAGTGGATCATATCAGTCCAGTTCTGAGGTCTTTACACTGGCTCCCTGTCTCTCTCAGAGAATTGATTTCAAAATACTCCTGCTGGTTTACAAAGCACTAAATGGTTTAGGGCCAAAATACATTTCTGATCTTTTGCTATGTTCTGAACCATCCAGACCTCTCAGGTCGTCTGGATCAGGTCTGCTTAGTGTCCCCAGAGTCAGAACTAAACATGCAGAAGAAGCAGCGTTCAGTTTTTATGCACCAAATATTTGGAACAAGCTCCCAGAAACCTGCAGGGCCGCTCCAACTCTGTTTTAATTATGTTGCAATGTTCTTTTGCACTTTGTCGCAATGTTCTTGAATGTTTATGTAAACTGTTGCTGAAATGTGCTCTACATATAAAGCTGCCTTGCCTTGCCTATTCCCAGGCATGTCGCCCCCTATAGTTCCTGCTGCTTTTGTCACTTACAGATGGATTAACCTGAAGAACCAGTTAGCCAATACCTCCCTGTCACACACAGACTAGCCATAGGGCTAACTCTGTGCTAGAACTCTCTGTCACACTTAATGTGCTTAAGGCGTCTAATTCCTGCAATTAATGTAAACACAATAAATGACTTGATAAATAGATATGTCATCAAATGTAGCAAAAATAATATTTAAAATAAATTTGAATTTATATAAATAATTACTATTTATTTATCTTTGTATTAATTCCATTATTTATTTACTCTTGTGTAATTTTCCCTTTTAGTTATTTCATTCATTTTTAAATAAATTTATTTTTGCATTTATTCTTATTCTTATTCTTATTCTAAAACACCTTTCATATCAGATGGATGATCTCTTTTCTGTCTGTCTCTATTTCTGATGTGCAGTTGATTGGATCAAATCTCCTTCAGGTACTGAAATATATTTCCACTGCTCACTTGGAGAAAGACAAAAAGAAGAGCTGCTGTTTTGATTTATTCAGTCTCCATCTTTCTTATTATATTTTTAAAACAGTCTGAAATCTTGAGGATCTGCAGGGTTTTTAATGAGAAACATAAATTAAATAAATGCATGCATAAGTCTGTTCATACCTGCCTGCACTTTACTATAAAACCTACAATGCACCAAAAGATTTCCTACATTGTATTTGTTATTGGGCATCTTATTTCTATCAGTGTGTCTGCATTTACCTGAAGCACACTCCAAGATCCAAGGTGTTGGTGATTCCACATAAAGTGTGGCACCATTCCCAGGTAAACCACAGCTATAACAACCCCCAAAACTTTGCAACGGGTATGTTTAAACTTAACCTCAAATAAAGAATAAATGCAAAAAATAAATGGATAAATAAAAGAATAAATGCATGGATAAATATATTCAAAAAATAATAAAATAAATAAAAAGGAAAATTAAACAACAGTAAATAAATAAAGAAGCAAATTAAAAAAGAAATATCAATTTATGTCATCAATTTAGACATGTTGACAGGTAAATGCAGACATGTTGATAGAAATAAGATGTCCAATAACAAATAAAATGTAGGAAATCTTGTGGTGCATTGAGGGTTTTATAGTAAATTTAATATTTACTTTAATATTTAATTGATGTTTCTGATGAATGCCCTGCAGATCCACAAGATTTCCTACATTTTATGTGTTATTGGACATCTTATTTCCATCAACATGTCTTCATTTACCTGAAGCACACTCCAGGATCCCAGGTTTTGCTGATTCCACAATCTAGAATCTAAAAACACACATAGGAGGGTGGTTGAATATTCCAAGAAATACACGGAGCCATTTCTCACCGTTCTCTTAGGACATCCGTTGCCGATGTAGCTTCACTGTAAACGTCCGTTTATCTCCACTTTCTACCGTCTTTTTTTAAATGGAGATGTTGTTGCCTTTGACAGACAACTCTTGCCGATACGTGTAGAACAAAATATAAGTTATAAAAGCACAATATCCATGGGACAATGTGTGATATGCTCCGCCGCCTGACTGCTGGACTTCACTGCATCAACCCGCCGTTAATGAGGACCAGCTAGCTACATTAGCTTAGCCTCTAACTGTCAGAAACACTGGCTTTAGTCGGAGCCCGTTCTCCTCTGGTTCCATGGCAGGAACAAGTCAACTCGATGGCGGCTTCATGGAGCGAAGTGAGGAGTTGAGGAGTTGGCCGTGAAGATGACAGCTCTCTGGATGACTGACTGACTGACTGGCTGGCTGGGTGACTTCGCGGTGCGGTGTAATGGCGTTACCCTGCGCCCCCCTCGCTGTTCCCCGGTAATGATGTCATCATCCCGGCCTGGATTAAAGGGGAAGCTGCGGTGCAGCCAGAGAGCAGCCAGATTTATTCATCTGATAATGCAAGACTTCAACAGCAAACACAGAAACTACTGGTTATATGGTGGAGCAAGTACTCAGAACTAATTCCACTAATTAATTGATATAAAATGTGACATAAATTGATATTTACTTTTCTGTTTAATTTTCCCTTTCATTTATTTTATCATTTTTTAAGTATATTTATTTATTTTTGCATTTATTTTAATGTATCTATTTATTTTTGCATTTATTCTTCCTCCTCATTTTTATTTATTTTATTTTTTAAGTATATTTATTTATTTTTACATTTATTTTTTATTTATCTATTTATTTTTTGCATTTATTTTTCCTCCTCCTTTTTATTTATTTATTTTTATTATTATTTTATTATTTAATATATATATATATATGTGTGTATCTTTGTATTAATTCCCATATTTGTTTACTCTTGTTTAATTTTCCATTTTTATTTATTATTATTTTTCTAATATATTTATTTTTGCATTTATTTTTTATTTATCTATTTATTTTTTAATTTATTCTTTATTTATTTTATATTAATTTTTAAATGTATGTATTTATTCATTTATTTATTTCTGCACGATTTTCCCTTTGCAATTCACGCCGTATTTATTTCAAGTAGAAGTCCTGCATTCAAAATCTTACTTACACAAATATTAGCATCAAAAGTAAAAGTACTGTATATATATTTATATATATATATAAATAATATATATATATATTATATATATATATATCTTCCATCTGATATGAAAGGTGTTTTTCTAATTCCTGGAATAACAGAAGTGCACAACAATGCAGTAAAAACAAAGATCGGAGGGTGAATGAATATTTTATTTATTATTAGGTGGTAGGAGTGCTGTTTTTCTTGTTGTTGTGTCTTTCAGTAACAGTCCTCCACATGTTCTTTAAGGTGACTCGGGCCATGAGAAAGGTGATGGTGAAGTTACGTCGGTACCATTCCCTGGACACCAGAAGGAAGGGATAAAAGAGAATTAAATCCACTGATACAGTATGACTTAACAGATAAAGAATATACAGTTTTACAAAAGAAGTTAATTCATTTTACTGCTTAAAACACAAAGCATTTCATAATATTTAATCTATTGGCCACAAAATGTATGTATGTTAGTAGCTGCTAACCTTAAACATGTATAACACTGCAAAGAGTTTGAAGTAAACGTAGATAAACTGCACTGTATAAATAAATAAAAGGTTTGTTATACTGGAAGTACATTTGTCTAAATATGTTAGATAGACTGAAGAGGAGGAGGAGACAGAGGTAAAAAGGTGAGGGAGCAGGGGAGGAAGCAAGGAAGGACAAAGGGAAGGAAGGAGGTGAGGAGGAAAGGAAGAAAGGAAGGTAAAGTAAGAGGTGGGGGAGAAAAGAGGAGGAAGAGGTAAAAGGATGAAGGAGCAAGGGAAGGACAAAGGGAAGGAGATGAAGAGGAAGGAGGTGAGGAGGAGGAAAGGAAAGTAAAGAGAAGGAAGCGAGGAGACAGAGGTAAAAAGGTGAGAAAGGGATCAAGGGAAGAAGCAAGGAAAAACAGAGGGAAGGAGATGAGAGAGAAGGATGGAAGGAAGGAGAGAGGAAAAAAATAAAGATGAAGACAAATATTAAAATGTTGTTCTGTCTGGAAGTACATTTAAATAAAGATTTTAAATAGACTGAGCCAAGAGAGAATTAAACACCGGAGGGAAGAAACGTTATTCCTTTGATTTACTCTAATCAAATATAAATATATAAATCTAAAGTTAGAGTTTAAATCCCACGCAGAGGAAAATAATGAAACTAAAATCAGTTTCAGAGGGGACGTGTGTGGGCTGAACACGTCTCTCTTTACGGAGGATTCACTAACCTTGTGATGCTAATTCACGGAAAGCTCTTAAAGCTGCCGTGTTTGTTATTTTCTCTGTACACAAGATACAGCCGTATAAATACCTGTTGGTTTAAAGCCCACAGCTCCCGTAGAGGGAGACGTATACAGTACCAACCACCCAACCACCCAGAGGAGGGAGTCGTATACCACCCACCCAACCACCCAGAGGAGGGAGTCGTATACCACCCACCCAGCCACCCAGCGGCATCATGGGAGACACCAGCTGCAAAACAACTCACTTGTTATAATCTGAATGTCGTTCTCTGTTTGTGTCCAGGAAGCGTTTGTAAAACACGGCCATTTCTTCGCTGTTCAGGGACCGCCGTCGTCCTGAGGGAGGAGGAGAGGAGACACGGAGGACAACATTATATCCTCATTAAGACACAGTTCTTCTGTAAATCACCGGATGGGACATAAATACACATTTTATTCAATGAGGTTCTGAATTGTATTTTTTTTAACAAGGGAGAGAGGAGAGGGAGGATGAGGAGGAGGAAGAGAGAGGAGAAGAAAGAAAGTAGTGAGGGAAGGAGATGAAGAGGAAGGAGAGGAAAGGAAGGCGAAGAGTGAGGTAGGGGAGAAAAGAGGAGAAGGAGGAGAGACAGGTGAAAGGGTAAGAAAGGAAGGAAGGACAGAAGGAAGAAGAGGAAGGAGAGGAGACAGAAGGAGGTGAGGAGGTGAGGAGGAAGGGAGGAAAGAAAAGGCAAAGAAGGAGGTGGGGTAGAAAAAAGGAGGAAGAAAGGAGACAGAGGTAAAAAAGGTGAGAAAGGAGGAAGGAAGGGAAGAAGCTACGAAGGACGGGCTGGAGGAGGTCAAGAGGACGGAAGGAAGGATCTAATCTAAATCGTAATATTTGTAGAAACGCTGCATGTCCTCACCTTCCTCATCACGCACAGTCAAGCCTTTCGCCTTCAGTTGTGAAAAGATGAACGTTTCTTTTTCCTGCAGAGAGCATAATATATATATAAAAATATATATGTTTTTTAAACGTATTCATCTAGATTTTACAACACAAACATAAAGCCAAGAGTCAACACAATGACTCTAATACATACTGTCTAACACAGACAATAAATCAAACAATTATAAAATAAATAACATAGACAACAGGGTTGGTCTTTCCTTTCCTTTCTCTCAGTGGCCGTATAGCACTGAACTTATCCAGAGAGACATTATTAATAAGACATTTAAACAAATGCATCAGACCAGTCTTGAATGGTCACTTATTATGTTGTTGATTAGGCAGCGTAGACAGAACCTCTGTTTTATAACAATTATTTTAACACCCAAACCAAAACATTTGGAAAGTTTAACATTCTCATAAAATTAATATATGTTTTTTAAACATCTTCTCTGATAAATACGATCAAACTCAAGTTATTAAATTCCTCATTAAGTTTTGAACATAACTCTTTGCATAATAAAGAGGATCAATAAAGTTATATATACTAATACTGCACATATCATCTCTGTTGTTGTCTATTGACGGCTAACAGCACAGTTTTGTTGTGCGATGCTGCTCTCTGTTGGTGGAAATAAGAACCTACATGCTGTATATCAGAGCTCAGTATGCAGAGGACACTTTAACATTCACTGATACAACAGACTTGATCAATAATGTGATACTATTCCATATGTGGAAGCTCTGCTGCCTCCACTAGGAGGTCAGAGGTCAGCAGCTCTGGATAATAAATGAATAGGCTTAAATAAATATGTCATTAAATGTAGGAAATTAATATTAAAAATAAATTTAGCCATTAAATAATTAATAAAATGTGACATATATATTTGTTTTAATTTGCTTCTTTATTTATTTATCTTTTATTAGTACTATATTATATATATTATACATAATGTATATATGTATCTTTTATTAATTCCCTTATTTATTTACTCTTCTGTTTAATTTGATCTTTTATTTATGTATGTATTTTTATTAATTCTTAAATGTTTTTATTTTTTATTTATTTACTTTATATTTATTTTTAAATGTGTGTATTTATTTATTTCTATTTATATATTTATGCACAATTTTTCCTTTGTACTTCACTCCTTATATTATTTCCCCAAACATATTTATTTCTGTATTATTTTCTTTCTTTCTTCACATTTCTTTTTACATTTCTTTATGCATTCTGCCTCATTATGCAAATGATGTGTTGAAGTACAGAAAGCATTGCTTACTGTCCTTTTGGACCAATTTGACAAATTGTTGTCCCCATTAGTCTCTCAAAATAAGGTCCAGGATGAAAAATACTAAAGTTACCTTTTAACTTTCTTGATTTTGGAAATACCTTTTATTATCATTTAAGTGCAGCACTGAGTTTATTAAAAAATAGACCTTCGTCAGGATCTCAGGGTGACCGAAATGTTGTATTTCCAATAAAGTTAGTGTGGACAATGTGGAGTTTTTTTCCATGATTTCATTTTCCTTGTGATGTGTGATTGTCTTTGTCTTGTATGTTAGCTTGTTGAATATATTCCTAATAAACTGAGGTTGTTTTTCCATAAACAGCAGTTTGTGTCTGTGCAGCAGACACGCCGTCTCTGAATCAATAAAATATGTCCACCTTGCTGAAGCTGATGTTCTGTTTGGTCCAGAAGTCGTGGTTCCAGTCCTCCGTCTCCTGCCTCAGGTGTCTCAGACGTGTCTCCAGCTCCGATTCGTTCTCGGGGACGTGGTAAAGGATCGGCCGTAGGTTGGACAGAGGGTTCGGTGGACCAATCCAGTCGTGTGTGGAGCTGGCTGCTGGTTTGAAGGCAGATCTCTACATAGAAATATAAAAACAAGGTCACAAGGTCAGTTATTTCATTTATTTATTTTTATTTATTTATTGTTATTATTTTTTTTCTCCTCTGTTTCATTGATTATTATTTTATTTGATCTTATTTGTATTTAATTCTATTGTGTCGTATGTTCTGTAACTATATCATTTCTTAAAATGATATAGTTCCATTGAAACCATTTGCTGGTATCCCAGGTCACTGGTCATTCTCTAGCCGTGTCTCACTACCCCCCCGGTACATGTTAAATAATCGGCCAGCCTGTATCCTCGTCTACCTTCCAAGGTTGGCACAAAGGGGGGGGGGGGGGGGGGGGGGGATCTCATACAACAGTTGCAGACATGCACACATTCCTGACTCACTGATATCCAGGTGTGGTCTTATAGACTTTTACCATGTTTGGCTTATCTGGCCTCCAGCAAAAAGTCTTCTCTGAGGAGAGGCTCCTCAGAGTTGGGTTAGCGGCACACTTGTTAACTTGTTGACTTGTATTTTCTGACTCGATTCTCCTTGAATTCAAGACGTAAATAAACGTCCAGTGTGTACATCCTGGTCTGCGGTCCACCTCTTCAGTCTCCATTTAATTGCTCTAAAACATTCCTCCATAATCATCACCTTTCTACGGTGGCTCAGAAAGCTCAACACCCTGCGATTTAAGAACTCCACTGATTTAACATTAAACTCCTAAAATCCAAAATCAATAAGGGCTACTACTAACGATCAATCTGCTGATTATTTTCTAGATTAATCGATTAGTTGTTTGGTCTATAAAATTATGAAAAATGTTGATCAGTGTTTCCTAAAGTCCAAGATGACGTCCTCAAATGTATAAAGATATTCAGTTTACTGTCATAGAGGAGTAAAGAAACCAGAAAATATTCACATTTAAGAACCTGGAATCAGAGAATTTAGACTTTTTTTCCTAAAAAACTACTTAAACTGATTAATCGGTTATCAAAATAGTTGTAGATTAATTTAATAGTTGACAACTAATCGATTAATCAGCTCTGAAATCAATAGAGCAGAACCAGAGATATTGTCATTTTTATACCACACCTTCCTCTTCCTTATTTATTTATTTTATTTATTTACCTTTATTTTACCAGGTAGTCCCATTTGAGATCTAAATCTCTTTTGCAAGAGAGACCTGGCCAAGGTAGCAGCCATACAAAATCACAACACAATAAAATATAACAATATGATATAGAATAATTCACATAAAACAGAAGAAGAACAGTTTAACTCAGTGGCCTCACAAGAAAAACAACCACATGCCTCTATCACCACATTCTTTATGATGCCCTTGAATTCGTCAATGGATATAAATGTTTCCTTGTCAAAATCTGGAGCCTACATTACCCACGATGCAACTCCACTGGTCGGAGATTCAGGTGTGTTAAAAGTAAAATAAAACTAAAACTATTCTTCTACTAAATAGTAAAATAAATAAAGTTTAATTTTTTTTTTTAACTAATTGGATTAAAATATTTACGCTCTAATTATTTCACATTATTATTTGATTATTCTGTATTCAGTTATAGTTTTGCAGATTTTTCAGACTCTATTTCAGCAGCTTTCTCCAAAAGATAAACTTGAACTTAACTCAACTTAACAGATTCCTAAATTTATCCAACCCTACAAACCTTCCTTAAATACTAAAAGTCTCCTTTACATTAACACCCATGTTAATGTCAGGTTTAGGATCAGGACAGAAGGGCAGGGTGCCACTCTGCAGGCCTGGTTGTGTCAGTGATAATTGAGGAGTTTGAATAAACTGAGTAAACATTAGAAGTTTTGCACTCACAGAAACGCATCACGTGGTTTAAATAAACAGTTTCTCAACAGGAGCCTGCTTATCATTTGAAACCAGCCTGCAGGATGAGACAAGCAGCGAGGCGGAGAACACGACGCAGGACTCAGAGACCAGCAAACAGGTAGAAACTACTGTAGGCCTACTGGTTTTACTGGTTCAGTCACAGTCGCTGTATACAGAACACAGTCAGATGAATTTAATTTAATCATTAAAACAGTCTGAGTTATTGTTTGCAATTTAGTTCATGTTTGTGGAAAATATGTATATGAGTATTTCTCAGTGGTACATTTACAAAAGTACTATACTTAAGTACAAATTTCAGGTACTTGTACTTTACTTGAATATTTCCACTTTATGCTACTTTATACTTCTACCCTACTACATCTCAGAGGGAAATATTATAGATTTAGATTATTACTGTACAAAATATAACCAACAAATAAATGATATATCAAATGATATATATTATGTTTTACTGTTTACTTATTTATTATATCTTTATTGTTTACTTACTTATATATTATATATTGTTTAGTTTTTTACTGATGCCTCTTGTTGTTTACACTGTCCCCCTTTGCTGCTGTTTTACTGCAAATTTCCCCGCTGTGGGATTAATAAAGGATTATTTTATTTTATTTTATTATTATTGATTAAGTTACATCTAAGAGGCAAATATTGTAATTTTTACTCCACTACATGTACTTGACATTTTTAGTTATTTTACAGATAATTATATTTTTAATGCAAAATATAAATCAACTCATAAATTATTACAATTATTACATAGTAGTATAGTAGTATATAGTATTATTATTTTGCAGTGCAAGTAACCCTTTTGCACTGTAGTGAATATTTCTTGCACCACTGCATTTTGAATGTAATGTGTTTTTTAACATTGTGGTTATGTAGGTATTACTGAGCCATACTTCTGCATATAAACTGAAAACATGGCAACAGTATCATGGCAACCTGGCAACACACACACACACACACACATGCATGCTGGTCCAAAGGTTGTAAACAAGCTGCTGAGGACATAACACTTCCTGTAAGTCAAATATTCAACTTGGCAATGCTTAGATTGTGTATATGCTATGAATTATTATGATTTACTGTACGAACCTTTGGTGTTTTCTTCTGCTGGGTTGCCAGTTTGGAGCTGCATTGCCGGATATTCAGTGCTGATAAACTGTGTGGAGAGAGGAGGGTAAAAGAACCAAACAGCCTCCTGGTTAAACAGCCTGCTGCTGCTGCTGCTGTTGTTGTTTTAGCTGCCATTCTAAACTGCTGCTCCTCAGTAACCCTTACAGAACAGTATGCTGATTATTTAATACTATCTCTGGTTTTACTTCACATGTCCTTCTGCCTGCACAACCAGCCGTTTGGTCACATGACTCCCACAATGAGGTGGGCTCGAAAAACTTCACCGGTGCAGCCCGGATTGAGCCAGCCGGGCGGGGTTTCTCCCAAACTATATATTTTTTTTCTACATACTTTATTTAGAAAGTTTGATACAGTAGTTACATAAACATGCTCAGATTTTTCATTACAAAAAAAATCTGTAAATATATTTCACAGTATAAATACAATACAAAAATTAAATAAATTATACAACAAATAAAATGTAAGGATGAATAAAAAAAACTGTTAAACAATTGGAATAAATTTGAAATGTCTAATAATAAAAAATTATATTTTTCGAAAAACTCCACCGGCGCAGCCCCGGATTGAGCAAACTATATTTATATTCTGTAATTTTATTTTCTACATATTTATTTAGAACGTTCAATACAGTAGTTACGTAAACATTTTCAGATTTTTTATTACAAAAAAAATCTGTAAATATATTTCACAGTATAAATATAATATAAAAATAAAATAAATTATACAACAAATAAAATGTAAGGAAAGAAAAAGATGAATAAAAAAAAAAAAAGAAATCTGTTAAACAATTGGAATAAATTTGAAATGTCTAAATATTAAAAAATAATATTCTTCGAAAAACCTCACCGGCACAGCTCGGACTGAGCCAGCTGGGCGGGGTTTCAAATATAGAATTCACCTATCAAACAAATACACAACATATTTCTAATACATCTGCTTCAGAAACAAATACAGCATGTCTTTTCACATGAAACTTGACTTTTGGAATAATCTTTCCACCAAAAACTGCATGGACTTTCTCATAATGTCCTGAGTTTATTTCTTCCTCCAGGCCAGCAGGTGGCGCTGTGCACAATTGTAGCCCACGTACTTCCGGTTTCCCCAGTGACGTCATACGGTGGTCATATGTGTTTCCGGTTCAGAGCTGGCTGTCCTGCTGGCTGAGAGCAGCTGATAGAAACCTAAACTAGCAAACAGCGAGCTGTAAACACCAACATGAAGCGAACTTATAACGTAAAGAGCGTCCACCGGTACCAGCGGATGGGAAACGGGTCACACGAGCACTGTTGTGTTCCGCTGTGCTCCAACTCCAGCCGGTACAACTCCGTGTTGAGCTTCCACCGGTTCCCCAAAGACCCAGAACTCCGTCTGAAGTGGTTGGACAGAATCCGGCGTGATTGTTTAACGGCGACGAGTCACATTAAGGTGTGCAGCAGACACTTCAGTAGAGATAAACTCATCGTTACGTCTCAGGGAAGACGGACGTTAAAGTTCGGCGCCGTTCCGGCTTTGTTTCACTGGAACAACTACGCGGAGTCAGAGACCCGGTTCGGGGTTTGGGAGCTCCCGGTACGACCCAGAACACCGCCAGCAGTCCAGTCCGACACCACCGGCCCGGACCCGGAGGAGCCTGCAGACACCGTCCAGCCGACCCAGCACACGGAGGAGGACGTGGTGCCGGTCGTTGTGGACCACGAGTACTGTTTCTCCAGTAAGAGCGTCGTAGTGGACCGGGTTCACTACGACGGGATGCTGCGGGAGATTGAAGCGTTGGACCCGGGACAATCCCGTTTACAAGACCCGTGTGGGCTGCAGCGGTTCGCTGGATCACCAGAAGATATTTTATTTTACACCAGGTAAGACTGATTAAAGATCAATAATCCAGTTCACTGTGATTTATAATCATTTAGAAATATTTAATGATGCTCTGAACTCAGTAATGTTACTTCAGAGTAAGTTTTATTTACCAAGTACATACATATAATGAATTTAGCTACGGTTTTTGTGTACTTAATGTAATATACTTACACAGAAATAGAAATAACAGCTAGGGACAAGGACAACAGTGCTGGACAAATAAAGGTAAAGAATAGACAGGACTGTTATGTACACAAGTTGTGAAAAAATAGGTGTTTATAAATAAATATAAAGCACAAATGACAAACAATAAAATATGCAATATGATACAAAACTTCTGTATAAGTATTCTGTAAGTGTAAACAATGCAGTTTGCAATAATGTGAACCCAACCACTCATTTTGTCTATTTTTTAATATCTTGTTTTTTTACTGTTTACTTATTTATTATATCTTTATTGTTTATTATTTATTATATCTTATGTTTTTTTACTGATGTCTCTTATTGTTTGCAAATTTCCCCGCTGTGGGACGTAATAAAGGATTATCTTATTTTAGTGCAAAGAAATAAATACTGTTTAGCCATAAATGCTATTTTAATATATATATTTTATAGAGACTGAATCAGGAACTATTCTAACTTTGATATGAAGCAGATTGCGCGTCATTAGTATGTAAAGTACATTTTAAAAATAGTCACAAACAGTGAACACTTGTTTAGTTGTTATTATTATAACATTATAATTGCTATTGTATATAGTATGTTATTGTTATTCTATGTTTATGTTTTATGTTTTCTAAGTTAGTTGTAGTTGTCTGGTATATTTATAGTGCATTCTAATATTCTTTATATTGTGTTTACTATAGATATTTATCTTTAATGTTGATATGTAAATTCACTGTGTATCTATCTATCTATCTATCTACCTCTCTATTATAAATGTTTTAAAGTCACTCCATTCAAATGGTTTAGCTTGTTTTCATATTACGTCTATGTCTTTATAAGACTCACTCAGGGAATATCACAGTATCCTGACTACAAACACCAGAATATATAACGTGTGTATTATTTTGTTCTAAAGGTTCCCCTCCTACGATCATCTGATGGCGTTCTGGACTCTGATGGAACCAGCGACATCCAGGATGGTCCGGACCACAAGGTCCAAAGGATCGTCTGCTAAGAGAGAGGAGGCTTTCAGCAGACACACAGTAAGTACATGACTGCCACTGTAAAAGTCACTCCATCCACACACACACATCTGGAAGTCAGAGGTCAAGGGACCCTTTTAAAAATGGCCATGCCAGTTTTTCCTCGCCAAAATTTAGCACAAGTTTGGAGCGTTATTTAACCTCCTTCACGATAATCTACTATGACATGGTTGGTATCAATTGATTCTTTAGCTTTTATAGTTTCATCTGATGCCAGTATCTTCACTCTAGCGTTAAAACTGAGCCCACTACAACCTAAAAATTGCAAGTTGTGTTAATGCGTTAAAGAATTTAGTGGCATTAAAATCAAATTGCATTAATTATTGTTACTTTTATTCAAGTAGAGCTCTGAGCACTTCTTCTAATGTTAACATTAGTTTATTCCCGCACACTGTCCTCTTCACTTGCATTAAGAGATGTTTAATTATAAAAACGTTTCCATACACAGGTACACACTTCATCAGGTTAAAAACCAGAAAAACACCCTGATGAAGGTCTGTGTACTGAAACGTTGTTATAATTAAACATCTCTCACTGCAAGTGAAGAGGACAGCGTGGGAGTCTTTTTTGCTCAATACTGTCGACCTGAGGTAAAATAAAATAAAACAGCACCTGCAATCACGATGAAGACAAATGTATCTCACATTATAAATCATACTACGTAGGTTAACTTCTTAACCTTCCTTCTCTTTGCCATTTCTCCTCCACTCTTCCCGCTGTGACACACACACAGTTGGTTTAGAGACCTGCATTTACTTTGACAGTCTGTTATGTTACGAAGACTATCACACATTCACACACATTACGTTTTTTGGCGAGCTTCGCAGCATTTAAAATAATATTTAGGGTTTCATGTCGGCAAAATGACCTGGTGACACCGGCATAGAAGAGCGTATGAGCCGGGGCTGAGCCCAGTTTAACCTCTGACCACAGCAATACAAAAGAAATATACTATATAATACTAATCATGCCTATTTTCCTGTTTTCCCACAGCAGAAACTGGCCCCCATAGATGAGTTCTTCCTGTTTCTAAACTTCCTGTCGACTGGCTGCACCCAGAGGGAGCTCGGCCACCGTTTTAATATCCAAACCACAACGGTCAGCAGAATCATCATAACGTGGGCCGACTTCCTCTACCGCCTGCTGGGATCGGTGTGCACCTGGTTGACACCTGAACAGATCAGAGCTCATCTTCCTCCTGAGTTCAGGGAGTACGCAGACACCCAGGTGATCATTGACTGCACAGAGCTGCGCTGCCAAGCGCCGTCCTCCCCGCTACATCAGAATGACGTTTTCTCTTTATATAAGTCCCACTGCACCTTTAAGGCCATGGTGGGCATGGCTCCACACGGGGCTCTAACGTTTGTGTCAGCACTCTACGACAGCTCTGTGAGTGATAAAGAGATGTTCAGACAATCAGGCATCGTACCTCTGCTGTCCCCTAACAGGGCTGTGATGGTTGATAAAGACTTCCTGGTGGATGACCTCGTCCCTGGAAAAGTTCACCGGCCCGCCTTCCTGTCTAAAGGAAACCAAACGTCAGCACATGATGGTCTCGAGACACGTTTGAGAGTCCATGTGGAGAGGTTAACGAGGAGGGTGAAGGAAAACAAACTGTTTGATACTGAAATCCCCTCCTCCATCTCAGGGAGCATCACTCAGTTATTCACCGTGGCGTGTCTCCTCTCCAACTACCAGAATGCACCTCCGCTCAAGAAGTGACGAGTAGAAGTCTGAGGATGCAGTTTGCCATAACACACTGTTCAGTTGAAAGAGGGCTGGGCGACATGGAAGATATCAAATATCACAATATTTTTTACCAAATACCTTTAACGATGTTGCGACGATGTTGTAGGATTTACACAATGAGATTATGTAAGGGATAATGTACAGCGAGCCGGTCATTGTTGTGAAATAAACCCAGACAGGGCGATGCGACATCAGAACTCCGCCCATAGCAACGGTCTGGTTTACATAGCAACGGTCTGTTTTACATAGCAACGGTCTGTTTTACATAGCAACGGTCTGTTTTACATAGCAACAGTGTGCTGTAAAGAAATAACAGGCCGTAGAACGCCGTGATTGACCAATCAGAATCGAGTATTCAACAAAGCCGTTTAATGATGATAAATAATCATCAGTAATGTGGATATAATGACTAAGTGGGTAAATAATAGAACAGCTAGAACAGTCTGATAAGTTCAGAAAATACATCACTTTACTGTAATGCCGCCCGGCAACACTTATGCCATATTATGATATCCCAAATCTAAGACAATATCTAGTCTCGTATCACAATATCGATATATAATATCGATATATTGCCCAGCCCTGAGTTGAAACACTGTCAGTTAGTTCACTGGTTCCCAACCTGAGGGTCTCGACCCCCACTAGGTGTCGCCAAAGCTTCACAGGTTGCGAGGCCTTCTTGATTTTAAGGGCTGTAAGACAACTTTTTTTAAACAAATATACAGTTGGCCTATATGTCATCATTTCATTCATTTTTGTAGAAGAAAAATGTATTTATTTTATAACTATTATTATAAAGTTTGGATTATTATTTAAGATATAAACAGGATAAGGGCGATAATGGTGAAGATCTGAACACAAGTTATATTAACAGAGATTCCCTCTCTGCTAAACAGCCTCATCTTGCATTAGAAGAATAAAACAACCAAAGAGCTAAAAGAACAACGGCCAAGCATCAGGGAGAGGAACAAAAGAAGCCTATTTAGTATGAATGATTGTTAAAAAAATACACAGTACAGATAATTGTATTAAACGTTCCTAAAAATAACAGGAAAACTCATCTCTGATGCAACATTCACAGGAAATAATCTGCTCAAAATTCATCTAAAAGACTCACTATTCAGGTTAATAGTACCGTTTATAGGTTGGTATGTACTCTTATTGTTATGCATTTAATATAATATGAAATATTCATAATATATGTCACTTAGTCAGTTTACTCAATGATAGAAAAGAGGTCCCCTCAGGTTGGGAACCACTGATGATTAGATGATTACTTTATGGATATGACATTTACTGTAAACTAAATGTCTTTGGTTTTAAACTGTTTGTCAGACAAGACATTTAAAGGGTATCCCTTTGGCATTTAGCAACTTGTGATTCACTTCTGTACTTCACCCACAAAATGATCATTTGTTTATCAATTAGTCACCCCGTGTTACCTTGAATACACGAAGAGAACTTAGTGTTTCTCTCATGTCTCCACGGTGAACTGAGCATCTGAAAACAGAGTAAAGTCTTGATGAATTGAGGTAATTGGAGGCCGCGTTTAACTACAGCAAAACATCCGTCTCACACAACTCGTGCAGTATAATCCAAGTCTCATTCATCCAGTTGGATGCTCAAACTATTTAAAACACTTCTGCATAAACAGTTTCCAGACGAGTTATAAGTGTTTTACTCTAAAACACTTTAGCATTAAAAATGTATATTTTTTTCTCATTTTTTTGTTTTTTGTTTGTTCCCTTCTGTACATGTTATGTACTCGTCAGTTGCCTTTAGAGAGAGACATCAAGTCTCTTGAAATGGATTTACAGGTAAACGCCCTTGAAAATGTAAAATGTCTTTATTATAAGAAATAAAGAACAAAAATAAAAAGATTGAGCCAAAAGTTGCGTGGTATATTTTTTGTACTTGAAAAACATCCTGGATTGGTTTCTGAAGCATGACGTATTAGAAATATTTTTTTTGATGGGTACGTTTTGTATTTGCAAACCACACTGTTTGTTAGTGGATTGTAGGGCATTTTGTAAAACATGTTTTGTTTTTGTTTTTTTAAGTTTTGGCATGAAATTAGCTCCATTTTAAATACTTAGTTACATTCCACCTCTGGGGGCATTCACAAATTTAATTAAGAATACAGGTTACAACTATATCCAAAGGTATCAATGAATAATATTAATTTTGATAACATGTACAGAAATATTATATACAGGACTGTCTCAGAGAATTAGAATATTGTGATAAAGTTCTTTATTTTCTGTAATGCAATTAAAAAAACAAAAATGTCATGCATTCTGGATTCATTACAAATCAACTGAAATATTGCAAGCCTTTTATTCTTTTAATATTGCTGATTATGGCTTACAGCTTAAGAAAACACAAATATCCTATCTCTAAATATTAGAATATTTCCTCAGACCAAGTAAAAAAAAAGATTGATAACAGTAAAACAAAATCAAACATTTGAAAATGTCCATTAATGCACTCAGTACTTGGTTGGGAATCCTTTTGCACGGATTACAGCATCAATGCGGCGTGGCATGGAGGCAATCAGCCTGTGGCATTGCTGAGGTGTTATGGATGCCCATGATGCTTCAATAGCGGCCTTTAGCTCATTTGCATTGTTGGGTCTGGTGTCTTTCAGCTTCCTCTTCACAATACCCCACAAATTCTCTATGGGGTTCAGGTCAGGGGAATTGGCAGGCCAATCGAGGACAGTAATGCCATGGGCAGTACACCAGTTACTGGTGGTTCTGGCACTGTGGGCAGGTGCCAGATCATGCTGGAAAATGAAATCCTCATCTCCATAGAGCTTTCCAGCATGATCTGGCACCTGCCCACAGTGCCAGAACCACCAGTAACTGGTGTACTGCCCATGGCATTACTGTCCTCGATTGGCCTGCCAATTCCCCTGACCTGAACCCCATAGAGAATTTGTGGGGTATTGTGAAGAGGAAGCTGAAAGACACCAGACCCAACAATGCAAATGAGCTAAAGGCCGCTATTGAAGCATCATGGGCATCCATAACACCTCAGCAATGCCACAGGCTGATTGCCTCCATGCCACGCCGCATTGATGCTGTAATCCGTGCAAAAGGATTCCCAACCAAGTACTGAGTGCATTAATGGACATTTTCAAATGTTTGATTTTGTTTTACTGTTATCAATCTTTTTTTTTACTTGGTCTGAGGAAATATTCTAATATTTAGAGATAGGATATTTGTGTTTTCTTAAGCTGTAAGCCATAATCAGCAATATTAAAAGAATAAAAGGCTTGCAATATTTCAGTTGATTTGTAATGAATCCAGAATGCATGACATTTTTGTTTTTTTAATTGCATTACAGAAAATAAAGAACTTTATCACAATATTCTAATTCTCTGAGACAGTCCTGTATATATATACATATATAATATTTCTGTATATATATATACATATATATATATACATGCATAAAAAACGGAGTTTTCTCCTTGTATTCCTAATGGGGGAAATAAAAAAAAAATATTATAAAAACTCCGTTTTTTATGCATGTATATAAATGTATTTACACATAAATAGTAATAACAGGACAACAAATAAAGGTGAGCAATAGACAGGACTGTTATGTACACAACTAGTGGAAACAAATAGGTGTATAAATATGTTAAATATATAAAGCACCAATGATCAACAATAAAATGTGAAATATGATAAAAACTTCTATATACAAGTCAAGTATTCTGTAAATGTAAACAACACAAATAGTGTGCAATAATGTGAACCCAGCCACTCATTTTGTCTATTCTTTAATATCTTGTTTTTTACTGTTTACTTACTTATTATAGCTTTATTGTTTATTATTTATTACATCTTGTTTTGTTGTTATATAATATAATATAAATAGTATATTATATTATAATATATTATATTATTTATTATCTTTTTATTCATATATATATATATAAATGTATGTGTTACTTTGAAAAACCTCGTTGATAAAACATCAATATTAAAACGATGAAATTAAATAATCCACATGTTTCATGTCTTTAGGTGAAATCGAAGCTTTCGCTACCCCCGCCCTCGCTGCAACGTATCAAACGGCACGTCCACATAATCAAAACGGAGCGCACCCAATGTTGGACAACCAAAACTTAACACTCCGTTAAAACAGTTCAGTCTAACCCCGACAAAACAACACGTTAACGATATTAACTCTACCTCAATACGTGTTTATTACACGTTAATTAAACACACATTAATCGTCGAGTGAAACTAAATACCGGGTAAAATGAGAAAATGAGAGAGAGAAGAGAGAAACTCCGCGTTAGTTCGTACTCGTGATGAGCCAACGGGAAAAGTAACTCTAACTAGAAGGTAGCTTAGCTAGGTGGGCTAATGTTTATAGCCTTTAATCAGGCGGAGCTGCGCACTTTACCGACACAGTTCAGATGGCTGTACGCTGGCTATGCAGGTAAGAGTGACACTACTGAAGAGATAAAGCTGTGTTTGTGTGTTAAGACTTAAAAAAACCCTGGTTAATGGGCTAAAATGAGAGGAAAGGTGGGGCTGAGTCAGGTGATCACAGACACAATAGCATCCAGAGAGGAGAACAGGCTGCCTTACTGCTCTAGAGGAGCTAAAATGAGGATTTAGATATAATTAAAGCTTCAGGGAGGTTTATATGTGTTAAGTTTTAAAGAGATAGTAGGTGGAGGAAGCCTCTCTGGTTGTCTGTGGGAGGGGCAACACCAGCTACACCAGACACACCGCAGTCAGTCAGTCAGTCTTTGGTGCTGAAGCTGAGCAGAGCATCTCCATCTCTCCATCACTCACATCATCTTTCTGGGTTGTGTTGGTTGATCCATCTGGATGCCACTTTGCTCCACGACCCGCCCTGCTGCAGGCTGATGGAAACAGACATCCGTAACAATGTGTGCGAATGTGTTTGGAGTTTTAAAAAGGTGAGAAATAATAATATAACTGCTGTTTGTGCATCCAGATGTGTGTGTGCATCCAGATGTGTGTGTGCATAGTGCTGCTGGTGTTCTGGTGATACACCTTTTGCAAAACCCAGCTCTGTGTGCCAAATAGGATTTTAGCATGGTGACATAATGCGCAAAGCTGTGCAGGAAACCGGTGCATGCTTGCAGAGAGAGACAGACATGCAGGATGAAAAGGTGCTTCAAATATATGGGGTTGTTTTTTTTAAGATTTGCATGTTGCATGTCATCATCAGTTCATGCTGTGTGACTCATGAGGAGGGAAGATTCCTACTAGCACTAGCAAAAAACCCTATTCTTAGCTTCATCACATCAGCCTTTTTTTTTTTTTTATCCATCTGAGAGATGAGGTGTTTTGCCAGACTGGAGTGGATTTTGCAGAGATTATCCTAATAAATACTCAGATTTAGTGAGCTTTTTGTGGCTCCGGCATGCGTCCACATCCATCCACTACTCTGGAAAATGCCCAGCCCCTCTTACATAAAAGTACTTTAGGGAATGCTGATAATAACATAATGCTTGTCTATTCCATTAAGAGTTATTGATGCTGTGAATAACTAAACAATCATATATATCGGTGGGCTTCACAATCATCATGCTTACAGAGACTGATCATGACAGGCTGCCTCCGAGCCATGTTCTGGTGTAAAAACTGTGTGTTAACCGTTCACCACCCTGCAGTCATAGAAAGTTAACGCTGATGTGGGCGTTTGTGGATTGATGGGATTAATTTACTACGCTCTCTCGCTTTCCTTTTTCTTTGTCTCTAAACATCCTGAGTAGACTTTATTTTAATGCTGGAGGTGGTTCTTCTTTGCATTGTGATCACGGATGGATTACTGATCGGGCTCAAGCCTCCGGGGCCAGAGAGGTCGAGGTCAGAGCCTCTGTCTGTGTGTGTGTGTGTGTGTGTGTGTGTGTGTGTGTGTGTGTGTGAAGTGACTGTTAACATTACTGTTGTAAAGTCGCAGAGTTCAGTTAAAACAATGAATGTCTCGATCACGTTTTTTTTTGCTCCAGATCAAAGTATTTAGATGTATATTGTCTTCCCATCAAATCCAATCCAGTATTTGTTTATTTTTCCTCAACATTTCATTCAAATACAGAACAATTAGTAAAGCAATTTAAACCAGAATTGCTTCGATCCTGCATCTCAGGCTTCATTAGGTGGTTTCCTATAATATTTTGTGTAGTGTGCTGTGGTGTTTTGTATATGCTCAGGAGTGTCAGTGTGGATTTGTTATGGCAGGAAGCTTTGGACCAGAGTCAGACTGCCTCTCTTCATCTCCAGTGTGAAGTAAATACTAAAGTTCAAGTGCAGTTCATGAACCAGCAGCAGCACCAGAGAGGTCTTCGGGTTCACCTGCAAAGTGTTGCCAAAAGACAAAGAGACACAAAAAAAACAACTAATAGATGCAAATCGACTACAAAAACAGACAACACAACTACAAAGAGATGCAAAACGACTACAGAGAGATGCAAAGCAACTACAAGGAGACACAAAATGACTACAGAGAGATGCAAAGCAACTACAAAGAGATGCAAAATGACTACAGAAAGATGCAAAGCAACTACAAAGAGATACAAATTGATTACAGAGAGATGCAAAACAACTACAAAGAGACACAAAATGACTACAGAAAGATGCAAAGAAACTACAAAGAGATACAAAATGATTACAGAGAGATGCAAAGCAACTACAAAGAGATACAAAATGACTACAAAAGAGATTCAAAGAAACTACAAAGAGATACAAAATGACTATAAAGAGATGCAAAGCAACTACAAAGAGATGCAAAACGACTACAGAGAGATGCAAAGCAACTACAATGAGACATAAAACAACTACAGATAGATGCAAAGCAACTACAAAGAGATGCAAAATAACTACAGAAAGATGCAAAACAACTACAAAGAGATGCAAATTGACTACAGAGAGATGCAAAGCAACTACAATGAAACGCAAAACAACTACAGAGAGATGCAAAGCAACTACGTAGAGATGCAAATTGACTACAGAGAGATGCAAAGCAACTACAATGAGACACAAAACAACTACAGATAGATGCAAAGCAACTACAAAGAGATGCAAAATAACTCCAGAAAGATGCAAAGCAACTACAAAGAAATGCAAATTGTCTACAGAGAGATGCAAAGCAACTACAAAAAGACACAAAACAACTACAAAAAGAAATGCAAAATTACTACAAAAAGACTCAAAGCAACTACCATGAGACACAAAATGACTACAGAGATGCACAGCAACTACAAAGAGATGCAACATGACTACAAAAAGACACAACTACAAACAGATGCAAAATGACTACAAAAAGATTCAAAGCAACTACAAAGAGATGCAAAATGACTACAAAAAGATGCAAAACAACCATAAAGAGATGAAAAATTACTACAGAGCAATGCAAAGCAACTACTAATAGATGCAAAATTACTATAAACAGATTCAAAATGACTAGAAAAAGACTCAAAACAACTACAAAGAGATGCACAATTACTACAAAAAGACACAAATGACACAAAACGACTTCAAAAAGACTAAACAACTACAAACAGATGCAAAACTACTACAAAGAGAGGCAAAGTTATTGTCCGTCTGACACACCCTTCCTCTTTAAAGAGAATGACCTGTAGATACTGTGGCTTAATAAGCATAATGAATTTATAGGAGTTAACGGTATTTTCTGTCTATAAAATGTCACAAGTTCTCAGAGCTTTAAAGGTGAAGTCTTCAGAAGTCTTGTCTTTGTTTAAAACTCAAAAGATATTCAGTTTACAGTTATTCAGAACAGAGAAAAGCATCAAGTCTTCCCTCTGGAGAAGCTGAAATCAGCAACGTTTTGACATTTTGGCTCAAAAGATAATTTAACGGCTTAAAGTAGAACCCTGTTATTAATCCCACTAAGAAGTGCTGATGGCGTTTTCCTAAATCGTGTTGAACTGGGAATACATTTCTCAGCTCGAGGCACCTGTGACACACTTCTGTAGGAGTGTGGAGACTCACTGAAGTGTTTTCCTACGTTGGATGTTGGGTGTTGGTCAGTTGGTTTCCTCCTCGGTATCTGAAGCCTTAACGGCAAGCTGGATCCTGTTTACGTGGATTAGACATTTCACCATCACGTCCGCCAGCGAGCCCGATAGAAACGCTCAGCCGTACTCTGAATGGTTGTCATGTGGGTGTTCCTCTTGTCGAGACGAAATGTAGGTTAACCTCATTCATTTCCTTACATGATTTGTACGGAGTAAGGATTTCATATGAATATATTTATGTGGGCATTTGTTCTTGTCTTCGTCTTAAGCCGCTGAGTTCTCGTGTGATTTATCTGGAGTTCAGGATGTTTATGGTCACTCTGGTTATACAAGTACAATCATATCAAATGCTTTCACTGGGACGCTCCATAAAAGGAAACAAGTAAATATAAAAAAGACATAAAATAAACGATATAATTACAAAAGAAGCAATAAAAATATCCATTAAAAAAAAATAAGAGATTGCGATTGCACATATTGCACTTTTTGCTCACATATCAATCAACCTTTCAGTAATTTAAGAGCATGTAGAGGGACATATTTACAGGCTTTGCACTGTTTATAGCACCGTTTATGTATGTTGGCTCATTGTGTTTAGTACTGTTTTCATTTAGTGGCTCTAAACCAGTTAAATAAACTCTGCAAATGCATATGTAAAGAGCATCTCAACACAAAGTTTCTCAGCCTCAGTTTTGTGAAGATACTGGTATCATATGAAACTAGAAAAACTAGCGAATCCATTGATACCAACCATGTCATACTAGCTTGTCGGGAAGGAGGTTAAATAACGCTCCAACGGTCCCTTGACCTCTGACCTCCAGATATGTGAATGTAAACGGGTTCTATGAGTACCCACGAGTCTCCCCTTTACAGACATGCCCACTTTATGATCATCACATGCAGTTTGGGGCAAGTCATAGTCAAGTCAGCACACTGACACACTGACAGCTGTTGTTGCCTGTTGGGCTGCAGTTTGCCATGTTATGATTGGAGCATATAGTTTTATGCTAAATGCAGTACCTGTGAGGGTTTCTGGACAATATCTGTCATTGTTTTTGTGTTGGTAATTGATTTCCAGTAATAAATATATACATACATTTGCATAAAGCAGCATATTTGCCCACTCCCATGTTGATAAGAGCATTAAATACTTAAATCTCCCTTTAAGGTACATTTTGAACAGATAAAAACCTCCTTTTTTAACCTGCAGCAAATTGAACATTGCAGGTTCAGTTCTCCCAGTTAAGGCCGGTTAACGTTTTGCTGGAGACCAGCAGCATGTTGGGAAGTGACAGCTCCAGTGGTGGAGCGTCAGGATCGCTCACACATAAAATGGATTATTTTCATGTTTAATGACTCCTTAGCCTCCAGGCTGGATGTCTGACATGTTAAGGATGACAGAACTGCCTGCAAATTAGAGATATAACAATTTATCCTTCCCTTGGCTGATTTCTCATTTCAGGATTTATTTATGTGCCAGTGGGCGACCGTCTCCAGTGCAACATCACACAGCCATTGTGTTTATATCAGGAGGTCGTATGTTAGAACTGGAACGCGGCTTTTGTTCTCGACTGGAGACGCAGAGAAAGATCGTACTTTTGTTTCCAACACAGAAATGCCACATTATTGAGTAGCATGTGAGAGCAGGGCTAACTGCATTTACATCCAACCACACTGTTGTAAATTCCTCTGGCGTTGGTGGAGATTTAAATGTTTGGCTGAGGTTGCAGAGTTTGTGTTTATGCCAGCTGCTTTGGCAGAGATCCACACATTAGTTGGAGGTCCTATTCAACCAGTGTTGGCTGTGAGGATCTGAAAAGAAACTTTTGAAGTAATCCAGTCATTCTGGCTCGTAGACAACGATGTTAGCGGAGGCTCTGTATTGTTGCTCATTGTCCTGACTTTCCTCTCCTCTCTCCAGCCTGTTTGGGAAGCCCTTTGATGGTGGGAAGAGGATGGACCATGGCGTCCCTCAGCAACAACAGCAACATCCGATGGAGCAGCAGCAGCAGCCGTATCATCCGCAGCACCCTGCCATGATGCGGCTGTACGAGGTCCAGAAGGAGGTGGCGTCTCTGGGGCCTCAGGTCTGCACCTTCAGCGGCCTGCAGCATGACCGCGACTACAAGCGTCTGGAGCGCGAGCTGACGCGGCTGCTGCTGGACGTGGACCAGGTCGACACGGAGGGCAAACCGGAGCTGCAGGGGGCGCGCAAGAGAGCAGCACAGGAGGTGGAGGGCCTCCTGCGCTACCTGGAGGAGAACGCCACTCATCCGGCCCGCGCTGCCATCGAGGAAATGAGCAACGCTGCGCGGCAGCTGGTGGACGACCGCGTGGTGGCGCCCCAGCGGTCCGGCGGGGTGGCTGAAATAAACGACGAGCTGGTGGACGCCCTGCAGGAGATCATACTGAAGCTCACCCAAATCAAGACCGAAGGGAGGGTGCCGCTCCGCAAGGCGCGCTACCGGGCCCTGACGCGTCTGTGCGCCATACAGGATGTGATCGAAGGGCGTACGGAGCAGCAGACCCTCTCCCTGCCGCTGTCAGGGGAAACCCACGAGGCCGTGCACCGCATCAACCAGGTGATGGTGAAGGTGAGCGTGGCGCGCGGCCAGCTGGTGGCGCTGCTGATGGGTCTGAGCGGGAGGGACAGTTGCGCCCACCTGTCACGGATCCTGTTGGAGATGCAGGTGGAGCTGGACGCTCTGGATGTTTCCGGGAACGCGGCGATCAGAAATTACAGGAAACAGGTCGTGGAGGAGATAAACGGGCTGCTGAAACATCTGGACCTCGAGGGGGAGGGAGAAGACACGCGCAGGTAGGATAAGCAGTTCAGGGTTAAAGGTCGGGTCCATTATTTATTTATCATTTATCGTTTTTATATCATTCTGTGGCGTCTCAGTGGTGTTCCTGATGTATTCACATCCAAACATTCAAATCTTGGTATTTTTGCGTCAAAATGCTAATTTTCCAAGCCCTTCTAAAAAAGTTTTCCCAAGTGACCTGACGTAGGTTTCAGCATGATGACGCTGCTACATGTACAGTATATATAAACATCCTTATAGTCAGAGTAATATTCTCACATACAGGAACTTAGATGGCGGTCGGCGTGCTCCCAGTTTGGAGAAGCAGACGTATCGGAAAGTCACACAATAACACAAACAAACTAACCGATCGTTGCAGCGGTAGAGCAGCAACTCCTCTGTTCTGAGAGGTAAAATTATTGTTTTTGTGAATGGAGTCTGGAGCTTTGAAGAGAGTGATATAACAGCTTCAGTTCCCCATCGTAAAGGCGAGTCTGGTGGCGAGGTAAAGGGATGAAAATATTCTAAATATAGTGTACACTTTTAGGCGTCTAAAATACGTTTTTGTGCTGCTCCTGTCCACAGCAGCTTTACCTCGCCGTCAGACGGGGAACTGAAGCCGTTATGTCGCTTTCTTCAAAGCCACCAGACTCCATTCTCAAAAACAGTAATTTTCCCGTCACAGAACCTGGGAGAAGACAATAACAAATCTGAACCAACCCTTTCAGTTAATTCCAAACTGATCACAGCTAACGTTGACTCAGCTAGTGCTAGCGTTCACATTATTTATAACCTTATTGATTAGCTTTGATTAGCTTACTATGGTAACCTACATCACTGCTTTTTGCAACAGCTGAGTGGGCGTTTCCATTTGAAAAAAACAAAACAGAACGCAGATGGATCCGCCCTTTAATTATCAATTAATATGCTGATTATTTCCCCTATTTATCAAGTAATCTACTGATTATTTTTCCTATTTATCGAGTAATCTGCTGATTATTTTTCCTATTTATCGAGTAATCTGCTGATTATTTTTCCTATTTATTGAGTAATCTGCTGATTATTTTCCCTATTTATTGAGTAATCTGCTGATTATTTTTCCTATTTATCGAGTAATCTGCTGATTATTTTTCCTATTTATCGAGTAATCTGCTGATTACTTTTCCTATTTATTGAGTAATCTGCTGATTATTTTTCCTATTTATTGAGTAATCTGCTGATTATTTTTCCTATTTATCGAGTAATCTGCTGATTATTTTTCCTATTTATTGAGTAATCTGCTGATTATTTTCCCTATTTATCGAGTTATCATTTTAGACTATGAAAAGTCAGGAAATGGGGAAAAATCATATCTCTTGTTTTGTCACAGAAGACTTAATATTAACATTTTAGAAGAATTCTTGGCACTTTTTTTTTTAAATAAAAAAGACTATTATCAAAATAGTTGATTAATTTTCTGTCGATTGACTAATAGTTTTATTTTCGATCAGAAGAAATACAACTTTCCCAGCATAAAGTACCACTTAAACATCTTCTCTACTGATGTATACTCTGTGCTGTCCTTGCAGTGCACATGAGCTGATGTTATTGTTCATCACCGGTAGCTGTGGTGGAGGATTGGAGGAGGGACTGAGGATTGTTGTTGAATTTTAGATTTGAATCATGCTGCACCGTCAGGAGTGAATTAGACTCACATCACCAGAGGAGCACTGATAGCAATAATACGCCTACCGAGTCCTGCATTATGGAGAAGAGCAGACTCGAGCACCGATTCAAGTACCACTCCATTCACATGTTTTCCTTTGTGCTGCCGAGTTTTGGGCCTCAATTACAGTTAAAAAAAGGTTGTTTGATGAAGTTTGTTTGATACAGGATACACTGAAAATAAACATATTAGAGTATTTTATGAGTAGTATCAGGTACCTACTGAATCCGAGCATGCTTTTATTTTGGTGGGATTAATTGTGATTTTGTTTTCTGGCTGGTGTGACGGAGCTGCTTCGCCTCCTCCGCTCTCAGACGCCTCAGCTTGGCACAGCTGGCGCTACACTGCAGACATTTTCCCTCCTGGTGCAAAAAACATTTCACTGCAACAAAGTGCAGATGATTCAGATATTGAAGAGCTAATTTTGTTGGGTGAAAAACTACAAAAAAAAGCTGAACTCCACTGATTTCACACATCAAAGTCTGTTTACAGGTGTTCAGAAGTACTACTGCATATGAAAGAAGCTCTCAACCTTTTGTGGCTCCAATAGTAGTAATAGTAGTAGAACAGTTGGGGGTTGAGGCTAGCTGCTACTAGCATAACACACCGGACTCTCCAATCAAACCGACTCTGGCTGAGTTGCATTGTGGGTAATGTAGGCTCCGGGTTTTGACAATGAAGAAGAATATGTGGAATAAAAAAAAAAAACTGCAAATGCAACAAACTGTATTGATTTTAAGACTTTTTTTTAACTTTCCATCATGAGTCTGTGCCATTCACATGTAGCGTCTAAAAGGCGTGGAAATCGCCAGCTGTGACGCGTTCATCCTTTTATCCAAGGTGCTTGGGAGGTTGCACTCCTGTCGCGCCTGCCGTTACTAAGCAACCAAAACCTGCGTGCTGCGATGACGATGATGATGAAGTTGCAGTAATTTAGCAGTAAAAGCCTCACTGACCAAACTAAACAAAGTCAAAACAACAATAAATGATGACCTTTGAACCGGATGTTGTGACGTCCTCGGACAGAAAGGGTGAAGCAGTAAAATAGTCTGTGGGACAGATCATAAAGCTCTGGGTAGTCCTGCACTAACATGATTAACTTCTCCACATTTACTGTAGACTCATATTTATGGAAGAAAGAAAAGATATCTGCCGGCTGTGATTGGTTGTTCCTCGGCACATGACACGCTGCGCGCGCTGCAGTGTTCCAAAAGTTGAGCTATTTTTACCCCGGGGCGCAGCCATCGCACCCTGAAAAATAGGTGCTTGGGAACCCTTGCGCTTTGTTTCGACGTTTCTCCCGCGTTTGAGCGTGCCTGCCACGTGTCTACATTGACAACAATGGATTTGAGGGCGCAAAAAACATTTGTAACATAGGTAAATGTCACAGGAGTCACTGGACTCTGTTTACACTTCACCGCTGCTCTGGTGTGTTTCTGCCGTTAATCAGTAAAGTACTCTTACGGCGAATTCAGTGTGGCTTGCTGCAATAATTCCACTTTTCTGCAGCTGGGAGGCGTGTTCATGCACTGAAGTTCAGGAGTTTTCAAAGCAGTGATTCCGTGTTTGTCTCTTCAGGTACGACTTGGGGCAGCACAACTCCATCCGTGAGATCGAGGCGGTGCGAGCTCACGTCTCCCACCTGCGAGAGGGCGTCTTGCGGCACAGCGTGATGGGGGATCTGAGCTTCAGGCCCAAAGCCGAGCTGCAGAGCCTCCTCACTCACCTGGACCAAGTGGACACGGCCAAGAACCCGTGCATCAGAGAGGCCCGCCGCCGCGCCGTGGTGGAGGTCCAAGCCATCATCACCTTCCTGGACCTCCGCGAGGCTCTGGGCCGCCGCCAGCCGGGCCCCAGCGAGCACCCGTCGCACCGGGCCGTGTGGCTGGTCCTGGGGAGCCTCTCGGACCTCCAGGCCCAGGCGCTGGGCTTCGACGGCAAGCGGATCGACAAGAGCTACATGATGCTGGAGGAGCTGCTGACCAAACAGCTGCTGTCGCTGGATGCCGTGGACCCGCAGGGCGACGAGACCACCAAGATGGCGCGGAAGCAGGCGGTGAAGTTTGCCCAGAACATCCTCAACTACCTGGACATGAAGACGGACGAGTGGGAGTATTGATTCATTTAAAAACTTTGGATGGGACGTCGCTGCAGGAACGAAAAGGAGCTGATAATGTGTGTAAATAAAAAAAACAACTGGTACGTTATCATTCCACGGGCTGTAAATATGGACTCAAATCCCCAGAATGCACTGCAGCAGCGCTTTTCTTTCGTCTCTTTGTGGTAGTTGTGGCCGACCGTGCTGAGAAGAACACAGAACTCCTTTTGTGAAACACACTTTGGATTTATTTTGTGCTTTTTGAACATTTTCTTTTTAAATCTCCCGAATGTGTGTGAGTGTGTGTGTGAGAGTTGTTGTCTGTTGTCATTGTACTGGGTGTGTGTGTGTGAGTGTGTGTGTGTGTGTGTGTGTGTGTGTGTGGTCGTTGAAGCCTGCTGCCAAAGCACTAAATTAATGCCTGTTACAGTGGTCGTTTCCTCCAGACTGCTCTTGATATCGATGAAGTTTGATGGATTGCTTCGCAGTGGTTCCCCCGTCTGGCCTGATTAATCTGAGTTGCTAATGGAGACACAGCCGATGCATGTGTTAAATACAGTGACCTAATTAGAGTCGTCCAGATTGTGACACCTGTTGGTTCGGCGCCGATTTTGAGACGGGTCTGATTGCAGTCGCAGGGGGGTGTTCGTGTAGAGAATGATAGGAAGAACTACTCTGATTGGCTCGTGCGGTACAGGAACGCCCACTTTTTCTTCTTCTTTACTTTATCAACGCACATCTGGTTCTGTCTGTTATTAACGTATGTAACGACACACAGAAAAAGACAGCAGTAGATGTTGAGCTTTATTCTAATGACTTATTGGATATGTTGGATATTTCTGTATAGTAAATTAGGGCTGTTCCCGAATCAGAATTTTTTGATTTGACTCAAATTTGTCTGTTCAATACGAAGATTCGACTATTCGTTCTTTTTTTTTTTTTCTTCATATAGACTATTTGTCAATCAGAAAATCCATTGGCCGGAGTTTCAGTGATGATTTCGACCACATTAACATTCAAACCGTCAAATGCGTTCCGCCACAGTTTCACAATCGAACCGAAAATATTTGTACACTTCTCAACCGGAGGTGTCTGTGCAGTACGCCACGGTGCGTGACTGGCTCTCGGCTCGGAGAGGCCTGGGGTAAAGGTGACTCGTGGCTCCGGCTGTTAGCTTCGCACCACTGCTCGCCTGTACCTCGCCACTCCCCGGGGCCATGGTGCAGCTCCTTCCTTTAAAATCATGCCATGTAGCTCAAAAAGAGAATTAACATATCACTACCAGCAAGTCTGTCAAGGGGAGACTCGTGGGTACCCATAGAACCCATTTTCATTCACATATCTGGAGGTCAGAGGTCAAGATACCCCTTGATATGGCCATGCCAGTTTTTCCTCACCAAAATTTAGTGTAAGTTTGGAGCGTTATTTAACCTCCTTCATGACAAGCTAGTAAGACATGGTTGGTACCGATGAATTCATCAGGTTTTTTAGTTTCATATGATGTCAGTATCTTCACTCTAGCTGCGTTAAAGAAATTGGTTGCGTTAAAACAAAAATGCGTTAACACGTTATATCACATTCATTTTGACAGCCCTAACGTGGGCGTTTATGTTCTATGTAAACCGATGATCTACATTGGCGTTCCTGTCACGCTCTACAAGAAGCCCCCACCCGTGGCTGCAATCAGACTCTACTGACGACTTTGGGCGTCTAAAAATATCAAATATCTGGAGAGTTTGCTGCAGTTTTATATTGAAATCAAACTTGTTCTGGTTGTATTTGGCAAAGCAGATGGTGTGAACACATTTAAATTTAAATCTGCAGTGAAACTCAGAAAGATTTTTGGGGTATTTTAGAAGCAGCAGCATCAAAAGGTGAAACATCAGAAGCAGAGCTGAGGCGTTTCCACTAACATCCAGCTGGTATCGAAGCCAGGCAATCTGTGTTTAAACAGTCGGGAACATCGTTGACGTTAAGGTCACTCTCCTCTCCTGCCTGTGACCCTGTTTATCCCCTCCGTGTCTCTGGTAGCTCTCCAAATTCACAGCACTGTTGTGGCGGCACACGCCCGGAAAATCCTGCAAACTGCAGCTGTCGTTGGCACGCAGTCGAATGACGGATAAAGTTAGCAGGAAACTGAGAATCTGTGTCGGGACGAGGATGTTGGAGAAGATAAAAGTACCTTTCACCCCCCTCGCTGCTTGTGTAGCTGTTAGTCTGTAAAATGTTTGTTGTGACTTTGTATGATCGCGCTAGGCTATAAATGGATCAGGTTTTTAAAATTCACAGATAGAAGAGGCGAAATTCTTGCTGCTGCTTTTTTGTTTCTACCCACTGCTTTCTACTGCGACTGTTGAGAGGTCCCCAGGGGGAGGAAGAGGAAGGAAAGGGGGGGTGATGAGGCGGTGATATCCTCTGGATTGACACATCAAGGCTGAAGCTCACAGGGCCAGCAGTCGGGTCCTGTGCGGTAGAGAGTATTGACGGTGATCACAGTCGACAGAGCCTTCTAGAAACTTCTCGAAGCTGCTGCTGCCGAGAGAGAGAGAGAGAGAGAGAGAGAGAGGGAGGGGAGCGAAGGGTAGGGGAGGGACCGGAAGAGAAAAGAGTCCAAAATTTCTGTGCCTTTATTTTCACCCTTCCCTGTGAGCCGGTTGGTGTAAAAGCAGCCTTGTAGTGAATTAACGGAGCAAGCAGCTGTTCGCTGTTGATGCGTATCAATACTAAAAAGCACTGAATGTGTTGGTGGAGAGCACCGCGGACATTATCGCCGCAAAGAAATTTGCACTACTCGAAGGCTCGTTGGAATCAGTATTTGTCCCCTGGTGATAAACGCTAGAGGTGGAGGTGTGCCGGTGGATAATTTGTGGTGACACAGAATGACAACGCTCCTTTGCAGCAGACAATGAAATGAGTCACGCCGTGCTTTCACACTGCAAACAGCCTCGATGATGGGGCCGAATTTTGGCTCCAAAAGCAGTTTGGCAACAGGAGCCCAAATCCTTAATGACAAAACTAAAATAATAACCAGAGTAAATTACTTCACAGCTTCTTGCTGACCTCTAAAAAATTAATCCTTGATTTTTAAACAATTAGTTCATTCAGGAGCTGTTCAATCATATCAAATGATCTTTATTAGCTGATAGAGTTTGACCCAGTTCAGCTATAATCAATACTTTTTAGGGCTGTCAATCGATTAAAATAGTTAATCGTGATTAATCGCATATTTTTTTATCAGTTAAATGGACCTTAAAGGGAGATTTCGCAAGTATTTAATACTCTTATCAACATGGGAGTGGGAAAATATGTTTGCTTTATGCAAATGTATGTATGTATTTATTATTGGAAATCAATTAACAACACAAAACAATGACAGATATTGTCCAGAAACCCTCACAGGTACTGCATTTAGCATAAAACTATATGCTCAAATCATAACATGGCAACAACAGCTGTCAGTGTGTCAGTGTGCTGACTTGACTATGACTTGCACCAAACTGCATGTGATTATCATAAAGTGGGCATGTCTGTAAAGGGGAGACTCGTGGGTACCCATAGAACCCATTTACATTCACATATCTAGAGGTCAGAGGTCAAGGGACCCCTTTGAAAATGGCCATGACAGTTTTTCCTCGCCAAAATTTTGCATAGGTTTGGAGCATTATTTAACCTCCTTCATGACAAGCTAGTGTGACATGGTTGGTACCGATGGATTCATCAGGTTTTGTAGTTTCATATGATGCCAGTATCTTCACTCTAACTTTAAAACTGAGACCGCTACAACCTAAAAATCTGTTAAAATCACGTTATCGCGTTAACTTTGACAGCCCTAGTACTTTTCCTTATGTAAAAGGCTCTCATCAGTTTCTCATTTGGTTCGCCAACTCGCTCATGAATTAATTAATTAAAATTATTAAAAGTACGTCAGTAGGGAATAGAGGAAACCTTTGGATCTGATCTGATTGTTGAGTTTCTCTTTTCTCGGCTCTTTGGGAATAGTTTTCCTCCGATCAGTCGATGCTGCTCGCAGTGTGAACGCAAACTAACGGGTCAAATGTCTCGATAGTTTCCCGGCAACAAGTTACTCACATGTGAGTAAAACAACAAAGCTGCGTAGAAAGTTGTCCTGTGTATCACTACTTTATAAACCAGTCCCAGTCAACTCCCACAGACCCTTTTTATGTGCATTAACCTGCCCGTTGGAAGCGTTTTTCTGGCACAACGCCTGCAGCTCGGCCTCCTGGGTAATGGCGCTGACTCATACGGGAGAAGATTAGATTAAACAGTGTTCATGAGACATCGTCAGCCTGCCGGGCTGTTGTTGCAACAGATGCTTTTCTCACAGCGAAACCTTATGCTCTCTCAGACCAAACCAACCCGGACACACCTTAAGTTCACATGCTCTTTTTTGTATGCAGTAATATATATATATATATATATATATATATTATAAAAATGTATATTTAGTCATTACATTTCTGTACATTAGCTTCCTTTTTAAACATTAATTTGAATAATTTATCTAGAGTTTTACACTGTATAAAGAAACATGCTTAGATCTCTTTTTTTGTCTTGTCATCGTAGTGTTTTTTTTTTTTATAATTCAGTGTTAGTGGCGCCTCCGTGAGTGGGCGTTCTGGCAACCATGCAAGTTTATAATCTGTGGTTCATAAGTACAAATCTAAAGAGGAGGATGGCAGTGACGCTAAGCACCGTTTTATAAATGTTTTGCTGACAGAGCAAGGGAGCAAAAATGCTTCAAAAAAATCCCCAAATATCCCCACTGCTCCCTTTTATTCTGTGCTGTATATATAAAAATATATATATATATGGACTCTAGTTCCACGTACAAAACAATTTTGAATTAATAAGAATTGGATTTGATGACACATCATAATGCATTTTTTGGGGCCGTTTGCGTGTTTACACGAGGAAGGACGATGGATTTTATAGGTCTGAAAGAGCGTATTTCTGCGTTAACTAGTACGTCCTTGCATGAGTGTGAAAGTTTGTCAAATAAAAGTCTGGTTTAGGAAAAGTCACGAAGCAACATTATAAAGGATAAGTTTGATATTCTTGTCTTTTTTTGTCAAGAAATCTCATGAAAACACCAAAACCGACAAAAGAAAATGCAAATTTTTAAAAACAGGCAACAAATATATACTTTAATTTTATAAAAACAGTCACTGTATTTTTTAGTAAACGTTACTCAAACAGGAGGAAATAATGCATTTGTTTGGGGACTATTTTCAGCGGCGGATTAATCCACATTTGGTGCTGTAGTGAGTATTTGTAGCAGCAGGACGGTGTATGTAGGACTGAGACTTATTCTCATACGACGGTTCGATCGATGTCTTCCGAAAAGGTATTCCTCCTTTTTCATGCATTTTCCAATGAATGTCCAGCAATACGTCACTTAACGATCCAGTCTTTTAAAAATAAACTTCCGTCTTCAAAGGAAACGTCTTGGTTAGTTTTAGGCAACAAAACGACTTAGTTAAGTTTAGGAAAAGATGGTGGTTTGGGTTTGTCAGTGCTGCTTGATCCGGCGCCTACCCAGTATGCCTTGCAGGAAAATCCGCACCTACTCTGCCTCTGATTGGCTACTGGCCTCTAAACCTAAACGCTAACGTTAGGTAGCCTAGCTATGATGCTAACTGGAATTTCGGAGCTGCCGTGGCTGAGGAGAGTGACTCAACCACGGCAGCTCTGAAGTTCAGGCTACCAGGTCCGAACACCGGTATGTTTTGTCATCATTAAATTCACTTCTGAGAATTTTTTAAGTGAGAAATTAACTGCGTAGATTTTAGATTAGATATTGGCAGTTTTACGAAAATTGATTGACGTTTTTCGAAGTTGAGCTGCAAATTTTCTAAATCCACACAGTTGATTTCTCGCTTCAAAAATTCTCAAAAGTGAATTTAGTGATGAAAAAACGTACCGGTGTTCGGACCGGTTATCCCACCTAGGCGCCAGATCGAGCAGCCGGGACGGATCGGGTACCAACAGGGTTAAAATAACTCTGGAAGTGGCGTTACTAAAGTTAGTAAGTTACGCAAGTTACGTGACAAATCAGCGTTGACTTCTGGCCTCACACGGGGCACCAATGCTGTATTTTTTGACCCACCCATCCACCCCGACCTCCTCCCTACGCGCTGTTTGTCGTTCTTTATACTTGCTGGTTCACGATTTCGTGGGATATATACGAATTAGAGCTCATTACTTTTCGAAGGTATAATAGCTATGAACGGTGTCGGAGAACAACCTGCAATAAACCACAATGTTCTACAGTATCGGCCTTTGATACACACACAACACTTGTTAGCAGCGCTGTGTATTGATGAAAATTTGGCAATACGATACGTATCACGATACAGAGGTTACGATTCAATACTTCATGATATTGCGATACTGTAAGCAAGCCAATATATTGCAATTTTTTAACTCTAATTTTAGTAAAACATGTATAAAGAACACCCTGAAACATCCAACATCACAGCTCTACTTTTTGTGCAATCTGAGCCACAAATCTTTGCACGTAAACTATTAATTAAAAAGTCGATACAGTGATTTTGAGAATCAATACAGTATCATAAAACATAATATATCGATACTCAAGTGTATTTTTGTATTTTATTACAACCTTACTGGTTAGTAGATACATTCATTGTTGGTTTGGGGGTTTTCTTTCGATTTGTTGACAAGAAGAAAAATGTAGAATATTCCCAGATTTATCCTTTAAAAACTGAGATTCTTCTCAAAAACTGTGACTCCTTATTCTTTAAATACCGTTTTTAAAAAGGAGGACAAGAGGACGTTTTCTGAGAAAGATGTCCCTTATTCCAAAAAGAGGCATGAATAGTCATTAAAGTCATTGAATTGATAGGTGATTTTGGATTTGCTAAACTCCTAATCCTTAATCCTAAAATAACAGTCTTGACCCAGACGTCTGGTATTCCCCAACACACACACACACACGCACACACTGCGACGGGCCGCTAAAAGCAGCTCGGGGTCGTCCAGAGTATCTGAACTTGGTGGCGCCGGAGTCCATTAGACAAAAAGAGTTTCAGACCCGGTGGGTATTCATGACATCTCAGTCCTTTTACAGGACGACGCGTTCACACCAAACGGAGGGAGCGACCTGCAGATTTCTTATTTTCCTGATCCTAGATTGAATGTAGTCATTGAGGAATGTTTTGTCTTCGTATACTTCATAGTACCAAAGTTGATTTCAGAAACCTTAAAAAGAGGATTTATGGTGGCGAAGAGGAAGGTGGAGGATCGTACAAATCTGAAAAACTGTTTTTTGAGCTTGTTAAATTCCAGTTTAAAGATCAGCGGCCAGTTGTACCAGTTGATCGTAAGTTTGAGTTTAAAGTCAACAACACCGGCTATAAAACTTTATTCTTTTGCATCATCAGTGGTGGAAAGAAACTAAGTATTGTACTTAAGTTCAAATTTGAGGTACTTTACTTGAGTATTTCCGTCTTATGCTACTTTATACTTCTACTTCACAACATTTACTTTTTACGGCACTACGTTCATTTAAGAGCTTTATTTACTTTACAAATTAAGATTTTAAACACAAAACATACAATTAGTTTATAAAATAGGATTCATTCTTACAGATTAAACTACCAAAAGTATGCAAAGTAGTTAAAATTAGTTCCACATTGACCAACGACAACATTAAAATACAGTTTGCATATTCATACATCCACGATAATGATCCAATAATATGATAGTACACTGAGAGTATCCACATTTACTTTTGTTGCTAATAATGTAGTTATACTCAAGTCAAATTTTGAATGCAGGACTTTACTTGAGTATTTCTACATTGTGGTTTTGCTGCTTTTACTTAAAGGTGCTATTGATAACGTTGATAACAATACAACGTAAACAAAACTTTCATTTCGGACCCGCCAACATTTTTTAATAGTTAATTCACATTGATAGCAATACTTGTATTTGGCACCTTTCTAAAAGCTTTTTTTAAATTATTCTTTTAAATAAAAATGTTATCAATAAGACCATTAAGTAAATTAATTGAATACTTCTTCCACCACTGCTGTACTTATTTTACAACTACTACTACTACATATCCATATTCTAATCCTAAACCTCTCATTTTTTCCAAATTTTGTCATATATTTAAGAACAAATCTTAAATGGGTTTTTTTTTGACAAAGCAGGCTAGCTGTTTCCTATATGTTTCCAGTCTTTATGCTAAGCTAAGTTAGCCTGCTGCTAACGTTAGCTTCATATTTGGTGTAAAGATACTCGAGTGGGGTGTCTATCTTCTCATCTCACTCTCAGAAACGTGAATAGCATATTTTCCAAAATGTCAAACTATTCTAGTAAATTATGTTTTAACTAATTTGTTTGATACAACCAGTTTTTTGCCAAGTTATAGTGACTTCCTTATAACTGGTGCAACATCCCGCTTGATCCATTAACCGATTGTACAACGCAGGATGAAGGTTGAAGGAGTGGAAAGGATGTTAGAAAGCATAAATGATGATTTGTGATAGTAGAAAACCACCAGGAGGGAAAAAAGATCTTCCTTATTGAGCTTTAGCAAAAAGTTCTTTTATTTAAGCGCACTTTTTTTTATGTTCCTTAGTCACTGTTGGTTATTACTGCTTTGCCTTTTCTTTTCTGCAAATGACAGGAAAATATGTGTTCTGTGATGAAGAAAAAAAAGGGTATTGCAATTTTTTATTTTCCAAATATGTTTTCTTAAGTCGCCTTTTAACTGCATTGATTGTGACAGGCTTTTGCTGTTTCTCCTCCGAGACGCGCTTGTACAAAAAAGCACACTGAGACTGGATAAAAAAAACTAAAAAAACAAGTCGTGTGAATGCTCCATGGATGGTTGTGTTTTCAATTTGTATTCCCACTGCAAAATAAAGACGGCGTGTCTTGATCAGTGTTATGTGAATGTGATTTTTTTTTTTTTTTTTTTTAACCTGAAGTTTCTTTTAAAATGCCGACTCAGGAGTTATTTTAAGAAAACATACAGTGACGCTGGATAAAAGAGGTTTCATGCACCACAAACTCGCTCTCTGCTAGAAGATGGGCATTAAAATTTTAGCTGACGCTCTCAGGTGGATGGTGGGTGGGGGGGGAACAGTGTCTCTCGCTCAAGGGCACTTTGACAGGACACACATCTGCTGCAGGAATCAGACCTGTGACCTCACAGTTACACAACAAAGATTTAAAGATTTTATCTGTGACAGTGATTTTAGTCCATTTTCCCGTCAAGCATCTACTCAAAAAGTGCTCAGAATAAGTTACTATAAACGTTATGTGCTGATGAAGACCATGTTATGCAACAGAAAGCTCCAGAACAAGTGCAGCATGTTATTTTAATAGCGCTGTGACGATACCACATTTCCACTACGCGATTAATCGTGGCCAAAAAAAAAACGTCTTGTGTTGAATATTCAATTCTGAGAGACCGTTGCTTTGTATAACAGACCATTGCTATGTATAACAGACCGTTGCTGTGTATAATAGACCGTTGCTGTGTATAACAGACCGTTGCTGTGTATAACAGACCGTTGCTATGTATAACAGACCGTTAATGTGTATAACAGACTGTTGCTGTGTATAACAGACCGTTGCTAAGTAAAGCAGACCGTTGCTATGTATAACAGAACGTTGCTATGTATAGCAGACCGTTGCTATATATAGCAGACCGTTGCTATGTATAACAGAACGTTGCTATGTATAGCAGACCGTCGCTATGGGCACAGCTCTGATGTCGGACTCTGGTTTTTGTGTCAAAAATATTGATTTCTTAAGTAAGTAGCCGTATAATAAGCAGGATAATGTATAGCTAGCTACATTTCAATGGAATTGCAATGGAATTGCGTTGCTAGGCAACAGCTTGGGTCCATGTTTACATCCTGTCAGCTGATGTCATTCACATACACTGCAACAGGAAATAAACTGTGACACCTATAGTGTGTTTAAAACTGTGAAATGGTCTAAATATTGTAGATTTGTGACATCACAAATGGACAGAAATCCTAACAGCCTGTTTCAAACACACAATTTCTGAATACAGGCTGTGTGTATTTCTCCGTATATTGAGCGTTTTTATAGTTTAACAGTATTTATAAAGCACTTAAATCTGCTTTATTATATAAAAGACATGAAAATCTCACTTTTTACAATATGGGACCTTTAGTCTCTTCTTACAGAATATGATGCATTGCTGTAGATTAAACTAGCCAACAGGATTTAAAGGAGTTAAAATGCAACATACACATTAATGCAGCAGTAATATTAATCCAGAAACATCAGATATGATAGTGAAACACTGACAGGGAACATGCATAATGAATACTTTTACCACATGTGAATGCAGGACTTTTACTGTGGATCAGGAGTGTTTTCACAGTGTGGTATTAGCACTTTTACTTTTTTTATTAAGGGATCTGAATCTTGAGGTTTTGTGGGGTTTTGTGGGGTTTCCCCAGTGATGATAACACCAGGGAGAAGAGCGGACCAGGACCAGACCGCGGTCACGTTTTCCGGTCTCTGGCCGCTGGGCCGCCTCCACAGAGAGACTCTCTGTGAGTGGGATCAGCTGACCTTTCACCAACACTGAGTCTCTATCAGCTCGCGCTCACGTCCGCCCTCCTTCACCAGGCCGAGGTCACGTGCAGCACAAGTACCACTGTAAAGAATACTCCACTACAACCTGCATTCAAAATGTCACTTAAGTAAAAGTATGCAAGTTTTATCAGGGAAATAAAAGTAAAAATATGTCCCTTGTGAGTGTTATACTATTACATATTAGAACATTGGATTATTATTACTCATGCATTATTGATTTTTTCATGCATAAATGCCTGTACTTTAAGTGCAGTATAATATTTACCTCTTAAATAGAGTAAGTGACCTAAAAAGTACTTCAAATTTGTACTTAAATACAGTACTTGTAATGTACTTCCACAACTGCAGGTACATTTACATTTTGTGGATTTATCTGTTGGTTTTCATTCACAGTGAGATTCAGCGAAACAGGGATAAAAATCAGATTCAATTCTCAGACATGCCAATTTATGTATTTTTTAGAGAATTTCTGTCAGATTGGTTTCTTTGTGTTTGAAGCAGCGCCAGGCGACTTGCTGGAGGGAATCATAGTCAGTAAGTGGGCTGTAATCTGCTTAATAATACTTAAAGACGCTGAAACTAATGGATGGGACTTGTTAAACATCCAGAAATGTAAAACATAACAACTGTAAAACATATTTTTTTAGGCAAAAATGTTGCTGTTCAAATAACAAACAATGAAAAGATATTTGTTTGAAAGTATTTTTCAGCCCAAGCTGCCGTGTGCAGGCTCCACTGATAAGAATATTAATATATTGTAATGAATAACAATGAAAGCATGCAACCTTTTATTTATTCTAATCCAGCTGCAGGTTTATTTTTGGGCAGAGCCGCTTCTTGAGAGAGAACCTGTAATTTTCCTTCATCAACGCTGCAACAAAGGAGATAATGAAGAAGCTCATTTTGTTCCCTAAAGCGGTGGCTCCTCACCAGATACAACTTTTACACAAAATAATCTAAATGTTCTCAGATTTATCTGCTATTTTTCTGGCTACGTTATTCAAATGAAACAGTGGTGGAGGAAGTAGGCCTATTCATATCCTTTACATTAGTAAAGGTACAGGCTGTTCTGTACCTACGTAAAGTAATGCACTGCAATTCATATATATCCCACAAAATCAATTTAATTCACGTAATCCTGAACTAGGAAGAATAAAGAGCGGCGAGCGCTGCGTAGGGAGGAGGTCGGGGTAGGTGGGTCGGTCAAAGAAATACTGAGCTTTTGCCAGACGACCAATGTTGGTGCCCCGTGTGAAACCAGAAGTCAACGTTGATTTATTTGTCACGTAAATTACGTACTTAAGTATAACACAACTTCCGGAGTTATTGTAAGCCAAACCACAATCTTTTCCTCAACCTAACTAAGTAGTTTTCTTGCCTAAACCTAATGAAGTTGTTTCCTGTGAAGACGTAAGTTTATTTTGAAAAGACCGCATGCATGTAACGAGCTCAAATTGACAATGAAAAATCGGAAGATTGTTGCTGGGCATTCACAGGAAAACAAACGAAAAAAAGGAGGAATAACTTTTTCGTAAGATATCATATGAACCATTGTATGAGAATACGTTGAAAAGTACTAATATCACACTATTCCTGCATTGAAAATGTTACTTTAAGTATGTAAGTATAACCATATACCATACCAATATGTAGTTAAAGTATTGAAAGTATAAAAATGTCCTCTGTGATTTTTATTATTACTCATGCATTAATGTAAAATCAATATTTTACTGTTTTACCTTGTTGAGCTGGAGCTCATTTTGAACTATTAATTAATGATTATTTTCATTAATGTGATGATTATTTTCTCCATTAATCGATTGTTTGGTTTGTAAAAATAGGGAAAATAGTGAGAAATGTTTGTCACAATGACCCAAAGCCTAAAATGACACATTCAAAATGTTTGTTTAGTCCAAACCTCAACATTATTACTAATACATTAACATTATCAACATTATTAAAATGACTCAAACAATTATCAAAATAGTCAAACTCTTCATATGTTTTCTGTTCAAAGAATCTTAATTTGTAAAGTAACTAAAGCTGTCAGATTAATTAAGTGGAAATGAAAAGACTCAAGTCAAGTCCTTCAAAATTGTACTTATACTTCAGTAATGGGACTGTAAAATAAACGTAAAATAAATAAATATTAAAAGGAAAAGCAGCAAATCTTCACATTTGAGAAGCTGGAACCATGGAATGTTTTTGCATGAATTAAATACATTTTCTGTCAATCAATTAATCGACTAATCGTTCTGAAGGTTCTACTTGTACATTTTCATGTGTTTTCTGTGCGGTCAAATACACATAGTGCAGTAAAAAGTACATTACTGAAGTACAAGTATCTGAAATACTCATATACATCAGCAGGTAGAGAACAAAAGGAGGAAGCACTTCAAAATAAATAAAAAAAGACACTCCTACTGAATCTGTGCCAGCTCTTGAGTGTTGTTCTGACCGTGACCTCTGACCTTCCTGTAGCTGTGGAGAGAGGAGAGAGAAGCATCACATGGGACGTCCCTGGTTCTCATGCAGCCAGCAGAGGGCGCCGCGTGCTCGGCTCTGCAGGCGGCATCAGGGTGGGGTGGGGGGGGTGTTTATATGGACTGATGTCCTCTGGGCGAGGCTCCAGTCACACAAACACGCAGTGTTGGTGACAGCAGACAGTGGCGTGTTATCGCTCTGTGAGGCTGATTACATAATCTGTAACATGGAGGTGATAAACACTCTGCAGCATGCATCACCACGGCAACGTCAATACCACCAAGGCTGTGGTGACCTACAGGCAGCAGCAGCAGCAGCTTTAATGGAGCTTTTTACTCTGCTGGAATGTAACTAAGGACATTTATTGAAGTACAAATACACTTGTACGTTACTTGAGTATTTTTATTCTCATGCAACTTCTACTCCACTACATCTCGGAGGCAAATATTGTACTTTATACTACATTTGTCAGCTTTAGTTACTTTTCAGATTACAGTTTCCTGTCCAGTGAAAGCTATGTGCCTCCAGATGTGTTGATGTTGAATGTTTGTGATAAACTGAAGGATGAAGTGTTCCTTTATGTGTTGAGAAAATCCTCCTTCTTAAAGTAGAGTTGGTAAAGCTTTTAGAAACATTTGTTGTTAATATTTCTTGAAATTCTCATTACATCTTGACAGCAATCAATAAATCAAATGCTCTGACAAAAAAAAGAAACAAACGCGGTATCTGTGGCTGTTGCAGGACAGTAATAAGCTCGTCCAATCATTTAATTCGGGCCAAATGTAATGGTGCCTGCGTGCACTCTGCCCGTCATTGCGCATCAACGGAGTCTTCCACAAGCTGCTAGCTGCACAGCTGCGAGCACAAACAATAGTCATGTTCATTTATGTTCGTGTTGATAATTTGGGGGGAGTGTCTTTTGAGGGAGGCCTGAAGCGACGGACTGTCAGTGTTGCCGACTTGGCAAATTTCTCTCTAGATTTAGGGACTTTTGGAGCTAGTGCTGCTACTTTCATTGGAAAAGAGTTGGAAACACTCGGCTGGGGGTTTTGGTTGGATCATTTTAAAAATCTTGCGTAACCTTCCTAGTTTCTCCAGATTACCGACCCTAGCTTTGATCCATTGAACACACTTTCCATCAGGACCAAAACGTCACGCCACAAAAACAGTTTCTTCTCATCCTTCTGCTGTTCCTCATCAATAAGGTCCAGGACCCCCATGGACTTTTATCCCCTCGTAGACACGACACGTTACTTTAACATCTTCACATCTGTTTATTTTGTGTTAAATTAACACACATCTGTTGGGACTATATCTCTGTACATTGTATACTGTTTAACCTTTGCACATTCCTTGGATAATTTTGCACATTTCTGCACAAAATACCACTTCTAAAAACTGCACTTTCATTTTAAGATATATTGTACATATTTATTTGTATTTTCTTCATATTTCCATTGTAATTTTCTTTTTCTTTACTTTCTTGTTCATTTTAATTCAAATATTGTAATTATTTTTTTGTATTTTCTTTAATATTTACATTATATTTTTCTTCTATACAGTGTTCAATTTAATTCAAATATTGTACATATTTTTCAATATTTTTTCTTTCATATTTCCATTGTAATTTTCTTTTTCTTTACTTTCTTGTTCATTTTAATTCAAATATTGTACGTATCGTTTCAGTATTTTCTTTAATATTTCCATTGTAATTTTCTTTTATACAGTACTATACTTCAAAATTGTACTTAAGTACAGTACTTGAGTAAATGTACTTGATTTACATTCCACCACTGGAACCAAGACGAATCATCGTAACATAGGCAACAACAACAACAACAGTCGTCTCAAGATAAGAATCAAATCATTTTATTTATATTTCCAGTCTGTTTCCATCTGTTATCACAACAAAACCTTTTAATGACCTGAGAGAGAGTCAGACAGCTGGACTGAAGAGCAGCCAGAGGGAGGAAATAGGCGGGATAAACATGCAGAGATGGAGGGCGGGCGATGTGTTTACTGCGTGTTCAGGGTTATGTCATGAGGAACATTAACATCCAGAATGGAACGAGAACCGAGAAATGGATAAAGCACAAGATGCATGAAATGCTCTGAGCGGTGCAGGAATGCGGTGCAGAGCCTGAAGATGAATCCTATTAATAAACCGAGTGTATGTCTGCTTTATTCTGTGTAAAAATAGTCACACAGAGGAGTGATTCTGAAGAGAGAGGGATGCAGAGAGAGCTGCTGGGGGGTTTAAAGCAGAGATGAAGGGAGGACAGTGTGCAGTCAGATGTGTGGAGGGGTTATTATGTCATGCAGTATGCAGCAGGGTCCCTGGCGCTGTCAGCTGTGCAGCGGTGCAGAAACACAGGAGGAGGAGGAGTGTTATGTAATATTCCCGGAGCCTCTTTACTGGGTGAGAAAAGCCTGCATCGATTAGCGTTAAGCTGCCATGACTGCAAGGCTGAGGGGGTTAAAATAAAATGGTTTATAATCTGTTTGACCTGTGTGGCCAAAACAAGGAGCAGCAGCAGCAGGCGGGGAATTGGTACAGAGGGTTTGACTTTGGTTTGGGATTACCTCTGATGAAACCTTGTTATTATATCACTGACTGACTGAGTGGTTGGCTAATAAGTGCATTACATTTCTGCAGATGAGGTGACAAAGTGGCCTCTGATGTTCTGTATTATTATAACCTATTTCAGAATAAAGCACTGAAGCAGACCATGTGATCATCCGTGTGCAAAACACAGAAAAAAAACATGTATTTTTAGTCCACAATGGATTGCATGTTCATACTTTAGTTTACGATTAAATACCTACAAATCATTGACATGCTGCTAATTAGCAAATGTTAGCATATTGACACGCTAAAATAAGATGGTGAATATGGTGAACAATAAAGCCTTTACACACCTGGGGCGTCTTTTTAGTGCGGTTGTTTTTGTCATGAATACTTTCACACATAACGCAGATATTACGCGGCGAAAAAGCAACATACTTTTTGCATTTTCGTGTCGTTTATTCGTTACGCCCCCCGGTGTGTAAAGGCCTTAACTGCTAAATATCAGCATGTTAACGTTGTCTGTAACTGCATTTCCACCCTCCTGTTTTTGCATTTTCAATTTGCGTATAAAATGGAGACGCTGGAAATTCGCAAAAAAAAAGAGTTCCAAATATGGTTAAAAAAAATAAAAAATGTACGTTTAGCCGAGGTGGAAACGTTGATGCATCAATAAAAGCAAAATGCGACAAAGTGCAATGAAAACAACTTAATGTCCACTGAAACATTCGCTCAACTGAAGAAGAAGACATTAACACATGAAACAAACAGAAATGACATATTTCCATCATATTTCCATCATATTTCCATCATATTTTCCAGCGGTTTGACTTACGCTCTTTTAAATTTACATAATTTGGCTGCGCCTTCTTCTTCTGCAATGTTTTAATGGCCCCTGACCAGAGATTTACCGCCACCAACTGTTTATCTCAATGCTCCTAATATTCACATAAGGGTAGTGGATGGAAATGCACATTAAGGCGCATTTTATTTTGCAGATTTTCAGTAAATTCGGTTCAAATTTGCATTAAATTTAGATGGAAACCTGGTTATTATGAGCATGTTAGCATTTAGCTCAAGTCACCACTGTGGCTAAATACAGTCTCACGGAGTCGCTATCATCGCTGGAGACTATTAGAATACTAAAGAATACTGCAGTTTATAACATATAAAATAAAATAATCCAAACCCTAGTTTTTCCTTATTCTTGTTTTGTTCTTCCTCTTGCTTGCTCACAGCTGACCTCTGACCTTTCTCTTTCTTCACTCTCCACCAGTTGCATGCTGTTTAATGATGTAGATCCAGAGTGTATATGTGAACTTGTTGGCATCGTAGAATAAATACAGCTGCACTCAATGTCTCACTCAATAATCAATTAATCTCGACTTCACCTGGATTCTCCTGCTCAGTCTTAAACAAACACTGTGCCAGCTAATCTTATTAAATGTAAAATCCACCTTCAGATTATGAATATGATTCATCAATTACGACTTAACAAGTGTGGATTGATTCATGTTTCTCTGCATCTGCAGCAGCTGCGTGTGAATACTCTCACAAATGTGTGAGCCCTGAGGAGAATTTATCTTCACAATAAAAAGATTAAATACTCATTTAGACGATTGATTTAATTAGACAATCGTTCCTCCAGGAAGCATAAGAATCAGAGAAAATCATAATCCTGAGCAGAAATAAGCAGTGAAAAAGGTACCTGATGATGAAGAGCAGGTGTCCTGTTGTTCTGTGATAACGAGAAATTAGTCCATTTTTATCAGCTCTTTCTCTAATTGAGAATAATGTGTTCAGTTCAGTGTGTGTGAATGTATTCATGACTGAGAGCTGATATTTTACACTACATATACGCTATGTACCCTGCATACTAATACTGTCAGACTTTTCTCAGACATTTTTTTAGACTTTTTTTTCCAACTCTTTTTGTCAGACATTTCTCAGACTTTTTTTTCAGATATTTTTCGGACTTTTTTTTCGGACTTTTTTTTTCAGACTTTTTTTCAGATTTTTTACAGACTTTTTTGTCAGTCATTTGTCAGACTTTTTTTTCAGACTTTTTTCTCTGACTTTTTTTTCAGAATTTTTTTTCTGACTTTTTTTTTTCTGACTTTTTTTTCTGACTTTTTTTGTCAGTCATTTGTCAGACTTTTTCTCAGACTTTTTTTTCAGACTTTTTCTCAGACTTTTTTTTCTGACTTTTTTTTTCAGACTTTTTTTTCAGACTTTTTTTTCTGACTTTTTTTTCTGACTTTTTTCAGACTTTTTTTGTCAGTCATTTGTCAGACTTTTTCTCAGACTTTTTTTTCAGACTTTTTTTGTCAGTCATTTGTCAGACTTTTTCTCAGACTTTTTTTTCAGACTTTTTTTCAGACTTTTTTTTTTCTGACTTTTTTCAGACTTTTTTTGTCAGCCATTTGTCAGACTTTTTCTCAGACTTTTTTTTCAGACTTTTTTTGTCAGTCATTTGTCAGACTTTTTCTCAGACTTTTTTTTCAGACTTTTTTTTTTTCTGACTTTTTTCAGACTTTTTTTGTCAGTCATTTGTCAGACTTTTTTTCAGACTTTTTTTTCAGAATTTTTTTTTCAGACTTTTTTCAGACTTTTTTTGTCAGTCATTTGTCAGACTTTTTCTCAGACTTTTTTTTCAGACTTTTTTTTCTGACTTTTTTTTCTGACTTTTTTCTCTGACTTTTTTTTCAGAATTTTTTTTCTGACTTTTTTTTTCTGACTTTTTTTTCAGACTTTTTTTTCTGACTTTTTTTTCTGACTTTTTTCTCTGACCTTTTTTTCAGAATTTTTTTTCTGACTTTTTTTTTCTGACTTTTTTTTCAGACTTTTTTTTCAGACTTTTTCTCAGACTTTTTTTTCTGACTTTTTTTTTCAGACTTTTTTTTCAGACTTTTTTTTCAGACTTTTTTTGTCAGTCATTTGTCAGACTTTTTTTCAGACTTTTTTTTCAGACTTTTTTTTTCAGACTTTTTTCAGACTTTTTTTGTCAGTCATTTGTCAGACATTTTCTCAGACTTTTTTTTCAGACTTTTTTTCTGACTTTTTTTCTGACTTTTTTCTCTGACTTTTTTTTCAGAATTTTTTTTCTGACTTTTTTTTCTGACTTTTTTCTCTGACCTTTTTTTCAGACTTTTTTTCAGACTTTTTTTTTTCTGACTTTTTTCAGACTTTTTTTGTCAGCCATTTGTCAGACTTTTTCTCAGACTTTTTTTTCAGACTTTTTTTGTCAGTCATTTGTCAGACTTTTTCTCAGACTTTTTTTTCAGACTTTTTTTTTTTCTGACTTTTTTCAGACTTTTTTTGTCAGTCATTTGTCAGACTTTTTTTCAGACTTTTTTTTCAGAATTTTTTTTTCAGACTTTTTTCAGACTTTTTTTGTCAGTCATTTGTCAGACTTTTTCTCAGACTTTTTTTTCAGACTTTTTTTTCTGACTTTTTTTTCTGACTTTTTTCTCTGACTTTTTTTTCAGAATTTTTTTTCTGACTTTTTTTTTCTGACTTTTTTTTCAGACTTTTTTTTCTGACTTTTTTTTCTGACTTTTTTCTCTGACCTTTTTTTCAGAATTTTTTTTCTGACTTTTTTTTTTCTGACTTTTTTTTCAGACTTTTTTTTCAGACTTTTTCTCAGACTTTTTTTTCTGACTTTTTTTTTCAGACTTTTTTTTCAGACTTTTTTTTCAGACTTTTTTTGTCAGTCATTTGTCAGACTTTTTTTCAGACTTTTTTTTCAGACTTTTTTTTTTCAGACTTTTTTCAGACTTTTTTTGTCAGTCATTTGTCAGACATTTTCTCAGACTTTTTTTTCAGACTTTTTTTTCTGACTTTTTTTCTGACTTTTTTCTCTGACTTTTTTTTCAGAATTTTTTTTCTGACTTTTTTTTCTGACTTTTTTCTCTGACCTTTTTTTCAGAATTTTTTTTCTGACTTTTTTTTTCTGACTTTTTTTTCAGACTTTTTTTTCAGACTTTTTCTCAGACTTTTTTTTCTGACTTTTTTTTTCAGACTTTTTTTTCAGACTTTTTTTCAGACTTTTTTTGTCAGTCATTTGTCAGACTTTTTTTCAGACTTTTTTTTCAGACTTTTTTTTTTCAGACTTTTTTCAGACTTTTTTTGTCAGTCATTTGTCAGACTTTTTCTCAGACTTTTTTTCAGACTTTTTTTTCTGACTTTTTTTCTGACTTTTTTCTCTGACTTTTTTTTCAGAATTTTTTTTCTGACTTTTTTTTTCTGACTTTTTTTTCTGACTTTTTTTGTCAGTCATTTGTCAGACATTTTCTCAGACTTTTTTTTCAGACTTTTTCTCAGACTTTTTTTTCAGACTTTTTTTTCTGACTTTTTTTTCTGACTTTTTTCTCTGACCTTTTTTTCAGAATTTTTTTTCTGACTTTTTTTTTCTGACTTTTTTTTCAGACTTTTTTTTCAGACTTTTTCTCAGACTTCTTTTTCTGACTTTTTTTTTCAGACTTTTTTTCAGACTTTTTTTGTCAGTCATTTGTCAGACTTTTTCTCAGACTTTTTTTTCTGACTTTTTTCTCTGACTTTTTTTTCAGAATTTTTTTTCTGACTTTTTTTTTTCTGACTTTTTTTTCAGACTTTTTTTGTCAGTCATTTGTCAGACATTTTCTCAGACTTTTTTTTCAGACTTTTTCTCTGACTTTTTTTTCTGACTTTTTTTTTCAGACTTTTTTTCAGACTTTTTTTTCAGACTTTTTTTGTCAGTCATTTGTCAGACTTTTTCTCAGACTTTTTTTTTCAGACTTTATTTGTCAGTCATTTGTCAGACTTTTTCTCAGACTTTTTTTTCAGACTTTTTTTTCAGACTTTTTTTTTTCTGACTTTTTTCAGACTTTTTTTGTCAGTCATTTGTCAGACTTTTTCTCAGACTTTTTTTCAGACTTTTTTCTCAGACTTTTTTTTTAACTTTTTTTTCTGACTTTTTTTTTCAGACTTTTTTCAGACTTTTTTTGTCAGTCATTTGTCAGACTTTTTCTCAGACTTTTTTTTCAGACTTTTTTTGTCAGTCATTTGTCAGACTTTTTCTCAGACCTTTTTTTCAGACTTTTTTTGTCAGTCATTTGTCAGACTTTTTCTCAGACTTTTTTTTCAGACTTTTTTTTCAGACTTTTTTTTTTCTGACTTTTTTCAGACTTTTTTTGTCAGTCATTTGTCAGACTTTTTCTCAGACTTTTTTTTCAGACTTTTTTTGTCAGTCATTTGTCAGACTTTTTCTCAGACTTTTTTTTCAGACTTTTTTTTCAGACTTTTTTTTTTCTCACTTTTTTCAGACTTTTTTTGTCAGTCATTTGTCAGACTTTTTCTCAGACTTTTTTTTCAGACTTTTTTTTCAGACTTTTTTTTTTCTCACTTTTTTCAGACTTTTTTTGTCAGTCATTTGTCAGACTTTTTTTCAGACTTTTTTTTCAGACTTTTTTTTCAGACTTTTTTTTCAGACTTTTTTTGTCAGTCATTTGTCAGACTTTTTCTCAGACTTTTTTTTCAGACTTTTTTCTCAGACTTTTTTTTCTAACTTTTTTTTCTGACTTTTTTTTTCAGACTTTTTTCAGACTTTTTTTGTCAGTCATTTGTCAGACTTTTTCTCAGACTTTTTTCAGACTTTTTTTTCAGACTTTTTTTTCAGACTTTTTTTTCAGACTTTTTTTCAGACTTCTTTTCAGACTTTTTTTGTCAGTCATTTGTCAGACTTTTTCTCAGACTTTTTTTCAGACTTTTTTTGTCAGTCATTTGTCAGACATTTTTTTCTGACTTTTTTTTTTCTGACTTTTTTTTCAGACTTTTTTTGTCAGTCATTTGTCAGACTTTTTCTCAGACTTTTTTTTCAGACTTTTTTTTCAGAATTTTTTTGTCAGTCATTTGTCAGACTTTTTTTTCTGACTTTTTTTTCTGACTTTTTTTTCAGACTTTTTTTATCAGTCATTTGTCAGACTTTTTCTCAGACTTTTTTTCAGACTTTTTTTTCAGACTTTTTTTGTCAGTCATTTGTCAGACTTTTTTTTCTGACTTTTTTTTTTCTGACTTTTTTTTCAGACTTTTTTGTCAGTCATTTGTCAGACTTTTTCTCAGACTTTTTTTCAGACTTTTTTTTCAGACTTTTTTTTCAGACTTTTTTTTCAGACTTTTTTCAGACTTTTTTTGTCAGTCATTTGTCAGACTTTTTCTCAGACTTTTTTTCAGACTTTTTTTTCAGACTTTTTTTTCTGACTCTTTTCAGACTTTTTTTGTCAGTCATTTGTCAGACTTTTTCTCAGACTTTTTTTTCAGACTTTTTTTCAGACTTTTTTTTCAGACTTTTTTTTTCAGACTTTTTTTTCAGACTTTTTTTGTCAGTCAGACTTTTTCTCAGACTTTTTTTTCAGACTTTTTTTTCAGACTTTTTTTTCAGACTTTTTCTCAGACTTTTTTTTCAGACTTTTTTTTCAGACTTTTTTTTCAAACTTTTTTTTTTCTGACTTTTTTCAGACTTTTTTGTCAGTCATTTGTCAGACTTTTTCTCAGACTTTTTTTTCAGACTTTTTTTTCAGACTTTTTTTTCAGACTTTTTTTGTCAGTCATTTGTCAGACTTTTTCTCAGACTTTTTTTTCAGACTTTTTTTTCAGACTTTTTTTTTCTGACTTGTTTTTCTGACTTTTTTTGTCAGTCAGACTTTTTCTCAGACTTTTTTTTCAGACTTTTTTTTCAGACTTTTTTTCAGACTTTTTCTCAGACTTTTTTTTCAGACTTTTTTTTCAGACTTTTTTTTCAAACTTTTTTTTTTCTGACTTTTTTCAGACTTTTTTTGTCAGTCATTTGTCAGACTTTTTCTCAGACTTTTTTTTCAGACTTTTTTTTCAGACTTTTTTTTCAGACTTTTTTTGTCAGTCATTTGTCAGACTTTTTCTCAGACTTTTTTTTCAGACTTTTTTTTCAGACTTTTTTTTTCTGACTTGTTTTTCTGACTTTTTTTTTTCAGACTTTTTTTTCAGACTTTTTTTTCAGACTTTTTTTGTCAGTCATTTGTCAGACTTTTTCTCAGACTTTTTTTTCAGACTTTTTTTTCTGACTTTTTTTTCTGACTTTTTTTTTCACTTTTTTTTTTCAGACTTTTTTCAGACTTTTTTTGTCAGTCATTTGTCAGACTTTTTCTCAGACTTTTTTTTCAGACTTTTTTTTCTGACTTTTTTTTTCAGACTTTTTTTTCAGACTTTTTTTTCAGTCTTTTTTTTCAGACTTTTTTTCAGACTTCTTTTCAGACTTTTTTTGTCAGTCATTTCTCAGACTTTTTCTCAGACTTTTTTTTCAGACTTTTTTTTCTAACTTTTTTTTCCGACTTTTTTTTCAGCCTATAGCCTATAGCAAATAGTATTATATTTATATAATAAATGATTAGATATTGGAAAACCTTAACTGGGACCTGAGAACATATTTTGGGCATTTTCACAATTTACTGACAAACTAGCTGACTAAATAATTGAATAAATAATGGATACAGTATTCTATAGCAAAAGAATAATGATTGCAGTCCTACTTTGGTTTAAATTCCTGCAAAACTAATGACATTCCCAGGATCAGTCTCAGCTGTGCTTTGCGTTAAGTGTCAAGTGGTAGCATGCTAAAATGCAAAACTAAAATGGCGAACATGGCGAACATTATTCCTGCTAAGCATCAGCATGTCAGCATTTTCATGGTGAGCATGTCAGCATGTTGACACGCTAAACTAAGACGATGAACATGGTGAACATTATTCCTGCTAAGCATCAGCATGTTAGCTTGCTTTGCATTCATGAATGTTTTCCCTTTTTTCTTTATTTTTTGGCCCTTTTCTCAAAATGTGCTGCTTTAATGACCTACTTTCCTTCAGGAACAAGACCCATATATTGGCATCAACATTTCAGACTTTTTCTTTGGGAGTTTGAACAAATATTCAAAATCCTAATCAAGTGATTTCACACTCGAATCATGTTAGAAATTCTTTTCTTCTTACGTCATGGGGTCAGGGGAGGAATGGGGATTAAAGTGAAGCATCCCAGCAGACTGAACTGGAAATACTGGCTGTGGTCCGAGGTCCATCTGTCTGCTGTGAGTGTGTTTACGGTGACTAATGTTTCTGGAAACCTCCACAGATAACCATTCAGCTCCGGTTCAGGACGACAGCTGGAGGCTCATTTCTTTATCTCCAGTCAGCCCTGTGAGAAATACAGTCCGTTAACAGGATTCATGCACCACTGGTTAGTGAAAAGAGACAGATTTAAAAGACAGGGAAATGCAGGAGGGACAGTCATTAAATATTCCAACAAATCGCCTCACTTCTTCTGTTTTTATGCATAAAATCCCAGTTTGATTGATACAACGGAAGGTAATATGGGCCGAAAACAAAAATAAAACAATAACAAAAGAAAAGAAACAGTAGGAATATGTATTTGATTTGTCTCTTTTAATTTATTTCTTTATTTTTATTTTTTGCATTTTAGTTGTATACAAGGATTTTGTAGATATTATTTTTAAAATGTAGTAATTTATGTTTTTTTTATTTATTTATTTATTATTATTTTTTATATTATTTTTTTGCATATAGGAGTTTGATTTGTGGACCAAAATGTGACAATGTTCATGTAAAAAAATCAATAAAATACTAATTACAAAAAAAGTATTTGTTTTAGTCCAAATTTGTGTATATATTTTACCCTTATTTTTCAAATTTTCTCAACATAATGACAAATTTATCCTGTGAGAAAACTGCTTTGACCTCCCAATATAATGATATAATTAATATATTTTTTTTAAAAAGTGCAACCCTGTCCTTTCTCAGGTTCTACAATGGTTAAAGTTTTTAGCAATATTAATAAATAAAACTTGAGTGTCTCCAGACTGATGATTTTTATTTTCCTGCCAGTTTACTGTCGTCCTCCCCAAATTCTTCCTCCCCCAAATAGATGGAGGATTCAAACTGGCAACCCTCCAGCAGTAACAAACCGACTTCTCTGTCTCTTCGGTTGCTGTGATCTGACAGCCTGAGGATGTGAGACATTTGGAGAAAGGACATTACGCTCCAGTTCAGACAGAATTTACATAACCTCATTCAGTCCGGGCCAAAGAGTTTTTACCTAGTCTAGAAAGGATTATTGAGTTCAGGGACAAATAATAAGTGATAAAAGAGAGCTATCTTGTTTTGACCCCCTTGTGCCCTCTAATTTTCGCCTTCCTCATTTTCTGCATTGACGTAATAAATGAACATATAAATAAAGAAAGAAAGAAATACACTTTTCACCCCTATAACTCTCTTTCTCACACTTTCTCGAACTTATTTGTTAATAATAGTGAAAATAAAGTAATATTAAAACCCTAATCCTAATTTTGCCTGGGGCACCAAAAGGGCTAGAGCCGGCCAATGATGCTTTAAATGTGTCTAGAATAAAAATAGTGGATTAAAGTTTATTATTGACATTAAACATTGACATAAAATATCAGATTCAGTCCAAAAATACTGGATTTAAACTCAAAAACCAACATCAGTATTGAGTACAGGGATCTATCTATCCGATGTGTAATGGATCACTGGTTTTGTCTCTGAGGCTGTAACGCACCTGACAGTGATGGGGACGATGGTGCCATATTTGGCCAGTTGCCACGGCAACAGCAGGAATTACTCACTCCTCCGCGGCAGCTGCCCTCTGTTTGGCCCGCAGATATTATTGTGTGTCTCCACTCCCACGTATTACATCTGCAAATTCACTCTGGAGCCTATATGAGTGCGAGCCAAGGACGGAGGCAAAGTGCAAAGGGGTTACCTAACGTGATATTGTGATTTGATTGTGTCATAATAAAAAGTAGGTGAGTTTAAGAAGCCACCGTGGGTATTAAAGCCAGATTTTCCAGGAATAAAAAACAGATGTAGCTGTTTGTCCTTCACCCCAAATAAAAAAACATGTCATTTTTCCTCATGCATATGATTGTTTGCTCCAGAAAGTGACTTATTATGTAGGAAAAATGGCACTTGCACTGCATTTTCTATGCATTCAGGCATTCACAGGAATAGCATGAGTGCCTGGATGGGTGAGAGCTTGAATCTTTTATTCAGATCCATAAAGTCTAATGTAAAGTGCCATTTGCTGCAATGGATAGACGGGAAAATAGTCCACTTAGAGAGCCGACGTCTCTATTTCAGGACACAAAGGAGTGTAACAGTGTTGGCTGAGTGGCACGAGGCTGGCTCACCTCCGTCTGGGCTGCAGGGGGCAGCCGATCATCGTGCCACGTCCAACTCTTTCTCACCTTGAACAAGACTTGTGTCCTGTTTGGGATTTTGGGACATTTAACACAAGCTATTGTTCCCTTCCCCTCATCCCCAACTGTGGGAATCTATGCAGTCTGTTCCCAACCTGTGATGTTTTACTGGAGCAAAAGGAAGCAGAGAGACAAGAGGGAAAATGGAAAATAAGCACTTGTGCTATACATGCAGTAACAGTCTGAACAGGAAGTTTGAGAAGGGGTAAAAAGGTTGTAAGTCGGGTTAAGGCTGTCTGCAAATACCAATAAGGAAGTGAAATAAGACAGAACACATGAATAAAGCACTTCCTCTTTTTGGCTAATGATTGTACGGCATCAACTGCCCTAAATCACACAATAAAACATGTTTACAGCTCCATAGAAAAATGGGACAAACTCCTGCACAGTTTCTGCACTTTGAATCCAACTTTAATGTTTCTGTCATCAGGTGAAGTCTGATGAAAATCTTATGACTGAAAACACATTAAAGCTCCTTGACATTGTGTATATGTTGCACCTCATTGATAATCTTGTATTGTTTATATTTTGTTTTTATTTGCACTCTATATATTTGCACTCGTTCCTACTTTGTACTGCAACTGCTGTGCAACAATCTCTGATTTTCGTCACATTTCAGGGTATGATTTAAAGAGTAACTGGATCCAAAAGCAATGCTTAAAGGTGCTGAATGCGAGATTCGGAGCATTTCTTTTGCCTCTGCACAGCTCTCAACATGACGACGGCTGAGCTGGCGGCTCGCAGCTAACGGCAAAGAGTATAGAAGCAAAGAGATGAAACTGGTGAGTTTTTTTGACAACAGCCACTGCCACCATTTTGGTCTGAAAACATTAACTATATTTATAATATTTTATTGTTCAACACAGGCCATTTCAGTAGAATATGACAATAGAATAGAAATCATTTTGTTTTACTTTTGTTCGACACTTTGTAGGCGGACGTTTCACTGGCGTCCGGTAGTCGCTTTCAGTCCAAAATTGCAGAAGCGTAGCGTTGCTGCTGCGCGCTGATGTTGCAATGGAACAACAACCAATTGACTCTCACTTCTTGGCAATATATGTTCTTTGCTAGTGGTGCTAACAGAGCTAACAGTGTTAACCTGGAGGGGAACTACAATTCCGACGTCGGTCGGTACGACGTTATCAGCTGTAACCGTATAAGAGCAGTGCAGAGCGCTGGCCGTTAGCTAGCCAGTGTGGCACGCTCACATGCACTAAAAGCATGTGCGGTCGGCTGGCTACGTCAACAAAGCACAGAGAAGCTCAGATTACAACACACACACACAGGGAGAGTGACTTCATTCTCTGCTCAGGTAGACATTACTCCTCTATATATTTACATAGACAATAGTTAGTGCTGCTGGATGTCGCATAGAGCGCCTTTAACAGTCAGTATGATTAAAAAAAGCCTTACATTAGGGAAGGAGAAGGCAGTTAAAGCAGGCAAACAAATCCAGAAGGGAAAGCAGGCAGCAACTGGAGTAACTGAGCATCCTGTGGGTCTAATGGGGGTAATTAGAGGCAGGTGTGCAGCGGGGAGCCGGGTCAGGTGACTGGTAGATGTAGGAAACCCTATAAGGGCAATTAGTGGACATGTGTAGAACGACAAGGTCTAGACAGGTCAACAAAAACTAAGAGGTTGCAGAGGCTTTAAGGAGCTTTTAAGCCTCTTTTAGTTTGTAATGTTAATGGTGGGGACCAAAAACAGAGCTAAAAGAGCGAGAATATTGGACTTGCATTCGTCAGGTCACAAATATATAATAAATAATATGACTCCAAATGAATGATAAAGTTGCTCTGTATCTGCTGGATGTGTAAGTAGGCAACTTTTTGCTCACAAAAAGCTGCAGCTATTAACGTGATTAGTATTGATTTGTGATCGGACCGTATGGAGCTGACGGAGGTAAAACGTCTGTGCTGCTTCCTGGATGTTGCTGCAGTGCTGTTGCAGTGTTGCCTGTTTGGCCAAAGTCCAACCCAGCGGCTTCACGTCTGTCCTCCTGCCTCGCTGCACGTCCACACACAGCCGAGGACTTTAACACACACTCTGCAGCAGGAATCTGACACACCTTGTTCTCACTGCGAACACAAACTGTACGTAAAGATTCAAAGGCTGCACCCCCTGTGGATCCACACAAACACAGACATGTAACAGGATGTTTTAAGGTTGTTTTTAGCCACGCTACTGTTGGTCCAGACTAAAATATCTCAACAAATATTGGATGGATTGGAATGAAATTAGGTACAGACATTCATGAATCCCGTATGATTAATCCTAAAGACATTGAGCAATCCTCTGACCTTTCATCTTGCGCCACCATGAGGTTCACATTTGTGGTTTTTAATGAAATTTCTCAACAACTATTGGATGAATTGCCATGAAATTTGGTTCAAACATTCATGTTTTTCTTCAGGATGAATTGTAATAACTTTGGTGTTCCTCTGACTTTTCATCTAGCGCCACCATCAGGTCCAATACTTTGGTTTTGATTTACCAAATACCTGCATTTGAAAGACATTCCCATCAGCCTCAGCTGTACTTTGTTTAATGCCAATTAGCAAATGATAGCATGCTAAACTAAAATGGTGAACATGGTGTAATCATAGACTGTACCTATAGAAGAAGTGGCGTCATGCCGAGTCCAGCATTTTGGCTGTCTCCATCTTGGTTTTTGGCCGTTAACATCTTGTTTTTTTGCCACCAGAAGTGACACGAGAGGGTGGAGCTAAGTGCTACCAAATAAGACATTTTTAGGCGACCAAAAATGTTACAATTAACTTTGATGAAGTGAAAACGCACTGTGAAAGGGTTAAAGTTGTAAGACGAAAACACGGACCCCTCCCAGAACGCCGTGGTAGCGACCTGTCAAGGTCACGCCCTAAAGCATCCCCTGCTTTATGGTCTATCTGACTCTAAATGGGACCATAATTTACTAAATGAACATCATGCTGTATTGAAGAAGACTTGAAACTAGAGATTGAGACCATAAACTCATGTTTACAATGTTTACTGAGGTAATAAATCAAGTGAGAAGTAGGCTCATTTTCTCATAGACTTCTATAGAACCAGAGGAGTCGCCCCCTGCTGGCCTGTTGTCCATTAGGTGGAACATTATACCTGCTAAAGCTTGACGTGTTAATATGATCATTGTGAGCATGTTAGCATTTAGCTCAGAGCATCATACTGTTCCTGCAACCTCAGTGCAGCTCTTTATTGCTATTCTCTATTTGCATCCTTATAATTTTTTATTTTCTCTTTACTTTTATACTTTAATAACCCAATTTCCCATGTTAGCATGTTGCCATTGGCATTTAGCTGCAAGCATCATTATGTACAGTACAGCCTCACAGAGCTCTAAACTTTATTTAGAAAGGCGCTATCTTGGTAAAGTTTATTATTGTTCATATTTGGATGTTAACTGCTGCTGTTTAGCAATAGCATATCAAGGTTCACTTTCTGGATGAGAAACAATCGAACAATAAAGAAAAGAGTTCAACGATCAAAGTCTTTATAACCTCAAAGGATTTACGAGGAATTTATGTGAAGTAGACTGTGAAATATTCAACTAAATATGGCCTTATTAAATAGCCTCTTTAAAGACCAGTTCAGAACAATGCATGATGGTCCTGCTAAACTTAAAGGAACAGTTCAGAAATTCTCAGAAATCAGTACAATAAAAGTATACAAATTTCAGAGATATTACTGATATTAACAAATAAAGAGGTTATTGCGTGGAGTTCTTGCTCTGTAAAAGTAACACATAATGTTTTAGATTAACTTTAATATTTCTAAATGCACCAACGTTGTTAACTGTACGATCATTCTGTGAGCGTAGGTGTCAATTTTTCCAGCCAGCGGAGGTTAAATTCATCTTCTTGAGTTTCTATTGTTAGCCAGATGTCAGCTGTGTCTGCATGCAGCTCATCAGTCAGAGCACACTCGTCCCCATGTTTCCCATTTTCTGAGAAAAGCACAACGCTCTGGATGCTTCTCGCTGCATCCCATGACACAGTGACTCATATATTATCTGCACGTACTCAAGAGGAAAATATAGATCTGGTTTTAACTTGTGGCCGCTCAGCTGGGACGCCCGGGATGTTGGAGCGGGAAGCACATCAGATTCAGAGTTGTTTCTCACTGTTTGGATCAAACTATTAGAGCCATATACATTTGGACGGGCTTTATATTAGTGATAGAAATAATGAAGTGAAGAAGCTCAAGTATCACAGGGTCTTGTTTACGAGTGAGGGTAAAATGAAGCGTGAAGAGGGAGCTGAGCCGGAAGGCAAAGCTTTGGATCCATCCCTCACCTGTGGTCATGAGTTCTGGGCAGTGACCGAAAGAATAAGGTCGTAGATACAAGCAGTCAAAATTAGTTTCCTCATCAATCCGACATCAGAGAACTAGCAGCGATGAAAGCCGACTGTTGCGTCGCCTCACGTCGTCTTTGTCTTGGCCGACAAGTTGCATTTGAACACACCGCAAAGACTACAGCCGACGGCCGGTTAGCCCATACGTTCTGCTCCTGCGTGAGAGGAAATAACTCTCCACACCAGCAGGCGGCGGTAGTCTGTGTTCATCATTCAAAAAGGGAAACCGGAAGACCGACGTGTATCAGGGCCGTTAGAGATGGGGTGAGGAGCTCGGAGTCATGGTTCAGGCATCTGATCAGGATGCTTCCTGGTGCCTTCCTTCGGTAGGAGACCTGGGGGTAGACCCAGAACACGCTGGAGAGATTATACATCTCATCTGGCCTGGGAACGCCTCGGGATCCTTCAGGAGGAGCTGGGAAATGATGCTGGGAAGAGGGCATGTCTGGAGATTTAAATCTGCAATGATTGAATGATTCAGATTTGGTGGTCAAAGGTCAAGGCCACTGTGGGGTGCGATAGTTTAACATTTTCCATCTGGCAACGCTGAGCTCTCTTCCTACCATCATGAGAAGACTCCGTTGTAGTCAGCGCTCGGCTCAGTTTGTCATTTGCTAAGCGATAGTTTGTGAGAGATTGTGACCATATTTCACATCAAGGTCGGACACTGAATTGGTGACACTAATCTTGGCGGCCCACCTTGAAACTGTGGTGATTGTATTGATCTGCTGTGTTGCCGGGTTGAAGAAGTGTGTCCACGTTTTAGTATTTGTAGCTTCTTTTCAGCAACATGTACATTTGAAGCATGCTTTATTGGCCAAGCATGTGAACATATTTGGACCTCAAGGTACTTATATGAGTCCTTCACTTCCTCTCTGTGGATGACAACCAGGACAGGAGGCCTCCTGTTCTGGTTTTGCTGATATTGATGAGGTGATTGTCGTTGCACCATGTGACGAAGCTCTCTATCAGCCCTCTGTACTCCTCTCTGGGACAGCATGGGAATTATTCACTGGAATTCTATATGTATATATATACATATATAAGTAAGTAAGTACGTAAGTAAGGTAGCACTACACCAGTCTGTTGCCCTTTAAAAAAGGTGTCGTCATCCTGTTTTGTTATCACAAGGTTGAGCGTCAGTATGTAAAGTCCTGCAGGCAGCGATTAGACCGACACTGAGCCGACATGCAGGTCACTGGGTCCTTGTCTCATATCGCCTTTTTATGACTTTTAACTTCCCCAATGACAAGCGTTTAAACATGTGACATCACCAGCAGCCAATCAGAAAGCCTGTAGCGATGCTATCACAGGTTTTTATACTGTATATATATTCTCCTGATAAACTGAAGGTTAGTTAAATTGAACATGTTGTAAAACTCTGACCAAAGAAAAGTTGAAATTGTATTTTTACAGATCAAATATGTCTTCTCTGTTCTATTTGTTTATTTCACTCTTTTGTTATCTTACGTTATTATGGTGTAATGTATTTTTTTGCCCATGTTGTTTTGAAAGGTGCTGCAAACGTAAAGTTCCTGCATTAAATAGATAATTTGTGCTGCTGAAAGGAGTCAGAAAATCCTCTTAAAAACAGCATTTAAAGATTCATGAGACACTCAAAAAAAACTCAAAAATAATGAAGTTCTTTCACCTGGGACGAACCGCACCTACACTGTAAAACATCACACAGGAATTTAGTGGAATCAACTCATCGGGAGCTCTAGGGTGCTGGAAGGTTTGGTTCTCCTAGATAATAAATCAAGAATAGCTCCACAACTACCAGGTCTATATGCATGATCTTGGTCTCTATGGATAGGTAAGACCTCAGAGAATTCATCCCCAGTGTCAGTAACATTTTGACTGTTACTATGCCTGCGTAAATTTTGATGAACCAAAAGGAAAGAATTAAATTTTTATCCTCGCCTCAAATGTTTTCTAGATTAGACAGTGGATAACACCATTATAGCAATGATGCCATGCACAGAGATGACACTGAATTCATTCAGCAACTCCTCGACTACAACTGTGACAAAGCAGATATAAATAACACATAGCACATAGAATCTACAAAGGTTTTAGTAAAAATAGGACCAGGAGGACTCTCCATTTGGCCACTTGGATACCCAAAGTGTGCCAAATGGGTTTCTACCTCTTGAAAGTGAATCTGGCTCTAAAATACTACTGATATCCACTAAAGGAGACTCTGTGCACACAATGGAGCCTTTGGCCATGACATTGACGTCTTTCAGAAACAATTAGTAAAAAAAGACCACCACGTTGAACCAGCAATTAGAAGTGATGTAAATGCTGACAGACGCAGATTAATCCAAAGCGTGAAAACTCATCTGTTAAGCGTCCTGATATTGTTTCCTTCAGACCATGATGTCACCTTATAGCTTTGACTCACACACAGTCACCTCTGAAGGAGTTACAGATAGCAGCATATCAGCTCTTATCTGTCTGCAGGCACAGAACAGGCTCCCATTTACTCTTTATTCAGATTAGATAAACTCAGATTAAATACTCTCGGTTGCAGTACTTTTCCTTCAGCTCCTACATGTACATGTTGTGAGGAAGCAACAACTCCCTCACTAACTGTTTGGTAAAGCCAAGTGGGGTTGATCACAGTTATCTTTGTTTTTCTTTTGTGTGTAGTTAAGAGGTTAACTGACTGACAGGGACTGAGTGGCTCCAAGTGTAATCAGGTGTGCTATGATTTCCCAGGTTCTCACTGCAGGTGTCTCCAGTCTGAGCTGATGGCAGTACTCGCCTGATAGGCCAGTTTGAACTGGAAGGGCTGATGTTAGGTTATATAACCATGTGTGAAAGCAGAGTTTTGAAAGAGCGGTAAAAAGAGCAGCACCAGGCATGTGGTGAGCTGTGTAATTGAATGCAGAGGATTTTTCCCGCCATGTGTTTTTCCTTTGTTTGATGGAATTTTTTCAGTCTGTAAAAATTCCATCAAACAAAGGAAAAACACATGGAGGGAAAAATCCTCTGCATTTAGTTACACAGCTCACCACATGCCTGGTGCTGCTCTTTTTACCACTCTTCTTCCCCCAAAACTCTGCTTTCACACATGGTCGGAAATCGGAAAAGATCGGGCACTCTTCACAGGAGAGAGAAGACTGTTGTATTGACGTTGTAAACAGACAAAATCATGCAGGTTCACGAAAAACTCCCCCTGCATCATGGGAGTTAACACCGACACCACGCTGCTGAAGGGCCACGCTGCTTTAAAAGCATTTAAATTGTTATATTTCATGCACGTTTTGTCACTTAAACCTCTAAAATGTTTGAAAAGTGCTTAATTTAGCTCCAGACACTTCTCCCCAGAAACATTTAAAAAACTGTGGGAAAAAAGCAGAACTTGTGACATCATGTGACATGAAATTCCTGCAGAGGAAAAGAGAAATGTGTGAATTCAGCTTCAAGTTCAAGTTTACAAACATGTTACTAAAACTGTATCAGGAGTATTTAATCTCCTGCCCTCTTATAATCCTCTCAGAGCTCTTTCTTTCTTTCTGTGGTCCGAGCAGAACACAGGATCCATTTTCAGAGCTGCACAAACTGTAACAAAGACTCAGCTGACGGCTCGGTGACGTCAGAGCGAGGCAGAACAAAAGCCTCGGAGAGAAACCACCGCCGATAACACACATCCAACACGAGGCAGCCAGAGACACAAAGACGTACAGTAACAGCAGCGCACACACACTCAGACTGTACTCATCTGCAGGCGTGGACACTTCCTGTCTGCAGATCTACATTTCATCATTTATATATATCTGATGATTATTGGGCACATTAAACAGAAATTAAATGTTGTTTTGGGTTTCTATAATCAGGAGGAGATTCTGCATGTGGCTGTTCTTGTTGTACATTTTGTCACTACACTGAAACCAGTGGTGGAAGAAGTACTACAGTAGTAATACTACAGTGTAAGTATAAGTAAAAGTCCTGCATTCAATGCAAACGCACTTCTCAGCTATTTGTATTTACTTATTTGCACTGTGGTTTTTGGTTATATACTGCACGTCTTAATGCAAATATTTGTACTTATTTCTTATATTCTCATTTTATTATTTTTAATTTTAGTATTTTTAGTACTTATATTTCTTTACATATATTGTGGCATTATGTACATATTTAAATGTTACTCGTTTATTTCTATTTTCTTACATTTCTTTATGTTTATAAAAGAACAAAAGTATTTTATGTGAAATATAATAATAATAATAATAATAATAATAATAATATGTTTTATTTAAAATTGTATATAATATATTTTATAATACTGTACATATTATATAAAAATACTATATATATTTAAAGTTCTCTATAATATATATATTATATAATATATATTTAAAATTGTATATAATATATATTATATTTTATATAATATATATAATATTGTATTTAATATATTATTATATATATATAAAATAGTATATTATATATTATATATATATAATTGTATATAATATATAATATATAATATATATAATATTATATATATATATATATATATATAAAGTGGCAGAAAATAAATGGAAATACTCAAGTAAAGTACAAGTACCTCAAACTTAGTTACTTTCCACCACTGATGGAAACCAATAGATACTTAAAATGGTATAACAAGTAGTTTTAAATGTGTAAAACACAGTTACAAACTTTGATTATGTAAATAAGAGTTGTTAAAAGTAAAAGTATTAACATCAAAATATACTTAAAATGTTAAATAACCATTATGCAGAATGGCCCATTTCAAAATAATGTATATTATATTATTTAAAAAATACTTCCAGAAATAGTTCTAGCATATAACTTTCCCTAAATACTATGTTTGTCTACAGATTAAACAAACAAGATTCCCCTGCGTCCAGTCTTTATCACATATATTTGTTATTTGTTCTGAATATGTTGTTATTGTTTTAGATTTTTTACCACTTGAATCTGGATAAATCTGATTGTTTCTGTGTATTTTGAGGTGTGAGAGTCTGTTTTTAAATGTGTCACTGTGTCTTTTCCAGGTTTTTCTAGCGTGTTCCTCTTGAACAAACTCCCCTCAAACAAAACTCTCTTTTCCCAGAAGCCATAATGGTCCCAGTGTCCCCACCGCTCAGTGCCCGTTCTCAGCGGTGGACTCCTGCCAACCAGTTCGTCCATTAAATGAAGACGAGCAGAGCAACGCTGATTAACCCCTCCATTGTTGTCCTGCTCGGTGGGTCGACCGCAACACCTCAGGGATGGAGACGATTGGCCGCGATCCAAATTGTGTCGCAGGAATGTCGGCGGGGACGAGCGTGGCGTTGTTTTTTAATGAGGCCGGTTCCCAGGGTGAAGATAAATGTCTCTTATGAGGCTCAGGGGATGGTTGAAAAAAACAGTGAAACTATCCTTTAAATCCTATTTTTATCTGCATTATATAAAACTTTTCTTTTCTTTACTGTTGACCCATTTATGACTCATGTTTCCAGACTGAAATCCCGTAAACTAAACTTAACTTGGAGTTAATGTAGCCTCTTCTGACCCTCATGTGATGGAAGAAATACACTTTGCGATCAGGCAATTTTAAAGATACAACTATTAAATAATACATAAACAATAAAGAGATATATTGATCGGTTGATAGACAAAAAACATTGACAAGTTTTGATAAATAATTGATCAAGAGTCTACAGATCTGTGAGGCTCTACTTTGAGCTAAATGCTAACATGTTGGTGTTTAGCAGATATATTGTTTACCACCAGTATCGTATGGTATCATCAAAACATGCTAACATTAGCTAGCTGATGGGAATGTCACTGGTTTTGCAGGTATTTGGCATAAACTGTATATAAGGACTGGACATAGTTTCTGAGCTGCCGTTTTGAAGCCTCAAGTTCAGCATTTTGTCCGTCGCCATCTTTGTTTTTTGCAACCAGAAGTGACAGGATATTGGATCCGTTTTTCCACAAGCAACATATCTTCTGCACATTCTGACACTAAAATTGCATATTTCAGACAGACAAATTAGGAGAAAATTAACTATTTTCAAGACCTTTCTCTGTCCCAGAAACACACTCTCGCGACATCTGGCAACTAAAGTTCGCTAACGCCCTAGCTAACTAATTTTCGTAATGCTAAATATTTCTTTCTGCTTTCATTCATTCGTTCAAAACACTTCCAAATGAGATGAGGTGTGAACACCACATGACCACGCCCACTTTAGAGACAGGAACTGTATACCATTTCAAACCATTGCCACCTGACCAAAGTAATGGACAAATTAAAATGTTGACCTGATGATGGCAAAAGAGGGAAAGTTAAGGGGATCGCCAAAGTTATTATAATTCATTCATTCGCTTGAGAGCATGAATGGTTGTACCAAATTTCATGGCAATTCATCCAATAGTTATTGAGATATTTCAATAAAAAAACACAAAAGTCAACCTCATGATGGCGCTAGAGGGAAAATCAGAGGATCTTCAAAGTCAGTAGGGTTCATCCTCTGGGGAGCATGAATGGTTGCACCAAATTAAATGGCAATTCATCCAATAGTTGTTGAGATATTTCAATAAAAAAACATAAAAGTCAACCTCATGGTGGCGTTAGAGGGAAAATCAGAGGATTTCCAAAGTCAGTAGGGTTCATCCTCTGGGGAGCATGAATGGTTGCACCAAATTAAATGGCAATCCATCCAAAAGTTGTTGAGATATTTCACTAAAGAAACACAAAAGTCAACCTCATGGTGGCGATAGAGGGAAAATTCGAGGATCTCCAAAGTCAGTAGGGTTTATCCTCTGGGGAGCAAGAATGATTGTACCAAATTTCATGGCAATTCATCCAATAGTTGTTGAGATATTTCAATAAACAAAACAAAAGTCAACCTCATGGTGGCGCTAGAGGTAAAATCCGAGGATCTCCAAAGTCAGTAGGGTTCATCCTCTGGGGGACGTGAATGTTTGTACAAAATTTCATGGTAATGAAGTTAACAGTTGTTGAGATATTTCAGTCTGGACCAAAGTCGTGGATCGATGGACTGACATTTATTAAGTTAAAAATGTAAAATATCTAATATATATATATATATATATAAAATGTGAGGATTTTCTGCTTTCTATATCATTATAAACTGAATATATATTTGGGTTTTGAGCTGTCGGATGGACAAAACAAACTATTTGAAAACCTTGTGCTCTGTTTCATTAATTTCTTTGTAGATTAATGTATTAATCAATAATTCATTGGGGGAAAAAAAACTGGGTGACAAAAATAATCACAAGTTCCAGTTCCTCATTGATGAAGCTTTCCAAGATGGAAACTAAGTAAATTATTCATCTACTGTACATACACACAATAAAAGGTAGAAAGAGGATATGTGTATATATCCAAATGAAATATTACAGATACATAATTATAAAACACGAAGGGACCAGCGTCCATCCAGCTCTCCATCCCAAAACTGATCGATAGTAAATTAGGAGACGAGTGGAACGGATTCAAACAAGCTGCTCATCAATATTTCATACAGTAATTAGACCAGAGAGGAGGCCGGTGGCGCTTAATGTGGAAACATTTGTCCCTCGATGAAACTGGGTCACTAACATGTTCATTTTAAATACTACTGATGGATCCTCAACATTATATAAGATTAATATGTTTCTGTCAGACTGAGCTGCAGGGAAATGATCATGTTTCCTTTTCACATACTGTGACCTCTGACTGTGGAGGTCAGCTTTTTAGGAACCGTTCTTACTGACATAAACACTTCATACACTCCTGACTTTCAGGTTCCCTTTGACTATTGATAAACGTCGTTATTGATCTGAATTAAAATCCATTTCTGCTGCCGTTTTGACAGCGAGATGACGATTTGCATAAGAGGTTTATTCAACAGACGCTTTACTCTCCGAGTCTCTTTTCAGCCTCTAATCTCATCATCGCTACTTTCCTCATCCCTCCCCACCCCCCCTCTCGTTTTCTGTTAGTCCCACCAGGGTTAAAGGGTTAAAAGAAAACAGCGGATTTATCGCATACTGTCAAAGAAAAACAGAATTGCAGCGTACGTACAAGTGAACTCCTGACAGGGAGGGATAAATGAACAAATTATATAAGATGAGCTGCAAAGCTGATAAGTGAATTTAAATAACTTAACATTTCATAACCACGATAATGAAAGAGATCTGAGACTCGTGTCTATTTTGATGCAGTTTTCTTCCTTGCAAACCACTCAGTTGCCCTTTAATTCAGTTAGCACGACCTTTAACTAAAAAACACATTAACATATTTAAATTAATGTGAAAGGAGTCGCTGATGGTAACAAACCCACAGAAGAGTTGTGTAAATAGATTTGTGTAAATAGACACAATTTTCCCTTTTAGCACGACTTTCAACAATATGCTTTTTCCTACGAATGTCCAGCAATACGTGACGCACGTCTCAATTTCCGCTCCAGTTTTTTCAAAATAAAAGTACTTAGTTAGGTTTAGGAAAAGATCGACTTGGTTAGGTTCAGGCAACAAAACTAGTTTGGTTTAGGAAAAGATCACGGTTTGGGTTAGAATAACTCGGAACTAACGGAAATAAGTAACGGAAGTGCCGTAACTTAATACGGAAGTTACGTGACAATTAAATCAACGTTGACTTCTGGATTTACACGAGACACAAACAGCGATCTCCTGTGTTCTCTCATCCACCCCGACCTCCTCCCTACACAGCGTTTATCGCACTTTGTCGCTTTGTTGCTGACCATATAGCAAAAAAATGCAAAATTTGTGTCTATGTACACAAATTAATATATTAACTTTTGAGACTTTCACGAATTGCTGTGCAACTGGGCTGTATATAGTCTTTAAGCTCATTGTTTTGGTGTCTCTCTCCGCTCTCATTGCGTTGTTTTTGGTACCAAACATGCTCAGCAACCACATATCTGACAAAGTTAGCAACTAGCTGGTGAACATAGTGGAACATCTGGCAGCTAAAAATACAGAATTAATGTCTCCTCTTTTACATAAAACCGCCTCTCTGTGAAGCATTAACTCAGTTACCAAGAAAGACTCAGCTATTTTTATCTTTAAAGCGAATGACTGAGTTCTTGTGTCCACTTTGGAGGCCTGACACGCCCTCTCGCCGTGATCTCGCCGTGATGTCGTAGCGTGCCCCCCCCCCGTCACATCTCGTGCTCCGTCTCTCTTGCTCTCTGACAGCGTTGTTTCAGGCCCGGGTGTTTGCCCGGTATCAGCGCTCGGCTCAGGGACGGCAGAAAGACAAGCTGATTAAACGGCAGGATTTCCAGCAGATCAGAACTGCTATTCCCGGCCTCGGAGCCGGGGCGGATTAAGACCCTCCGGAGCCGCCTGCTGCTTTCTGGTCTGCGGGGAGGGACGATTCGCTGAGTGCTCGGGCGTTAGTCCAGCTTTCACTCAATTACATGACTCCGGTTTTCTGGACGCTGACCAGAGAAGCTAGTATTTATTTAATGGAGGGTTGAATAACATCCTCATCAGCCTCCTGGTGGCGATTATAAGCCGCATGTGGGGCATCATTATCCCCCAGAAGAGCAGACAAGAGCATATTTAAATGCTGAAGTGTTTAACTGTTTCAGGCCTTCATCAGTTTCCATTTGGTATAAAAATCAAGTGTTAAAACTTGAGCTTGACCTCGTTATCCATCACAGTAAATATCGAGTTTGCTTTACTTTTAGTCAACGTTGCTTAATCATTGCATGGTCTGCAGGTCTGCACCGCATTACCTCAACAATAATGTCATTAATACAGCATGATGTTCACACAACTCCAGAGTCTAATAACGAGTGATACGGAAATGAATGGACACGTTGGAAACCAATGGATGTCTGGACGGGTCGAAAGCGTATATTTAAAGTTCTAAAACAAATTATTAAAAAAAAATTGTTGTACAACAGCCTGGTCTCATCAGGTTTATTTCTAATACTTGGTGGTGTAATTCACAAACTGAATCATCTGTAAGATTCATAGTTAACATTTTCCATCTGTGTTTTAACACAACAAGAAGATGAATGTGAAGGTTTAATCACAGAAACACCCACCTCCTCCTCCTCGACAGGGAGCGTTACTCACTTCCTCCACCCACTAACAGAAACACTCCCTCCTGCTGATAACCTCCCAACACAAACCACAAAACTCAAAGACATCCAATCAGTCATTACTCTAATTTAACCACTCCTCTGTTTCCCAGCTGTGGATTCATTTATGATCTCCGATCTTCCCACAACAACTCCAAGCATCACATCATTTACTGCTGTCAACTATTTACTAAATTTCTACTTGATTTTGCACCTTTTTGCCAGTAAATATTAGCAATGTATTGATAGTAAAACAGGCTGTTTTCGCTCAGTGAAACACTCAACCTGTCCAACACAGCAGACCAAAACAACCACAGTGCTTTTTATAACCCACGATAAGCTGCAGGATTATACCGTTAACAGGCCAGAAACGACCCGACAGCCTCTGAATGCAGCAGGAGGTTTTGACTAATAACAGCAGCAGCAGTCAGGTTGGAAAAAAAACTGATTTAATGAGATATGATCGGATAAAAAAGTGTCTCAAAATGAGTCTCAAAATGAGCATCTCCAGTCTTTAACACTGAAGCTTTGGAGAGAAAGATGAATGAGAACACCCAGAGTCCAGACTTAAATACAGCAGTAATGATTTTCCGGTGCTGCTCGGTGCTCCGGATCTCTTTGTCGACGTAAGGGGGAATGGGAACGCTCACGTTGGGACGGTGCAATCAGTCAGGATTTGGTTATGAAAGGTGACGGTGGCGGTGGCGGTATGGGAATCTGGGAGGAGGAAAAAAGCAGAAGCTCCTCTGTGTCCTCTGTGTTTAACTGCAGACATTTCTCTGCCTTTTTTGGTGCTGAGCTTCAGAGAAGAGAGACGCTGTGAGTTAACGGGAAACTTAAACATGTAAAAAGAGATCAGTAAGAAGACTTAGGACTTTACCTCGCTGTGAGACAGCCTTTTCTGACGGGGAACTGAAGTCGTTGTATCCATCTGTGCTCTCACCAAAGCCACAAGACTCCACTGAAAAAAACAGTAATTTTACTTCACAGAACAACAGGAGTTGCTGGTCTACCGCTGCCTCGATCAATTAGTTGGTTTGAGTTATTGTACGACTTTGGTGTTTTAAAGGGTTAGTTCAGATTCACTAAAGTCACACAATAACACAAACAAACCGATCAAGGCAGCGGTAGACCAGCAACTCCTGTGTTCTGCAAAGTAAAATTACTGTTTTTGTCAATGGAGTCTGGTGGCTTTGGCAATAGCATAGATAACAGTTTCAGTTCCCCATCGGAAACATGGACTGTATAGCCGTCTCACTGCAAGGTAAAGTGGTGAAAATATTCTAAATATAATTGATTTTTTTAGGTGTTTAAAATGTGTTTAGCTGCTGCCCCCGTCCACAGCAGTACATCACTTTGCTCCCGTGCTTGTACTCCTGTCTGTTTCTCTAAACTGGGGGCGTGTCGACCGTCATCTACTGTAGGTAAAACACTGACTATGGAGAAGTACCTCATACAACCCCACCAAAATCTGAACTATCCATTTAAGCATTGTCTCTGTGCTCCCTTTGTGGGCAGGTATGTCTTAAGGAAACTTTCAACTCTCAGTTAAATAAAAGGAACAATAAGGAAAAGAAGGCTTTCATTTAAAAGAATAACTTGACATTTTGGGGAATCTTTTCACACATTTATTGTATTTGCTTGAATACAAAAGTGCAAAACAAAAGGGAAAATATAAAAACGTTTCTTCCCCCAACGACTGAAAGAATTGATTAAAAGTAATTTATATAAAAGAGGAGACGTAAAGTGTAGTATAGAGTGTAGTATAGTACATTCTTCTCAAATTAAATCACCGTCGACTTGATTTTCACTCTTGCTTGATGCAAGCAACAAACCGGTGCCAAGAGACAGGAGGATAATATTATGTAACACAAAAGTGTAAATCCTCTTGGCGCTGCAGCGCCAGCCGGGACCTGGAGGAGCCTGGTGCCCCCGCTGGATTATCACAGTCTTATTAATGTACACCGCAGCCAACGGATTATACACCCCATCCTGTTCGCTGCTGGTGGAAATGAAGAAAAAATCACTTTAGGTTCTGGGTTTGGTAGCAAAGGTGAGGTACCCAGTGTGACCTGGTATGTCTCTGGGTGGGACGGTGATCTTCATGGTGACGGAGGCCTGGGCTGGAGGCGTTTTCTCTGCGGCGTCGTCGGGCTGAGCGGAGGGGTCGGGGCCAAAGTCGGGAAGCGGAAAGTAGGTGGTTCGCACGTCGTGGACTCTCAGCAGGACCTCCACGGTGCTGATCTCCTCGAAACCCTGATCCACCAACGCCAGGCACGTCTTCTGGACCTGCTCGATACACGGAGAGAACGAACACACCCGACCTCCTGGAGACGAGAGAGAGAGAGAGAGGATAGATGTTGAACGGTTAACGGCTCGTTCTCCAAAAATATTAAAGACCAGTCGGTTGTCAAAATTAGACATGCACATGTGTAACTAAAATCAGATTAACAGACAAACTGGATAATTTATACAGAAGTCTGTCTATAAAACTATTTAAAAACATATTTTTTGCTACTTAGTAGCGAAATCTACTGAAATATTCTGCTTAAATCCATATTTGTTGGCGTTTAGCCTTTCAAAACTTTAGATTATCATTGTAGTTGGATTGAAGGAGCTGGAAAACAGGACTCTTGTGTTTTTGCTTTAACGTTTTGGTACGAATGTGCATCTTAATTGGATGCATGTGCCTGTTTATATAGTCTGTATTTATTCTTAAACATTGACTCCATGCTCCCTTTGTGGTCATGGTTATCTTGAAAAAGAACATTTTAACTCAGGGAGACTTTTACTCTGTTAAATTAAAAGATAAACGATAGCATTAATTTAAAAAGGCATACTTTGGGGAAATTCATGTATTCATCTTCTTGCGGAAAGTTAGACGGATGGAGGGGTTAGAAGATGGATACCACTCATGTTTGAACGCTCAATATGAAAGCTGCAGCCGGTTAGCTTAGCTTAGCATAAAGACTGGAAACAGGGGGAAACAGCTAGCCTGGCTCTGTCCAACAGATAACAAAATCCACCTACCAGCACTTCGAAAGCTTAAATCCATATTTGTTGGCGTTTAGCCTTTCAAAAACAACATTTTTCACTGCGGTCAAAAAACTGTTTCCTCTCCTGCTTGACGCACACAAAGGGAAGCCCGCACCTGTATTAACGGGGCGGTCTAGCAGCAACAGGAGTCACTAACAGCTGTAATTATCTCTAAGTGATCCACTTAACCTGGGATCTCTGTTCATTTCGTCCTCTTAGGGACTATTAAACAAGAAGGTTTATGAATGAGGATACTCAAAAACACAATTTACTATCTTTTCATCAAACATCTCACAAAGGAGCGTAGAAGGTGATTTTCATTGTTATCTAAGATTTATGCTTAAAAAAAAACAGCCATGGACAAAGATAAATAATCTAAACCAGATTTATAAACTTAACATGGACTCTGGAGACATTTAGTCTACTCCAGGGAATCTGTGATACTACTACTACTACTATTAATAATTTGTTTTTCCAACACCCAAAAGCACTTTTCAAAGCATATTGTTTTCCTTAACAAAGCCGGCCTGTGACCCGTTGGGCTCCAGGCTGTAGTTTGGGGATCATCAGGGGATGAAGCGGCGCTCTAATAAACACAGATCACCTCTCGGCTTCGGCCTCTCGTTCTCTAAATGAAACCCCGCGGTGGTTCGCGGCGGGAGGTCGGAGCAACGAGCCAAGAAAACTCTCACGGGCCTGACCCGAAGAGCGAAGAATGTGACTCTGACCGGTACAGCTGGGGAGGGGAGGGGTTAACGAAACAAATCAAGTTTCTATAGGTTTTATACGCCGCATCTAAAGTGCTGGGAAATAATGTTGTCCTGGGGTGGGGGGGAGGAAGGGGGGGGATTTGTGGAAGTGTTAAGGCATGAAATTAAAAGATTTTCCAACCAGTCAAGTTGCAGTTTACATCCTCCAAAATGTAATCATCCCTATCCCGGCAGTGCCCGGCTGCAGCCCCGTGCGTAATGCAGCTTGTGGAGGCTTCTTCTCGGGCCTTTCAGTCCGAGCTTCGCATGGGTTTCGCTCCGACATAAACAACGGTGACGAGGGCTCTTGACTTGTCTCCATGACGCGACTCGGGAAGGACTCAGTCAGACATTTCTCCGTTCTTGGCTGAAATGGATGGCATAGCGTTGCAACACGTGCCTTTCGGTTTTATTAAAGGCGTTCTTTTTTAAGGATTCTGTTAATCGACAGTATTGTTGTTTGTATTACTGAATAAAAAGCATTTTCCAAAATGTTTGGTGTGTTTTATGCATGTTCGTAATCTCGAAAACCAAAATTGAAAATCGATTACCTACCCAAAGATAGAATAATCGTGTCAACAAAGCAAAGCCCTTTGACGCAAATTTGGGATAAATAAATAAAATTGTTAATTCGTTTCATGTGTTTTCTTTCTCCAATACAGTATATGCATGATTTCAAAAGCATTTAATATATTTTTCAGGTGCACTCAAGACTTCAAAAGTACTTCCACTTTGTAGTCGAGGCACTGCATACAACAGTAAACTAGTTCAAGACATCTATTCCTTCAAATCTTCCTTTTCTACCAGCCACAACTTTGTTTATTTTTCACCTAATGAGCATCAGAGGGTCACAGCTGTGCAGCAATCTGCTCATTTAATCTTTTCAGAGGTGAATAATCAGACAAACTGACGTGTGTCTGATTCATGTAATATAATAAAGAACAGGTCTGCAGAGGGCAGCCTCGTTGAAGAGTCCATTGTTAAACTTCGGGATGTTTCAGATAGCGGTCGTTCCTTCAGCCAACAGAACCAGCGTTCTCCCTCGAGACCTTGATAAACACAACTCAATGGTCTCCTAGCAACCAGGACGAACACACAGGGAGGGGTCGGGTTGATGATTATACAAGGGGCGTCTCAGGCATTATTAATAGCCTCAAACATCAATCGTACATCCACGACGAGCATCCATACATGCGTGAAACTATGATTCCTTATCGGGTTGTTGAGTGTTTGAGTTCAGGGGACATGTTTGCTTTTACGGTTGCGTAATAAAAGAGTCTTAGAGCGAGCAGGGGAGGGAGGGTTAGTCAGGATCCAGGGTCCTTTTCTCAGAGCATGATGGGCTGCGGGCCAAAACACTGGAAGAATTACAACTCTCATTCTGGCCGCCGCAGTAAAGCAGCAGCTTTTATTCATGAGCCTGAGAACAGATCTGGAGTCGGTGTGTGCGGAAACATTACCAACAAGGTGATGAATTTGGGCTGTGGGCGATACGTCGTGCCTCCTGTCGTTTCCACTCTGCACAACTCGTCTGCTAAAACAAGTTTCCCATCAGGTGGAGCTTTTGTTAACCTTTAGGTTGAAGTGTTTCTTTGGGGGGCAGCAGTGGTGCTCAGTGGCGCTCAGCTCAGCTTGCCACCGTCTCTCTGGAGAAAACATCCAGTCTGAGCAGTGGGAAGTAAATCAAGCCTTTCCTTATGGAGCCACAGCCACCAGCTCTCCCTCTCCCTGCAGCATAACCCTGTATGGTCATGGGACTGCTTCTACAATGGCTGCACTCTATTTATCTGTATCTGTGTGTGTGTGTGTGTGTGTGTGTGTGTGTGTGTGTGTGTGTGTGTGTGTGTGTGTGTGTGTGTGTGTGTGTGTGTGTGCATGTGAGGGTCAACAGCTCATGAAAGGAATATGTAGCAGTGGCACCATAAAAGGGATTCAGAGAGGAGGAGGGAGAGCAGCATTCCTCTTCATATTGGGGCTTACATTTTGTAAAATCACGCTGCATTAACGAGTCTCAGGAACACAAACCTCTGATGCTGTGCATCTTAACGCACTTTTTTTGTCAGTTCATTGGATAAATTGATTTTAATAAAAAAAGGTTTTGCTGGCAGAGTACAATATTGCTTTTTTTTAAGCCATTGTGACACAAAATATTATTAGGTATTTTCCTTCTACCAAACACTAAAACACCCAGGTGGCACTGCGAGGGATGTCGCAATAACCGCAATATTGCAATACCATGCTATTCACAAGTCAACCACTACAACAGCTATGTTCTAGGGCTGTGTAACTATATGTTCTACCTGTATCATATAAACCTGGACTTCATGTCTAAACACTGACCACCTCAGTGAACTGTCAACCTGCCCAGACATGCTGCTGCAGCTCGTCGTCACAGAAACATGACTTTATTCTGTCACCAGGAAGAAACAGTAAAACACACAAGGACAAAGTTAATGAGCGCTGTGTCGGCTCGGATCGATGGTCGTCGTGTTGAGTGCAGAGCGAGGTGTTGCGGCCGACGGGGGAAGTAAATTCACCGGCTGGTATTTTTAAAATGTGCTCAGTCACAGTCATGTTGCTGCCGTGTCAAGACGAGTCAGAGGCGTCAACATCTGGTGATGGCGACTGTTCCTCGCCATATATACACATTTTATTATTATCAGGACACTTCAGTAACCTCCAGTCATTCATTATTACCAATATACTGAGTTCATGATCACGTGAGACAAAGTAAATCCTCACATTTAAGAAGCTGTAACCATCAAATGTTTGGCATTTTTGCTTGAAAATCTACGTAAATCAAGTATCAAAATAGCAGACGATTAATTTTCGATTAATCAACTAATAGTTGCAGCTTTTGTCGCTGTTATCTGACAATGTAGAGACTAAATGATTCATTAAAAACAAATACATCAACACTGCTCATTGTTGCTGCTAGGGATGTTCATAACGACTAATTTCCCTCCCATTTAAACAAAAGGTCAAACTTAGATAGATCACAATTTAATCTGTAAGGTTAAACACTGTGTATAAGAGCCATTTGAGCTGGCGGGAGATCTCTACTGATGCAAAGTTTATGACACCTGTAGCACACAATCAGACGCAAGACTGATGTTTTTCTGGAGAGTTAACGTGCATCAAGACGCCGCTGGTTTGTGGGATTTTATATAGAAAACAACATCACAAACTCTCGGTTAAAATACCATGAAAAGTGAATCATTGGCATCCAACAGAAAAGTTATTTTTGGACAAAGTAAACGGTACTGAATCTTCAGATCTACACGAATCACAGGTGCCATCAAGCCTGCCTAAGGACAGCTATTTATTACAAATTCTATAACATTTAAAACAAATGTTCTTACTTCACTAGTTGCTTCCACATGCACCTTTCTTTAAGAACACACACTCAGTAAAAGGAGGCTAATAGTGGGAGCTTAACAGACTCCAAAGGGTCGAGTACTAATGCACTGGAGTCTTACCTTGTTTCTTGAGAGAAGCCTTGGCGTGTTTCACAGCCTCCCAGGGGCTGGGGATGTCCAGGAAGACGGCGTCCGCCACCGCGGTCACCCCGAAGCCGTCCTTGCACACGTCCTGGTTCCTGACGGTGACCAGGTGATCCACGCGGTGCTCCTTGAACTCCTCCTCCACCTTCTCCGCCCGCTGCTGGTGGAACTCCACCGTGTGCAGGTGACCCGTCGGGGCGATGGTGCGCAGGATGGCGTGGGAGAGGGAGCCGCTACCGGTCCCTACAACACAGACAACAACAGGGAGGATGAGTCTGAGAACAGTTTGATTCAAACAGTTGAAAACTGAAATAATGGGCTACAAAAGGCTAAAAAAGCTGATTAGACATGGAATGTTTCTCTGAGCAGGTTTGGCAGTATGCTTTATTTAGTATCAATACCAAATGCATCGCTTAATGAAGCATTCAAATATCTGTTATTTAAAACAAAAATAAACGGCATCGACTGCAATTATTAGTCAATCAACAGAAAATTAATCTGCAACTATTTTTTAATAATCAATTCATCGTTTTGAGTCTTTTTTAGAAAAAAAAACAGCCAAATTCTCTGGTTCTAGTTTCTGTAATATGAATATTTTCTGCTCTCATTAGTCTTCTATGATAGTAAATTAAATATCTTGTAAAAAAAACCAATATGATTGAAGATATCACAAAGGGCTTTGGGAAAATGTGATCAGCGTTTTTCACTATTTTCTAACATTCTAAGGGCCAAATGATTAAACAATCAATCCAGTCCTAAAAGGATTTTATATCTCATTTCCTCTAAATCTTAAAGGTCTACACAAAACACCCAGACAAAGACACATATATTACACAAAATTACTAATTATTAAAAAAAAAATTCAGACTTTTCTGAATAAAAACCAGCGAGCAAACCGTCCTCACAGATTCACTCATCATATATGAACATTAACAACTGCCTACTTCCATCCATCCCAAAAGTAAATACCCAATAATGTCAAGCGAAAACTAAAAAAAAAGAGAGGGGGAAAAAGATAACTGTTTACATTATTCACATTATTGGGATTTTGCCCAATTTTAAAAATAAGACTTAATAAGATTTAAGGTGTTTAAAGGGTGGATCTTTAGGGCGGGGCTACCTTGTGATTGACAGGTCTTTACCACGGCGTTGTCAAGTCTAGGAATTGTCTGTGTTTTCGTCTTACAACTTTAACCCTTTCACAGCGTGTTTCCAGTCCGTGAAAGTTAATTATAACCTTTTGGTCACCTAAAAATGTCTTATTCAGTGTTCGGTTGTACTTAGCTCCAACCAAGATGGCGATGGCCAAAAACCAAGACGGCGACGGCCAAATTGCCGAACTCAAGGCTTCAAAACAGCAGTCCACAAACCAATGGGTGATGCCACGCTGACTATGTCCAGTTCGTATATACAGCCTATGCCGTGTACATGCGCAAAACCTAATTATACATGACCTAGTTCTCGAGCTGCTGCAAGATTTCATATGAACACATTTGAGATAATACGGTACTATCCACCGAACGGTTGGTACAAGCATGAAGAACCAGGACAGACAAATCACCAGTGACGCGTGATTTGGGGATCTTTTGTGGATGTCATGTTGCATGTTGAATAAACACTTTGGACACTCAGATTTTGCTCACATCACTATCAGGTCTCAAAACCGAGATAAAGATAAAGGTCCAACTCTACTGTGCTGTGTAATCTCAGCAAAAAACCTCAAACGTACATCTTGTTATGTCTCTAAAATGACGTTCAGAGCTTCCCTCTGTCCTGAGGCAGTCTACACAAAGAGCTCACAGCTGTCACTACAACACACCCTGACTGCTTCTCCCTCCACTCGGCCTGATAATAAGTGGATGCTACATTTCTGAGTGTTACCCTCTCTGCCCTGCAGTGCTCTGGTTGATCCTGCTGCTAATGTGCTGTCTGTTGAAGAGTGATGTGTGATTTTACATGAAGTAAAATAACACCGGTCATGTGACTTGCCGTTACAGTAAGGCTGAGGAGGAGGAGGGGGGGGGGGGGGGGGTAATGAAGCATCGAGAGCACAGCTAGACGCCAGCAAATCCTCTTCCATCCCCCTCCTCTTCTTCTTCTTCTTCTTCTCCTGACATTACGTCACCGCCGCCTTTGTTCGAGCGGCGACAAAGAGGGCAATGTTTACCCCACAGCAACGCTTTGACTTGCTAAAACCTCACACTGCTGAGCCGGATGGAAACAACAGTAAATAGGGAAACTGTGGATGGACGTAGTAAACGGAAGGAATGAGGATAAACGGATGTAAATGTGTAGATAAAAACAACAACAGCTGTCTGTTATAAAACCACATCAGAGAGACAGAAAACTAATAACTCTCAGATAAGCTTTCTGTTTCAACTACCTCATTAATGATAAACACAGCTTTTTTATCGTTATGGGTGAAGGACTAACTGTGCTGATTGTCCTAACAGGACTTTATGTTGATATACATGCAGTGACTAAGTGTGCATGATGTAATGCAATCCAATACAAAAGTCCTGATATGAAAACTACCGTTTTGTCGACGCTGTTTTAAGGAGGTGTGGATTCAGTTCTGTGGAAATTTCTGAGGTTGTGTTTTTCGTATTGTTGTTTTATTGATTGCATTTTTATCTCCATTAAGGAAGTTTTGTTTTCGGCACAATTTATATTAAAAGGCACCAGGGTTCTGCGGCGATGTCGGCAGCCCACCCGACCTGTCTTGAACACGGACCAAGGAGTCTAACGTACGCGGAGTCAGAGGGTGCAAGCAAAACCCTGTGGTGCAATGAAAGTGAGGGCCGGCGCACGCCGGTTGAGGTGGGATCCCGGCCCAGCGGGGGCGGGGGCACACCTCTGTAAAGTGGCATCGGTGCCGTTGTATCGGAGCCGCTTTTCAAGTACAAGTACATGAGCGCAGTATCGGACCCGATACCCGATACTGGTATCGGTGCATCCCTACTTACAATGTCTGTTTCTGTCTGATCAACACTAAAAAATCTAAAGATATTCAAGTTACAATAAAAAAAAAAAAGAAGCAAATCTTCACAACTGAGAAGCTGGAGCCATAGAGCGGTTGGTTTTTGTTTGTTAAATGATTAATCGATTATCAAAATAGCTGTTGATTTATTCTTGGTTGACCAACTAATTGATTCATTTTTTTCAGCACTATTCAACAATAGATGAAACACCTTTCATCATCATGTGGCGCTACAGCAACATGGCCTTATGAACTAAACCACAAACTACAGCCTATCTTTGTTATACAGGCCGAACCCATTGCTCCTCGTCTGTAAAGCAGAGTTTACTATTGAGAGGAAATGGCGGTTCGTCTCCAGCAGAGTTCTGTCTGAGTGATGGTCGAGCCCGGAGCTCAAAATGCAGTCTGAACTCGGTCCGCATTAAACAGACGATCAATCAGCACAGAATCCGACTCCGGACCTCAGGCTTCATGCCAGGCGTCATGCCAGCGTGCTGACGGCTTCATTTTCTATCCAAGTGCATCGCCACCAGCAATACACTCAACATCAGCAGCTTTGTGTAAAAATCATGTCAGAAATTTATAAATTCAAAATGAAATGTGATTATAGAGCACAAATGTTTAACCTTTGTTCTAAAAATTGGTATTTTTCATTTATCAGCAGAGGGAACACAATGTGCATTTTCTGGGAAAGGACAAATCTGACAAAAAAAAGATCTGTTGTCTGTAGCTGGAGACAAATTATTACATTGAGAATATGAGACAGTCGTAAAGTCAAACTCTCCTCGAAACCAGGACTGCTTATAATCTGGTTGCACTCACAGGCTGAAACACTGTTTACTTCAGCTTAGGGAGGCACCAACAACACATTACTCAGTACTGGTTGTTTGTTTGATACGAGCCAAAAACAGATAAGTTCAGTTACAATCTGATTTGACGTATTAAGAGAAGAAGGAACATGTGATAACAACATGTCAGCTGTGTGGAGCTAAAAAAGGGAAAAATGGCACACAACTGATGAAGAAGAAGTATAATTAAAAGGATGCCAAGAACACAAGTCTTGGAAAGACAAAAATTGCTCCAAGCAACGATGAAGCACGAAAACACAACAAAAAAGTACAAAGAAAGTAGTGATAAACTCTTTCCGAGGATAAAATTTGTGATGTTTGACGCTGAGTCGGAGCAGCTGTTGAGTCATATTGTTTTGTCTCAGTGTTGACATTTGTATATTTGACTTTCTGCAAAACGCTTACATATCTTGACAAAGTGCATATTAATGGTTTATTAACAGTGTTGTAGCTTTTAAAAAGGAAACATGTCTGTAGTCATGCTAGCAGCTCTGTGAGGCTGCGCTTAGACACAGTGGAGCTTTGAGCTAAATGCTAATGTCAGCAATGATAATGCTAACATGTTGATGATCAGATATCAGATCATCACTAAAGTTACTAGGATTCGTCATCTGAGGACTATGAACGTCTGCACAATATTTGTCAAGAAATTTCAAGAACCGCAAATGTTTTTGTCCCAATCCATCCAGTAGATTAAGATTCTATGAAATTCCACTATTTCACTGGACAGGTCAAAGTTTGACCTGATGGTGGCGCCAGAGGAAAAATCAGATGATTACCAAAGTTACTAGGATTTGTCATCTGGGGATTATGAATGTCCGTGCAAGATTTAATGGCATTCCATACAATAGTTGTCAAGACATTTCCCTCAAAGCCACAAATGTCAACCTCAGAATAACAATTCAGTCATTAGAATTCATCATCTGGAAACCATAAATGTCCCAAACCATCCAGTAGATGTGGCGCTATTTCACTGGATAAGTCTAAGTTTGACCTGATGATGGCGCTATAGGAGAAGTCTTTACAAAATTTCATGAAAATCAATCCAAAAGTTGTCAAGAAATTTCAAGAACCGCAAATGTTTTTGTCCTAATTCATCCAGCAGATTAAGATTCTATGAAATTCCACTATTTCACTGGACAGGTCAAACTTTGACCTGATGGTGGCGCCAGAGGAAAAGTCAAATGACTACCAAAGTTATTAGGATTTGCCATATGGGGATTATGAATGTCTGTACACAATTTCATGGCAATCCATCCAATAGTTGTTGAGATATTTCAGTCCAGAACAAAGTGGTGCACCGACCGGTCGACCTTGTTGTCTCTAGAGGCATGTTGCTAGCTAAAGAATTAGCATTGTGTTAGTATCAGAATTGTCTGATACTTGATGTTGTGCTATCTGCATTGGTTCATGAAATACAGAAGTGTTATCCAACCACGTGCACTTCGGGGTTTCATGAAGAGGAAATGCAACTCTGTTTAACCCCTGATACGTGAGTCAGCTCAAAGACTTGTTAACCACCAGCTCTGTACAGAGGACAGAAACACGTCGACATTTCCTGTCACCGTTTACGCTTCTACAGTTTGCTGTAGGTGTACTGAGAGCAGACTATTATACAAATGATGATGAATTGCTCTTCAATGAGAACTTTGCTATGATGCAAATGGTCAAAGCAACCCGTGACTCATATCAGCGTTTCTAATCTTCTCACAGAACAAGAAGTCAAGTCAGTAGGAAGCTACTGTACGAGAAGAAAAAGGAGAAGAGGATGATGATGATGGGGGAGGGGGCCGTTGATCTGAACTGTAGATCATCTCTGCTTTCTGTTCTCTAGTGCCATCAGATACTATCATGGCGGTTTCCTGGATGAGAAGCAAGAACCAGACCAGAAGTCAAAGAATTTAACTTCCCAGCGGGCAAATTTAGAAAGTGAAAGTAAGAGAGTAAAGTCCTACAATCATTAACCCACTTCTGTCTCTGTAGACTTCAGTAAAGCCCATAAATGTTGTAGTGAAGGACAACTGTAGGTGGTTATTCTGGCCGATCTTGAGAACGACTGTTTTCTGCTATGAAATAAGGATTTTTTTCTAAAGCAGATTATACAGAAATCAATACATATTTCTGTGTTTAAGCTGCCATTTTCGGGTCCATCTGCGTTCTTTTCTGGGTTTTTAAAATGGAAACGCCCACTCAGCTGTTAGCAAAAAGCAATGACGTAGATTATCAAAGTAAGCTAAACAATAAGGTTATTATAGGCCTGACCTAAATGTTTCGAAGCTTTGACCTTTGTCATGGTAATTGGTAACCAGATTAGTATTTCAATGCTTTGTTTTGTTTGTTTATAATAAATAAATAAATACAAATAATTGACCCGCCCTTTAAACACTGGATCGCTCTCTTTCTCTGTTGGTGGGCTGTGCGCCCCCTGGTTGGTTGAACTTGTCATATTTGTGCGGCCTCAATGACTCAAAAGCCCTTGAGTTACAGTGAGTATTTGCCGAGTATACCGAATCACTGATACAGGTGGGAGGAAATAAAACATACTGTAAATAGTTAGCTTCAAGCACTCGGCCAAGGTGACTCCTCTACATGTAGGCCGAGGGAGAACAGCCAACAACATTATCACCTCTAATCGCTGCAAGTTTATGCAGCTCACTGACAAAAAGTCTCCACAGGACAGCACGTACTAGCTGGTTACAGACTATCAGACTGAACATTATGAGTCACAGGACGCTGATTGACACATAACGAAACTCAAGTGGCAGTTAATAAAATGCTGCATTCAGGAGGTAATTCAATAAACCGGGTATCTCATCTGATATTCAAACCACTATTCCTCTGAATTTAAATGTGATAAGACGTCCAGTGATGGTTTTTAATCTAATGCAAGCACAAGTGTTAAATATGCATTAAAAAAAAGGCCAGAATAATGTGATACCGATGCAGATAGTGCAGCCTTCGTGCTGACTAAACAGATCTCCTACTGAGCTCATTCATCACCCAGGAGACCCTTCCAACCTCACACACACACACACACACACACATACAATTTCCACTAAGTACAATCAATAAAGTGACATGCACAGGGCTGCCAGCAGTAAAACATGATGGAGCACTGCACCACCACACACATATATTAACATCACCCCCAACCCCCCATCACTGCCCTTTAAAATGCAGCGAGCCCGAAAACACGCCACCAACACACTCTGAGTGAGTGCAATTAAACAAATGGAGCTGAAGGCCAGAGACAAAAAAGTGACAATGTCAACAGATACTATATTACATAATTGTGTTAGGCACATCTATGAGCTATCACATGATGTTCAATATCACCAGCTGAGGCTCTGTGGGACAAAACATCCGACTCAAAAAGGTGTGAACAGGAAGATTAAAAACCAGGCGCTTCTTAAAGCTGCAGTGGGGACGACTGGAGGCCTCAATACGTAATAAAATATAGCATAGTATCCCATCCCCCTACTTGAGACCAGTCAGTGGCAGAAGAAGCATTCAGATGCTTTACTTAAAGGAACAGTGTGCAACATTTAGGGGGCTCTATTGGCAGAAATAAAATATAATATTCATAACTATGTTTTTATGAAACTAAGAATCGTTGTGTTTTCTTTATCTTAGAATGATCTATTTATATCTACGTGTTGCTCCGCCATGTTTCTACGGTAGAACCACAGACTGTATATAATAAGTGAACGTAGTCACCGTGGTTTGTCGACTGCCATTTTGAAGCCTCAAGTTCAGCATCTTGGTTTTTGGTCGTCACCATCTTGGTTTTTGCAACCAGAAGTGACACAAGAGGGTAGAGCTAAGTATAACTGAACGCTGAATAAGACATTTTTAGGCGACCAAAATGTTGTAATTAACTTTCATGAAGTAAAAACACACTGTGAAAGGGTTAAAGTTGTAAGACGAAAACACGGACAACTCCCAGACCGGACAACGCCGTGGTAGTGACCTGTCAATCACAAGGTAGCCCCGCCCTAAAGCATCCCCTGCTTTATGGTCTATCTGACTCTAAATGGGACCATAATTTACTAAATGAACATCATGCTGTATTGAAGAAGACTTGAAACTAGCAATTGAGACCATAAACTCATGTTTACCCGGAGGTTGCCCACTGGGTAGAACGGCTACCCTTTTGTCCAGCTGACTTTTAGTATGAAGCTTCACAAACATTAAAAACAATGATTAAATAAAGTTGTAAATCACACCAGGTTCTCTCATGATCAAACTATGTGATACTTTTTCTTGATTTAACCCTTCTAAAAAGCTTTTTACTATTACATTTGTCTTGAATCTGAAGTAACCCTCACCTGACTCGCAGACGACGGACCCTGGCTTCAGCTCCAGCAGCATGGTGATGGTGGCGATGTCGGTGGTGTAGAGGATCTGCGTGCGGTGTGGCAGGGTGACCGTCCACAGCTCGGGCGTGGGGTGAAGCACGTACAGCCACCCGCCTTTGCTGCAGGTGACCTTCGACCCATAGCGCTGACCGATCAGGTCTGTGGAGTGGCGGATGACTCCGTAGCGCGTCTGCGTTTGGGCGCCCTGCTGCACCTTGACTGGCATCATGGATTCATGGCCCAGGTAGACGATGGCGACGTCCCCGTCCTGAATGAAGTCGGAGTACTCCACAAAACTCATGGTAAGCACCGTCAGTCTGCAACACGGAGGTAGGAGATTGTTATTTAATCTTTAATGTACCCCCTTGCAACTGCAGAAGTACCCCCTGGGGCAGGGGTCATCAACCTTTACTAACAAAATAGCCATTTTAGTCAAAAAAAAAAAAAGATAATGTTTGGAGCCGCAAAACATTTAAGAAATTGTGATGAAGGTAACACAACTTATAGTCTAAGTATATAGTATATGTATTGTGTATTGCAGTGAGGGCCAAAGTGCAAATGTGCTACGGAGTATTAGGGTCACATTGAGGGAAAACAAATCTGAGATTTCCAGAATAACGTCATAACTTTAAGAGAGAAAAGACGTAATATTACGAGAATAAAGTAATAACTTTACGAGAGATAATACGTAATATTATGAGAATAAAGTCAGAACTTCACAAGAGAAAATACGTAATATTATGAAAATAAAGTCAGAACTTTACGAGAAAAAAGTTGTAATATTACGAGAATAAAGTCATAACTTTACGAGAAAAAAGTTGAATATTACGAGAATAAAGTCATAACTTTACGAGAAAAAAGTTGTAATATTACAAGAACAAAGTCATAACTTTACGAGAAAAAAGTTGAATATTACGAGAATAAAGTCATAACTTTACGAGAAAAAAAGAAAATAACTTTAAAATTACTACTTTATAATATTGACTTTATTCTCAAAATATTACAACTTTTTTTCTCATGAACTTTTGACTTTTTTCCTCAAACTTATGACTTTATTCTCATAAATTTATGACTTTATTCTCATAATATTACAACTTTTTTTCTCATTAACTTTTGACTTTTTTCTCATAATATTATGACTTTATTCTTGAAATCGCAGATTTATTTATTTTTTCCCTCAATGTGGCCCTAATACACCGTCGTACCATAGACCTACAACAATGATAAATAAAAATGAAAATGTAAACAATAAACAGTTATTCATTTCCATTCTTAAAAATCCACAGGGAGCCACTGGAGAGGAGCTAAAGAGACGCATGTGGCTCCGGAGCCGCAGGTTACTGACCCCTGGTCTGTGGTGTAATGGACACTTAGTTGGTATAAACAGACACTGGTGGCTGTGATGTTAACTGCCATTCTGTTTAAATATCCCAAACATCACGCGAGCACAACCGTTATTTTTTAAATCCAGCATATTTCAAACTGTAGAATAACGGTCGTCTCATTTTAAACTAGACTTCAGAGAGAGAAGGACGGATTCACTTTGTTTCTTTACAACAGAAAAAGAGGACGAAAACATGTCGGCCAACGTCGCGAAAATGTGAGTTAGATTAATTAATTAATAATCTTACATGTCTTTTGTTTCTTGGTGAGAAAAAAATCGGGGTTTGTGTCTAAGTCTGTTTCCAAAATAGTGTTTCCCGTATCGTTAGCTAGCTGTGTTATTTAATCTTTAATGTACTTCCTGCGGTATAATGGACTCCTGGTTGGGAATAAACAGAGACTGGTGGCTGTAATGTTAACTGGTGGATGTCATGTTAACTGGTGGATGTCATGTTAACTGGTGGATGTCATGTTAACTGGTGGCTGTCATGTTAACTGGTGGATGTCATGTCAACTGGTGGATGTCATGTCAACTGGTGGATGTCATGTTAACTGGTGGATGTAATGTCAACTGGTGGATGTCATGTCAACTGGTGGATGTAATGTCAACTGGTGGATGTCATGTTAACTGGAGGATGTCATGTCAACTGGTGGATGTCATGTCAACTGGTGGATGTCATGTCAACTGGTGGATGTAATGTCAACTGGTGGATGTCATGTTAACTGGTGGATGTCATGTTAACTGGAGGATGTCATGTTAACTGCCATTATATTTAAATATCCCAAATATCACGCACACACAACAGTTACTTTTTAAATCCAGCATATTTTGAACTGTAGAATAACGGTCGGTTCATTTTAAATTATAGAATAACGGTCGTCTCATTTCAAACTGTAGAATAACCGTCGTCTCATTTTAAACTAGACTTCAGAGAGAGAAGGACGGATTCACTTTGTTTCTTTACAACAGAAAAAGAGGACGAAAACATGTCGGCCAACGTCGCGAAAATGTGAGTTAGATTAATTAATTAATAATCTTACATGTCTTTTGTTTCTTGGTGAGAAAAAAAATCGGGGTTTGTGTCTAAGTCTGTTTCCAAAATAGTGTTTCCCGTATCGTTAGCTAGCTGTGTTATTTAATCTTTAATGTACTTCCTGCGGTATAATGGACCCCTGGTTGGGAATAAACAGAGACTGGTGGATGTAATGTTAACTGGTGGATGTCATGTTAACTGGTGGATGTCATGTTAACTGGTGGCTGTCATGTTAACTGGTGGATGTAATGTCAACTGGTGGATGTCATGTCAACTGGTGGATGTCATGTTAACTGGTGGATGTCATGTTAACTGGAGGATGTCATGTTAACTGGTGGATGTAATGTCAACTGGTGGATGTCATGTTAACTGGAGGATGTCATGTTAACTGCCATTATATTTAAATATCCCAAATATCACGCACACACAAGTTACTTTTTAAATCCAGCATATTTTAAACTGTAGAATAACGGTCGGTTCATTTTAAATTATAGAATAACGGTCGTCTCATTTCAAACTGTAGAATAACCGTCGTCTCATTTTAAACTAGACTTCAGAGAGAGAAGGACGGATTCACTTTGTTTCTTTACAACAGAAAAAGAGGACGAAAACATGTCGGCCAACGTCGCGAAAATGTGAGTTAGATTAATTAATTAATAATCTTACATTTCTGATGTTTCTTGGGGGGAGGGGGGAAATCAGGGTTTGTGTCTAAATCTGTTTCCGTATCCGTTAGCTAGCCTCGTGATTGGAGTTAACGTTAATCTAGGTTTTAGTTAGCTAGCTAACTCATTGGGGGTTAGTTCGGGTTGAAGTAGCTGAAGGGAAACACGCATCGATGGAGGAACAGACTTAAACACATGTAGTAGGTTTTCTGTAACGTTAACGCTAGCTAACGTTAGCCTAACTGACGCTACAGCTGACGGTTAGTGAGTAGAGTTAACGTTAAGTTAACGTTAAGTTAACGTTAAGTTAACGTTAAGTTAACGTTAAGTTAACGTTAAGTTAACGTTAAGTTAACGCAAGTTTAGAAATGATAACTTACATTTTCATTATCACAGTTTCTAACATCAAACCCACAGCAAAGTCACAGTGCAGAGATGTCGGTAAGCACAAAACGTACTAACGAGTGTTAACTAACTGAATATTGTGTTTGAAACGTTGGTTTGACTTGCTAGCTAACTAGCTAGCATGCTAACGCTAGCTGCCAGTAACCGTAACCAAGGCCCATATAAGGAGGTTGGGTCACGGGTCTTGAGGAACGGGGTTATAGCGCATGCGCAGTGTAACTGAAGCTGCGGCGGTACGTTGCGATTGGCTCAATTTCAGCGAGATTCTACTGCGCATGCGTAATACCCCGAATGCTATGACGCGTGTCCCAGCCTCCTTCAATAGGCCTTGACCGTAACCTGCCAGTAAGACTGTTAAGTTGCGTTAACGTTAAATTATTGAGTCACATTTTAATGCAAGTTTAGAAATTAAAACTTCAGTATCACAGTTTCTAACATCAAACCCACAGAAAGGTCACAGTGCAGAAATGTCTGTAAGCACAAAACGTACTAATGTGTGTTAGCTAACTGCATTCTTTAGTTATCTAGCTAACTCGTTGGGGGTTAGTTCGGGATAAATTTAGCCTCGGGTTAAAGTAGCTGAAGGGAAACAAGTCGATGGAGAAACAGACTTAAACACATTTAGTAGGTTTCCTGTAACGTTAACTAAGCTAGCTGACGATATAGTAGACCACATACACACCAACAAACTGACAATAACATGATATCAGGTGAAATTTCATTCATTCATTCTCACTGTGCAATATCATTTTCCACTTGTGCAATTTTGCTAATAGTCTGTTTATTGTCAATACTGTATATACTGCTCCTGTTTTTTATACTTCCTTCTATTTAAATGGTTCATATTTTGTTTCACTTTGTTTAGCTCTTTTTTTTAACTGTGTTAGCTGATGCTTCTTGTTTTTTGCACTATCCCCTTTGCTGCTGGACACTGAACATTAACCCACTGCGGACTAATAAAGGAATATCTGATCTGATCTGATCTGATATCCTTACTGACGGTTATCGAAGGCTGTTGAGTAGAGTTAACGTTAAGTTAATGCAAGTTTAGAAATTATAACTTAAAAGTCATTATCACAGTTTCTAACATCAAACCCACAGAAAGGTCACAGTGCAGACATGTCTGTTTACGTACCAACGAGTGTTGCTAACTGAATATTGTGTTTAAACGTTGGGTTCACTTGCTAGCTAACTAGCTAGCATGCTAACGCTAGCTGCCAGTAACTGTTAGCTAACTAACTCCTGCTCAGTGAAATAACCGTTGGCTGGTGGATTCTCAACCTACCGTATCCAGGAGTTCTTTCTGAGGTTCAAACGTTGGTCGTTAAACGGTAAGTTGTGTTCTTATAATGCTGTTGAATGTGAGCATGAGGTTCAGCTGCTGACAGCTACTCATTCATTCACCTCACACACACACACGTGGTGTTGTTTTCAGAGGAAGTTGAGGAGACGCGGACCGGATGTTGAGTTACTTCACGGACTAGTAAACTACTTTCACCGTCAAAGAGGCAGTACAGATGATTTGTAAATCTGCCTTTCACCTCCAGACTCTGCAAATAGAAAAAAGCTGTTTCCCTTTTGTAAACTAATATTACATCATGTTTAAGTTGTAAATTGGACACACAGAGAATAACCCACAATTCTCATCACCAGTAAATTTAATAGGGGTGGAAAAATACCCTTTATTTAGTTAAATAAGCAATACCACATTGTAGAACTTGAGGTCCTGTTTTTACATTTGTATTCAAGTAAAAGTACAGAAGTATTAGTGGAAAAAAATAAGTATAAAGTTATGCAAAAAGTCTTACATTATTATTATTATTGTTATTACTGATGCTTTCATGTGCATATATATATATACACCATTTTATTTATTTTATTTTTTATCTATTATTATTAATGGTGGTGCTAATTTGAACTGATTAATAACAAACATTTCTTATGTGTTTAGTATGTTAAGTAATACAACCCACTATTCTCATCACCAGTAAATTTAATAGAAGTGGAAGAAGACTATGCCATATTGTAGAACTTGAGGTCCTGTATATATATATATAACAATATTTTCAGAATCAAATATATTTTCAGAATCAAACATGTATTATTATACTGAATGTTTACTGAATGCATACACACTAGGGCCAATCTTTTGCATAACTTTTCACTTATTTTTTCTTGATTTCTTTTAATTATTATTACTGATGATTTCATGTGAAGCATTAGATTGTTTTTGGTCAAGTTGGTGCTACTTTTAACTGATTCACAACAAACATTTTTGCATGTTTACTATGTAAATTTGTGATGTAAAATATAACAACTACAAATAAACGTAGTAGAGAACAATGTTTACCTCTGAAAGGTAGTGGCAGTAGCATAAAATGGGAAGTACCTGTACTTAAGTATACTTAGACAAATGTACATGTACATGGTTACTTCGTTACTTTCCAGCACTAACAGTGAATTAATAGCACAAGTGCTTTGATTTAGTTTGATTAGTTGTATAATTAATAAATGTACATGCACTCAACTTAACAGTATGTTGGAAAAACAGGTGATTAATCTTATAAAGATAAATTGTTAGATTAGATCACATCATTTTATTTGCAAATTACAGTTTATTGCACATAAAGTTGAATTAGTAGAGTAATGTGTGTGTGTAGACGGAGTCCCTGTTCACTCAGAGCGCGTCCAATTAAATGAATGGACTCCAAATAGCGACCAATAGGAGCAGAGACGGTGTGATATAAACGAGGAGCTCCGGTCCTCATCAGACCGGAGATCTGCTGCTGGACGCTGCTGCTGTTTGAGAGCTCCTCAGTCGGAACAATAGGGATTTTTGTATCAACCCCTGGTAGTAATAGTAGTCCTCAAATCCGACAACAGGTAGGAATATTATTCTATTTCACGAGAAATTCCGTCACAGGCGGATTAAATTAGATTTTTAATGATTAAATAACGTCTGCGCGGTAGACAGATGATCTTGGCCCTTGGCCTATTTAATACATGCGATTTTTAACTACAAGGATTTCTTTTACATATTTGGAGTATTTTTAATAGAAAATGCGATGATTTGTCACATCTGCACCTGTTTAACGCATTCAGAACACTCTGTTCACTGCAGGACATTTCATCGTCTCGAGCTAAAATCCATAAGAATCTCGATTAAGATCCTCGATCCATACAATGCATGCGGGTTTGTGATTTGGCTGCTTTTTCACCGTCTCTCCTCCATCCTCATCCCCATCCTCATCCTCATCCTCCGCCTCAGGGATCAGCCATGCCTTTCGGTAACACGCACAACGAGACGAAGATGAAGTACGCCTCGGAGCAGGAGTACCCGGACCTCAGCAAACACAACAATCATATGGCCCGGATCCTGACTGCTTCCATGTACGAGCGGCTGAGGAGCAAACAGACACCCAGTGGATTTACTCTGGATGATGTCATTCAGACTGGGGTTGATAACCCAGGTAAAAACAAAAGCGGCTTTTCGGCGAAACAGCCATCTGTTCCGCCTCAACGAGCGCGTCTAGTGGCGCTGTGCGCTTTGTTCCTGAGAGGGAGGCGAACAGCTTTCTGCACTGTGACCTTGCCAAGGGGATAACCAACCTTAACAGACATACTGTACTGTATGGAGAGCTCACCCAATCAGGCATCCTCCTCTTTAAACGCGCCTCCATTATCAGAGCATATTCCACAGCTTTATAGCAAATGTTAAAGATTAGCAGCGTTACATAATGTATGCAGGGCGGCAGCTGATAATCCACTGCTGCTTTTATTATGTCACTTTAGAGCCTCTAGTGTAGCAGAATTTATCAACTGAACAGTGTTTAAACCAGATGAACCTGGTCCAGGGTTGGAAATTAGCACCAGCCAAACGCTGGTAAAATATGCAAGTGGCTGCTAGATTTGCTTCACTCGCCAGCCAAAAACAATCCATTGAGTGGCTGGTAAAATTTGGAATCCACCTGCCACATTGGCCGGTGGACAAAAAATAGTGAATTTCCACCCCTGACCTGGTCCCTGCAGAGTAGCAGGTGGCCCTGTCTCACCCTCTAGACTGTCTTTCTGTTTAGTTGTGAGAAAATGTCCCGTCTGAAGCTGAAGAGGCTGTCAGCAGAGGAGGAGTTCCCAGATCTCAGACAGCACAACAACTACATGGCCAAGGTGTTAACCCTGGACATGTACAGGAGCCTGGCAGAGCGGGCCACACCCAACGGCTTCACCATAGATGGTGTCATTCAGACAGGGGTTGATAATCCTGGTACAGTAACAACAGTCCTGAGACCTGATGAGCACATTGAGTTATAGTGAGGATGCTGGTCAGTCTGTCCTCCCGTCTCCTCTGTGAGTGACCCCGTTGACCTTGTGTGCAGGCCACCCCTTCATCATGACTGTGGGCTGCGTCGCCGGAGACGAGGAGACATACGAGGTCTTCAAAGAGCTGCTGGACCCCGTGATCGAGGACCGTCACGGAGGATACAAACCCTCAGACAAGCACAAGACTGACCTCACCGCCAGCAACCTGAAGGTACCGCAGCCCTCTGTTCAGGTAACATGGCTGACTGTAACACTGAACAAACTAAACATGTGTGTCCTCCTCCTCCTAAAGGGTGGCGACGACCTCGACCCCAACTACGTCCTGAGCTCCCGAGTCCGAACAGGTCGCAGCATCCGCGGCTTCTGCCTGCCGCCTCACTGCAGCCGAGGAGAGAGGCGTGCTGTGGAGAAGCTCTCCATCGAATGTAAAGGGGACACTTGAACCTCTTATTTATCACTGACAGTGCAGCTTCTTTGCTTCTGTCCACGCTGAGTCACTGACAGACTGAGTGCTCTGCATACAGATGGAGAGTATGTTGTGTAAACAGCGTTAGAGTAGAAGGCCTGAACAAGTGATGCTCAGTGAAGTCAGCGTGATGCTGGTTGGTCTCATTTGTGTAGCAGTGGGTTCCCTCTAGTGGTAGAAGCAGGAATAACAACATATCTTAGTAATAATAATTTTATTTGTAGTACAGAACATTAAAGGTTAACTTGAATTTATGTTTTGGTTTAGGAAATTTGAGATGTGTTGTTTTTAAACTTGTATCTCCCTCCCTGCAGCTCTGGCCTCCCTGAGTGGAGACCTGAAGGGGAAATACTACGCCCTGAAGAACATGACGGATGCCGAGCAGCAGCAGCTCATCGATGACCACTTCCTGTTTGACAAGCCAGTGTCTCCTCTGCTGCTGGCCTCAGGGATGGGCCGCGACTGGCCCGACGCCAGGGGCATCTGGTGAGACTTTATCATCTTTATCGCCACACAGCCTTGTGGGAGATTTAATTTAAACAGAAACTGAATAATTAATTATTTTCATGTCTAAAGGCACAACGATAACAAGACATTCCTGGTGTGGGTGAATGAGGAGGACCACCTGCGTGTCATCTCTATGCAGAAAGGCGGCAACATGAAGGAAGTGTTTAACCGCTTCTGCACCGGACTCACCAAGGTCAGCAGGAAACATGAAGTTTATCTGTTTACATGAGCCCCACTGAAAGAGGCGTGTTTTGTGTAAATGAGTGTTTCTTTATAGCAGCCCGTTGCTATGTATAATAAACCGTTGCTATGGGCGCAGTTCTGATGTCAGACACTGTTGTGAAATAAACCCCGACAGAGCCGTCCTTGCTGTACATTACCCATCACTTGTATGATCTGTACGAGGACCTGATCATCCTGGTTCTCTCGCGTTTTAGATCGAGAACCTGTTCAAGGAGAGTAACCACCCATTCATGTGGAACGAGCACCTGGGCTACGTCCTCACCTGCCCATCTAACCTGGGCACCGGCCTGCGCGCTGGTGTGCACGTGAAGCTGCCCAACATGAGCAAAAATGCCAAGTTTGAGGATGTTCTCAAGAAGCTGAGGCTCCAGAAACGTGGAACTGGTTTGTACAACCTTCATATTTTCTTTAATCTATAATAATGCTTGTAATGTTTTTATTTCTGTATTTTGAAACTGTCTATATGTTCATCTAGACTACAATGATGCAAAACTAAATTTCTGTCTTGTCCCATCAGGTGGCGTGGACACGGCCGCTGTGGGCGGAGTGTTTGACATCTCCAACGCCGACCGACTGGGCTTCTCTGAGGTGGCGCTGGTGCAGATGGTGGTTGATGGCGTCAAGCTGCTGGTGGAGATGGAGAAGAAGCTGGAGAAGGGCCAGTCCATCGACGACCTCATGCCCGCCCAGAAGTAAAACCGTCCCGACACCCAAACCCCCCCACCCCCGGTCCCCTCTCATCCCTCCCCTCTGTTTGAATGACTGTTTGACTCTCTGTCCCTGAAACACACTCTGTATCACACAGCTTGGTTTGTTTGTGTATTTAAGACGAAACGGTTCCTGTGAGGATGGTAATAAAATAAAAAAATGTTCTGGTTCAACTTTGATTCATGCACTGAGATTTCTTATGTTAACATCATCAAGGTATCATGAATCTCATCACCTTCATTATGTTGTAATGTTCAGTCTCTTACTATTGGTAGTTAATGTGGTTCTGTTCTGGAAACTGGTCATTGAGGTGTTTAATGACACAACTGAAGCGCTGAAGTTGTAGATTACATAATATAGATGACAAAACTCCAGTTTAAACCACCTTTACAAGGTTTAAATCTAGTTTTTACTACTCCATTATGTACTTGTATGTACAGCTGGGACCTCCAAGAAGATACAACCGTGGGTCCCTGAATGCAGCACGTTAGTCGATCACATGTTTCAGTAGTAAAGCAGCTTCAAGCATAACATTTACGCTTCAGATCATGATAAATGTGAAATGCAACATTTTAGTACAGTGTGTTCCAGGGGCTAAAGATGCTACAGAGTTGCATTATGGGAAATGTAGGCTCCAGTGTTTTTGCAGCTTGACTCCTACTAGACCATTCTGGATCTGTCTGCAGATATTTTTTTGTTTTGGTCTCTTTGACTTTCCCAACTTCAGTGCTGCTTTATTGCATGTGTTTATTCTGCAGAGTCACACTGAACCAAAAGCATCTTAATGAGCTGATTTGTCAGTGAAGTAGTTTGTTATGAAGTTAAGACTTCCTGTCCAGCTGTAGCGAGCGGACAGTCAGAAATATGTCCAACAAAATACTGGAGATTCAAACACAAATAATGCCAGAAATACACAATCAATCAGCTGTGAAACCTGAATAACTCAACATTTCATTAAGGGACAGTAAAGCGCGGTGTTTGGGATTTGTAGTCCTGAAGACATCTTTGTATCCGGGTAACAACTGGGCTAAATTAGGTTGAAGTTTTTCGGGTATTTAGACGTCTAAACTCTTGTTTTCCACCGAATTTAACCTCGACACAAAGATGTCTTTTGACCTGCAAATGCTTAGTGAGACTCTGTGGCACAAAAGACACAAAGAAAGGAGTACTTTTCCAAAACAAAATACTACATATCCTTCATTGGAAAGTCCAAGTTCAGCATCTCAAAGTGTACAGATGGAGAGTAACGAGATTTCCAAATATACTAAACCATGAAGTCACAGATGGTGTATTTCTATAATATACAAGCCCATATTTAAGGCTTTTTCAAATTTAAAATCATACACATTTTTTCCTTTTTGAAATCACTTTTCTTTTTAAACGCTGAACAATTCCATGTAAAAACTGGAACAAAGCTCCACACAGAAGCAGCGAAATCAAAGCAAACATCTCGTGTATGGCTACAAATAACCAACGTGAGACGTTCAAGTTGACAGACACTTTAATTGAGACATGAGTGACCCTTAAACCATGTGAGCATTTACACGGACTCCCCCGTCATCTCTAATTTATAACGAAATACAAAAGAAAAAAAAAAAGAGTATTGCAGTGAAGCCGTCTTGAAAGTAAAGATAAACATTATTTACACTGAAAACAAAAAAAACGCTACGTAATTTTTTTTCTTTTTTCCAATTAAGGAAAAACAAAAACAAAAAAAGATGAAATAAATAAGACTAGAAATGTTTCTTTTTTTGTCCACATTCACAGCATGACAAATCATATTCAACTCGTTAATGTCGACCCCGTGTGGCCAGAATAGACTGAGATATTAGTAGGTAATTCAGTGATTATTGCCAAAAGCCTTAATCTATACATTATAATATCAATACATACTCTGTATTTTTGTTTAAAAAAAAGGAGACATTTGGAAACTGCTACTTGGATGATTGTACAGCTTAAATACTTCTAGATATATATATGTATACTTTTAAACCCCCTTTTTGTTCATAGCTTTAACTCGTTGGATACTTTGGAAGCAATGTTTTTGAAAGCGATGGATGATCCGGATATCCGTTTGAACCTGACGCCGTTGAGGGAGAGACGCGGCAGCTTGCAAACCTCCATCTCCCACTGGACGAGGTTCTCGGCTCGCCCGTCACCGTGGACGCAAAGAAGCAGGAAACTCTCTTGCTGTTCGTAGTCGCAGTTGTTGGCGTCGAGCACTTTGCGAATCTCCCGCATGATGTCACAAGGCTCCATGGAGCTGGTGGTCCTCATACTCCAAGTGAATCTGAGGGAGCGGGGTTTACTGTCTTTATTTTCCCCTTTTTGATCCCCAGGTACATGGCGACTGGCCGGGAGAAAAACAACAAAACAACACAAAGGAAAAGTTTTAATATCACAGATTTGACTTGCTGGTTTTCATCACAAGCTGCTTTGACTGTTTCACAATATTTAGTCTTTGGTAGATTAAATATATCAAATGTCTTATCAGTCAAAGCAGCTGGTCAAAATTTAAAGGAATAGTTTGAACTTTTAGGGTTTTATCTGCTTTCTTGCCGAGAGATGGATCAGAATATTGATCATGTCTGTTCAGTAAATTTTGGAGCTGGAACCAGAAGCAGTTAGCTTAGCTTAGCACAAAGACTGGAAACAGGGCTCTGTCCAAACGTAACAAAAATCCACCTACCAACACCTCTATATCTCACTATTTAACATCTTGTGTGTACAAAAAGACATGTTTAGGTTTTACTGGACTATTTGTTGGCCGGGTTGCTTCAGACCTGGTGTTAACATGCATCACAAGTGGACAGCTCTAAGGCTACATCCACACTATTATGTTTTCATTTTAAAACCCATAACTTTTGCTACGTTAACACCTAGAGTCCACACTACAAACGATGTTTTCGAGCCCCTAAAAGGTAGATGTTTGAAAATGTTGCTGACCCCGTTTTAGTTTTAAAACTCCGGGTGTTTTAGTCTGGACGGACAGAGACGGAGACACTTGAAAACAGTCATGTCGTCTTTCCCTGATTCGTCACGCCACATGACTTGAACCTTCTCCGGAAGAAAACAAACAAAATCAGCCTCGATCAAGCCCGCATGAAGAGCGCCAGTCGTTGATGCCAACTTCTGTAGTGGCCAAACGGCGTTACTACAACTTCCGTGTCCATCACATGATGCCATTGGGCCAAAAATACTTTTTCCCGTAGACTTACATTGGGAAAGAGACGCCTGTAACTCAGCGGATACATTTTTTTTTAGGTAAATAAACTCCCTCTCTCTAAAAGTTGGAGAATTAACTAATAGCTGAATCCAGAGTTATTTCCCTTCCTCCGTTCATGTGAATGAGAACCAGACCGAGGGCTGGAGCGCAAGCCGTGATGACAGCGTGACGGCTGTGACCCTGTGACTGAGCGGACGCTACTGCGCCTGTTACATGGGCCCATTGGATGCGGAAGATCGCTGGAAGATCAGGGTACTTTTCCACTCGGAAGTCGAGTCATTTTGGCTTCATGCGCCACTGAGCAACTCTCAATGAACTCTTAATACATCCATGGCCTCGACCACCAGCGGTTCATTTCAACATGGATGACGAGTTACAAGCGTTGCTGACCTTGTTGTCTCTGCTGGCAGCTGTTGTGCCGTTAAATTCTGCGTTTTACAATGCTACTACTGCCTACAGGCTCAGCAGGAAAGCTATTATTAGAGCACTTTACATCAATTCCCGTGTCCAGCGCTGCTTCCTGTTTAAACCGGCACGAACATGCCCAGCGTACGTGAATGGTCATGTGATATGCATTTTCCGGCGTGGTGGTATGGACGAAGATTAATAGTGAAACGGCTCTAAAATGCTCGTCTAGACGGAGATCAGATCTCACTTCCCAGCTCTTTATGCAAATAAACACGAAGACCAAATGTTGTTTTTAACCGGTGGGAGACAGCAGTAGTAATATCCTACATAGTCGTGAATTCAGGTTCATTTTATGAACCTAAAAAACACACATGGTTATTGTCCTCAGCATGAAAGCAAAGTTCCCAAAAAGTCTAAAACGATTCCTTTAAACATTATTCAGCTTTTGTGTCCTGGTGTTTGTTTCCACCAGGACACATCCACTAAGCCCCACGTTTAACCCTTTCACACACACAACATCATCATTACATTCAAGTCACAAAGCTCAGCATTCATTTTTCCAGAATCTCCAGAATCCAAGAAGGTCATTTAACAACATTTAACGCTTTTCTGAAGGTTATTTTCAGATCCCTAAAAAGACTCTTTTAACCATCTGAATGAAAAAATATTCTGCCCACTACATTGTGACTGGTTCATTTCAGGTAGTGGGAAACGTCATATATCTATGCTTAATTAATACGACAAAAAAACCCAAAATGAAAACAATTAATTATCAGTTAAATCCATCTATATTTATGCTATTTTATATTATTTTAAAGGTTAATAAAAATCGTTTTTTGGCAATTCTGAGCCCAAAATTCACGCGGGACGTCTCAGTTACAGGTTATGCTCCTTAATCATTACGCCACTAAAATTATATTTTTTCATACAAAATATAATTTCTGTATTTTGCCGTACAAAGAAAGCAAGGAAATATTTAACTCAAGTTCATACAATCAAAAGGGGGAAGAGCTCAAGTCAAACGTGACAATAAGAGCTGATAAATAGATAAATTTGAGGTCCAAGTTGATGTAAATTTCCTTTACATTAACATGTCCATACATTTAAGAGGCTTAGAGTGTAATAAGTTCATTAGAATATGCTATAAGTACAGAAATTCTACATTATTGTCCTTTAAAATGAACCGAAAGGACAGGAAATCTTGCATATTCAGCAGTGAGTTGGATATTTTTTTATCCAGATGGTTCAAAGAGTCTGTAAATATCTGTATTTATTTTCCAGATAATGTAGCTCTGTGACTGTGAATGTAATGTAAACCGGGGCCACACACATCCATGCTGTATTATTAACGGCAGTGTTTGTTTTTAGGGGGGTTATCAGGAGCATCTTTCAGGTTGACAACAACACAAATATGCCATGCTAACAGAGCAGCACACGGGTACGGAGACATGCAAACATGACAGTACAATTAAATAAAAACAAGCCAAAATGCAACACGCAGGTTTTCAAACATCCCAGGAGAAAGAAAGCAGAGCGGGTCGAGCTGCTGGAGTCGGCAGACGAGGACAAACTGAACGTTTAACGGGGCACCGACACATTAGAGGAGGATAAACGGGGGGAGGACAGGTAACCTCACCTTGAGCCCTCAAGTCTCCCGTTTCTCTCAAACTCGGTTGAGACTCTGAGGCGCATGAGAAGATCAGACAAGGAGGAGGAGGAGGAAGAAGAGGAGGAAGAAAAAAGAAGAAAAAAAGATGTGGATTGGGCACGACATCATCGATCATTTTCAATAATAATAAAAAAGAGAGTATGTGACGTGTAGAAGATAGAGTGACACCAACAACGAGAGCCACCACCAGCGAAAAACACAAAAATACAAAGAAAAGGAAGTTTTGTTTTTTTACTTCCAGTGAAGAATTATGAGAGAAAGAAATAAAAAACAGTGATGGATGATCTCAAACTTTAAAGCAGACAGAAAGAAAAACTCTTAAACACAGAAATGCATCTCGTGAAGCTGGTGTTTCAACCCAAAACAGCAGAATAACAACATGGACTAGAGCCGACAGGTGAGACTCAGGTAGGTAGGAGGTGTTTCAAAGAGAATCTCTAAAGGGAGGGAGGTGATGGTGCAGAGTGAGTATCTCTTACGTCTTTAGTTTCTACTTTACTCTTCTTTAAAAATCTATATCGGAACAGCAAACGGCTCTAAAGCGAGATCCTTTTATTCCCGTTTTGGTGGTTTTAAAGTAGAAATGATTGATATGATTAAAATTAAAGTTATTAATAAGTAAATTATGTTATTCATGAGCATAAAAGTCAATTTTTTTACCTTGAAAACAAGAAAATCTTAACTCAAAGTCCATCTAAAAGCATAACAGTTTATCACAATAAAATCTATTTAATCTTACGCGCCTTCTTCTGAACTTTCAGCTGCATCTCACAGACGTCCGCGGTGCTTAAAAACAAATATTATGAGCTCCATCCACTAAAGGAAGACCATGAGACGCAGTAAAGAGCTCCAGAAACGGCTCAGAGGTGTAAGGCAAGTAACATTTCATGCCTTGATGTTAAATGCAATAAACTGTCTTCTACTGTTTGCAAATTATATAAAAAAAAAAACACATCTAAAATGTAAAAAACAAAACCTAATTGATGGATTATAATTATATATTTTTTAGTATTAATTTGGAAAACAGAATTTGATCATATCAAGTTGTCAAGCTCCTTTTTAAAGCTTTATTATCTGATGGTTTTAAGGCGTCTGTGATTGTTTTTATTGACTGTTGGTCGTCTAACTTTATATCTAAAGTTAAACTTGGTTTCTTGTATGTTTAGTTTCTGACTGGGTCTTTGTTCTTCGGGTCCATTTTTAAAGACTAAATCTGGATCTGAAAGTACAAAACTAAGACGCAGTTTGCATCTTTTCTGGGTTGATGCAGAAGTGAAACGCTCCTTGCAACAGGCTCTAAAAATAAATCCAAAATGTTTCCCGACAGTGATTTGTGTCTGAGGAAGCAACACGTTCAGCAACTCAGCAGAAGTCCGTTCTTTATTTCTTCAAAATGAGGTTGAAACTCAATAAACATTTCATGAACTTCCAGTCATCTTTATGCCCCCAAATTCATGAATAAGCATAGTTAAAAGGGACTAGATGTACGTTTTTACACATATAAATGTTTTTTATTGCCAACGTGTGAACAGGTTGTAATCTAACTGAAAAAATGAGACATTCCGCAGTTCTGGGTTTCTTCTATCAGCGTGTAGACGGCTTTTAATGTGAAGAATGGGGGCCGTTTTTTACGGGAAAATCCAACGGATGCGACGTCATGCACGTTCGCGAGTGCCTTTATTTTCAGCTCCACTTGCAGGGCTAACAGTGTGCAACCGTAGCTAACGTTTGGTTAGAAATAGAGTCCCCTAACGCCAACAAACGACCAGCTCCTACTACAATTCAGACTCTAACACAAAAAGTTATATGTGACCGACATCGGGGGAGAACTAGGATCAACATCGGCCGGGTTTTAGCTGCTAATGTTGCTAACGTTAATCAACATGATGCCTGTCAAGTCAATCACGTTCAGTCTCATGTGACGCCTCACTGATTTGATCAATGCTCGCCCGCGTCTACGTAGTGCGAGCAACAGGACGCTGACTGTCATTGACTTAACGGCCACAGAAGTCGCTGTTAACAAGACATTTGATTCTTATATTCAGCCCCTTTAAAAAAGAAGAGAAGCTGCTGACTGCCATTATTCAAGTGTTGTATGATCAACAAAACTTCGTCGCTTGATGTTTTTGTTTATGTATGTAGTTCCATGACGGTATTTGTTGTTAATATTAGAAACTAGAGTTGATTTTGTTTCCATTAAATGGAGGAGGAACCGGAAGCCTGTGATGAAACGGGGGATATTTTGGAAGGAAGAGGACATTTTCCAGTCACAGTTGCATGACTGTCTTTCCTAAAAATGTACTTTATCGTCACTAATATCAAAATAAAATGACAAACTGGGTTGATTTTATTCATGAGGTTGCCAGGAAATGATAATTTCTTAAAGATAGCACCACCAGCTGTGTTTCTGATGTGCGTCTGCTGGTTCTTCACAGTAACTTTTACTATGAATAAAATGTTTTACTAGACAGGAAACGAGTCTCTGAATCACTACAAACACTAGAAGAATGGTTAGATTAAAGAGACAATAAGCACAAAGCTCCCTGCTCTCCTCTCACAGGACGGCTTTACGGTTTATCAGACTCCCAGCATGCACTGCAGCCTGGAGAACAGAAATAATAATACAAAAAAAAAACAGGACGAGGGTGGAGGAGGAAGTGACTCCAAACTCCCCGACAGCTCGAGAGACTCGACAACAAGAGGACAAAGTGGACAGACGGGACTGACAAGCAGGTCCTGGGTCGGCCAGAGAGGCAGTGAACGCCACCGGACCGACGGGGTGAGAGAGTGAGAGGGTGAGGGAGGGTGAGAGGGTGAGACCCTCCACATAACTCAAGACTTTATCTCAGAAGAAGAAGAAGAGATTGAGGGATTGAAACAGCCCCTTACTCTAGATCTTCATCTTCCTACAACTCTCTATATCTTCCGCTCCTGAATCTGAAAAGAAAAAATGGGAATCTGAAAAAATTTCCTCAACGGACACGTGACAAGAAAAGAAAAAGAGAGAGGGAAAGAATATTAAAATGTATGGACATGGCCGCAAAAAGAAAAAAAAAACATGGGAGGAGGAGGATGAGAAGGAAGGAAGGAAGGAAGGACAGGCTGATGAGAGACCGGAGGACAGAAGACTTACTAAGGGGCTTTCCTCCTCCCTGCGTAGAGGGGATGGCAGGCCCTGATTTGGCCGCCTGCCGTTTGGCCGGGTCAATACTGACCCTGAGAGGAGAGGAAGAGCAGCAAGAGGTCAAAAGGTTAAAGGACACAGGAAGGTTAGGAAGACAAAAAACACACAAACTGTGAGGAGGAGGAGGAGGAGGAGGAGGAGGAGGGAGGAAGAGGAGGGAGGTGACTGAACCTAAAAACGTTCTGAGGAGGAAAATGACAAAAAGTCGTCGGTTAAAGTCTGTTGAGATGTACGGAGGGTCGAAACTGACAAAATGTAGAAAAAGATTATCAGACGAGTCAAAAATGTAGTGGATGAATTAATAGAGAATATTGTTTATTAAATAATTAAAATGTATGAGCTTTATATTTTCAATTTCACTTCCAATCAGTTGGTTATAAAAAAGCAAAAAATACTATAAACTTTATTTTACTCTTTATCTTTCAGTTCTCATGTTATTTTTAAACTCCTTCATTTTTCTATGAACCCCGGTTCATTCACTTCTCTGCACGGCAACTAACCACTATTTTAATTATTGATTTATATGTTGATTATTTTCTCAATTGTTTGTTTTAAAAATAATAAGAAAATTGTGAAAAATATCCATCAGTTTTTCAGAGCCCAGAGTGACGTCCTCAACGTCTCGTTTAGTCCGAAACAAAAAGATTAAAAAGAAATATAACGATTGTCTGATAAATCTATTAGTTGATCAAACCAGCGATAATTATATATGAAAAATAATTAATCGTTAAAAAGTGAGGATTCACTGGTTTTCTATCATCTTTCACTGTTCACACAATCCAGAAAATAATCAACAGATAAATCGATTAGGGCTGTCAAAGTTAACACGATAACATTTGTTTTAACGCCACTTATTTCATTAACGCAAGTTGCGATTTTTAGGTTATAGCTTGCTCAGTTTTAAAGCTAGAGTGAAGATACTGGTATCATATGAAACCAGAAAACCTGATGAATCCATCGGTACCAACCATGTCATACTAGCTTGTCATGAATGAGGTTAAATAACGCTCTAAAGTTACACTAAATTTTGGCGAGGAAAAACTGTCAAGGCCATTTTCAAAGGGGTCCCTTGACCTCTGACCTCCAGATATGTGAATGTAAATGGGTTCTATGGGTACCCACGAGTCTCCCCTTTACAGACATGCCCACTTTATGATAATCACATGCAGTTTGGTGCAAGTCATAGTCAAGTCAGCACACTGACACACTGACAACTGTCGTTGCCTGTTGGGCTGCAGTTTGACATGTTATGATTGGAGCATATTGTTTTATGCTAAATGCAGTACCTGTGAGGGTTTCTGGATCAATATCTGTCATTGTTTGGTGTTGTTAATTGATTTATAATAATAGATATACATACATTTGCATAAAAGCAGCATATTTGTCCACTCCCATGTTGTTAAACGTATTAAATACTTGACAAATCTCCCTTTAAGGTACATACAATTAATAGCAATTTAATATTTAAACGACTGACAGCCCTAAAATCAATTATTAAAATAGTTGTTAGTTGTTGTCCAGAGCAGTGATTGAACCGGGGATCATAGAAAACTGAAGGAGTTTAAAACTAGAATGAGCAACTGAAAGATAAAGAGAAGATTAAATGAAAAGTATAAAGCTCATAAATGTATTTTTTACACTCCGTTATAATCATTTAACAAACAATATTATTTACTGACGTATCCAGTTCTATTTGTGACTCGTCTGTTGATCTTTTACTACATTTTGTCTCCACAGGAAATGAAGACAAACACTGAAAAAACAAAAACAAAGTGAGGTGATTAGAGTGAGATGGGAGGATGGTGATGATGATGATGGATGACTCTGGATGATGAAGACGCTGCCAGAGGAAGAAGAAGACAGTCCACCAATCAGCCAGCAGAGGGCGCTGCTGAGCCTCGAGACGGCACCCTGGGAGGGCCAAAAACCCTCCTCCCTCCACTGCTCCTCATACTGATAACATAACAGAGGCTGCTTCTGGTGTCTTATCACTTATAAAACTCTATTTTCAGGCATGTTGAGTTGTATTTTTAGTGTCCTGGCCTGATGGCAGATCAGTTTCACACCCTGACACCTCATTAGTGGGAGAAATGAACTCAAACTGACCCGACAGGAAACCACCAAGGATCAAAAGAGAAAGTCAGAGATCATATTTGTTTAAAAGTATTCTGAGAAGTTGATTATGAAATTTTATGTTTTGTATTTATAGTCTGTTATTGTACATTTCTGTACCCTCTGGGAGTAAGCGTTATATTTTGCACAAAGTATTAAAAGACAAAAGATGGATGTTGTTTTGTATATTTTTAGCTCACATAACTTGTAAGGAAACCACCTCTGACACCACCCTGACGGAGGAAACTCTCATTCAAATGATTCACCGAAACCCAGAAATCCAGTTCAGGAACACGAAAACGTTCCCCGAAAACAAATCAGAAAGTTGCAGGCGTTTAAAAAGATATTTACTTTTAGTTTAAGTTCCAATAGAGAGGCGAAGTCCCGCCCCGTCCGGTGGAGCACCATGGGAGCTTATTACGGAAAAAATATGAACGGTAGTCAACGGCGAGAGATAAATATGTTTTGTTGATCCCGTTTGAATTGTGCCCTGAATCACACACATGATGTTTGTCAATTTTAAAAGATCATTTTGCAAGTCAAGGAAGTCGCAGTTTGTTGTAAAACTTTTTGAAGCATCAGACTGAAAATACATCATTAGAAAGACGACACACCCAAAAGTCTTATAGTGACGTCTCTCTCTCTGAAGCTACGATGCCTGTGTGTTTCCTACTGGGATGAACTCACACGCTCTCTTCCTGGCTGATTAAAAGACCAGGAGTCGCTGGATGAAACACATCAGGTCAGATTCATTTGTGCGTGGAACATAGCTAAGTGTTGGTGACGTATGTCGTGCGAGACGAGAGATGTAGTTCACTGAGCGGTTTCACACAAAACTAAATGATACTACGACAAACTGAGACTTTCTTGACTTGCAAAATAAATAGGGCTGTCAAAGTTAACGCGATAATAACGAGTAATTGAACAATAGCTAGAGTGAAGATAAGGGATGCACCGATACCGATACCAGTATCGGGTATCGGGTCCGATACTCGCAAAACGGCTCCGATACAACGGCACCGATACCACTTTACAGCAGTGCGACGTTAACCTCCCGTCACCATCTTTCAATGCTTTAAAGCACCATATTTGTCCACTCCCATGTTGATAAGAGTATTAAATACTTGACAAATCTCCCTTTAAGGTGCATTTTGAACAGATAAAAAAAATTTGTGATTAATCAAGATTAAATATTTTAACCAATTTACAGCCCTAAAAATTATTTTTTAAATTGACAAACACTACATATATTCATACCGTTCATATTTTTTTCCGAAATAAGGTCCCTGCCTCTCTAGATGCAATGCAAAAGCCTGATGAAACACTTAAACACCACTGGATAGATCAACCAGAGTCCTACACAAAAAAGGCTCTATTAAGAAAAACTCTTTATGGCCCAGACATTTCCTCCTCTGTCTGAAAACTGGAAAAAAATCTCATCTGACAGCCCCGAGAAATCACATCTGAGCCAGACGGAGTAAAAAAAAAAAAGAAAATCTCTGTTTTATGGTGAATAAACGCAGCAGAATAATGTTTCAGGCTTCGTCTAACAGCAGAGAGAGAGAGAGAGAAAGAAAGAGAGAGAGAGAGAGAGTTCAGTCGATAACAACAATCAATGTGGTGAGAAAACAAACCACGGATCAATGGCAGCTGTAAGAAGCGACCCCATGCATGCATCAGCAATTGATTAGTGGCAAGCTGCTGCTTTGTTGTTGTTGTTGTTGTTGTTGTTGTTGTTGCTGTTGGTTAAATCGACTGATTGGTTCAAGGAGTCTGGTCTGCTCGCACCAATCAGCCTTTATCCACTCAGACCAACCACAGCACACACTGGGTACATTTACACTCTCAGAAACACCCGTTAAAAACCTGATTAATGCAGAACGCTAACTGATAAAATCATCGTTTTAGATTTATAATGATCTCTTCCTCACATGGTTTTATATAGAAATTAAAAACACTGAAATGTTTTTGTTGACTTTAAGATCTTGGGAAATACTTAATGCTTTCTTGCTGAGAGTTAGTTATAAAAGATTGACACCATTTTCATGCCTGTGCGTTAAAATATAAAGCTGGAGTCAGCAGCCTGTTAGCTTAGCTTAGCATAAAGACTGGAAACGGAGGGAAACAGCTAGCCTGGCTCTGTCCAACAGATAACAAAATCCACCTACCAGCTCCTCTAAGGCTCACTAATGATGGGTGTAGTTTGTGGTGCATCATACAGAGAGGTGTTTCTGTTATTTAGCCTAGCCTCGTTGATATAAATGGGGTGGACAAAATAATAGAGACACCTGCAGCCTCCAAAATGACCATAAAGTTGAATCAACAGCTCTCTAAAACAGCCAAAACAAAGACTGAACAGTATAACCTACATAACGGCTGGATTTACTGCAGGACTGTTGTATTAGACGGCATTAGTTTTAGCTATGTGTACCTATTAAACTGGTAACTGTCTGCAGGTAAGACAGTTGACTATTCGTTCTGTTCGTTCTAATCTGTTTAAGTAGGGATTAAAGCGCGGGTCCATCTGAGGGCGTTTACCTCTTTCTCAAATGGAAACACCCACTCAGCCGTTAGCAAAGTAAGCCTATCAACAAGGTTATGAATAATGTGAACGCTAGCACTAGCTGAGTCAACGTTAACTGTGCTAAGTTTGGAAATAAAGTTTTTTTGAAGTGGGGTTGTACGTGTACTCCGCATTCTGCGAGGTAAAACTACTGTTTCTGCGAATGGAGTCTGGTGGCTTTGAAGAGAGCGATATAACGACTTCAGTTTCCCAACGGCGAGGTAAAGCGGCGGTGGACGGGAGCAGCAGAAAAACTGTCAATATAATTTTAAGTGTAAACTATATTTAGAATATTTTCACCGCTTTATCTCGCCATCAGACCGCCCTTTCTGACGGGGAATGGAAGCCGTTATATCGCTCTCTTCAATGTCACCAGACTCCATTCACAAAAACAGTAATTTTACCTCGCAGAACATGGGAGTTGCTGGTCTACCGCTGCATCGATCGGTTAGTTTGTGTTATTGTGTGACTTCAGGATCTAACGTGTCGGTACTCCCGTCTGCTTCTCCAAACTGGGAGCACGCCGACCACCATCTAAGTTACTGTATGTAACCTTAACATCATAATAATAGACCCGTCCTTTAAACAAACAAGATATAACGTGTTAATTAGTGAGCTTTAGAGGCCAATCTTGTTATCTGTTGGACAGAGCCAGGCTAGCTGTTTCCACCCATTTCCAGTCTTTATGCTAAGCTACGCTAACCGACTGCTGGCTCCAGTGTTATATTTAAGGGTTGGTATTGACCTTCACATGTAACTCTCAGAAAGAAAGCAAATAAGACCCAACAATTCAACAATAAATCAACTGTGTTAACAAGTGTAAAATGACATTAATCAGATTATAAACGGCGTGCGTGTAAATGTACCCAGAGAGAGTTGCTTTCCTGCCAAGCGGTGTGTTAGTTCAGCGCCAGCAGCCCCACGCGTCTGTAGAGTTTCAGAGGAAGTTCTTTCAGTGAGATTGTTTTTTGTTTTTTTTGTGGCACAGATTGAAAAAAAAAAGGCAGTACAGGAGTCCTACCTTTTGGTAAACCTGAATGACATGTTTCTACAACAGAATCAGACAAAGAAACAGTGAAAATGGTGAAGGAGGAGTGAGAGGAAGGGTAGGGGAGGGGGGGGTAATGAGGAGTCTGAATGAGTGAACAAAAATGTGGTGATTGGAATCATCAACAGCGACGAGGCAGATCTGTTTTCATTGATCATTATCAAATGATTTCAATTCCTCATTTTAGGTCAGTCATTGCAGGAGTGATGTCGCTGGCTGACGCCGCCACGTTAACGAGCCTTTAAATGTGTCTTATCTCATTTTATAATTAGGGCCGCAATTAATTATTGTTTTCATTGTCTGCTGATTATTTTCTTGATTAACTGAATTACCGTTTGGGATTTAATACGCCAGAAAAAAACAGTCAATCACAGTTTCCTACAGCCAGCAGCAGAAGAAGTACTCAGATCTTTTACTTAATAAAAATTACAAAATAAAAGTAGAAATACTTTGTTACAAGTAAAAGTCCTGCATTCAAAATTTTACTTAACATTCCTTTTTAGCAGAACTTATGACTTTTAATTAACCTTCGCTGGTTGCTGCTTTTATGCTCTTATTGTTTTATGATGTTAGCTTTTTATCAGTTTTTTATATTGATGCTTTTACCTTGTAGCACTTTGAGATTTGTTTCAAATGTAAAGTGCGCTACAAATAAAATGTAGTATTATTATTATTATTATTATTATTATTATTATTATTATTATTATTAATAATAAAAATAAGAACAGAACAGCTCATTTCAGGATCATATATCATATCACTGTGCAATATCAACATTTCATATTAATATTTGCAATAATGTGAACCCAAACATTCAATCAGTCTATTTTTATATCCTGTTTTTCATTATTTATATACTATATCTTCATTTTTTACTTGCTTATTTAGTTTATTTATTAGATCTTATGCGTCTTGTTGTTTGCACTGTCTCCCTTTGCTGCTGTAATCCTGCATATTTCCCCGCCGTGGGGCTAATAAAGGATTATCTTGTTTTATATAATTGGATTATAATTATTGATGTATTAATGTGTTCATCTCTTTAATGTTGTAGCTGGTAGAGGTGGAACTCATTTAAAGTACTTAACATACTGTCAGGTAGCTTAACCTATAATAATAATAATACAGTAAGGCTGCAAATAACGACTATTTTCTCGATTAATCGTTTAGTTGTTTGGTTTATAAAATAGTGAAAATAGTCACTATTTTGATAATCGATTAATCGTTTAAGACATTGTAAAATGTAAAAATATCAGAAAATGCCGTTTTCAGCCTCTCAAATATGGAGATTTCCTGCTTTTCTCTGTTTTATATCATATTAAACTGAATGTTTTGGGGGTTTTGGACAAAACAAGATTAGGGATCGACCGATATGTTTTTTTCAGGGCCGATACCGATTATTAGTAGTCAAGGAGACTGATAACAGATATTTTAAACCGATATACATTTGCAGTAAAAATTAAAATCTTGGTGTCAAAAATGGGAATAACACAAAACTTTGTTGAAATGCCTTGAAGCATATGTTTAATTAAAAGAGAACTTTTCAATAGTATCTTAAAATAATAAGGTCAGGGAGATCCCAGCTTATTATAAAGTTAAATGAACATTTTAATAAATAAATAAATAAATAAAGAATATCTCTCTGAAGTTTTATAAAGTGTAAAAATAAATAAAACTAGCAAAACTTGATATTTAAAGACCTTTATCTTACACCTTGGACTTTGACAAACTGGGAAGGACGTTTTTCACTATTTTCTGACATTTTATAAACCAAACAATTAATCGACTAATCTAGAACCACCACTGAGTAAAACCCAAAGCTATGTCTTCAAATGTTTCGTCAAACCAAAAATCCAACACCTTAAGATATTCAGACGTAAGAAAAGCAGCCAATAAGGTGATTTATTTTATTTTTGCCTAAATTATTTATTCATTGAGAGTCCTTTCTGCTTGTGATAGGACGGTGTGAAAACTGCTTCCAGATTTAGAACCAAAGGAAACCAGCTGAAGGTGTGATTTGCCATTTTATATCTTAATTTTTAACGACATGAAAAGATTTCTTTGTGACTATTATGCAAGAAAATGATCAGCAAACATCTAACTGGGCTTTTATAACCAGCATCAATATCACATATTCCATTAAAAAACAGAGGTCAAATTGAGGCTCGTTCAGAGAGGTGTGTGGTTTGTGGTTTGTGGTTTGTGGCGGACGTCCAGGCAGCGACAGATAAACAATTTAGACTTAAGAATAAATCACATCGTACAGGACAGTGAAGTGTTCCCCCATGTAATTAATCATCCTTAACGCTACAAGGCACTGCGTTGATTGGCTTCTAACTCCAACAGACAGTCACAGGAGATTAAACTGTACAGAGCAGAGAGGGCTGGAGTCTATCCACTTCCTGTTTCACACTTTACATCAATAACTTGATTTTTAATTGAGTGAACAGAAAGCGAGCTAAACCCCAGCCCCTTTGGTCGCTTCACGGACGTGTTTCCTCGCCTACCTGCGGGTGAGTTTGGAGGTGAGTTTGGAGAAGAGGTTACTGGTTCCACGGCTGCGGGTCTGAGAGAGAGGGGTGGCGTCGTGGGAGAGGGTGGGCGAGGCCGGCGGCCCGTTGTACGTGGCCGTGCGGCGGTCCCTCAGCTGGCCGCCGTGGAAGGTGCTGCGACTGGCGGTGCCCCGCGGGAAGCGGAGGCGGTCAGGCGTGGTGGCGTTGGCGATGCTGTTGATGGAGGCCACCGGGTTCCTCTGGCCGGTGGGCGACGCCGCGACACTGCTGAGGTTGAGGAAGGAGAGTGGAGACAGTTATGATCAGAGTTTAATCAACAAAACAGTTTTTCCACTGCAGACGTGTTCACTTTATTGGTAGCTAATATTCTATTCATTAATGTGTCCAGTAAGTGTGACGGAGCAAACTAATTTAGTATATTTTATAGTTTCAAATGTCCTCTGCAAGATTTATCCCCAAAATAAACACACCAATGTTTACAATGTTTATCAAACTGCAATGGAAAAACCCGTATCGTCACCGGTTACATCACATTTCCCTCCTTGTCTTTAAAAGTTTGTTATTCCTACGTGGATTTCTAATGGTGCCATGGGGGTTTGAAGTGAATGAATCTTGCATGTTAGATGTCTGCAGGGTAGGAAATTAAATAAAAATGTAAAGCATCCAATCACATTAGCTGGTGGATTTACACTTTGAATAGCCAGTTTTGTTTTTTCAAAAGTTTATGCTCCTTTTAGACCAAATAGTTTTATGAACTTTGGAGCCACAGGAACTAAATCCGGATCTTAAAAAAGATAGATTGATACAACGGCTTTGGTTCCCTGTTGGAGAGGGCTGTCTGAGGGCGAAGTAAAGCCGTGAACATATTCTAAATATAGCGTACACTTAAACTGATATTCACTTTTTTAGGTGTCTAAAATCCGTTTTGCTGCAGTACATTGCTTTGCTCCTGTGCTGGTACTTCTGTCTGTTTCTCCAAACTGGGAACATGCCGACTGTCATCTACTCTAGGTAATACGCCTACTATGGATAAGTCCCTCAGACAACCCCACTTAAAAACACCCGAACTATCCCTTTAAAGAATAAGCAAGTGAACAAGAGAAAGAAAACTTCTGGCAGAGGGTCACTTTCACTCTTTACTTTGCTCTTCCTACACTCATTGTGAAGCCAAACTACAAATAACTTTGGTTTTAATGACAATAAATATCTCAACAAATGTCCACAACTCATCCTAATAGTGGTGGTTTACTGTGTGAATGAAGCTGGACACAAGTTGTAGCAGTTTTGAGGTTTGCATTTCATTAAATCAGTGACGTTCAGCACTGCAAACTCTGCTTCTGGAGCTGCTTCGATAGCTCCAGAACAGGGACTTTTGGGGGCCAGAATCCACGACGAGTGTCCACCTTAGACCCCGGCTCCTTCATACAAAAGGATAAAGCTTTCAGAGTTGCTAAAATGTTTCTTGTGCCCCTTGAAAACAGGCTATTGCCGAGGTAACAAGACCAAAACACCTCTAAATAAAAGGTCAATGAGGGAGATTTCTTGCATAAATTCACCAGCTAAAGATAACTTTAGAAGAGATTGTAAGTGTTGATGTTAATTTCCCACCCTGAGCATCAAGCTCCTGCCGTGTACAATGAGAGGAGTGAGTTGTGTCCTTGATCAGTTAGAGTCTAAACAAACAGACGATGGAGTCTGAGGGACAGCAGCGGAGCTCGGCTCATCGTGGCCGTGGACCAGAGCAGGTGGAGGGGGGGTCCAGACGGAGAAGATCAGGGGTCAAAGTTCACAGCAGAGGATGGAGAGGAGGAGAGAGATCAGGAGCAGAGCTGTGAGAGAGTTTTGTTATCGTCTGCAGCGGAGACTCGAGGTCCTCCGGGTCATGGTCGGCAGAGGGAGATGATGCAAACGTGGAAAAATATTATCACACACAGAGTTTTAAGAGCTCGTTCATCAAAGCGAGGCAGCTTGATTTCAGTGTGACGATACATATTTTTCTCTTCTTTTATCAGTGTCTGAAATCAACTCCCACCATGTTCCACGTGCAGGTGAAAGGATTTGTTTTTGGTGGATAAATCGCTGAAGTTCATCTGCTGCAGTGAGACTTCCTGTGATGGACTTCATTCAGCCTGTTGTTTTTTTCTTCTAATATTTTCAACGTTTACTCTGCGACTGTAAGAAAATCAAATAGAAGCTACTGTACACCTGATTCTGTATTTAAAAGGCTAATTACTGGTTGCTTGTGTTTGTCCAAAGAGGTTTTTTTTATTATGTTTTTTTTATTTATAGGACAGTGGATGGTCTCACCTCGTCAGGCTGCTTGCGTTTGTAGCATGATGTAAATTTATGCGGCGCTCCTATCGCGATGAATTCAAAAAAGAAAAAACATGAACATAGCGGATGTGGCGGTTGCTTGCCATCTCATGCGGTTGGCTTGTCAATACTGTGGTTATTGGGACAACCCAAAACATAGATTTCGCTTTCTTTCCAACATTAGATCGAGACGTCTTCTGCAGTTGTTTTGAAACATTGCATGGACGAAAGACGTGTTTAAAGTTACATAACAATGACGAAAAAATGTTTGTTTAGCAGGTTAGTTTTTGTTTGTAGGGAAGAAAATGAGCCATGCACATGTTGAACAGCTGCAGAAGCATGTAGTGAAGCCCTTTCTTTTACACCCAGGAGGACAACGAGTGGCTCTGATCATAGTTCATCACTGCAGCGCAGCACTGTTTGTAGGTAAATTATTCTCATGAGTCTTTTCTTTTACCTGCTCGTGGCAGATGAGATGATACATTTCAGACACTGACAACCAAAAACAAGCTGTTTTCCTCTCTGTTCTCAGCAGGAAATGGTGTCCATGGTTAAGTTGAGGGGTTACAGAGTGTGAAGCTGGCTGGATGTGGTGTGGGTTAGCGAGGGGGCCAAACAGGAGCTGAGACATGAGAGGAGACAGACGTGGGGGGGTTGTTGTTTGGAGGCCCTGCCGTCTTACTTGGGCGAGCAGTAGTCCAGAGCGTAGTAGGAGTGGGGCAGCGTGGCCCAGCCCGCCTGGCCAACGTACAACGGGCCGACGTTTTGATACCTCAGCCGCACCGAACTGGACGAGGCACCGAACGCGGCGGCCGCAAAGCCAGAGGAGGGGCTAGTGGCACAAGCCATCTCAGTCATGCTGGTCATGCCGAGATGAAAATAAACACCCCCCCCCCGTCCCAACCGAAACCACAAACACACAGGCAGAAATGAAAAAATAAGATGATGAGAAAAAAAGGGAAAGTAAATACAAGAAAGAAAGAAGGAATAGAAAGAAAAGAAAAGGATGAAATAAAAAAGGAAACCTCTTCTTGGTTCGTCTGGATTTTCTTTCAACAATAAAATGAAACTATTAGAGTTCAACCAGTTTGAGTTGAGAAGGCTGACGTTGATATTTCTGTACGTCCATATTTACCGGCCTTCAAATTGACCACAATCATGTTCATAATGAGGAGTTTTGCATTCTTGTTGGGGAGAAAAAAAAGCTCTAAAGCAGCATTTAGACCACAATACTGGCAGAGGAAAGCACTGACTGACTGACTGCTGGTGAAAGAATAAGAAAATAAACATACTGGCTTCCACAAAAATGTACAGGCTCAATAAAGTCATTAAAAACTGAACAGAAGGAAGTAAAAGCTCTGTGTGTCTGCTGTTCTCTCTGTGTGCTGACACAGATTTTCTCGATGAAACCAGGTCAAAGACAACAAACTCTCACCTGTTCTCCTTCCCGTTGGGGATGACGGAGAGGCGGTCGGCGTTGTTTCTGTCGCTGCAGACGTACGTGTTCCTCCGGGTCATACCTGCCGATGCAGTGATATTCTGCAGAGAGAAGCACAGGCGATACTAGATCAATACACAGTTCCACTGCTACCCATTTGGGTGCCCTAGGGTGTAATTGCTTTGTGGTCACCAGTAATAATAATATTCAGTATTTATTAAAACAAAAAATATCTATAGATAAGAAAAAGCAGGAAACACAAGCACAAGACAAATCAAAATATGTATATCATTATATTTCACTCATAGTTTGAAGCTTTCTAGATAATAATATATAGTAATATATTTGATCTGTATAGAACGTTGGCTTTTAAATCATTAGTTTTTAAGGTCTGGGAGGAGATAACTGATCCGTGTTGGAGCTTGTTTTTGTATTACAGTTCTGTTAGACATATTTTAGGAACAAAAGGACACAGCAGTTAAATAAGTATTTGTTGATGTGACTCACGCTAGGGCCGGTGGTGGCGCCTTTCCTGCGGTCGGGGATGTCGGCCTTGTTGGGGTTGTTGGCGTTGCCCAGCAGGGGGCTGGCGGGCGGAGCCCCGCGGCTCCCCGGGGTGCCGGGTTTACGGAGCTGGACGTCCTCCTTGGTGCTGTTCTCCGCCGTGGTGGTCTGACTCCTCTTTGGATGAGACATCCCTGGAGGGACGTTCTGACCGACTGCAGAGACAGAAAACAGGGAGACAGATGTGACGCGTGACTCAAAGAAGCTGTTTGGACCTCCGGCTAAAAGACTTTGAAGTGTTTTTTTTATCTAAAATGAGACGACCTACATTTGGAAAAAGAACAATTCTGACACAAACTGACTGAGCACATTATCATCAGTACATTAAGGTAAAACTATCTGCCTCTGAATGCTCTAGGTCTCTAGTTTGATCTATCCATCCTCTGAATGCTCTAGGTCTCTAGTTTCATCCATCCATCCTCTGAATGCTCTAGGTCTCTAGTCTGATCCATCCATCCTCTGAATGCTCTAGGTCTGTAGTTTGATCTATCCATCCTCTGAATGCTCTAGGTCTCTAGTTTCATCCATCCATCCTCTGAATGCTCTAGGTCTCTAGTTTGATCCATCCATCCTCTGAATGCTCTAGGTCTCTAGTTTGATCCATCCATCCTCTGAATGCTCTAGGTCTCTAGTCTGATCCATCCATCCTCTGAATGCTCTAGGTCTCTAGTCTGATCCATCCATCCTCTGAATGCTCTAGGTCTCTAGTTTCATCCATCCATCCTCTGAATGCTCTAGGTCTGTAGTTTGATCTATCCATCCTCTGAATGCTCTAGGTCTCTAGTTTCATCCATCCATCCTCTGAATGCTCTAGGTCTCTAGTTTGATCCATCCATCCTCTGAATGCTCTAGGTCTCTAGTTTGATCCATCCATCCTCTGAATGCTCTAGGTCTCTAGTCTGATCCATCCATCCTCTGAATGCTCTAGGTCTCTAGTTTGATCCATCCATCCTCTGAATGCTCTAGGTCTCTAGTCTGATCCATCCATCCTCTGAATGCTCTAGGTCTCTAGTTTGTGGCTGTAAAGTTTCATGAGGCTGTGATTATCCTAGAGGTCACCACAGGTCATTTTATACAGTGAGGCCAAGTTTAAAAAAAAAAATGGTCTCACTACAATGAAATGTCTCCTATGGGGACTAACATCATCACACATGAATACAGTTGGGCTCATTGGATTCACAAGAGTCTCAGCTTTACAGTGATACACAATGTATGTAATTTAAAGACTGTTTATGGACCCCAGTATGCAGAAATATTCAAACACATAATTTATAGAATAGGCCTCTGAAAAGTGAACCTGCTAAAGCCTCTGAAAGATAGTTCAGTCGATCGGGATCGCGAGTCTCAGGAGGTGAATCGAGCAAATAATCTGCAGCTTAATTGATAATAAAAAGAAGCATGTGTTGCAGCCCTACATGTGTCGAACTGTAATTGAACATATTGTCGTTTATGCGTCAAGAAAAAAGTACAAAACTTAAAACAACCGTGGCGTTCTTTAAGAGCACGGTGAGTAATGTCTGTTAGAGCCGGAGCTTAAAGGCTTCTCAGTGCTGCTATTTAAGCTGCAGATCCAACAGAAAGGGACGTTATTGACAAAGCATTATATCACAGTGGACGACACCGAGCTGTGCAAATAATCTAAAGGTTAAAGTGCCGCCACCGCGTGACGGTGGTTTGATTTTAAGTGCTTTTATCAGCCTGACAAAGAGCTACTGACAGAAAACAACCTTTATCAGGAGGGAAAGGCACGACGCAGCTTTTTTTTTTTAATGTTTGATATTTTATTTCCAAACGTCTCGTTGGCCGTGTCCTCCTCACCTTGTTCGCTGTAGCGTCTCTGTTTGTGGTTGGACGAGACACTCCTCTGGACTTTGAGGTGGGATGGTGACTGGCCGTTGAGCTCGCTGTTGGGTCTGGGTTTGGCCAGAGAAAGGTTGCTGCTGGACGCCGACTCGCTGGGCTCCAGCTGGGAGGACAGATGGACACATTAGAGTCAAAACATACAGAACACGGACACCAGAGTGATTAATAATGAGTAGTGGGATGTAACTAAGTATATTTACTCAAGTATACATTTGAGCTACATTCTGCCTTCTCCTCCGGCAGTAAAGAGTTGTAGAATTACTGTACTGTATAGAAACTAGGTTTTATTGTGCTGTACTGCGACCAGGTTGGTGTTTGTACCTCGGAGGCCTTCCTGCCCAGCAGCAGGTAGGTGGCGGTGATCTCGTCGTACTTCATCTTGGCCAGAGACTCCTGGATCTCCTCCAGGTTGTAGCCCATCCCCACCATCACATCTGCACAAGACAAAACACAAACAAACGCTCATTTAAAAAAAGATTACAACCAGCAATTCAACAAAGAAAAATCTACACACAATAAATGACTGAAAGCTCGAGCGGTTTCGTCCACTATGTGACAGAAAAAAACGCTCCTTGATGTTTGAAACATGATTGATCTCCCTAAAACTCAATAATTATTTTAAGACTAAAATTATCAAGTATTAATAATTGTGAATAAAAATGAATATACTTCAGATTCAATCTCTGTGTCTTTGTCTTCTTGTTGTTTATATGTAATTTGTTCTCGGGATATATATATATATATAAAAAACACACTAGACTATGACGTCGTTTCCTCCCTCATCCTCCAGCTCACGTTTGTAGCAGCATGCCAGGTGAAGCAGAGCAGCGTTTCCTTCTGTAGCTCCCGTCGGATCTGCTTTAAACATTTAGTATCTGTGTGTCTGTGCGTCATACGAAGGCTTTCACCCTTTCATCTCAAGACTACGCAGCCTATCAATTTTTAAAAGACCTCTTTCCTTCATCTAAAAACATGCTGGAGAACATCTTCTAATAGAGACTAAAGGTGCGAAGATGAGTCACGACGAGCAGGTCGGCGTCTTGTTTTCACCAGAAGATTAATCTGATTTTAAGATCAAACTCTTTATAGATTAGTTTGTTTTTAACCAAATACAGTTTATCTGTTCCTGCAGCTCCTTCAAAGCCTCGCTGGGATGTTAACAGTAAAGAGTGGAAGCATCGCAGCATCTCTGGGACTCTTTCCACTTCACACAAATCACGTTTTATATTTTTCATCAAATCAATTAGTTGTTAATTTTGATAATTGATTAATGGTCAAGTCTTTAAAGAAAAAGTGTAAGTTTATATTTGCACTCATCCCACTTTGTATTGCAACTAGGGCTGGGCGATACAGCCAAATCTTCTATCACGATATACTGTAGGTAATTTCATGTCGCGATAACGATATATCACGATATAACATGTTTTCTGGTAGTTCAATGAATGCATAATCTATACGAAATAACCACATGGTAAAGCCTATTTTGACAAATGAAGAGTATTTTCTCATTTAATTAAGAACTTTGGTGTTGTCTTTATTATACTTAGATGATTTGTTACAGTTATCCACCAGTTTGCTAAAGGATGCTTTGGTATCTGTCATAACCGGCAATCCCAACAGCATGACTTCTACATTTAGACTTCCTGCACCTTTTGAGCAAATATTCTATAAGTTTAATGTTTTCATATACCCTATAAATTAAAATGACTCATCCTGTCCGACAGACTCTTCTCGGTGTCGGGGTGGAAAAGCCTCTCCGGCAGCGCTCAGATCATCACGTCACACTAGAAGACTCTCCAGCGAAAGCCGCGCTAATGCCATTATTCTCGCTGGGTTAACAGCTCTCCTCTGCAGCTTCTGACTGACGTCTTCTAAATTTAGTGGAATTAAATCTATCCACACCAACGTGGAAGTAATCCACCCCAGCAGACAAATTTAAGTTAAAAAAAGAAAATAACACACCCACGCCGTGATTTTAAGAAACACCTGTCTATTCTATACCTAGACTTGTAAAAACTGTCAGCTCAGGAAGAGAGAACGGAGGGTGAGAAACTGTCTCCGTCTCCGTAACCAGGCAGAATCTGTGATAATCATCTTTCTTCATCCAACTCTCCCTCTTCTCCTCTTTCTCACTTTCACCCTCCTGCTCCCCCTCAACACTTCTTCTTCTGATTCTTCTCCTCAAAATGTGCACACAAGTCCTCGTCTTCACAGCAAATATTAATAGATATTTTTATGATCAGATTCTGATTAGATTTAATAATATTCCAACTAAAAAGCTGCATGTTTTAAGCCCATTTTCAGATGGAATACATGACATTGCTTTCTTCATCAGTCTGTTACAGGAACGGCTTTTTGGAAACTGTTACGTAAATGTTGGTTTCAGCTTTATTCAGACACGACAGCAGCTGATGATGACGTCTCTCTGCTGGAACACAGCGCCAAGTTAAAAGTTATCAAGAGAGTTTTCTGATCTCTCCCAGGCAGCTTCAATGATACATCTTATAACTTATTTCACCATTAAAAGACTTAATTAATGTACACTAATATATTTTAAAATTAATTTCACTATTCAACATAATTAGAAAGCAAATTCTGCAGCATCACACAAGCAGAGAGTGACAAGATGTTAAGTTGGGACTCATTTATTCCCATTTGCTCCTGTGCAAAAAATACATCTATAAAAAATAGTTTGTCCCTGTTGCCATAAAATACCTTAATTAGTAAGTACAGCTACCTCAGCTCCTTTTTAACCTTGATTCAGTTGTACCTGCTGTTCCTTTTCATGTTGTTTCTATTGTGTTTTTATGTAAATGTATTTTTAATGCATCCTGTCTTTTATTAGCAGATTTTGCACATGCAATCAAAAGACAAATTTCTGCCTTTTGCACGCAAAAACTAGACAGTTAAGTAATTTTTATTCTCTTTATGTTCAAGGCGTTTTGCTGGAAATTGGAAATATAGAGAAGCAGAGCTGGTAAGATGGCTCTTTTTTCCTGAATCACAAGGGGGAAATATAATTTTTACAGCCTGAGCTGACACAAGAAGAATCTCCTCCAAGGATACCATTAAATAATATTCTTTATCGATTAATCTGACGATGATTTAATCATTCGGTCCAAAAAAAATGTTGAATAAAATAGTGAAAAATGTACATCAGCTCCTCAGAACTAAAAGTTTATAAAGTTTGACTTTAACTATCATAGAAAACTAGCAATAATTCACCTTCGACACAATGGAAGTCGGTAATTTTCAAAATAAAATAGTTGCAGATTAATTTCCTTGATGAAACTAAAAAAAAATCAATATCAGTTTAAGTGTAAGCTATACTCCGCTTTACCTTGACGTCAGACCGCCCTTTCTGACGGGGATCTAAAGCCGTTGTATCTATGCTCTCTTCAAAGCCACCAGACTCCATTGATAAAAACAGTATTTTTACCTCACAGAACACGGGGGTTGCTGGTCTACCGCTGCCACGATCGGCTGGTTTGTTTGTGTTATTGTGTGACTTCGGTTAATCTGAACTAACCCTTTAAAACACCAAAGTCGCACAATAACACAAACAAACCAGCCGATCGAGGCAGCGGTAGACCAGCAACCCCTTCTGAGAGGTAAAATTGTTGTTTTTCTCAATGGAGTCTGGTGGCTTTGAAGAGAGCGTAGATAACAGCCTCAGTTCCCCGTCAGAAAGGGCCGTCTGACGGCGAGGTAAAGCGGTGAAAATATTCTAAATATAGCGTAGACTTAAACTGGGAGCGTGCCGACCGTCATCTCCTGTAGGTAATACACTGACTATGGAGACGAACCTCATACAACCCCACTTCAAAACATCTGAACTATCCCTTTAAATCTCTCTCTGTGTATTGATCTTTATGTTATTCTGACAGTATTCAATTCAGACCTGTGCATAAAGTGCTTCAGAAATTAAGTTTACGTTAACAAGATGCACGTGCTGTTTCTCCAGGTATTGTTCACGTCTCGACAGTTTTGAAGCATTTTGTCGTGAGAGACTAAAATATGAAGTTTTTGTATTTGGGAAAAAAGTTTTAAATGCATTATTTAGGATTCAGGGATTCCTCAGCAACATTCAGACAGCTTTTCTTTTTACTCAGCACTGACTGGGTGAAGGGGAGTTTGCGTCGACACATGTGCACCAACAGCCAACCCCAGCTGCTGTTACATAAGAGCCCCTCCACCCCCCGTTAACAGCTCTCATCCAGGGCTCGATGGGGAGGCTTCTCCCTCTCTTCCTCTCTCTTATTCTCTGTTTGCATGCAGCAGCTCTGCTCCTGTTTACTTATTCATCATCACGTTTCATCTTTTCTTTTAAAGCTCCTCAGCGCTGAAATAATGAGACCGGCTTTGTGTTGAGGAGCTGTGACCTCGTTAACGTTTAAACGCCTCACACGGTTTTCTCAACGAAACCTACAGATTGTTACTGTGATAGAAAAGGAAAGGAGATATTTTTCTAATTATATAACAGGGTATCACAGTCAATAACACATCATCAGTGTTGTTGTTTTATATTTACCTATTCTCTTCTGATCCGTGATGTCCAGCTCTGGTTCAGTGTAAGGCTTGAGCTCGTCCTCTTCAAATCCTGCATTGATCCATCGATCCTTCATGATTTGCTGCAAAAGCAAAGAGAGACTATTAGGACAAAACACGCGCAGCCCGAGCCGACCAATCACAGTCATTTTGATCCCAACGGCGGCATCTTCAAGTTAAATTTATGAAGCTACCTGCAAAGACTCCGTAAACCCTTAATGCACAACTATAAATCAGACTTACGACAGACACTTATGAGACCAGCTTCATGTTAATAACCTGCAGGAAGGTTTTGGTAAAGTACTGTTTTACAGCATGTTTCACTTATCCCCGCTGTTTCCCCATTAAACCTCGATCATTATTCTGCCCGGTAACATCCATATTGTTCAGCGCTGCATCTCATTTGTTTGCACCTTTATTTTTAATCTGCAGCTGATCAATTGCTCTCTGGGGGGTTTTAATGACGGACAGAGCCAAACTAATTATCGCTGGACGTAACCGGAGCTTCTGCCGTAATCCAGGGCATCATGTGGCATCTGAGGCCAACACATGTGACCCCTCAGAGTCCAGCCAACGACGTTTAGTTTAATCCACTTACATTACAAGATGCAATAATACTGTTTCCATGAAGCGATGCAAACCAAACCTCTTTGATTAGATGGCCCATTTAAAAACCTTTAAACCTGATCCAGTTTAGAGCTCACGTGCCAAAAATAATCTTTAAAAGAACTGATGTTTTATATGTTAATGATATACTGCTGGGTGTCAGGCAGGGCTGCAGATAAGAAGAGACGATCATTAACACTTATGACAATGTGATCGCCGCTCTGATTGATCTGTGGAACGATTCTCTCTCCGTCCTTCCTACATCAAACACGACTATTTTAATCTCAGCAGACGCTCGAAAAGAAACACGTCTAAATATTTCTAGTATTATCGGATTATTAATTGTGGAAGATTAAATAATGATGTTTAACTTGTATCTGTCAGGACATGTTGACACGTTATGACCTCTGATATCACTCGTAGTTTCGAGCCACAAAGCCAAAACGTGTTAAATATAATTTAATAAATAAATAAAATTGTTCTTCATATGACTGGCATGAAAACATAAGACTCAAGTACCTCAAAATTGTAGTAAATGTACTTAGTAACATTCCACCTCAGGTGACATGCAATAAAGTTCCCACAGCTGGAATCGAACCGGGGGCGTTGCGGTCGTACGGCAGCGCTGTAACCATTCAGCCACAGAGGCACTAAGGGGATTTTTGCATTAATTGCCTATATTGATATTGGCCAATACGGTCATGAATAAACCTCCTTTTCAACGGTACGTTCCACTGACAACGACTTAGACTCGACTACGCTGGTTCTATGTGGCGCCCTGAACGCTGTGAGGAACCCTCGACTCACAGACGAAGGCAAAGTGAACAAGAAAGACAATTTTGGTTCAAACACAAGAATGACGATGCATTATTCATGGTTACAACATCAGAAAGGAGGAGGAGAGTGTGGGCCGGGGCGCACACAGAAAACAGGACGCCGTGGGCGTCAGAGGAGATGATGCAGGAGGAGGGTGAGGAGGAGGTGGGGAGGCTAGATGACATTCTCCGATGGTGCAGACGTGCCGGGGGGGGAGTGAGATAAGAACTGAGAGGTATATTTACATTTTCTGCGTCCTCCCTCACCTCGAGAGTACCCCGCTTGGCCGGGTTGAGCACCAGGAAGCGCTTGAGGAGGTTCTCGCAGTCCGTGGACATGTAGAACGGGATGCGGTACTTCCCTCTGAGCACACGCTCACGCAGCTCCTGCAGGGGGAGGACGCCGACAACCAGGATGTTAGAAAAACACGCGTCACATTTTTTATGTTATTGAGCACCTGAAGAAATCAACACGTGGATGTCAGTTTCATGCTGGAAGAAGTGTGACGCCCCGAGGCAGATAGTAGCTTCTAATAACTCGTTAATGTCTACTCACATCTGCTAACGGCATATCTAAGAGATTAAAACTGAAGCAGCTTGAAGTGGCTCTGATGTCTGATTTCACCAATCATCTCACTGCTAAACAGTCCTGAAGTTTTGTTACTACAACTTTGACAATTCACTGTGTAAACACGTTTGGACTGATCAAACAGATCCCCCAATCCATGAGAACATTCAGAGGGTATAACTTAAACTTTGCAAGGAAAAAAAGTAAATGAAAAAACATAAATATACAAATAATGTAAAATAATCATAGTTAAAGAAAAAAAAGAAAAGAAATATACAAAATAATTTAAAATAATCATAAAGAAAAAAGAAAAGAAATAAATATAAATATACAATAATGTAAAATAATCCTAGTTAAACAAAAAAATATACATACATATTATGTAAAATAATCCTAGTTAAATAAAAAATAAAATAAATATAAATATACAAATAATGTAAAATAATCCTAGTTAAAGAAAAAAAATATAAATATACAAATTGTTTAAAATAATCCTAGTTAAAGAAAAAATTAAATAAATAAATACATATAAATATACAAATGAGGTAACATAATCCTAGTTAAAGAAAAAGAAATATAAATATACAAATTGTTTAAAATAATCTTAGTTAAAGAAAAAAAATAAATAAACATAAATATAAAAATAATGTAAAATAATCATAAAGAAAAAAAATATAAATAAAATGCTAAACAAATCAGGGATCTTTCCAAGGCTCGTAGTATATTTTACATATTTTATTATAAGTTTCTATTTTATATTCATGACTCTTGACTTGTTTATTTTGACCGTTAAGGACCAAAATACCAAGATAAATTCCTTGTATGTGATAACCTACTTGGTAGTAATCCTGTTTCTGATTTTTAAACAACATTAGGTCATAAACAGGTCATAACATATACTGAATGTTAACTGCAGTACACCCACACCCTCACCATCCTACCTTGAGGTTCTGTCCGTCGAAGGGCAGCGAGCCGCTGACCAGCGTGTACAGAATGACGCCCAGACTCCAGACGTCCACCTCCGGCCCGTCGTACTTCTTTCCCTGGAAGAGCTCCGGTGCCGCGTACGGCGGAGAGCCGCAGAACGTGTCCAGCTTGTTGCCCATCGTGAACTCGTTGCTGAAGCCGAAATCTGCGATCTTGATGTTCATGTCTGCGTCGAGGAGCAGGTTCTCCGCCTGAGAACAGACACGTGAACATCTGTACATTTAATATACTGAATATCAGCTCAGTCAAAGGGTCGTCCTCAAAGACACTTTTTAGTATTGTTAAGTCTGTTTCACTGTCAGTGTTGGGATTAAAATTGAAGATTAGCAGGATTAGCTGTAAATCTGACAAGAGTGACAGAAAGTATTAATGAGGATTATTAAGATATTTCAGGAAAAAACAGTCTTAACATTGGGTTTAAGTTAAATTGTTTCCAAAACATTACCTCACCTGAAGAGAAGCTACCTAAAATGAATTAACCTCTTTAGAATCGTGATCATTTTACACTAATAAAAGGTATTATTTTTTAAAGCTAAAAGGTAAACTAACAAACAATCTCCATAATCAATTAATCCATAATTTATTATATTCAATAATTGATGAAAGGAAAAGTTTTATTTTAAAGTTTTTTTATTTACTTTCCAAAAAAGTATTGATTGATTGATTGATTGATTAACAAATGACTCAAAACTGTAGTCTGTTGTTTAACTAATTGATAAAATCATTTCAGCTTTAATTAGCACTTGTTCATATTCATATTATGATCTGTTTGCTATAATCTGATTTAATAAAACACAGTTAACATCTCCTTTGAGAATGAAAAGTGTTCAAACGTAGGCGAGGATTTCAACTGAAACATCTGCTCACATGCAGCTGGAGGCCAACGACTAATTAGGAGGCTGAAGCAAAGAGAGCAGAAGAAGAAGAAGAAATCTTCCACTGAGCCGAAGGACTGAACCCACGAGGAGTAAACAACACTCGCTGTAACGTGGCTGACCGTAATCAAATCAAAAACACATTTAATGTCAGTGGGTGACGCGGCTGAAGCCACGAGAGGTATTGTGGTTCATTTGGCGGTTAACCGTGTTTCATCATCATCATCATACGCGTCTCCACCATCACACCTGTGACATACGGACGCCTGCCCTCATTAAACACACACGTATCTGCTGCATACGTAAAGCAGGCCGCTCTGGCGTCTCCCTCCTCATGGATCATTCATGAAGCTCGACACAGGAAACAGTTTAGACGTGCGGCAGATACACGCCGAGCGACTCCCACCGACGCCAAATTAAAAATACACAAGCATCAATATTTATACTCGAAATGGAGGCGGTCCATTCACACTACGGCGACGTGATGAGGTGTGGTTACGCCTACTTTGTGGCGTCATGATGCTGCGTTTTAAAACGAGGTGTTTGTACAGCGAAGAGGATGAAGTCAGAAAAGGGGCAAAGCGGAGCCTCATTAGCAGCGTTTCTGGATGAAGAGTACTGAGTGGTCAGTGGGAATATGGGAGTTAAAGATGAGTCATAAAAGACGTAACGCTGACGTCAGCTCCGTGACCTTTCTATCCGTTATGAGTCAGACGTAATTAGCCTCAGAAGGTGGAGACACTTCGCACACTTAAACACTTCATAAGACGACAGATAAACATGAACACACCTAGAAATGTGTATTAATTTTAGCTCAATAAAGCAGATCAGAGGTGGAAAGTAACTAAGAAAGTACAAGTATCTTAAAAATTGTACTGAAGTACAGTACTTGAGTAAAATTAACTTGAATATTATAATATATTAAACATCCAAAATAAAGAGATATTTAGTTTAGCATCACAGAAGACGGCAAGAAAACCAACAAATGTTCCATGTTTGAGAGGCTGAAACCAGTGAATGTTTATTTAAATAATTACTTAAAACTATTAATCTATTATCTAAATAGTTGACAGTTGATTGACTAACCAATTACTCGATTAGACTAATTATACTTAATTCAAGTGTAACATATTCTTGTTGTACTTGTGTTTTCATTTATGCTTATAATCTATATTTTTATTTACTGTTACTCATATTTTTGAAGTCATGTTTCAGTTCATGTTACAATATATTAATAACGAAATACTTGCCAGTACTTGAGTACTTGCCAAAATATAATATAATATAAAAACCATTGGAAATACATGTTTAACTCTTAATAACCCAGAACTGTTCGGTCTCTAAATTGAGGTAAAGTTTGAAGTTTGTTGTTTCAATTGCTTTCATTTCCCAAAAGGTTTGAACTCCAGAGATCACGGTGATGTTGTTTTTGATAAGTGCTGCACACGTTGCTCTTTTGAACAACCCATTCAAATGCATTGTGGGTGATTGAAGCTTCTGTCAAGAGCAGAATAAAAGTTGGTAATCGTCAGCTACCAGCCGGTGTGGTGCGTCTCTGAACTCACCTTGAGGTCTCTGTGAACAATGTGCTTCTGGTGGCAGTACTGCACCGCCGATACAATCTGTACGAGGGAAAAAAAGACAAGCGAGAGTTTAGTTTAAACGTCTGCTGCTGTTCTGTTCTCATGACTGTGATAAAGGATGTGGTGGAGGAGGAGGAAGAGGAAGAGGAGGAGGATGAGATGTGGTCGACAGGAAAGATAACGCAGGTGGTGCTGAAGACACCGGGAGGGTGAGAGAGAACGGGTTTCCTCTGTGCAGAACATTGATCTGTCTCAGTCCAGGTAGCAGCCTGTACTAATGCTGCAGAAAGACTTTACCAGTATTTAAAGGCACACAGGGGTCCTACATTCACAAAGATCACTCATTACATTTAGTTTAATTCATCTTTGTTTTGAATCTTCAGCTCCAAATTAAATGGGTGTTCAGTGAGGTAATAAAACATTATGAATGTAAAACTGAAACATCCACACCTTTCCAGTTCGGACTGTGTAGAACCCCCTTAGTACATGTTATTGCACAATCATACACATTTGTTTTGCTCCATTTTCAACTTATGCTGAAACCTATATTTCCAAATACACTGCTGCATTTTGAACTTTATTTTAAGTCATATTTTGATGCAAAGATTTGTTAATCAGCAGGACTGTTCGACAATGTCAAAGTGAAAGCAGTGCTCTGTTGATTTAATAATAGTTTTGGTACCGTTTTATTTTGCTTTTTGCTTCTAGAAGATGCACTTTCACGTTTTTTTTTATTTAAATGTGAAATTGCAATCAAAATATTTTGTCCCTAAAAATCAATGACTAATCGTGATCTCAATATTGATAAATAAATAATCTTGATTATCATTTTGGCCATAATCGTGCAGCCCTACTTCTCAGAATGATGATTCCTTTAATTGTTTATTATATGAAATGGTGGAAAGTAGTAAAATAACGAGTTCCTAGAGGCCAAAGTGAAGTCTTCAAATTGACACACAGTTCAAAACACAAAGATATTCAATTAACAATAATATAAATACGGAGAAAAGCAGCACATTTTCAAATTTGAAAAGCTGGATCTAACAAATGTTTGGCATTTTCGCTTGACAAATGACTTAAAACATTTATTGAAATTGTTGCAGATACATTGTCTATTGTTTGACTAACTGACAGCAACAGAAAAGTATTAAGACATTTCTTAATTTGCAGATTGGATGTCTCTTAAAGCTCTAAACCTTCCTTTTAAAACACAAAATAAGTTCAGTTTTTTGCCCAGTTTCTTGTCGTCAAACGTCGTCATTGAGAGGTGAGCGATGGGGAAAGAGGTAAGTTTGGACGTTTCTCATCCGTCTTTAAGACAGCAGAGACGTTTCTGTCCCAGAAGCAGGACGGAGGACAGCGACCTGTCTGAGGCAGAACCGGGAGCAGAGGTGTGAAACCAGAACACTGCAGGGGGAGAGAAAGCTGGGTGGGTACCTGTCTAAATTTAGCCCTGGCCTCCTTTTCCTTCATTCGTCCATGTGCAACCAGGTAGTCAAACACCTCTCCTGCAGAAGAGACGCAGAAACAGAGAGAGAGAGAGAGAGAGAGAAAGAGAGAGAGAGAGAGAGAGAGAGAGCAATGAATGAGAAAACAGAGAATAAGGAAAAGTGAGTCACAACTTCTGAGAATAAGCAGATAAGAATAACTTCACAATGAACTTTTCGGAGCAGCTGGCCTGCACCGTCACCCATGTGCATGGTTGGAGGGTGTTTGTTGACCATATTGAGGCGAGCTTCGGTGCTGCTTCCTCCACACTGAGCGTCTCCCGGAGGCACAAAGCTGCTGCCGAGCTCCGCAGCGCACCCTTCCCATCGGCCCCCACACTTCCAGCCAAAACGTGACTACACTCGCTCGTGTGCTAATTGAACTCTGCCGTGCATGTGCATATATGTGTGTGTGTGTGTGTGTGTGTGTGTGTGTGTGAGGCGAAAAGAGGAACTAAACAAAATAACAAGCAACAAAAAAGAAAAAACGCCTCCCCCACTTTTCCTGAATCCTCGAAGCCCTCCCACTCTCTCAGCGCTGACCTGCAGAGGCGGTCGGCGTGTACGTTTCTGCTCTTCAGAGCTCCAGAAAAGCAACAATTCATCGCTGCTCTGTGACTCAACCGCTGCAGACAGAAAGCGGCAGCGAACGCTTTGCATGTCGGAGCTAAAAGGGCACCGCGTGTGCTGCACATGGGGACGAGATTATGGAACAAAGCTGGAAAAAGTGTAACCCAGAAACGCATGCCCTTAAAAACAAGAGAGACACTCGAACTCTGGATCATGTACGAATGTGAAACAGGAAGTTAAACATATGTTTAAAACATTTTCTGGCAGCTTGACATTCCTGAATAATTCAATAACGCTGAGGCAACTTCTTGAGCCACATTGCCCCACAGAGATGCCCCCGTTGTAATACAACTGGCCCTGATCCAGGACCACATACTACTAACATGGCCCTGGATACTGATGTTAATCACCGATACCAGTACAAATTGTTTTACATACCAAGCTTGTATTTTTATCTCACTTTTATACCTACGCCAACGATATTTTGGAAAGCATTTATTTATAACTTCTCATGCTGTTGTCTATATGTATATTAGGGCTGTCAATCGATTGAAGTCGCAATTAATCATACATTTTTTATCCGTTCAAAATGTACCTTAAAGGGAGATTTGTCGAGTATTTAATCCTCTTATCAACATGGGAGTGGACAAATATGCTGCTTTATGCAAATGTATGCATATATTTATTATTGTAAATCAATTAACAACACAAAACAATGACAGATATTGTCCAGAAACCCTCACAGGTACTGCATTTAGCATAAAACAATATGCTCCAATCATAACATGGCAATCTGCAGCCCAACAGGCAACAACAGCTGTCAGTGTGTCAGTGTGCTGACTTGACTATGACTTGCCCCAAACTGCATGTGATTATCAGAAAGTGGGCATGTCTGTAAAGGGGAGACTCGTGGGCACCCATAGAACCCATTTACATTCACTGATCTGGAGGTCAGAGGTCAAGGGACCCCTTTGAAAATGGCCATGACAGTTTTTCCTCGCCAAAATTTAGCGCTGGTTGGGAGCGTTATTTATCCTCCTTCATGACAAGCTAGTGTGACATGTTGGTAACAATGGATTCTTTAGGTTTTCTACTTTCATATGATGCCAGTATCTTCACTCTAGCTTTGAAACTGAGCCAACTACAACCTAAAAATCGCAAGTTGAGTTAATGAAAAAACTTTTCAAAAACTGAAAACTGAATATCCGAATAGTTGATAGTCCATTACTACTTTAAACTTGCCTGACGTTATTTCTCCACAGTTTACAGGTTGGCGAGAACATTTCCTAACTTCTGGTGAGTTTGCATTTTCAATTTTCTTCAAATAACAAATTTCATGAGTTCCTATGAGAGATCCGTGCGGTCCTGGATCACCCACCAGACAGAGATGAAGGGGTCGCCTTGAGATTCTGCGTGAATTCCAAGAAAATCGAAGCCAAACTGAGAGAAATATTAGATTTACTTCATTTAAAATCTAATGCAATTTGGCGCCTGATCAGAGTTGCCATCTCGGCGGATGTAATGTGATTTGCTCTTTTGGCGAGCGGGTCTTCACAATTTGCCATCTCTTTGCTCGGCTCAGCGGCCCGAATGTGACCTTTCACAGAAATCAATGACGAGATGTGACTTTTAGGGGGTTCTGTATCTGTGTATGTGATGCTGCATTAAATGAGAAATTACAAGAAGCTTTCGCTGCAAGAAAACTCACGGGAGAGAAATGAAAGATTTCTTTGCTTCTTTTTTTGTTTTGTTTTAATCTTTTTGTTTGCAAAGTTTTAAAGATGGGCTCTCTGACATCGTGCACCCAATGACATAACAACGAAATGCCTGTTCATGTCATGTAGCAAATAGTCAAGTGTTTGTCTTTCTACATATTTGTACGTCATTGGAAGCTTTACCAAGAAATGTTTTTCTTAATTTGCACCGTTAACGGGCATCGCTCCTTAATCTTCTTCATTTGTTGTAACACAAAATCACTTACTAATTTACTTTTACCGACTCGTCACTCAAACCGAGATTCACAGCCAGGTGTGTGGAGCTACAGAGGAGGAGGAACTACATTCCTCACGTTTCACCAAGTGGAGGAAGTGCGTTCATATTCGCACTCTAAAAATCTCTACGTCTGATCAGGGCCTGAATGTGTTTCCATCCACCTATTTTTATGAGCATTTTCTATGGATACACTTCCAATTTATTGCCAACTTAAGACCAAATTACATCGTCATCTCCAGTAAATGTTCTAGAAAATAGATAGGAATCAATGGACCCGCAAAATAAACTGTTTTATCTGTATTTTGTTGTGAAAATGCTGATTTCATGCTTCATGTTATGGACTTAACTTCTGATTTGTGTTCTTCTACGTTTGTTCTTTCAGGTGGAAGTAGAAGAGTCTGCAGACTATATGCAGCTCTCAGTGTGTATAAATTATTAACGCACACATTTATCAAATTTTGGTGTTAATAAATCATACCCGGGACGTTGGGAGCAGCGCACAGCGTTCACATTTCTACCGACTATATCTGCTCTTCTGTACGGCAACTGTTCACATTATACCTTTGCATGTGCAAACACAGTAAGTTGTTTCATGTTTGCACTTCAGTGTGAGGATGGCAGCTTCCTTTTTGGATTGGGGGTTGTATGACGCATATCTGAGTCAGACAGGTTTGACATGTTTGAGGTTACATACTGTAGATCTCAGTTTACTGCAACAGTTTTATTTCCGTCTCACCTCCACTGGCGTACTCCATCACCAGGTAGAGCGTCCTCTCCGTCTCAATCACTTCAAATAGCTTGACTAAAGGAGGGAGAGAGAGAGAAGAAGAGAGAGAGAGAGGAAATTATAAATTAAATTACGCCTAATGATTGAGGAGATTCAGACAGAGCTGGTAATGAATTCATAGACACAAAAAGTGTTTGCAAACAGGCACCTAGAGAGAGAGAGTAGAGGGAGGAAGTGAAGTCACGTGGATCTGGACTGTGTGTCGTGACCATGTAAGAAGCCGAGTTTAGCAGCACTCGATATTTACTGTACAGTCCAAAAGCTGCAGTGTGTTCAGCTCCAAGATATAAGAGAGAGGGATGTGTGATGAGCGGCTGAGGGCTGCGCGGCTAAATATAAACGAGGTGGGATGGAAGACAATGAGGGAGCGATGGAGAGAGTACGGGCTGGTGAGCGCTTACTATCACCCTGGTGATTATAATCACATTCCTGCAGAGGAGCTCACGGAGCGCCGGGGAAACGGACAATTAAAGTAATAATTAGCGGGGAATCCCGTCTCCTAAAAACCAAAACGCACCATGGCAGGCTTGTCCGATGTGTGTGTTTTATGACACATGCATGTGTGTGTTTATATTCTGTTCAAATAAGTTCATAAACAAGAAGAGAAAAAATACTTTTTGGAGCCTTGATCTGAGTTTTTAGAGGTGTGTCGGTCCTTACAAACATCACTAAAGCTCAAACGGTTAGCTGATTTATCAATTAGTTGCTCGGCAGAAAAATAATCAGCAACTTTCTATTTTACATAAGAATGTCAACAACCTTTTTTAGGCGTAGGCCGTAGTGTTTGAGCTTTCCTCAGACTTTTGGACGGCTGCTGTATTTACACAAACTGGTTTGATTTTAAAGAACTCTCAGTGATCTCATGTGACGTCTGCGTGAACAAAAACTAAATAAAAAAAAGGAACTAAAACGCTGAAACAGCAGCGCTTATTAAGTCAAAACAAGCTGATGAGATGCAGGCAGACGGCGCGGTGCAGGATCATGTGACTGTCCAGTAACAAAAAGGTCAAAGGTAAGAGAGCCCTGCATGACCTTGAGTAGTATGAAAATGTAAATGATTGAGGAACTCAAACAGTCAACAATATTTTAAATGTCTGATGTGGAAATTCTCAACAGATAGACCACACATGTATCATATTTAATCATATTGAGGTCTTAAAGCTCATGTGACAGGATGCAGTTTGTGCTAATAAACTGTGTTTATGTGTGTGTGTGAGACCCACTCACCTATATTGGGATGATTCAAGATCTTCATTATTCTAACTTCTCTGAAGAGCTGAAAAGAAAAGAGAGGAAAATAAATGTTTATAGTTCCCTCTGTGGGTTTCAAGATTCAAGATGTTAACAACATTTCAACAGGGATACTTTTGATTTGGTGAGCTCAGCACAGCACATGCAGTAACAGTAGGCCTGTACTACGAAGCGAGTTCAACGTACTCAGGGTATCTTCTCGTTATCTGGCTTCACTAACCCTAAAAACCGAGATCACGCTAAGCGGTCCTACGAAGGTGGTTATCAACACGGTAAATCAACCCAGGGTTTCTCAGTCTGACTATGAGCGCTCTCACATGAACGGGGCGGTGTTTGCAGTTTATGACCAATCACAGACATGGACACGTCTACAGACTTGCAGACGGACAAGCAGAGCGGCACATTTTACAAAGGAAGAACAAACTATATTAGACAAATACGAAGAAGTTAAACACTTAATCCAGACTAAAATGAACACAGTTGAAGCTGCCAAATGCAGGAATGACAGCTGGTAAAAGAAAAAACTCCGGATGTGTGAATGCGTAAATTAACAGACTTATTAATTTAACGGAACACTCGAAAGTCAGATAGAGTCGTCAAGATATAAATAGCATTACTATATTCAAAGTATGGATGGATTGCACCTCATTATATCCATTATTTTTGATACAGCGTGTATGACTATTTCAACCTTCTTTCAGCTGCGTCCCCGTCTCCGGCAACGGACTCAAGAGCAAGTAAAAAAATAAATATAAAAACATAATTCAAAGCGGTAAACAGCCACACCATAAATCCAGCTCCACCGAGCTGTGATTGGTCAGTAGGAGGTGCTTTTATACGAGTTGATCTCTTATCTGGAACATAACCTGCTCCGGAGCAGGTTAGCTGTTCAGCATAAGTTACCCTGACGACGTAAGAAGTGATCCACCTTCGTAGGACGGAAAACCCTGAAGGGTTAACCCTGAAGTTACCTCGCTAACGCCAAATCCTGCTTCGTAGTACAGGCCTCTGGTAGAGCAGGCGCCCCATGTCGGGGTTTGAATCTGACCCGCTGCATGTCATACCCTCTCTACCCCCCCATCGAATAAAAAAGACAAATAAATCAGTCAGTTCAGTGTTTCTCCACCTTGCGTCTGAAATGTGTGTCACATTCCTGATGATGAGGAAACAACATAATCACCAACAACAACACTGGAGATCATGAGTGTAGAAAGACAAACACTGCTCCTTGTTTCTGCACCAACATCAACACATTCGTCAAGGAAATGTGATCATTCTGTCACCGCCGAACCAAAAGCCACAACAACAGGGTTCCCTGCAGCCCGGCGTCGGTTTAAACCGGCCTGAGAGGTGGAGGAGGAATAAGAGGGAGATCTGAATGAAGTTAAACATGCAGCGTCACATCTCCACTCCTCGGCTCTAATAACGAGACACTCAGTCGACACACGGCCTCCTCGCCATCAACGTTCACGCTGAACAGACAAGCAGATTTGTAACGGCCAGAAGTGCTTTTTAGTCTTCCGCTGTACGAGGCACAAAAAAGAACTGAGTGCTGTATTTATTATTGATCGGCTGTTAACTACACCTCGCCCTCCTCCCTTCCATAAAAATATAAAAAGACTTCAATGTTTCATGAGGCGGGAGAAGCCACACGGTCGGCTTACTGACGAACAAACCGAGAGGCTCAGTGCAGTCAGAAAACAGACACTGAAATACCTTCCAGCAAACGAACAAATACTGAAGAACATAAACACAATACTTCAGTTATGAGAGCTCAAAATGATGATCAAAAACATCCAACTGTTCTATTAATGATGATAAAAAACAAAAGACGACCACACAAATCTTCAGATTTTTAAAGCCGTAACCATCAAATGCTCCACATTTTTACAATTAATTATTAAAGGGACTGTTTGTAACTTTTTAAGTGTATAAATGTAGCGGGTCGGGACACATGCGCGCTCGCGTATGCGCGTTAGCGTGTGGCCGCTGCCTCAACTCCTCTGCCTGCTTGCCTTCACTCAGACAGCGTGCGCGTTCTCGCTCAGCTCGCTCCACCTCTAGACGTGAACGCGCGCTCACTCCTCACTGCAGAAGAGTTAGTTTAGCTCTGAGAATATCTAGTGAATGTACAGGGGACACATGTTGGTACTGATGTTTCACACTGACCCCTCTGCACTGTCAACCACATCTGGCTGTCCACTGTGCAGATGTTTTACATGCGTTTACATACAAACATGTGCCATTATTTAGCCAGTTACTCTCACTCCGAGTTTGAAGGGTTATAAGATGCCAAACTACTGCGAGGAAGTTTTTTTTTTTTACTTCTATGGAAAGTCATGACGGAAACAATTATTTTGTCTTTCTGACAGTAGAAATGCATTGCTCCTGTTACGAAAGTCATATACCAGGAATGTGCGCTTGCATATTTGTGCCGGAGTAACGCAACTGGTTGAGCCAGATCCAACTTTTCTCCCGGAGCCCCCTGTGTCGTCATCACTGCTGCATCAACAGTGTGGTTTTATTCAAATGAAAGCAGCCTCAAGAGTCCAGCAGGGGTCCTTTACTTCACGTCATCCCTTCACTCTCACTTCCTGTCTCCTCTCTACTGTTCACTGTCAAAATAAAAGGCAAAACATGCCCCACAAAGATACTTAAAAAGCATCCAAAGCTAAATGCAAGATGTTATCATCTGTGTACTGTCAAAAGCATTCTGGGAAATGTAGTTAAATCAACAGACAAGACATAAAAAGAAAACGTATTGCATATGATGACGACAATCTTAGACACATGAGGGCGGAACCTGCCAAAATAATAAATAAATAAATGACTCGATAAATAACCAAATATGTCATTAAATGTAGCAAAAATATTAAAAATAAAATGTAGCTATTAATTAATTGATATTGCAAAATAAATAAATACATTTAAAAATGAATACAAATAAATACATGAATAAAAGTCAAAATTTAACAGAAGAGTAAAGAGTTATTTTCTTATTGTTACTATCAATACATATATACATAATTCCTTATTTTATTTTATTTATTTATTTCTATTATGGGGGAGGGAATAGGGACAGGTTTTATTGTAATTATTATTTATTATTATTATTATTTATTATTTTTTTAAACATCATTATTGGTTTTATTGTACTTGTCTACCTGGTTTAAAAAGGCCTTGTCTGCCTTGTTTTATTGTGTATTCAAAATCACTATAAATCTAAACGTAAAAAAAAAATGAATGAAGAATTTGCTTCTTTTTTTTCTTATTGTTAGTATCAATACATATACACATAATTCCTTAATAATTCCTTATTTTATTTTATTTATTTGTATTATGGAGGAGGGAATAGGGACAGGTTTTAATGTAATTATTATTATTTATATTATTACTTATTTTTATTTACTTATTTCATATCACTGGATAATTAAATCTTTCGGCTTTTTCACTGGTGATCTGACAAAATAAGAAATGTTAAGAGATGAATCTTTTATATTTAGGAGATAATTAATACTTTCCCTGATTATAGTCTTTCTAGTTTCTACTAATGAGGACGTCATCTGTCTCTAGCCTTCTGTTTCTGTCTGGAAAGCAGCTTAAAAAAACAAAAATAAAATAGCTGTAAAGATAAGCATCACTTAAAAATGGTAGAATAGTAATTTGAACACCCAGATCCTGCAGTGAGCGCCGGCTGTGGGAGGTACGGAGATAATAAATCTCAGTTCAGAGACAACTGAGGGGTTAATTATGAGGCCTTGAGGACGGAGTCGACCGGTTTGGACGCCATGTTAACAAACCGAGCCAGGACGAGTCTGGCTGCTGACGAGGAGGAGGAGGAGAAGGAGGAGGAAGAAGAGCCTGAGGTCTCCTCACTGTCATTACACTCTGCACATCATCATTATACTGAGAATACTCTCCTGAGCGCTCGCAGGAGCACAGAGGAATACATCTGAGACAGAGGAAAGAGGAACTTCTGAATAGACATGAGGGTAGTTCGGTTGTCAGTCTCTTATTAATACTTCTTTTTAAAAACTAAAGTGAAGTTTCTGACACGGACAGCAGCCCCTTTGACACCTGGGGAGGTTTAAAAAAACAACACCCCGACGCGTGCATGGAAATACTTTGTCAGGTATGTTATGCAGTAAACAGAACGAGTGGAAAAACACGAGATGATTCACCGTGCAACACAACCATGAGGTCGAGGACGTAAACCCGCCGCTGATCCACTCATACCACTGCAGTGATGCAATGAAGCTCTCCCACTTACACAACCTTGTCTTGTGATCGATACCAAGCATCTCCGGGACAAATGACACACAGTTTCAGGATGAAATCACACCTTCAGTCCAAAGCTTCATGTATTAAGTTGCCTCGATTACAACTGATCCGAGGCTCGTAAACTAAAACCCCACGGGCTCACCATTAGATCATTTACTGCATGTTCCTGGTTAACGTCCATCCCACCAGGTCAGAGACTCTGAGGTGAGTCACAACAAATCAGATTATAGCAACATCAGCTGAGAGCGATGGATGTCTTGCAATAATGGACTCCCCGGTGTTTATTTCAGTCAAGAGAAAAAAAATATATCCAGCCTGCAGTTTTTTGTTCAGCTCAGCTTTCTGAAAAAGACAGAAACCTGCTTCTCAGTGCAGTTATTATTTGTTTCCCATCTAAAACTCAAATGTTATTGTTCCCATCTGGACAAACAGATCAACCTGAGGGAATAAACACTCTGGTTTCAAATTAACTGCTCCAAGTTCAGGGCACTTTACAGAAAACTGGTCCGTCTCAGAGTTTAGAAGTCACAAATGAAGAGATATACCTCGTCGTGATCGGCCTGCAGACTTCAACAGAACAACAAACTTCAGCACCAAGTTGGGAGTTTACGAAGTTTCTCTTGCCCCGCTAATTAGATCAGAACCTCTTCGTTTTTGTGGACCTTCAATATGAAGCCATGATAAGTCTATTTGTTACCCCTCGTCACTGATTGCAGGGTCTGAAATTAACTATTTCCACCGCCTGCCGCTGCAGCAGGCAAGTCTTTTTGTTGTCTGCCATTTGTGAAATATGCGTTAAATGAAGTTATAACATTTTAGATCTGATGTCATTCAATGTTTGATATATTTTTCTAGGTCTGGGACGATACACCTATCTCCCGACTCGATACTATCACGATACTTGTGTGCTGATTCGATACGTATTGCGATTTTAAAGTATTGTGATTCTACTTGCAATTTTTGTTAACTTGTCTAGTGTTTTTTTGTTAACACTAGACAATGGGAAAACGTTGAATCATACACTTCTAGGGACTTTTACTTTGGAAAATATCTAAATTATTACAGTAAAAATATTTGATTTTCAGCGTATATGTAGTCAGAGATGTCCTGAAGTCAAATATATCAGTCAATATCAGGAATTATTTATTAAGTTCTTTTTCCAGCAACCCAAAACTTTAGTCAGGTCGTATCCACGCTGACCCTCCAACGTTTTCTGCTCTCTCGTATCTGCCGGTTTCTGCTCGCTTCGGCCGGCTACCGTTTGTTTTGGTTGACGAATACGGAACGGATATGACATCACGTTACTCAGACTACAACAATAAAAGCGGTAACTTCCTTCTGCCTCCACATAGACTCAAATGAAGAATATATATTGATTCTGGTATTAAAAAATAAATTTCTACATCATAAAAAAAAAAATTTGCGATATAGGTGAATCCATTTTTTTATATGCATGATAAATTGCAGTGTTTGAATTACACCGTAGCTTCCAGGAGAGCCCTATTTTTCAGGTGTGGGAAGGTACTGTTCACAGTACCGTACTTTGTTATTGTCATCTATAGTGGTTATTTATTAAAAAACACACTATTACTGTCTGTGCCAGTGTAAAACTATCATGCGACAATGTGTGTAAATGTTACCGGCAAAAAATATGTCTCGGAAATATGAGACCGGTCATGGTGAAATTGGACTTAATCTATTGATAATACAGTGGAAACCGCTTCCAGTGATCACAGTTACAGTGATCAACCGTTTATATGGATCGAAAAGCTTGGGACAGAATCATTCCTACACAAATGCTGTTCAAATAATTCACTTTTATTAATCAAGTAGTGCGCTTACAGTGCTCATTTTGGGTCTTTTCATACATGAAAACATACGGAACAACATTTTAAAACTACGACTAACGTTAGTTGAATTTTTGAAGGGAAAAAGAACGAGTGCTTACGGTGAAGCACCTGTGGTTGTAGCCGCCCTCGTCAAGTTTGGATTGATAACGCCTAGTCACGTAATGCCCCCCAAAGTGAAACTCTGCCGACCAGCTCCTCGGCGCCGGCAGCTCATGCAAACCGGCGCCCTCCGAGTGAGGGAGCGAGGAATCCCGGCAAAAGGGCCGCCGTTCTGCGTGCACGCTCGCGCTGCAGAGCCGGCTAAAAAACAGCAACGCCTCAACCTCGGTGAGGGAAAAGGCAGAGGAATTAACAGCGTTATGTTGTTTCATAACAGCCTAACAAGTGGTCTATTAAAAGGGCTGATCGTTTGATTAGACAATAATGAAAATAATTATTAGTTGCAGTCATAAACCAGTCGTACTGTACAAAATCTGGAACTAGTAAGAAGATCATTTAAATCAGAATTAAATAGTAAGTAAAGAAGTTTCCACTAACAGATTTAGTATTCAATACTAATGAATAATGTCAGAGGCTTACAGGCTGCAAATATTTGTTGTTCACATGATAAAAGCTCTAATTTTAAATGAAAAAGGTAAAATTAGCTGCTCATAAATATACTTCTTTTCTGTTATATTAATAATTTGATGACGCACTGCAGAGTTTCCTCCAGATTGACAAACGGTGCTATAATGACGTCTAAAGCTCTACAGCTACTGAATGAAAAGTAAAAGCTCAGCACAGGGAGCAGAGGTTGTTTACATTTAATCAAGACTTCCGAGTGTCACACTCCTTCCAAGACCTTTGACCTGGACGACAACAAGACCGTCAGCATGTTGAATGAGGACAGAGAGAAGAAGAAGAGGAAGAAGAAGAAGAGGAGCAGAGTGGGAGCTGAGAGCAGTTTGCCGAGAGCCAGTGACAGATGTGAATGTCGACTCAGCTCCTCCGAACTATTAAGAACAGAGGCTGAAAATAAACATTTAGGCTTCGGAGACGATATCCCCCGCTATCAGCCTCTCGCCAATTCTCCCGGTTACATAAGAGGTCAGGTCGCCGCGGTGCCGGCTCTAAGGCAGGTTGTTACAGCAGCACCGGCTCACAGGAAGGAGGAAGAGTAGCTGAGCAAAACAAACATCTGAACCTGCAACACAACATTTCATACACAAACCTGAGCTCCCTGATGACGTTCAGACGACTCTTAAAATACCAAAAGACTAAATGTTTTAAAGGACAAGGCTGCCAAGTTTTCTACATTTTTATTATTGCCAACAAACCTCATTAAATAACCAAAACCAACAATGAGTTAGTGCGTCTCTCAGGACTTCCCCGGCCTGTCTGTGACGCTCAGCCCATCGGTTCCTACTGAACATCTTTATAAGCAGGTCACAGATATATTAAATATAATGTCATCTTTAAGGCTCAGTAATTCCCTAAAAACAGGAGCAACTACAGCGTTTGTTGGGGATTATTTACTGCAAATTAATGCACATTTGGGAATATAGTGGGTTTTTATTGATGCATTTTTATAGTTATTATTAATAGTTTTTATGGATTACAGGAGGTTAAAAGGAAATCATGACATGCATCAGATTTGTGGCTGATTATAAAGGAATAGTTCAACATTTTGAGACTTATTTCGCTCTCTTGCTAAGAGTTAAATGAGAAGACTGATAAGTCATATCTGTACGTTCAATATGAAGCTACAGCCGGCAGCAGTTAGCTTAGATAGAGACTGGAAACAGCTCGCCTGGCTCTGTCCAAAAGGAAACAAAATCTACCTACCTGCATCTATAAAGATCACTAATTAACATGTTATTTGTTTAATATGTAAAAAACCTAAAGTGCTGCAATATGTTGTGGTTTATGGGAGTTTATGTGCCGCACTATTTCTTGTCCAGGACCACAGACTTCCTCGAGTTCAGTCTTTCTGCTATGCTAAGCTAATCGGTTGATGCTTCGTATTTAGCATAAAGACGTGAGAGTGGTATTGATTTTCCCATCTAACTTTGCACAACAGCTAATAAGTGCATCTTCAAACTATTCCTTTAACATGAGTTGTAGATTATGGCCAGGCTCAATTATTGAGCTACGTACTCTTAAAATAAGCCACAAATCTAATCCATGTGAGGATTTCCTTCAACTCATCAACCAAAAAAAAGAAGAAAAACACAGAAAGCGAGCCTATAAATAGAGACATGTGACAGGAATGGGAACATTTAAAGTGTCAATCATGAAGCAGTGCTAAAAAAAAGTATATTGAGATTCTTTGTTCAAGTGTTCCAGTTCCTTAAAATAAACATTAAAGGAGATCTGAGTCCCTCGAGAGCAGCAGGAAAAATAACCTGACAAATTCCTAAAGTCTTTTATTTCCTCGACTGTGACAAAGCAGTAACCTAAAAACAACAAGGAGCGCAAACAAAAGCCTCGCGCTTTGTGTTTCCGTGAACGGCGCTGTCATGACTCAGTGTTTTTCTGTCAGCGTCGTGTCACACAGCCACAGCGCCACAGGGCCCGGGCCTCTGACACACACAAAGGCCACAAATCAATGGAGCTTTGGAAAAACTGATGGAAAACCACTAGCCGATTGCTGAGAGGGACGAGGGAGAGAAGAGCCGAGCCGACGGGTGGCGGCTGAACGTCAACACATCATCACCACCAACACCAACACCACCAGCAGCTGCTGCAACAGCCACCGCCGCCGCCACGCTCTCTGCCCCGTCCCCTCTCCTCTGTCTGATGAGCTAAAAAAGCCTCCGGAGCTGCAGAGTCGATATCGCTCTGACTTCCCCGAAACCACTTCCAGGCCGAGCCAAAATGTACAGATCAAACACAACCACACCCCCCCCCCCCCCCCCCCCCCCCCCCACCCCCCCCCCCCCCCCCCCCCCCCCACACACACACACACACACACACACACACACATCTCCCCAACTAATGAGCACACACAATAAAAAAACAGAAACAGGGTTACGGGCAGCTCGCTCTCAGCTCGCTGATTTCAAACTGTAAAGTGAAACTGTTTTTCACCAGCTCGCAAGAAAGAAGCATTCACTCTGGAAATTTGCATTTTAAAAGCAAGAGCCGCTTCCTGGTTCGGTCGATTTAACAAGGAAAACAAAACTGTCACTCCCAGCTGCACGACCACCACGAAAATCACATTCAGTTTCTCTTAGAGGGCCAATAAATGTTCATAAAAAAAACCTTCACACAAAGTTTTCAGGAAAAAGACGTTCAAATGGGACAAATCTAAATCTTAAAAACCTTTTCAAAAGTGGCCAAAATACTTTCATTTACTGTTTTCTTTCCCCTGAATTGACTGAACAGAAATGATTAAACACAAACCCCTAACACAGTGTGTTACCTACAGTACATGACGGTCGACATGCCCCCAGTTTGGAGAAACAGACAGTAGTACCATACACCTAAAAAAATCAATATCAGTCTAAGTCTACGCTATATTTAGAGTATTTTCACTGCTTTACCTCGCTGTCAGACGGCCCTCTCTGACAGGGAACTGAAGCCGTTATCTATGCTCTCTTCAAAGCCACCAGACTCCATTGAAAAAAAAAACAATTTTACCTCACAGATCTCAGGAGCTGCTGGTCTACCGCCGCCTCGATCGGTTAGTTTGTTCGTGTTATTGTGCGACTTTGGTGAATCTGAACTAAACCGTTAAAAAAAACACCAAAGTCACACAATAACAGAAACAAACTAACTGTTCAAGGCAGTGGTAGACCAGCAGCTCCCGTGTTCTGCGAGGTAAAATGACCTGTTTTTCTCTGGACCACAGAGGGCCAGCCCTACAAACGCACAAGTCTGTCACTGAGTGATGGAGTTACACAATTGTTCGGCCGAGTGTCGGAGTTTCCTCAGTGGCCGTTGCTCTATCAAAATGAAAAGGCGGAGAACAGTAATTTATGCAAATGAGCCCGTCCAGCGCGACGAGTCCAGCTCACGAAACTTGGACCAAGCTGTGAAACTAGGTGATGTAGTTCTAAAATGAAACTAGATTCAGCAGTGGAAGAGACTATTTCTCCCTTAAAATGTTTTCAGAAGTAGATTTTGGTGGATTGTTTAGACGGAATAACAGAAAGTTTACGAGCAGGCCGCTGTGTTGTTTCCCGTTTGAAACGGCGAGCAGAGACCCAGGAACCAATCAGGTGCATTCCACATCACCGCTTGAACGGCCAGTTGAGCGGAGCAGAGCGTCCCCTAGTGTCCTCGCCGGACCCGGTGGACATGTACCGCTGGATTTAACATTATAGACATGACCACTGACTAATTGAGTAACAATTTAGCCACAAATGAGTCTTGTTTTCAAAAAGGAGTCTGGTTGGTTTGAGGAGATCAGAGGTAACGGCTTCAGTTCCCTGTTGGAAACATACTGTATAGCTGTCTGGCAGTAAAGCGGTGAAAATACTCTAAATATAGCGTACACTTAAAATTATATTGATTTCTTTTAGGTGTCTAAAATCCATTTTGCTGCTGTACGTTGCTTTGCTCCCGTGCTGCTTCTCCAAACTCTACTGTAGGTAACACACTGACTATGGAGACGTACCTCATACACATCAAAACACCTGAACTATCCCTTTACAGTCCAGAGTTTTCATTTAAAACCTTCAGTCGATGTGGAGCTGAAGCATCCCACTAAAATAATCTGAGCTCTTAACTCTATATGGAGAACACACGCTCGGTCCCAGCATGCACTGCTTCCCGTTTACACAATTAATACTCAATCTGTCGTGCTTCATGAATTTATAAATGAATTCTGCCACAGCGTGAGAGTGTACCAGCAGAGAGAGAGAAGGGGGGTAAATTACCTTCTGAAGGCTGTTTGGGTTCAGCTGCGTCTTGTCTATTATCTTAATTGCCACCTGTGGAGAGAGAGAGAGAAAAAAAAAAACACAAAATCGAAAGTGAGTTAAATAGGACGTAACGGCAGAGGAGAAGTGTGAGAAAGAGGAAGTGGGATATGAAAAATCAATCGCAAAGCAAAGAGACAACCACACAGAGAAGGAAGCTGATGTTTATGTTATCGTTAAAGAGTCAATAAAACAGTTTCAACTTCCTCCTCCGGAAAAGAAATATGCTGCCAAATAATTAACAACAGCATCAGGAAGGGGATCGAGGGAAAAGAGAGCAGCAGCGTTTCGTTAAAACATCGTGTGCTGTGTTAAGGAGAAGCTTGCTCTTTCTGCTCATCAATTATGAACAAATCAAAAGCTCAGCAGCAGCAGCAACGTCCATTACTGCCAACAAGGTTTAGAGCGATGAATCTGTCGGTATGTGGAGCCGGTTGGGCTGGGTATCGTATGAAATGTACCCGATACTAGCACCAGTACTACAGACATCAAAACAGTACCTTACTTTAAAGTTTGTTCCTATAAAATCCTTTATTTTATTTACGAAAAGAAGTTCTTAAAGTCCAAACATAAGCAGACGTGTAAGAAATATTGGCAAAATTCTGAATTATTTCAATAACTTTCTGATCAAAGAAGGAAGTAAACAATAATACAGATCTGACAGGAAATTAAATGCCAACTTTTAACAGTTTTATCACTTCAAATTTCGGTCGGTACAAAACAAGTACTGACACAACGCGCTGTGACGCTCAGTCCGTCCCTGTCCTTCTTGTCTTACATCTCAATCCTGACAACTGTGCTACTACTGTGCGGGTAAGGTCGGGTTCGGGTGGTTGACGCATATTTTTTTACAGCGTGGTGTCGATGTTGCATCCCAGCGAGGCGAAGCTCTGCTCCTGGCTAGAGGAGGAGCCGCCTCTCCCGGGCGCGGAGCACCGAGTCCAGGTCGAGACTCCAGGTGAAGCTGGATCTGGGTCTGGGTCTGGTCGCTGCCGGAGGAGATTTTGCGCGGAATCCGACCTGGTGGCGCCGAGGACCAGCATTAAGAATAACTATATAGTAATAGCCAATCTTCTCGCTGATGGTCTCGTTTGCTTATGTAGGTCATATAGAGGCATAAGGATGGAATTGAGACCGTTTCATAACCTGTTAAAAGTTCCTCACAGTAACTTTAAGGTGACACTGCGTCTCTAAATTCAGTAAACCTTTAAGCACGGAGGTGGTCAAATGTAATGGCAAAACTGGTGTAAAATATCTGTAAATCCAACTGTTCAGGCTCACAAAGCACATATCAGACACAAGAAAGGCTACATGTACTTTAAATATTATTTTATGGTGTTAATCTCATCTTGCATATGTTTTTACTTTATTACTTGACATAAATCTCACCATTTCCTTTAATCGTTATTGAAAGAGTGTACAGTTTTATCTTTTCATCCTACTAGTGCTCTAAGGGAAAGATTACACAGATCTCATGTGTACTTTTTAATTTGCCTACTTTCTAATCCATATCTACAATAATATTCTTTATCATATTTCTAAGGTTGCTGTTGTTTTTGGACAGTTTAACCTACGTTAAGTTTCTCAGAATAAGAGTTTGGGTTGAACATCTTAAACGTGACTTCACTGTGTATATAAACAGCATCGTGTGTCCGTCTCACCTCTCTGCCGGTGAGGATGTGTCGGGCCAGTTTGACCTTGGCGAAGTTGCCCTTGCCGATGGTTTTGAGCAGCCGGTAGTTGCCGACGTGGGGCTGCTGCGGCTCCTCGGAGCTGCGAGATCGGACGCCGGTGCGGGCCGGACGCGTGCTGATCTCCTGGCGTCCATTGCTGTGAGACGTGTGCTGCGGGGAGAAGACACATTATGCTGGTTATTGAACCGTACACGCTGTGAAACATCTACATGTATCAGCTGTGACTCATGTTGACCCGGTGTGATGTAACTGCTTAGACTCTGCAGGAAATAAACCGCTGATATTTATAGTTCTGCATCCAGACGAGGAAAGATTTTCTCCCACAGATGGCTGATAAACTCTGTTTTCCAGGCAGTTTCACCATTTCATCAACCCAATATCAGGCAAAGTATTACATTAATATGCAGACACAATCAACACAGAACTGGAACTAACTCCTAGAGGATATCACATCTTCAAATCCAGTTTTCCTTCTTTTTTATGCTTTATTTAAAGCACTATGAGTTGCCTTAGTGTTTGAAATGTGCTATACAAATAAACTTGCCCTTCCTTGACGATTAGTCGGTTAACTGTTTAATCATTTTGTCAATAAAATATCAGAAAATACTGAAAAGCATCCATGACAAGTTCCCAGAGTCCTCCGTGGCGTCTTTAAAATACTTGTTTTGCCAAAACAACAGTTAAAACATCATATTAGACCAAGAAAAGCTTGAAGTCCTTACGTTTAACAGACTAAAACCAGTTTATTTTTCGCATTATTTTCTTGAAAAGATATTTAAATGATTGAATCCATTATCAGTTCTGTTGTAGATTAATCTTTTGTTTTGTTTCAGCTCTAAAATAAATTATTTTATCTGCAAACTGTTGAATAAACACTGGTAACATTTATATGAACTTAAATCCTAATGAAGACAAACTGATTATCAATTAAGGAACATTTTCTGCTGCTTATGGATGATTTTTTAAAATTAAAATCAGCTAAAAATGTCCCACCCAGAAAGCACTGAAGAGACTCGTCCAGACACTGGATCCCACATATTAATGAAAGTCACGTTCACTGACAACTAAATGGAAAAAATGTGACCAGGTTGAAGAGCAGAGATCTTTATCTCAGCTTGAGGACAGATGGTTTTTTTGTTTGTTTCAGATATTTCTACCTCATTTTCTAGTTCTGCGATCTACTATCATAACAGAAGATTTTGTGTATTTCTTTTTCTATTTTTGTATATATATATATATATATATATATATATATATATATATATATATATACATTTGTATTAAATTTTATTGTAGACATATTGAGTTTTTAAATATGCTCCAAAGTGTATTTTCTTGTCCAATGTAAAGCGCCTTTAAGTGCCTCTATGTTTGAAAGGTGATATAAAATAAACTACAAAAAAACAGGATGTACAGCAGAACGTGAAGCAACAAATAAAGGGTTTAAAAAAGGTCAATCTATAACAGCAGTCTGGTTCAAATACTGTTACGACACTATTGTTCTGCTTTACACTGAGAAAGTTGTTCAGCAGAGTTGGTAAACCACAGATCTTGATGCATCTCGTCTCGTTTAGGGCTGCAACCGACGGCTATTTTCATTGTTGATTAATCTGTCGATTACATTCTCGATTAATCTATTAGTTGTTTGTCTATAACATGTTGATCAGTGTTTCCCAAAGCCCAAAGAGACGTCCTCAAATGTCTTCTTTTATCCACAACTCAAAGATGTTCAGTTTATTGTCATAGATGAGTAAAGAAACCAGAAAATATTCACATTTAAGAAGCTACAATCAGAAAACCCATTTACATTCACATATCTGGAGGTCAGAGGTCAAGGGACCCCTTTGAAAATGGCCATGACAGTTTTCCTCGCCAAAATCTAGCGTAAGTTTGGAGCGTTATTTAACCTCCTTCATGACAAGCTAGTATGACCTGGTTGGTATCGATGGATTCTTTAGGTTTTTCTAGTTTCATATGATACCAGTATCTTCACTGGCTTTAGTTGCGTTAAAGAAATTAGTGACGTTAAAACGAATTTGCATTAAATTTGACAGCCTTAAATTGTATTGTTTGAGTCTGTAAAAAGATGTTAAAGGAATATATTCAGAGGTAAAATGGAAACTTCACAATAAAACGTTCAGAAAACCAAATGCATTCTGGTTTACATCTTCCAACACGCAATCAAAGATTAACCGCTCAGCGCAGGAAGAGGTCTGCTGTGGTGATTTTGTGGCTCACAGCGTCTGACAGATACCACCAATGGAGGGATTGATTTTTTTTGGGTGCTGTGTTCAAAAGCACCCCCGTTCTGTGTCCCAGCAGGGACAGGACGGATAGATAGATAGATAGATAGATACTCGGTGCGGCCTCAGTATCGACTGTCGGACCGATGCCTCATTAACAGTGGCGATGCCCTCTGCCCATCCCTAACCTAACTGACCCCATTCACCCTGCAGACAATGAACAGGACAATGATAGAGGAGGGGAAATGAATAACAAGAGGTAACACGTTCATGCAAACATGGAGTTTTATACAAAACCAGATGAGCAAGAAACATTATCTCTACTTTATGTCTGGGGACCAATCCAGTTAAAACGAGTTATAGTTGTCACATTACTAAATCTAGAAGATATTACAGTTAAAATAAGGCTTACCATAGAAAATAGAGTTACCATTTGGTAGGACAAGGTCACAATAAACCAAAAATAAGGCCACTTTAAACTCTCCGCTAAGCAGCAAACACACTTTAAGTCAGTAAAGGAATATTTGAGGCCTTCTACAGTGATAGCAGGGGAGATAAAAATAGGATAAGGTCACTGTTGAATACCACAGACACGCCACTAAATAAAGCCTTCAACGGTTTCCCCCTTTCCAACATCATCTGCTTATCATAAACGAACACAGAAATAAAGTTTTTTTATCCATTTTTCCATCTAACAACTACTTCCTGTAAGAAAAAAAGACAAAACGTCCCGGTTTTAATTTGCCCCTTTCCTTTTCTGTGGTTACTCACGAGGCTGCGGTGTCTCCTGGCGGCCTGCGAGCCCGTCATGTTTCAACAGGAAACACACAGATGATGATGATTCCCATAGAGATTCCCACTACACCAGATTTTCCCCAACTCAGAGCCCAGATAACCACAGAGACCAGAGACAAGAGACCGAGTCCGGGCGGGGGGGGGGACGCACTGATCCCGGTCAAGCCTGATACAGGCAGACGCACCGAAACCAGAAGTCGGGTCAGCATCCTTTCAGATTAAAAGTCAGCTGCTTTCACAGCGTTGTGGAGTTAAGAGGTTGTCTTAATCACATCCACAGTGGTGGAAAGCAACTAAATCTATCTACTCAAGTACTTTATTTAAGTACAATTAAGAGGTACTTGTACTTTACTTCCATTTTCTGATACTTTATACTTCTACTCCACTACATCTCAGAGGGAAATGTTGTATTTTTTACTCGATTAGTTGTTTGGTTTATAAAATGGTGAAAAGTGTCGATCAGTGTTTCCCAAAACCCAAGATGACGTCTTCAAATGTCTTGTTTTGTCCACAACTCAAAGATATTCAGTTTACTGTCATAGAGGAGGAAAGAAAACAGAAAATATTCACATTTAAGAAGCTGGAATCAGAAGAAAAAAAAATTACTCAAACATATAAATCGATTATCAAAATAGTTGCCGATTAATTTAAAAGTTATCAACTAATCAATTAATCGGTTTTAAAGCTAGAGTGAAGGACGCTAAATAACGCTCCAAACTTGTGCCTAAATTTTGGCGAGGAAAAACAGCAATGGTTCTATGGGTACTAGGGATGCACCGATACCACTATTTTTCAGACCGAGTACAAGTACAAGTACTTACATTTTGGTACTCGCCGATACCGTGTACCGATACCGTGCACCGATACCGTGTACCGATACCGAGTACTTCTCTGTGCCAAAAGACCCTCGTTAACAGCCAGCTGGAGGGTGTGAGCGACACACGGCAGGCTGGGGAGTCCCGCATACGAGGCGGTGCGCCGCGACCGGCTCTAGGTCGGCTTGGAAAGGCTCGGGGCGAAGGTGCTTCCCAGGGCCGTTGCCAGTGTGTCACCGGGGGGGACTGTCCTCAGTGCGACCCAACCCCGTCGTGCCCCCAGGGCGGGCTTGGCCCACGTAAAAGGCGTCAGGGGTCTACGGCAATGTCTGCAACCCACCCGACCCGTCTTGAAACACGGACCAATGAGTCTAACGCACGCGCGAGTCAGAGGGTGCTAGCAAAACCCCGAGGCGCAATGAAAGTGAGGGCTGGCGCGCTGACTGAAGTGTGATCCCGGCCCCGCGGGGTCGGGCGCACCACCGTCGGGGAGGTGGAGCGTGAGCACGTGCGATAGGACCCGAAAGATGGTGACGAGAGGCGAACATTGCGCTACCGTAAAGTGGTATCAGTGCCGTTGTATTGGTGCCGTTTTGCGAGTACAAGTACATGAGCACAGTATCGGTGCATCCTTAATGGGTACCCACGAGTCTCACCTTTACAGACATGCCCACTTTATGATAATCACATGCAGTTTGGGGAAAGTCATAGTCAAGTCAGCACACTGACACACTGACAGCTGTTGTTGCCTGTTGGGCTGCAGTTTGCCATGTTATGATTTGAGCACAAGAAGAAGAAGAAGCAAATTCTCACATTTGAGAACTTGAACCATCAAATGTTTTGGCACTTTTGTTTGAAAAATGACTTAATGATTAATTGTTGTTTTTTCTGTTTCATTTATTGCTTCCGCTGGTTTCTAGTCATCTTTTTGCAGCTACTGAAATGTCCTTATTTCCCTTCAGGGATCAATAAAATGTCCCCACATCTCATCACCCCTCAGTGCTCTTGTTTGTGCAGGAGAAGTCTTATCTCTAGCTGCGATGAGTCATGAGATTCTGATGATTTCACACATAGACGTTACGTCTGGCTGCACTTACACATATCCAATAATATGGGGAGAAATAAAAAGGAATATATGATGCAACGAGATGGAGATAAGTGGAGTTATGAATTTATATAACCCACTGAATTCATGTCAAACAGAAAAAAAACTGCTCACAAAGATTAAGTATGGATTATAGCATTGAGAGAAAGAACAAAGCAGCTATAGAAAGAGTAGATTAAGTACAATGAAGAAAAATGTGCAGCTTACAGGTAGATCAAGACAAGAAAATGTGTATGTACAGTGGCTCACTTTTCTCTGTTTCCTGTCAAAACAATTAATGTTCTGCAGCACTAAAAGAATTAGTTGATTAACTGAGTCGATCAACAGCAATTTTGAACACCACTTAATCATGCAGGGCATTTATCAAGCCAAACATTTGCTGGTTTCAGCGTCTCAACTGTAAAGATTTTCTGCTTGTCTCGGTTAGTATAGGTGTAAATTAAATATCTTTAGAGTTGGACTATTGGTCGGGACAAAAAAACATCACCATGGACTCTGAAACTTGACTATTTTCTGACACCTTATAGCCTAAATAGTTAGTTAAATTTATCAACAACAACAAAATAATCAACACAATCAAATTAATCTGCAACAATTTTAATGATCAGTTAATCACCAAGTCATTTACAGGGCTATAATGGCAAACATTTACTGGTTGCTGCTTCTTAAATACTGTTTTCTATCATTATAAAAACAAATAACTGAGTTTGTGAAATTTGAAGACATCACTTTGGGATGTTAGGAGATTTTTAATCTCACTGTGGACACAATTTAGAGCTTAAACAATTAGTTCTTTTGACAGAAAATTAATAAGAACTAACTTTAGTACATTAATTAATTGTTGAAGTCATTTATAAAGTAAAAATAATTAACATCTTCCAGTTCCAGCTTGTCAAATGTGAGGATTTTCTGTGTTGTATATCATTGTTTGAATATCTTCAAGATTTTGGACAATTTGTTAGAGAAAAAAACAGCAATTTAAAGGTGTCGCCTACAATTTTGGAAAACAGTAACAGACATTTTCTAAATAATAAATAAATTACTCAATAATGAATATAAAAGTTGCACTCCGAATGAAACTAATGGAAATAACATTGACAGATTATGAAAATAATTTTTAGTAGCAGCCCTGATTTGTTTTTTTGCCAGAAAAAGTGATGCATTTTAGCTCCTTTGGTTAATAAATCTTTATTTTATATATTTTTAAAATATGCATGCTTAAAAACCTAGAAAATAATAACAATAAATGAAGTGTTTAATGATTAAAACAATGCTATGTTGCCTTTAACACAAACTGGAGATTAGTTTAATTTTGAAAATCCCGACCGGAAGCTACATAGTCGCTACCTTGACAACGCTCTTGATTCTCTTGGTCACGAGGAGGCGGGACTTATGAGGACTAACGAGGGACTCTGAATGGTTGAAACCTTTGAGTGACAGCTGGGAGAGCCAATAGCGAGTCTGGACAGCAACTACTGTTGCCTGCCAGAAATCAGCAGGCAAAGTACTGTAGTTTAGTTGGTGGTTGGGCCTAAATATCCCTAATTATACATTTATACTTATCACAAAAATATAATTTGCACGCAAATTCACATTCATACACAAATTACTTAAAATTCTTCTAAAAATCCAAATTTTCTCTAAATATTTGTCACATATATCACTGCAAATGTACTATCTTGATGTCATATGTCCTGTTTGAGTTGCCTTCTTTGCCACAATAAATGACATTTCTGAACTATATTTCCTGATAATCCTAATAATATTTAACATTTCTACCACTTTTTGATATTATATATAAAGCATTTTAAAATCATGTCAATTACTTGTTAATTTTATTTTTATTCTATTCTATTAATATATAAATATGTATTACTATATATCATACTATTATTACTCATTAATATATATATATATATATATTTACTTTTTGATATTAAATATAATAATGCATTTTAAAATCAAGTCATTACCAGTGTATTTTATTTAGAATTTTTTTATTTTATTATTATTAATATATATTGCAATATAATTACTTATTACATTTATATATTACTATTTACTTTTTGATATTAAATATAATAATGCATTTCAAAATCATGTCAATTACCAGTTCATTTTATTAATATATATCTTAATATATATATATATACACACACACTATTATTACTTATTATACTATTTATTAAATATAAATATTATTATTTACTTTTTGATATTAAATATAATAATGCATTTTAAAATTATGTCAATTACCAGTTTATTTTATTTTTATTATTTTTTATATTTTATTATTAATAATATATATTGTACTATTATTACTATTATATATATATATATATTACTATTTTCTTTTTGATATTAAATATAATAATGCATTTTAAAATCATGTCAATTACCAGTTAATTTTATTAATATAGATCTTATATATATATACACTATTATTACTTATTTACTATATATTAAATATATACATATTAGTATTTACTTTTTGATGTTTAATATAATAATGCATTCTAAAATTATGTCAATTACCAGTTTATTTTATTTTGAATTTTTATATTTTATCATTATTAATATATATTGCGCTATTATTACAATTATATATATATATATATATATATATATATTTACTTTTGGATATTAAATATAATAATGCATTTTAAAATCACATCAATTACCAGTTTGTTTTATTTTTATTATTTTTTATATTTTATTATTATTAATATATATTGTACTATTATTACAAATATATATATATATATATATATATATTACTATTTACTTTTTGGTATTAAATATAATAATGCATTTTAAAATTATGTCAATTACCAGTTTATTTTATTTGTATTATTTTTTATATTTTATTATTAATATATATATTGTACTATTACTATGATATAAAACTATTTACTTTTTGATATTAAATATAATAATGCATTTTAAAATCACAAATATATCCAAATATAAACATTGGATAAATTTAAAAGGGCGTTTTTTACGTAGGATATGCTTGTTTATTTGCTAATTAAGTGCAAAATTCACCTCCTCTTAGAAGACATTTAATTATATTTAATGCAATCAATTAAACAAGCCTTTATACTCACACTTTCCGTCACCTTCTCGTTGACTGTAGGCAGAGGAGTTTTTGTTGACATCTTTATATTCGACCTTAATTCCACCAGTCTCCGTTTAACGTCCAAAAAATCCACCTTCAGTCCGACAGAAACACAGATTACAGCTCTGCTCTCCGGGGGGAAACGGGCTCAGCATGGATCGTGAGACTATTTTCAAAAACCAAACCGGACGTGTTTTGAACCGAGCACCTTGAACTGTTAGGAAACGAAATAAAAAATAAAAAAAATAAAAATAAAATAACCTAATTTAGTTATTTTACACAATCAACTCAAATCAGTGTCCGTCTGTCCGTTTGTGGTGTGAGTCCGTGAAGCTAACTCAACTCAGGCTGACTGTCGCCACTTCAAAAAAAAGCAGAAATCACCTCCAGGCTTTTTATTCTTTATTCTCCCACAAACTGTGTTTAAAAAGCAGCCGTGGCGTCGAAGGTCACCAGCCGATGTTTCTCGGAGGGATTCGGGAGGTTTTGGAGGCTGAAATAGTCGCCGTCGACTCGGGTTTCTTCCATCTCCGACGGCCCAAAGTGAAGCTGCTCTGTCCGTTTTTAGGTGGGACCAAAATGGCTACTCAGCGGCTGGGCTGGATTACGCTGCCTTCACGGACCTCCTCCTCGGCTCCGACGTCAGAGCTTTATCATCAGCAGTCAAACAAGCACAACTGTTATTTTCATTATCAACAGTGGTGGGAGAAGTACTCTGATATTGTACTTTACAGTGGTGGAAGAAGTACTCTGATATTGTACTTTACAGTGGTGGGAGAAGTACTCTGATATTGCACTTTACAGTGGTGGAAGAAGTACTCTGATATTGTACTTTACAGTGGTGGAACAAGTACTCTGATATTTTACTGAAGTACATTGGTGGGAGAAGTACTCTGATATTTTACTGAAGTACCTCTGATATTGCACTTTACAGTGGTGGAAGAAGTACTCTGATATTGCACTTTACAGTGGTGGGAGAAGTACTCTGATATTGTACTTTACAGTGGTGGAAGAAGTACTCTGATATTGCACTTTACAGTGGTGGAAGAAGTACTCTGATATTGTACTTTACAGTGGTGGAAGAAGTACTCTGATATTGCACTTTACAGTGGTGGAAGAAGTACTCTGATATTGCACTTTACAGTGGTGGAAGAAGTACTCTGATATTGTACTTTACAGTGGTGGGAGAAGTACTCTGATATTGTACTTTACAGTGGTGGAAGAAGAACTCTGATATTGTACTTTACAGTGGTGGAACAAGTACTCTGATATTTTACTTAAGTACAGTGGTGGGCTGTCTCGTGCTGCTGGTATGAAATGCTCGCCCTAGTGGCAGCTTTCACTACACAGTAGCAGGAGTTGGTTGGGCTTGACGTGCAGAGACAGCTTGTACACGACCCAAAGCCTGTCTGGCCTCACGTGGTATGAGACTGTAATCCACTACCTGGAAGACAATAAGTTAGGGGAGAGGACTAACAAACCAACTCCAAAACACACCAGAAGCCAGAAATGGTGGAAGGTTAGGCTTGGGGCTAGCAACCCCAACTTGTAAAAAACGTATATGCTACAGAAACGTTGACAACAGAAAGACAGAATCAAATCCTGGTAGAGGAGGGTTCCTCATCAAGAGGAAATATGACACTGTGATGAAAGCCACAAAGTCAAGGAAGTCATAGAGCCGAAACCCCTTCTGTCAACCAGGGACATCCGGGTTCGAACGTGGAACGTTAGGACCATGTATGAGACCGGAAAGACCATGCAAGTAGCAGCAGAAATTAATAGATACAATCTAGACCTGTTGGGAATCAGTGAGACGAGATGGATTCAATCTGGACAACGAAGACTGATGACAGGAGAGCTGCTACTCTACTCGGGCCATGAAGAAGACAAAGCCCCGCACACAGAGGGAGTCGGTCTTCTTCTATCAAGAACAGCACAGAGAGGACTGATTGGATGGGAAGCACATGGTCCAAGAATCATAACAGCTTCTTTCAGAACTAAGAAGCAGAAGATCAAGATGAATGTGATACAGTGTTACGCACCAACAAACGACAGCAACGATGAAAATAAGGATGACTTTCATAACAGACTGCAGAGCATCCTGGAACAGATAAAGGGAAAAGACATCAGTATTCTCATGGGGGACTTCAATGCAAAAATCGGAAGAGACAACACAGGCTACGAAGAAGTAATGGGCAAGCAGGGTTTGGGAGAGATGAGTAAGAATGGAGAGAGATTTGCAGACACCTGTGCTCTGAACAACCTAGTCATAGGTGGAAGCGTCTTTCCACACAAGAGGATTCATAAAGCGACCTGGATATCACCGGATGGCGTGACAGAGAACCAGATCGACCACTTCTGTATAACCAGGAAGTTCAGGAGATCACTTCAGGACCTACGGGTGAGGAGAGGAGCAGACATAGCATCAGATCACCACCTGCTAGTTGCCACTCTGAAGCTGAAACTGAAGAAGCACTGGATGGAAACAACAACAAAGAGACAGAAGTTCAACGTCCGCCTTTTGGAAGAGACACAGAAAAGGGAGGAGTACACGCTGACTCTGAAGAACAAGATCTGAGCATGGAAGAAGACATGCAAGACCAATGGGAAAAGATAAGAGAGGCCGTCACAACAACATGCCAGGAAGTAATCGGACTAAAGACGTGCCAGCAGAAAGAGTGGATATCAGCAGAAACTCTACACAAGATAGAAGAGAGAAGACAGAAGAAGGCAGAGATCAACAACTGTCGTACAAGAACAACCAAGGCAAAAGCCCAACAAGAATACACAGAGGTCAACAGAAAGGTAAAGAAAAGTGCGAAGAAGGACAAGAGAAATTACATCGACAGCCTGGCTAAAGAAGCAGAAGAGGCGACAGCAAAAGGAAACTTTAAAGAGCTGTACGACACCACCAAGAAGCTGTCCAGCAAGACCAGACAAACAGAGCGACCAGTGAAAGACAAGGAAGGGAAGACGATCACAGAACTAGAACAACAACAGGAGAGATGGGCAGAACACTTTGAAGAACTCCTGAATAGACCTACACCACCTAACCCTCCAGACATTCAACCTGCGGAGACGGATTTGCCCATCAACTGTGGAAAACCCACCAAGCTGGAAATTAAAAAGGCCATCACACAATTGAGGAACAACAAGGCAGCAGGACCAGACAACATTCCGGCAGAGGCGCTGAAGGCAGACATGGACACCTCCGTAGAGATGCTGCACCCACTGTTTCAGAAGATCTGTGAGAAGGAGGAAGTACCAACAGACTGGCCAGAGGGCTATCTGGTCAAGCTCCCCAAGAAAGGAGACCTGAGCAAATGCTCTAACTACAGAGGAATCATGCTTCTCTCAGTGCCCGGAAAGATATTCAACAGAATTCTCCTGGAACGAATAAAGAAAGCTGTGGACCCACTGCTAAGAGACCGGCAAGCATCGCTTTCGGCAGAATAGATCATGTGTGGACCAGATCACAACTCTCCGCATCACAGTTGAACAGTCATTGGAATGGAATTCTCCGCTGTACATCAACTTCATAGACTATGAGAAGGCATTTGACAGCGTTGACAGAAGCATCCTCTGGAAACTGCTTCGATACCATGGCATTCCAGAAACAATGGTCAACATAATCAGAAACTCTTACGCAGGGACGACCTGCAGAGTTATCCATGGAGGACAGCTCACCAGAAGCTTCCAAGTGAAGACCGGCGTCAGGCAAGGCTGTCTACTGTCCCCTTTCCTCTTCCTCATGCTTATCGATTGGATAATGAAGACCACAACAGCACAGAGGAGAAACGGGATCCAGTGGACACTCACAACACAGCTAGACGACTTAGACTTTGCTGATGATCTGGCTTTGCTGTCTCACAGTCGACAACAGATGCAAGAAAAGACAACAATACTGGCAGACACGTCATCACAAATAGGCCTCAACATCCATAAAGGAATAAGTAAAGTCCTCAAGGTCAACACAACCAGCGAAGACTCAGTGACCTTGGAGGGAACAGCACTTGAAGAAGTAGAAACCTTTACATACCTTGGTAGTGTCATCAATAAACAGGGCGGAACGGATGTAGATGTCAGAGTCAGAGTCAGAATTGGCAAGGCAAGGGCTTCATTCATACAACTAAAGAACATCTGGAGCTCCAAAGAAAATCAGCTGGCGGACAAAGCTCAGACTCTTCAACTCCAAAATCAAACCAATACTCCTCTATGGTTCAGAGAGGTGGAGGACAACAAAGACCACAATAACAAAAGTACAAACATTCATAAACAACTGCCTGAGGCGCATCTTAAACATCCACTGGCCAGATACCATCAGCAACAATGATCTTTGGCAGAGAACAGGTCAAACACCTGTTGAAGAAGAGATCAGGAGAAGGAGATGGGGATGGATTGGCCACACACTCCGGAAACCCGGTACCAGCATCACCAGGCAGGCCCTTAGATGGAACCCACAAGGCAAAAGAAGGAGAGGCCGGCCCAAGAACACCTGGCACAGGGACCTTGACACGGACATCAAACAGAGCGGGCTGACATGGAAACAACTGGAAAGGAAAGCCCAGGACAAAAGACTCTGGCGGACTGTGGTCAACGGCCTATGCTCCACAAAAAGGAGCGATAGGCTTTGAATGAATGAATGAACATTGGTGGGAGAAGTACTCTGATATTTTACTGAAGTACTATGATATTTTACTTTACAGTGGTGGGAGAAGTACTATGATATTTTACTTTACAGTGGTGGGAGAAGTACTATGATATTTTACTGAAGTACCTCTGATATTTTACTGAAGTACCTCTGATATTTTACTTTAAAGTGGTGGGAGAAGTACTATGATATTTTACTTTACAATGGTGGGAGAAGTATACTATGATATTTTACTTTAAAGTGGTGGGAGAAGTACTCTGATATTTTACTTAAGTACAGTGGTGGGAGAAGTACCCCCTCCCCCCCCCTCCCTCCTCACACACACACACATAGTAAAAAATATTGTACTTTTTTTAAGATTGAAATTATTATTATTAAAATAAATATGATGCATTCTTATAGATTAAACTATCCAGCAGTATATAAAGCACCGTTAATTAATGCATCAGTGATTATAATCCAATAATAATATATATTATTCTGAAATGGGCCATTCTGCATGATGAGTATTTGTACTTCTGGTACTTTAAGTAGATTATATATTGATACTAATACTAATACTTTTTTTTTAGATTTTTTTTTTAGATTTTACTTGAGTAGGAGTTTGAATGCAGGACTTTTACACTGTAGTATTGCTACTTTTACATAATTAAAAGATCCGAATACTTCTTCCACCACTGGAAAAATATAAATACCAGAGTCTAGAAATAATCCTAAAAACCCCCACAAACAAACAAAATAACATTTATTTTAAAATTATTTTTTATTATAAAAATATAAATAATTAATGTCAAAATAATTGTTACATAAATGCAAAAAATAATTATTAAATAATTATAATATGTTTTTTAATATTTGTACTTTTATTAATTATTGATAATAATATATTATAATAATAAATAAAATATAATAAGTAAAAGGACTGAATTCAAAATGTTTCTTAAGTAAAAGTATTATCAGCAAAATGTACTAAAAGTATCAAAAGTAAGTACTCATTATGGAGAAGCATTATATTATTATAGAATATCATTACTAATTACTAATGAATACATGTAAGAACATTTTAATGTTGTAGTACACCAAAGTGAGGGATAGATTAGTATTATAGTACTGCATCATATCATGTTTATATGTAAAAAAGTAACTATAAGTGTCCGATAAATGTAGTGGAGTAAAAAATATAATATTTACCTTTGAAATGTGATGGAGTAGAAGTATAAAGTAGCATAAAGTGGAAATACTCAAGTAAAGTACCTCAACATTGTACTAAAGTACAGTACTTGAGTATTTAGTTACATTCCACCACTGCTTAAGTAAAAGTAACAATACCACAATGTAGAAATACTCTGTTACAAGTAAATGTCATGAATTCAACATTTTTACTGAAGTTAAATTCATCAAAATACCAAAATCAAAATATACTTAAAGTACCAAAAGTAATATAAATGTTATGATCACTTTGATGTTGCAGCTGGTAAAGTTGAAGCTAATGTTAAATAGCTAATGAATTTCACCGAGGGATCAATAAAGTGTATCTTAATCTATAATAATACATCATAATTTATTTGTTGATTATATTTTGTATTAATAATCTAAATCTGCAAAGTAACTGAAGCTGTCAAATAAATGCAAAGGAGTAAAAAGTACAGTATTTCTCTCTGTAATGTGGTGGAGTAGAAGCATAAATTAGCATAAAGTGGAAATTCTCACGTAAAGTACCTCAATATTGTACTTAAGTACAGTACTTAGTAACACTACCACTGATCGTCAATTAATATTATATTGGTTATTTTCTCAATTAGTCGACTCATATTTAATTATATTTTACATTATTACATTATTAAAATACTTTATTTATATTTATATTACATTATTATTATATTGTAAAAGTCAAATATAATGTCAAAGTACTTAATTAAAAATCAAGTTACTTTTTATGTTTGTGAAACTACACAGCAAATATCTGCTGTATTTTTTTTTATCACTATTGATTAATATGAGTGACCCACAGATCACAATAAATCCTGAATTAAATGAACATAATACTGTCATGTTGTGAGGATTGTTGTGTTGAAGTGGTGATGTCTATTTCTCCTACAGCCTCTGAAGGCAGCATCAGTGCGTCCAGCTGAAGGGAGGAAGTGAGGAAACCGGCTGACCTCAGAGTCACAGCAAAACAGGTTTTACACTGATTCACATATTAAAAGGGAGGAAACGCAGAATAACAAGACAAAAACACTTCTTTGCATGAATAAAAACTTTTAAAATTGTGACTTTTGTTGTATATTTTTAAACAAAAAAGAATCTGAAGACAGGTTTACAATTTACAATAAGTATATTTTATACATCCAACCTTATAAAGAAGAGGATTAAAGTCTACATTCATACACAAATTACTTAAAAAGTCTTCTTAAAATCCCAATTTTCTCTAAATATTTATGTCAGTGCAAATGTATTATCTTGAAGTCATATGTCCTGTTTGAGTTACCTTTGCCACAATAAATCAAATTTCTGCACTATTTTTCCTGTTAATCCTAATAATATTTAACATTTCTACCACTTTTGATATTATATATATATCATTTTAAAATCATGTCAATTACCAGTTGTTTTTATTAATATATATTTCATTAATATATATATATACTATTATTACTTATTTACTATTATACTATATATAATATATATATTTACTTTTTGATATTAAATCTAAAAATGCATTTTAAAATTGTCAATTACCAGTTTATTTTATTTTTATTTTATTAATATATATTGTACTATTATAACAATTATATATATTTACTTTTTTATATTAAATATAATAATGCATTTTAAAATCACATCAATTACCAGTTTATTTTATTTGTATTATTTCCTATATTTTATTATTATTAATATATATTGTACTATTATTACTTATTACTAATATGTTACTATTTACTTTTTTATATGAAATATAATAATGCATTCTAAACTCACGTCAATTACCAGTTTATTTTATTTTTAAATTTAATTATTTATATATATAATTTTATATATTTAAAATTTAGTTGGTGGATAAAAGCTTTCATGAGATGGGATGCATAAAAGGTCATAATTTTTGGATGAATCTGATATTTAATTTCACACTATTTATCTTTGAATCACAGATTGGCCTCTAATGTCTCCTGTTTAAGTGAAAAAAACTTGTACATTTAAAATAATCCTTCAATTCCTACATATTTGTTGTACGGCTGCAGCTAGTGAATATTTTTCATCTATTAATTATTAAGTTTTTAAATGTTAGATTTTATTAATTTACATATTTAACGGTAAAAAACCCCCCAAATATTCAGTGTACTATTACAGAAAACCAAATACTCTCATTTGAGAAGCATGGAGGCAAAGACATTTGCTTTCAAATGACTAAATCAACTATCATAATTGTTGTCAATTAATTTTCTATCCACTGGAAGCTGCTACTCAAGTGTTTGTCTCCGATAAACAAACCACAGCTGTTATCAGACATGTCTGTACTTCCTGATGTGCAGGTTCCTCATGAATAAAAGTTAGACAGTAAAACCTGCTTGTGTTTATAAATCAAACTTCTTAAAAACAGTTAAGAGATAACAGTAAAAAACAACAGAGTGTGGTGGATAGCAAAACATTCATTCTTTATTGACTGGAAAAATACAAGGGACCAAAAAAAAGAGAAAAATGTGCAGTCAAAATGATCCCCAAACCCCCGTGATTAAAATCCCCAGAGCGACTTCATTTCATCAACTGAATACATCTCAAAATTACAGAGTTAATGTGCAGCAAGTAAAGCGCTATGTTAAGTCATGCCACAAAGCAGAGGAAGGTTGGGGATGGGGGTGGGGGGGGTGGGGGGGTAATAAAGGAGGGAGAGGCCAGCCGTTCAGGTGGTACAGGGCAGCATCGTGAGTCAAAGCCACAACACAAGAAAAGCATCATCATCGTCGTCGTCTGAGACGCTCAGATCGCATCAATGTCAATGTCGTCTTCTTCTTTTTCAGGCGTGTCTGGTTTCACAGTCTCAACTTTGAGCTCGCGGGCGGAGGACGAGTACACCACCTGAGGACAGACAACAACGCCGCCACGTTTAACATCATCCACACAGTGTTCAGACTCAACAGCTACAACCTTTAACTGACCCCAGTGTCTAAAACAAGGCTGACTTTAAGTAAATACAAGTAGGTTTTTATAAAAAAAAAAAAAAAATTTCCCCCTCCCCATTCAATGAAAGAACTCAAGTTTCAAATCTATTTTGATAATCAATTAAATTGGTTTGAGTTATTTTTTTAAGAAGAAAAGTCAAAATTCTGTGAATATTTTCTGGTTTCTTTCCTCCTCTATGACAGTAAACTGAATATCTTTGAGTTGTGGACAAAACAAAACATTTGAGGATGTCATCTTGGGCTTTGGGAAACACTGATCAACATTTTCTGACATTTTATAGACAAAACAACTCATCGATTAAATCGAGAAAATAAGTGAATTATTACTGTTATTATGGACAAAAAAAACTTTACTGAAAAAAGAAATGAAATATTGCGACTGACATCTGTTTTAATGTTTTCTACATACTATTTAGATTTAATGTGGGATATAATGCAGCTAATCAGCCACTTCACATGAACATAAAATTGTGATCCAAGTCTGTCCGTTACCTCCACGTTCTCATCATCTTCCACCTCCTCTTCCTCGCTGCCACCGCTCTCCTCCTCTGCCTCCTTCAGCCATTTCACAAAAGGAGCGGCCTTAGCGTGGATCTCTTTGGCCAGTTCCTTCGAGACGTACTTCTTGGAGACCTGGTGGAGAAAAACAACAGTCAGTCAGTCAGTAACAGCTAGGATTAAATACAATCACACTTAATTATAATCCAAACGCCTCTGCTAGTGACACATTTAATCCACATTAGGAGTTAATTAATCTCCTGCGTTCTATCAACAGCTTTACTACTCGATTACAGGCAGAGCTCAAAGTAAAACTATATAATATTTTGACAATAATTAAGTTATTAAGGGGAAATTTCATCTGTATCAAGTTAAATTTATAGAAAATTTCAAGGCACAAAGGAAAAGGTGAAAAATTCACAGTTTGATACTTAAAGATTATTATTTTTTTATTTAGAGTAGTTTTTTATATTTTCTCCTCATATGCCATTTGATAAAAATATAAATTTTAATATTAAATGTACAAAACTGGTTTAACATAACTTGTCATGTGACTGTCTAAGTAATATAAGAATTTTTGTTCTATTCTAATGTAGCAGTTGTATTAAATTACACACTTTATTACCAAAAATCAGCAATAAAGCAAATTATTATTATTTATTTGTTGTTAGTATTCAGTTGTATTTTCACTAATAAGTAGTAGTATTTGATTATTCTAGGTGTTTGCTTTTTTTAGATTATATGCGATTGTGTTTTCTTTTGCTTGTTATTTGTTTAGTTTAATTATTTTCTTGTTAAGTATATTTCGTTTTTGCATAATTAGTAGGGCTGTCAAAGTTAACGCGATATTAACGCTGTTGTTGTCTGTTGAGCTGCAGTTTGCCATGTTGTGGTTTGAGCATATTGTTTTATGCTAAATGCAGTACCTGTGTATAATACAAATATACATACATTTGCATAAAGCAGCATATTTGCCCCCTCCCTTGTTGATAAGAGTATTAAATACTGTATATTTTGAACAGATAAAAAAATGTGATTAATATGTGATTAAATATTTTCTTTGATTGACAACCCTAGTAATTAGTATTTTATTTTGTTTGTGAATTGGGTAATTTGCTTTTTAAAGCTTATATCAGTTAATATTCATAACTGGCACATGTAGTGAGGCCTGACAAGAAGAAGAAAAAAGATCTTTATTATTTGTATTATCTTTTTCTTGAGTTTCTGGCCAAAATAATATCCATGTTCAGCATTTAATATTTAATAAAAGGTCAATATATGGACATCTAGGCTCACCTTCTCTGCCCAGGCGAATATGACGTCTTCTTCCAGCAGGTCTGAGTCGTAAAGGTCTTTGAGGATGATGGGAACTCGAGCCAGCAGTTGGACCTGATGCAGCTTCACGACACACTCAAAACCTCCCAACAGATACTTCTGGGCCTTCTTGTTGTTGAAGCAGAACTGAGGGAGGAAGTTTAAAAATCAGAATATCTGTCAAGAAACGAGGTTACATTTGCTCTACAGTTTAGAACTTTTATCCCATAAATAGACTTAATGACAGCTGCACGCTTCGTTCAACTTACTCGTAGGAAGTGGCGTTTGTACTTCTTGATCTGGTCGCGGATGTTCTCGTTGAAGAGCAGCTCGCTGAGGATGAGGGGGCCCATGGCCTTCACATCCAGGCGCTCTGCCTCCGCCAAGATCTCCTTATCGGCAGCGTCGATGGTTCCATTCTCCTTCTTGTGCTGGAAATGGAAACCAGTGAAGTTAAGATTTAATAAGTGTTCACTTCATGATTCTGTGAATAACAGAGGTTTTATACCAACAAGCTAATAGTATATTAAAGTTATTCTGAATCTACATCATTTTTAGTCATTATTAATCATTTTACAGACTGAAGGACTTTAAAGCTGGGCATACACTGTACGATTTTAGCCCGTTTCAGGACCGAATTTCAGCTTTGTCTGGTGTCGTTTGCCATGCAGTGTACAGGAGGGACCGAGGACCGATTTACTCCTTCCGACCGGCCGTCGGACAGTAGGATGAATTTCTGACATGTCAGACATTTTGGTCGGCCGTCTACAGACTCTCGCTCAGTTGAAGCAGAGCCGCGAGCCGATTCCCCAACATCAGCTCTACACTTTTTACAGTAATCAGAGTGTAGCTATCAAGATAACAATGTACAATAGATATAGTAAAACGTAGCTAGCACACCTCCTTCTCTCTGTAAACTGTAAAAGCCATACTGTCCTCGCCACCTGCGAGTCCATATACGTCGGCGCCCCTTTTTGTTAAGAGGTTTCAGCACAGGATGGCACAGATGATCAAGGCAGCATGGTTCTGCCTTGTTAGCATTGTGACCCGTACAGACCTCTGCTAGCAAACAAACTTTACCTGCCTCGGAGCTTTCAAAATAATCTTTATTGACAACTGTCAACAGCCAGAACAGCCCGCAGCGGAGTAGTTTTTTTCTTCTATTTTATACTTAAAGTGTGAGCACCCAGGCCGTGGTTGACGATCGTGGGACCGTCCAGTGTGAGCACAAATCGTGAGCTTTGGCTTTACATCGCCAACGATCTACTCGTACAGTAGGAGTAGGAATTACACAACAATATTTCTAAAATCGTACGGTGTATGCCCAGCTTTTTTGGCGGTTATGTCTCTATCATTATAGCTTGGAGAGGAAGCAAAAGAAAAGGACGTTGTGAATAAAAAGTCAAATTAAGAACAGACAGTCTTACTTTAACAAAGTTGTAGAACAGGTTGACCCTCTCCTCCAGGGGCTTCTCCAGGTCCTCGCTGAGCGTGAGGTTCTTGGCGTGGTCGCTGATCTCCTCCATTCGCCTCCTTTGCGCCTCCTCTGTGGTCTCCTCTGCCCAGTCCCCATCATCAGAATCTCCTTCCTGGCGACAGAGAGGTCAGACAAAATGATGGAAATGTGCTTACAAATGTCTGAACTGCAGGATGTTTGTATAGACAGAGACGACTCCAGACTAAATTAATCGTTGTTTGTTAGAGCTGACTGAACCTGTTGTCTTGTTGTCTTGTTGTCTGTTGGCTTTGGACAATTGTCAACAGTCCAAATGTTAAATGTTGAAACACAAGCAGCAGTGCGAGAACTGAAAATCTTTTTAATGTTATGATTGATTACTGAACGGCTAACTACGAATTCGGTACCAATTTTCAGTACTTGTTAGTTTGTTGATATATTAAGACATAAAAATACTGATCAATAATTTCTGATGTTTTTTTCCACAAAAACGTTCAATTGCCCGGTTAAACAAAATCTTAAAATAACATCCACTCTTCTCCCTCAGAGACCTGACCTCTGGATGTACCAGTAAACAGCCTGATCATCTTGAGGTTTGGTGCTTCATTTGTTCACCTTGGACTACTAGTATTATAATACCCTTTCCCACCAACATTAGCGCATAGATGCAGGGTTTTTTAAACACAGGAAACCCTGCTAAAAATAGGTGAAAGACTCCTTTCCCATTGTGAGTATGCTGTGCCGTTGCACTAGCCTGTTTTTTTAGTTTTTTGTTCCTGGTGTGTCACGTTCGAGGACAAGGACACAACGGCCACCACCGGAAGCAGAGTTAGTAAACAGTGGAAACATTACGGTGGTTACTTCTTTTTTATATATCTGTTACTCATTCAGTCTCTCTTTCAAACTCTCAAACTAGAGTTGGTGATTGTTGGAACAATGGAAAGACTAAAAGATTTATTATTATTTTGTTTCTGTCGAGTTTGAATGAATCAGGTTTCGATGATCATCAAGGTAAAATTAATGTTTCTGTCTGTTTCTGTTTCTTTTCACATGTAACTCGGTGTATTGAGGGTTTGTTTTGACCAAACCAGATTTGGTGATTGTTGGAACAGAGGAAAGACTAACAAAGACAGTTTTGATGAGTTATTATGATTCTGTTGAATTTGAAGTGTGTTTTACGACAATCAGCGAGATAAAATTACTATCGTCTGCCTGGAGTCTGGTGGCCTTGAGGAGAGGATATTAATTGTATGTTTTATACATTAATAAATTATATTAATTGTTCAAATCCCTGTTGATTTTATTTACTATATTCACTTCAATGTGCGTCACACAGCATTGCAAAACGGGGCGAAAATTAGTGTATCTACCGGGGTGCTTGGCGCTGGAGCCGATAAATACCTGTGACTACTGCAGAGTCATTTGTCCCGGGAATGAATGCCGATTGTAAAGGGCTTTAAGATTAAAACCAGTCTTTGTCAATAAAAAAGTAGTTGATGAAGCTCAATCACCACACAGATTAAATAAGAGTCAGAAGTATCACTGGACTGTGAGATAGGGGGTGATTTTTTGACAAGGCTGATCTTTGTTTAGGCAGTGAGTACAGTCGGCTGCTCACAGGGACGTTGACCTCAGCGACCACTTTGAGTAACCAAACGTTTTCTTAAAAAGGTCCAACAGTAAGCAAATAACACAATGTCCGACTGGTTTCATCAGGCTCTGTGTTTGCGGTTGATAAAACTGGTCACACAACTGTCCGACTCTTACGGCAGTGGTAATGTGGCTCCTAGAGAGACTCTAGTTGCCTGATCCTGGACTAGAAACCCACCACAGCGCCAGGAGCGTCGAAGTTTTCCTGGCTTCCAGCCTCTCCGCTGCCGGAGCCGTTCTCCTTGTCCTTCTTGCGGTTCTTCTTCTCCTTCTCTTTCTTTACAGATGCACCGCCTTCAGTGGCCTCTGTTATTGGAGAAGCAAATTAGTTATTATCAAAATCTGCATGAGTGAAAATTTCTAGTATGTTCAACTGAAGTGGGGGATCAACTCTGATTGTAACTACGAGAAAGAGCAAAATGTCACCTGGTGGGTTTTTGAGGATGAACGTGCAGAGTTTGTGTCTGGTGTCTAGCATGCCGCGGTATCCACAGGCTTTACAGGAATTGCCAATGGTTTGTTTCTTGGGATTGACATGCTGTAAGAAAAGACAAATAAAATCTCATTAGATCTTAAAAGCTGCACAATCGAGTCTTAAACTTCCCTGGATCTACGTTGCAGATGCTGTGAAACACTCACCAGATCAGTTTCAGGGTTGTCACACTCGGGACACAGCACAAATTTTCTGATGAACCCATCAAGCATGTCCTGCAACTTGTTCGCCTCGTGGGATCCGTTGACGATGTAACGGTCGTTTTTGCTATCAAACTGGGTCTGAGCACCGAGTTCACAACCAAAAAACTTGGTCGGGTCTGCGGAGAAGATCACACGCGACATCAGACATCACAATGCCAACCGAGACCAACAGAAGATGATACTGCACAGGTCAGGTGTTACTTACATGTTGGAGGCCTGTTCAGCGCCTTTGCAACATCAACCATGTTGACAATGACCGTCTTGATTCCATTCCCTTTGCCTTCAACCTGGAGGAGATAAATACACAGAACATCAACACCCAAAACATCAGAAAAAATGAATGATCTTTCGACAAGAATTTCATAAATGTCCTCTCAGGCAACTTCAATTTGATTTGTGTCATCTGTAATAACTTTTCAAATATTTGCAATAACTCACCTTGGCAATCAGACGGGGCATCTTGTAGCGATAGAACTGGTCTGACACGCTGCGGTTGACGTTGACAGACATTTTGGCTGGATGTTAGCACTATCAGTAAGATAAAAGGATCTTGGTTGGGGATTTTTCGGGATCTTCTGTCTGGAAAAGAGGGGATGACATAAACGACTGCAAGCGCGCTCTGTCTCTGACATGAAAAACGCTGTGCCGCTGTGGCCGCAAGCTCCTTGCTTGAAGGCTAGATTTCCACCACACAGGTTCCAACGGCTGCGCAACAGCTCTGAAAGAGGAGAGCGACAAACAGCAATGAATTAAAAAAATGAAATAACAGTAACTTCATGTGTGAGCTGCTAGTCAACTCGACTGAATAGAGAATATCAGAACTGAAATGTTTTTGTAGCTGGTTCAATCCCGTTAAGCATTTTGTATTGTTATTTAAATGTTTTAGTCTCAGTTTTTTTAATTGTATACCTTGTACTGAAGGCAAAGTGGTGTTTACCCAGTACCATATGTGTAGATATGAAGTGTTGTAACACAACTGCATAAGTCTGTGCCAGTAGTCGGGGAGAAAACTCCCAATATATTACTGAATTGTGATAATTGATTTCCTTTAATGTTGCAAAGATGCCAAAAAAAAAAATGGGTTTGAGTTTCTGTTCTGGTTCAAAATGTAAATATTTGATTGTGGATTAGTTTTGTATGGTGGCAAACTAAATATGTTGGGTTTTAGACTGTTGGTCAGACAAAATAAGTAATTTGAAGATGCTAATTAGGGGTTTGGGAAATTGTGATGAGATTTTTTGTTTTTTATCGGACAGTTAATAGCAGACTAACAAATTATAACCCTGATAATATACTTTATTTTGTAATCAAAGTGGGTTTGTATCCCTGTGGATTGCTCATAATCCACCAGTAATAACACATAATAAATTCAGATTACCGTGGTGCATAATGATATAGTGACTGCCACCATTTAGCCAGACCGGACTGAGTTATAATACAAGTATGTCAGTCCAGATGGACTGGCACTAGAGTCCAGAGACTCTCAGAGACAGCTGGGGGATATTGCAGAGTACCTTAAACAAATATTTCTCCTATTATACAAGTTTGACCATTAATACCTACATTGCCATTTATTTTAGAAGTATATTATTCTTATTATAAATGATTTAGTCTCAGTTTTTTTTATTGTATACCTTGCACTGAATGCAAAGTGGTGTTTTCCCTGCACCATATGTTATCATATGTGTACATATGCAGTTGTGTTACAACACTTCATAAGTCTGTGCCAGTATTCAGGGAGAAGACTCCAATATATTTACAGAATTACGATAATTAGTTTCCTTTAAAGTTGCCAGAAAAAAAAACTGGTTTGAGATTACTTATGAGAGAAAATATTTGGGGTTTTAGACTGTTGGTCAAACAAAATAAGCAATTTGAAAATGCCAATTAAGGGTCTAGGAAACTGATCAAGATTTCTTGGTTTGTTATTTGACAGTTTATAACCCAATCAATTATAACCCTGATTATATAATTTATTTCATAATCAATGTGGGTTTGTAGCCCTGTAGATAGCTTACAATCCACTGGTAAAAAACACATAATAAAACCAGATTCCTGTGGTGCATGATGATGTGAAGTGACTGCCACTATTAAGCCAGATCAGACTGAGTTATGATACAGGTATATCAGTCCAGAAGGACAAGCAATAGAGAGTCCAGAGACTCTCAGAGACAGCTTGGGGATATTGCAGAGTCCCCTATACAAGTTTGAGTATTAATACCTGCATTGCCATTTTTTTAGAAGTTTATTATTCTTATTATAAATGTTTTAGTCTGGGTTTTTTTTGTTTTGTTTTTTTTAAATTGTATACCTTGCACTGAATGCAAAGTGGTGTTTTCCCAGCACCATATCTTATCATATGCATACATATGCAGTTGTGTTACAACACTTCATAAGTCTGTGCCAGTATTCAGGGAGTTATCTGACCCAACCAATTATAACTCTGATTATATAATTTACTTTGAAATCAAGGTGGATTTGTTCTCCTGATAGCTCACAATCCACCAATAAAAACACATACAAAAGAAGATTCCTGTGGTGCATGATGATGATTGAGTGACTGCCACTATTAAGCCAGATCAGACTGAGTTATGATACAGGTATGTCAGGACAGGTAATAGAGAGTCCAGAGACTCTCAGAGACAGCTGGCGGATATTGCAGAGTAATTTATACACGTTTGAGCATTAATACCTGCATGCCAGATACATTACAAATATGAAAAGCCTCTGCACTCAGAAAATACTGCTGACGAATACCCATGTGATCCAACAGTGAGCAAGCATGACAGATTAAGCCACAGGAGAAAAAATGAAACCCAGGCACTAAACTGGATGCTTTTGTGGCCATATACGTACACAAATTGTTTAGTGAAAGCCCTTTGTCTTACATGAGGGCCTCTGGCTTTAGTCACATAAGGCCCTCTCTTGTTATTAGGTCACAAACAGGAGGCCTAGCAGCTGCCAAACAACTCTCTACTCTCTCCCTGCTGCTGACGGCTTTAACACCACCACCACCAGCTAGTCATGTAGTTTCCTCATTATGATCCACATGAAAATGACTCATTGACACAGTGATGTCTGTCGTTTTTCAGAAGGGCAGAGGTCGAGGCTATTTCAGAAGGAGGAGGCTAACTAGCTTAGCAGGCTGCTTGGTGCAGAGTGCGTCATACAGTCAGTCACTGCACACGAGTGAGGGGACTGGGAGACGCCATTTTGATATACAGTGAGCTCAGAAAACATGCCATAATGCACAATAATAACACCCACTAATATAAAAACACACATTTTAAGCAGGCATTTTAAAATAGGGATGCAAATACTTAATGCAAAACTTACCGTTTTCGCAAAACAAAGACATAAACACAACGCTGATCGTCCAAGAGCCGCAGTGAACGGTGGTCGATGGCTGGTGCTGGTGTCCTATTGATTGCAGCAGGGCTTCTTCTTAACGGGGTTGTGGCTCTCAAAGCAGAAGCACAGATAAACACCCTGAAGCGTCCAAACGATGCAGGCGCCAGGCTCAGAGGCTGCAGGGGGGTTTGATCTGGAAACGTCCTCGGGGGGTTTTTAGGGGGGACCTTTTGGTGGAGGGAGGGAGAGGCGTATTGTTATCTAGCGACCCAAACTGCGGACTAAAAAACGCATGCATCATCATCAGGTGTTGTAGTTTCACTGGGTGGGTTAGCTCCACTCAAACCGGTCACGTACACAGCAGAACTATTGTAAGAATGTAAAATGAAGGCTTTTAGAAGCAGACTGACAATGTTTTTAGCCCCTCTTGTTGTGAAGCTGACTCCCAGAAAAAGCTCATTTTTGTCCCCCCCATTTGTCTTCAGATAGTTCTCTTTTAATGCACATTTTAGTGCTTTTGTGAATTGTATTTTATCTCCAGGTATCCTTTGGAAAAGAGGTTCTTAATCTCAATGGGACTAACCTGGTTAAATAATGGTTTATATATATATATATATATATATATATATATATATATATATATATATATATATAAATATATAAAATGAAGGCTTTAGAAGCTGACTGCCAATGTTTTTAGCTCCCTTGTTGTGCAGCTGACTCCCAGAAAAGTTCCTTTTTGTCCCCCCCATTTGTCTTCAGATTGTTCTCTGTTCTTGCTGCTGACCATCTTGGCCATGCAGGTCTCTCTTGGAAAAGAGCTTCTTATAATCTCAATGGGACTAACCTCAATAATAATAATAATAATCTCACTGCATGAGTTGTAAAACTAGTTTTAAATGCAGATAAGACCAAACTTATATTGTATTTTATCTCTTATTTGTGTCTGCAGCTGTGTGTTCTTGCTGCTGACCATCTTGGGCCAGGTCTCTCTTGGTTGGAAAAGAGGTTCTTATAATCTAAATGGGACTAACCTCAATAATACTAATAATAATAAACTCACTGTATGAGCTGAAACTTGTTTTAAATGCAGATTAAAGCCAAACTTATGTTGTTTTAGCTCATAAAATGTTCCTGTGCTTACTATTGATGGAAAGGAGATAGAGGTTGTCAAGGTTAGGTTGTCTTTAGATAGTTTTCTTTTAATGCACATTTTAGTGATTTTGTGAATTGTATTTAATCTCTTATTTGTGTCTGCAGCTTTGTGTTCTTGCTGCTGACCAGGTCTCCCTTGGAAAAGAGGTTATTAATCTCAATAAAGGGACTAAAATAAAGGTTAAATACAAAATAAATAAATAAAAAGAAAAGAACTAAACAAAGTCTGGACGGTTCCAGAAAGGATCCGTTATGTAAAGTAACGTTACTGTAACTAAAGAGAGCAGGTAACGACGTCCAAGCCAGCTGGCAACATAACACGTGTTTCATCACCAAATTACACCCCAAATTATAACAAATATATACGTTAATAAAAGTATATTTCATCCTCAACGTGATACCAGTACATTCCTGCGTCTAAAATACATCTTCACCGTTAGTCCGTTATCATAAACAGTCGCTCCCAGCGTTATGACTCCAGGAAATAGCCGGAGCCCAGCGCTCTACAGCATGATGTCGCCAGGTAATAGCCGGAGCCCAGATGCTAACATGCTAAAGCTAACTAGCGCTGACGACGCGGTATCGGTTGAAGATATAAAACATGATTTACTATATTATTTAAGATAGTTAGCTACATTTTCACTCCGTGTAATTACGATCCTTAGTGTTGAGTCCACGTCAGGATAAAGGCCGAGAAAAAAAGTGATGAAATAAAGTCCCACCGTGATGAAATAAAGTCACAAAGTCACACCTTACCTCTCGAATGTTCTGCGAAACACTGAGCTCTGAAACCAGCGTCTCTTCTACTGCCGGAAGCCAACAAGCTAACTGACGCAGCAGAGATAGCTACTTCCGGTCGTAGCATTAATATAAAAAATAAAAGCACGCTTTTACTTGTGTATGTGGATTATATATGGCAAGGACAATGTAGATATCTTGAATTGAGGGGAATCAAAGATATCTTGAACTGGAATTATGACTAGTCAGAATTATATTGTAGATATCTGAAACTGGAATTACAACATGTCATAATTCAGTTGCAGATATCTGTAATTCACACTGCAGATATCTGCAACTGAATTGTGAGTATCTGTAATCAGATCAGAATCAGAATCAGAATCGTGTTCAGGTGTAAGAGGTATACACTAGGAATTTGCTTTGGTTTTGTCGGTGCAAGTAAGCAGTATAAAAACAAAATAATAGATAAAAACGTTAGAATAAAATAAGAATAAAAAAATTGAAATTCTACCAATATACAATATACAAAATAAGCTATAAACATACACATCGTAGCATTAATATAAAAAATAAAAGCACGCTTTCGTTCTACTTGTGTATGTGGAATATATATGGCAAGGACAATGTAGATATCTTGAATTCAAGATTCAAGATTCAAGATGTTTATTGTCACGCCGGTTGTACAGGTACAAACGTGTGAAATACTTTTCGCTAGGAAGCTCCATTAAATAATAAATTATATTACATTTACATTTACATTACATTTACATTTACATTACAATTATAAAAGGAAATACTTTATACAAGGGCATATTAAGAACATATACAGGCATATTAAGAACATATGTATTAACAATATATACAGTATAAGAAATATTTTTGTGTAAGAATGTGTCAAATTAATTATCTATTTAAAAGTCTGATGGCCTGGGGGAAAAAACTGTTCCTCAGTCTGCTGGTGTGAGTCCTGGGGGTCCTGTATCTTCTACCAGAGGGCAGGAGGGAGAACAGGCTGTTGTGGGGGTGTGTCGTGTCCTTAATGACCCTCAGGGACTTCCTGAGGACCGCTGGGTGTAAAGCTCCTGCAGGCTGGGCAGCTCGCACCCGGTGATGTTGAATTGAGGAATGATGAATTGAGGGGAATTAAAGATATCTTGAACTGGAATTATGACTAGTCAGAATTATATTGTAGATATCTGAAACTGGAATTACAACATGTCATAATTCAGATGCGGATATCTGTAATTCACACTGCAGATATCTGCAACTGAATTGTATATATCTGTAATCAGATCAGAATCAGAACCAGAATCGTGTTTATTGCCAGGTGTAAGAGGTATACACTAGGAATTTGCTTTGGTTTTGTCGGTGCAAGTAAGTAATATAATAACAAAATAATAGATAAAAACGTTAGAAATAAGAATAAAAAAAATTGAAATTCTACCAATATACAATATACAAAATAAGCTATAAACATACACATCGTAGCATTAATATAAAAAATAAAAGCACGCTTTCGTTCTACTTGTTTATGTGGAATATATATGGCAAGGACAATGTAGATATCTTGAATTGAGGGGAATTAAAGATATCTTGAACTGGAATTATGACTAGTCAGAATTATAACGTAGATATCTGAAACTGGAAATACATAAATAATAATAAATAATATAAATAATAAATAAAATTATGAAGATTTATGGATTTTGTTCCCCCTATTAATTTAGACGTTTATACTGTATATATTCTTAATATGCCCTTGTACAAAATATTTCCTTTTATAATTGTAATGTAACTTATTATTATTTTAATGGAGCTTCCCAGCAAAAAGCATTTCACACGATTGTACCTGTATAACCAGCGTGACAATAAACATCTTGAATGTTGAATCTTGAACGTTAAATTTCACTTGTTTTATTTTGAAAGGACAAAAGGAAGTGTTATATGCAGTTTGACGCATGATCTGACGCTCTCTTCTCTGATTGGCTGATTGGCTATTGAGTAAGAAATGGCGTAAAGGCCACAGTTTCCCCCCCCACCCTCTACCCATGTTGGTCTTGGTCACATGAAAGGGGAAAAGAAATGAAAAATTTAAAAAAATAAAAAATAAAACAAGTAAATTAAACTAATTAAGAAAAGTAACTAACTAGAAAAATTAAATTTATTAGGACTGAAAATGTGTTTGAAATCAGATAATGGACTTAGCAAGAAATACAAAATAAAATAATAAAATAAGTACAAAAATTAAAAAAAAAAATAAAAAAAATTCTAACATTTTCTCCATTTTCTTTTTGGGTGTAACTTTGTTGAAAAACTTAAATAAAGTTCTAAAAAAATAAATAAAATACTTCTACCACCACTTATAATTCATTTGAGATATGAAATATGGGAGTTTTATGTAGCCCATTTGCAAGATTTTTCAGACTCATAAAATAATGTTTTCCATGTAATTTATCTTTCAGAACAGATTATAAAGATTTATAGATATTTTCCCCCAATTACCTGAGATGTTAAATTTCAGTACGCATATAATGCAGATATATTGGCCAAACAATCATTAAAACGACACTTAATTGACATACAAATACCGTTAAGTAAAGCAGAGGTTAAAACTATCATGAAGGACTACATGCACAAAACCTGGAAAGGATACTGGGACTTAAGTGACACAGGGAGGCATCTGTACAGTATTCAGAAACATGTAGGAGCCCAAGGGAAGAGATGGACATAACCCGTCTGAAAATAGGACATACATGATTAAACCAAACACTCCAGAGAATAGGCAAGCACCCAACTGACTATGCACTAAGCACTGTAATAAACCAGAAACTGTCAAGCATGTTCTTATAGAGTGCAACAAATATGACGAAGAAACTGGTTGCTATGGTTACAGTGACAAAGACAGTAATGCATTTTTTCTTATTAGTTTAATTTGAATTCTTGCGAAGTTCCACATTCACAAGTGTAAATTTACCCCCAAAAAAGCCTAATTTCTTTGTATTTATGAAAGAAATGGATCTATATCTGTCAACAACTTCTTCCTCCCAAAACAAAAAAGCAAGGAAAACAATGAATGTATGCAATATCTTTAAAGTTTTTAAATGAAATTATTGTCATACTCTCGCGATGCTTTTTTAAATTATTATTATCTATTTACTTATCTATTTTTATTGTGTTTTTTTTAATTTTATGTTGGTTTTGTTTCATTTCTGTTGTCCTTTTATGTTTGTCACGGCTCTTTGTTTATGTTTTCGCTATGCTTCTTTTGAATGTAAATGTTTTTAATGTTTGCAATGTGAATTTTTAAATAATATTAAAAGAAATAAAAAAAATTATGACAAAGAAAGAAGGGAATTGCTATCAGGAGTAGATGATGGAAATATTACAATGGGGAATCTGCTAGGCAAGACATCTAAGAAAGTACACAATCTTCTAATTAATTACTTAAGGTCAACAGGAATAATGGAGAGAATTTAATTATTATTATTATTTATTAAAAAATATTAAATTGTATTTTATTGTTTTGTTTTTTATTTATTTATTTTATTATTATTATATATTTTTTTCCTGCCAATCTTCTGCTCCACACTCCAGTCCAGTAGGTGTTCTTTTAATACATCCATGAATAGGTGGCGGTAATGCACCTCTAAGATGGTTTGCCATCCGCCAATAAACACCAACGAAGAAGAAGAAGAAGAAGAAGTTTGACGCTCTCTTCTCTGATTGGCTGACGTCGTGACGCTGTGACGTGCGTAGGCGCTTCCGCAAGTTGACCAGCAGAAACAGCAAAATAGAAGATGGTGAGTATGAAATGAAATGGCGAAAAGGCCATAATTTACCTCATTTACACCCCAATTTTCACGCTCGATGTTTTCCAGGACTAGTTAACAACGTAAAGAGGTCTTCATCTGGGGTTTAAAGCGTCCACAGAGTCTTTATTTCAGTGTTTCTTTAGAGGAAGCTCCATTCTGAGATGGAGCAGCGGTCACATGACAGCTGAGCAGTTTAACGTTCAGACTCCAACATCAGATAATGCACTGCAACAAGCTGCAAGCAGCCTTAAAGTCACTCTTTACATGTGCACGGTGATCTTTAACCTTGTCCTGTTTGTTCAGCATCCATTATTGTTGTCTGTTTAATTGCTATCACCACATTTTTTACTTTTTCTAGCATGCTAGCTGTGCTAACAGGCTAAGAGGCACTTTTCCTGTGCAGCACTAATGATGTTTATCACTCAGTTATTAACCTGAACTGGATTACTTATGAGGTCAACTAATGACTACAATTACACATTATGTATTAGTCCATTCATTCATTCTTTCTGTTCCCTGTATCTGGAATAATCAAAGGTTGTGCAGTAGTGTTTTAGTAGTTTATATCCCTCCAGAATACCACATTAAGACACCAAGACCTTGAGGAACACCATAGAAAAAAACATGCTGTGATTTGGTTTAAAAAAACTTTTCACATTTGGAGATTTCTGCATGAATTGCATTTTTTGGCGATTGGATGGCGAGCACTTCTGTTGTGTAAACTGCTCAGAAACCCCCTTATTGTCAATTTAGCTAGGAAAGCCATCCATCCTCTGAATGCTCTAGGTCTCTAGTTTGATCCATCCATCCTCTGAATGCTCTAAGTTTCTAGTTTGATCCATCCATCCTCTGAATGCTCTAGGACTCTAGTTTGATTCATCCATCCTCTGAATGCTCTAGGTCTCTAGTTTGATCCATCCATCCTCTGAATGCTCTAGGTCTCTAGTTTGATCCATCCATCCTCTGAATGCTCTAGGTCTCTAGTTTGTGGCTGTAAAGTTTCATGAGGCTGTGATTATCCTAGAGGTCACCACAGGTCATTTTATACAGGGAGGTCAAGTTAAAAAAAATGGTCTCACTAAAATGAAATGTAGTATGTATGGGGATTAACATCATCACACATGAATACAGTTGGGCTCATTGGATCCACAAGAGTCTCAGCTTTACAGTGATACCCAGTTTATGTAATTCAAGACTGTTTAGGGACCCCAGTATGCAAAAATATTCAAACACATAATTTATAGATAGGCGAAAATAACACATTTATACTGCTTGAGTAAATGTACTTAGTTATATTCCACCACTGATTTATAACTAAATTCCAGTCAACACTTTGATTTGCTTCCCCTCATGATTTTGCTTTATCATCATCACTAACCATCAACCATTAACAATCGATTCGACCACATTGTTGTTTAACTTTTCTTATTTATTTTTGAATGATTAATATCTGTCTACTTAATCCATCCACTTTTTAATTTCTAATTTCAGTTTTTTCCTCTTGTCCCAACTCTTTCTTGTCTCTTGTTTCTTTTCTTTTTGTATCGTTGATCATGCCCTTCGTGTCGTTCTCTCCACGCACATCCCGCCTTCCTCCCTATATCCCCCACTCTCCTCCTCCTCCCCCTCCTCATTGCCTGTCTCCAATCAACCAGGCTGGTCACCGGGTAAGTGCCCCTCGCTCTGTGCTGGATCCCTGTTTTATGCTCGCTCTTCTGCCTGCCACACTAACACAGGGTTGAGATTGCACAGCGGTGGAGGTCTGCTGGTTCTGCTGCTAATTCAGCAACTGCACTGTAGGGATCTGGTGCCCAGCAGGCTACGATGCTTTAATTACACCTGCTCTCGTCTGTTCTCCTAAACAAGACCTCACTCCATTTAAACAAAATAGTCTAGAAATTAGTCAGAGTAGGAAACCTAAGAGTAGATCTCAAGAACGTGTATAGAAATCTACCATGACTCAGACGGGCTTTAAGGTCATGTTTTGGGAATCCTAACTAGTGACTCATCTATTTCAAAACAGGAAATCATCATGAATGGAGGCTTTCCACTTCAGAAATAATGAGCTGTCCTTATTGGACAGACTTTTAGTAGGGCTGTCAATCGATTAAAATATTTAATCACACATTTTTTGATCTGTTCAAAATGTACCTTAAAGGGAGATTTGTCAAGTATTTAATACTCTTATCAACATGAGTGGGCAAATATGTTGGCTTTAGACAAATGTATGTATACATTTATTATTGGAAATCAATTAACTCAAACTAATTAAATACTAGCCAATGTTTTTGATGTGTATGAAGTGACAAAAACTTGTCTCAAAGCTCACCAACTGCACCGTTTATCAGCTAAACTGATTTATTGTGTTAAGTACAACCTTGAAGTGTTGGTTTGTTTCTCACCAAAATTGTAACCTGCAACCACACAATTAACATTTACAGCATCTCTCTGCTCTCCAGTGGAGTTAGTAGGTTATTTATGGGTTTCATGTTTAGTATGAACCTTCAAGTTTGTCGATGTTTGATTCTTATTGACTCCTTGTGTTGTGTGAAAAACATAATTATCTCGCTCTCATGTCCTACATCTGTTATTGAGTGTCTGAAATCCAGCTGTGCTGATTCAATCCATATTTTTCCACCATGGACTGTTTTTTTTTTTTTTTTTTTTAGATTATATAAGAAGTAACATTCATAACCCAGTTTGAATTCAGACACCTAATAAACTCAGCTTGTTACTCACAAACATGGCTTATTTATTACAAGTTTGATCTTTATGAATTCAGCCTGTTTATCACTGTACTGAATTAATCTGGAGCAGGTTGTTATTCGGGTGCAATAACGTAAAACTGGACTGTATTTTGATGGTTTCAAATAGAGTTGTTCCGATACCAGTATGCGTCCGATACTGCCCAAAATTCGGGATCAGGTATCGGCGAGTACGCCAGTCTATGCATTGATCCGATACCAGTTCAGAATCGGTATCGGGAAGGAAGAAATGGTATTGGAACATCTCTAGTTTCAAACAAGATATCAGACAACTTAGTAAATCCCGACCTGCGGCGTCCCACAGAGCTCTATCCTCGGCCCACTTTCATTTTCCAATGTTGAGATGCTACGTCTCACAGCCTGAACTCTTCCTCATCGGTGGGTGACTAACCTGTCTCTGTGTGTGCCATCAGTTGGTCCTGGTGTTAGGTGACCTGCACATCCCCCACCGGTGCAACACCCTGCCAGCCAAGTTCAAGAAGCTGTTGGTTCCGGGGAAGATCCAGCACATCCTCTGCACGGGCAACCTCTGCACCAAGGAGAGCTATGACTACCTGAAGACCCTCGCTGGGGACGTCCACATAGTCCGAGGAGACTTTGACGAGGTCAGCGTGTGCCTGTAGAAAACAATGAAAAAAAGCACAGCCATATTCATTGAAGTTATTTTTCATGCAAAAATTGCAGAAAATTCTGTTTTCAGCCTCTCAAATATGGAGATTTCTTGCTTTTCTCTTTTATCATACATCTGTATATCATCTAAAACTGAATATCTTTGGGTTTTAGATTGACAAAACAAGACATTTAAAGGCATCACCTTGGACTTGATCGATTAATGTAGAAAATAATCCAGATCAGGGCGATGCAAGTTGTATGACGTTCTGTTATATATAGCGACGGTGGTCTGCTATAAAGAAATAACAGACCGTAGAACACCGTGATTGACCAATCAGAATCAAGTATTCAACAAAGCCAAAATTTATGTGGCTGAATATTCAATTTCATGAAGGAAGTGAAATGGATCTCTTGCTGGTACTAAAGACTAATTGCCGTGTAATGAAATTATTATCGCTCCCTCCTCGCAAATTGAGTTTTACGTTCACAATTTGTAGAAACAGTCACATTGAAGAACAAGTGTATTATTACAAGAAATAGCACTTTCAAATTAAAACAAACCTTTTTTGTTTCCTTCTCAGAACCTGAACTACCCGGAGCAGAAGGTGGTGACGGTGGGCCAGTTTAAGATCGGCCTCATCCACGGCCACCAGGTGATCCCCTGGGGCGACATGGCCAGTCTGGCGCTGCTCCAGAGACAGCTGGATGTCGACATCCTCATCTCTGGGCACACACACAAGTTCGAGGCGTTCGAGAACGAAAACAAGTTCTACATCAACCCGGGTTCGGCCACAGGAGCCTACAGCGCACTGGAAAGGTAGGAGGAGTCATTCACCACTTCCCACTGTAACCACAAACACAGGAAATGGGGACAAATTCTAATTAAAAAAACACATTTTGTTTACATTTGTAGCTCATATGCATGTAGTTTTATTTTTGCATTTTTCACTGATTATAAAACATCAGTTTCTCTCATGTGAGCAGTATAAATTAGAATTAGGACACTGTGAGCTGGAGTGGGATTATTTGCATCATTTTAGAAAAGCACAACTACAGACAGATATAAAAGATAAACTGACACAGAAAGACCAGCATTATATTCCAAACAGGTAGAGACACAGAAATTAAAAAAATAACAAAAACATTATAGTTCTAGTAGAACTAATATGTCTCTGTAAGTCAAGTATTGTTAAATAATGTTTCACAAAACTGAGAAAAAAATCCTTGAGTGCTGCTTTACTTTGAATTTTGGCACTTTAGTATATTTTAATGCTGATACTTTTGTACTTTTATGAAGTAACATTTTGAATGCAGGATTTTTACTTGTAACAGAGTATTTTTACATAGTTTTATTGGTGGATTGAATCCTTCCACCACTCAATCAATCAATCAAACTTTATTTATATAGCACCTTTCAAACAAGTCGAATGCAATTCAAAGTGCTGGACAGACGATTGACAAAAATATAGAGTGTTAAAAATGGATTTAGAGATTAATGCACACCAAAACAACCAATATAAATGAATAAGAAAGCAATAAAAGATGGGTATTTAATATAATAAAAGATAAATAAAATACAAGAAAATAAAAATAACAATACAAATTATTAAATAAAAATGATGAAACTACAGAAAATAAGCAGATTGTATTAAAATAATGGAATTTTAATAAAATAAAATGGAATAAAATAGATGATAATGACCAGCAATAAAATGTTGATTAAACAAAATAGAGTAAAATAAACACTATAATGATGATGATAAATAAAATAAGTTAAAAAATAAATTATAAAACACTGTATAAAAGCCAGACTAAATAGATGGGTTTTTAGTTTACGTTTTAAAAATATCAATATTCCCAGCTCCTCTCAGTTCCTCTGGAAGGTCGTTATAGGGAATTACTTTCTGGAAAGAGATGTTGCTGTAGATGTTCTTTACACTGACGATGTTCTCCAGTGTGACCTACAATACAACAGGTGTAACCGTAGAAACCAGACTGACTATGATTACAAGCAGTCAGCAGTCCGAACAGGAAAAGCTATGACCTTAAAACACATCTGTCTTCTCTCCTTACAGCAACATCATCCCCTCTTTTGTATTAATGGACATCCAGGCGTCTACAGTGGTCACGTACGTTTATCAGCTGATCGGTGACGACGTCAAGGTGGAGAGAATCGAGTACAAGAAATCTTAAAGGATGGCGTGAGGAAGAAGAGGGGGAAGAGGAAGAGGAGGAGGAAGAGGAGGAGATGGGGTAGCGTGGCAGCGTGGCTCAGTGTATCGTTTCATTCCTTTCCACCAGGGGGCAGCATCTCCCCTGCAGTCACCACAATGTTAATGCTGTAACAAACTGTTCAGTAACTTAACTCTAAAAGAAGAAATATGTATTATATTGTTTATAAGTCATCAGCAGTTGCTTGTATCCCAGCTGTCATTTGGTAACTGTTAGAGAATGCAATAATGTCACATGTATTTGTTATCAAAAGAAATATTTGGTGCCATTTTTCTTTTTCTTTTTTTTGTTTTGTCATTTTCGCCCTCGTCCTGTCCTGTAACAAACAGGCCTTTAGCTTCATGTAGTCGGCCTTTTTTCATTCATTTATTTCCCACAATAAAGATCTAATTTCACTCCATCGGTTGTTTTGTCGTAAATAATACTGAAAGTAATAACAATATGAATGTGTGCATATACTGGATAATATACTCTGATTCAGGGAGTAGAGAAGGAACAGTTACTGACGGGGAAATACAAAACCACTAAATAAAAGCCCCAGGTGAACAGGCATGTCCACATACTTTCGGGCATTTGGTGGAATTTGGTGTGTAAATGTAAGTATCCGTACTGTATTTTACGCTTTAACTACCATTGAGGACAGAGAGGAAATGTCTTCAGTGCAATTTGTCTTTTAAACCCCACAATTACACACAAATAACACTTTTTAAAAAGCAGATTCAGCAGTTTTTTTTTCAATATTCTACGATGGGACTTTTTAGGACAAAAATGTTAAGAATAATCATTATTATATTGCTGACAATACAGAGAAGTCACTGAAACAACATTAAGACCTTCATGGAGGAAGATAAAATTCACCAAATATGTATTTTAGCAGGTAAATGATGTGAAAAATTAAGAATATTCAGAATATATTTTACCTTTTTAGTTCTTTAGGGGTGTTGGGTTGTGCTCCATGAGAAAATTTGGACTCATGACCTCAATATTTTTGAAAATTGGGCTACAGCGCAGACAGTAAGTAATAACTGAACACGAAAAAATGACTAGAAATGAACATAAAACAATATTAAAGATGAATAAGATTATTAAAAACAAAGGGATACAAATCAGTGGATATGAAACCACAGTGAGAGAACAGTTGTTTGACAAGTTACTGAAATAAATGCCAAATACCAATCAGAAAGCATATACAGAATATACTATACAGCATATAGGAACCATGGCTGCAGTCCATCTAACAAATCCATCTTTAAAAAAAAATCAAGATATTCAGTTATTTAAAGCTGTCTTTAAAAAGCAGTATCTGTTGCTGTTGCTGTTTGTTTTAATTGATCACGTGTCAGTAAAATATTTGTGGTTGGCGTCTCCCCAAAGAGTGAATCATGTGAACACTTACAACTATGAGCTGTGATTCCACTGCATGCCTTACACCAATACAAGAACTGAACACGTGATTTCCTGGAAATAAAGTCTTCAAAAGGTTTCCTCTCGCTGCCACTGGGGGACACCGAAATACAAAATGACCTGGTGCATTATAAACCCAGAGGTTTGTTGGTCTTTACCTGGAGCTATGACAGAGGGGAGATTATTCTCAGTTTATATGGACACAAATGTCATCGTGACATCTCAAAAGTTCAATAGGAATGTCATAAATCTGAGAACGTGTCATCATCCCATTCTCCGAGAGAGAGTGAACTCAAACATTCACTCAGAGAATCATCCAGTCCTTCCTCCTCCTCCTCCTCCTCGTCTTCCTCCAACAGCCTGATCCTCGCTCCTGGCAACAAAAACATTTAACCAACTAAAACACAGATGGTTTCACATACATAAAATAACTCACATCTATTTGATTAGACAAACTTTAAAATGTCTGGTACAATAAGATAAATATACTAAAATATGATGAACATATTTTACAGAAACTTGTCTACAAAATTACTCTAAAATTTGAAAAATAAATTAAAATGACTACATATTTGAAGCAGAGATTTAAAAGAAGGCCCCAATGTTGCCTTTACGGAGGATAAAACTAGTTCTGAACATTTCGCTGACTTACTTCGTGGACTTTTTCTTCTCAGTGTTGGAGATGTTGTTGTACGTTTCTTCATCTTTTTTTGTTTTGAATCTGATGTGTTGGAAAGCCTGCAATGTTGATGAAACAGAGGAGTGTTTAAACGTTTTTAAAAGCTCTGTATAACGTTGCTTTAAGAACAAAAAAGGTGAGATATCTGCCTCTGCATGCAGTAAAGAAAATGAAAATATGTTCTTGGTAATCTCCTTTAAATCATGTTTTAAATATCTGTGTGAAAGTGTGTGTCCCACCTGGCTTGTGTGTTTGGGATTTTTGGAAGAAAGGATTTCCCAGGATTCTTTGCAGTAGCGTTTATCTTCTCCTTGTGTTTCGCCCTGGAAGGAACTTCAAAGCGGCGTTTATCGCTCTCATCTGCCCCCGGAGAGATAGCTGAAGACACAAGGTCGTCTCTTTCAGAACTGTAGCCTACACAAACGCAGTCATAAACAAAATAGTGTTAAAACCTTTGTGAAGACATAAAGCAGGTTTGGTTTTTGATAATTTCCTGAAAGAAATACAAAAACATATTGTACAACTGCAAAGTAGCCGGTGTTGAATCAAGTCAAGTCGAGGTTTATTTAAAGTGCATTAAAACGCAAAAGTGTCGCAACATGTTTCAAAAAAGAAATAACATACAGTAGAACTTAGTATTTTAAATATCTATAAATATCTATCTATTAAAAGAAAAACAAGAAATATAATGAGTACTTATCAAATATTGAAAATAATGGCAATAAGACCAACAAAGTGCAGAGAGAGGATTAAAACAAACACTGGTGTTGAACCAAACTAGTGATATAGTTAGAAAAGAGAGAACAAGTAAATGGGTATTTTTGGTGAATTCTGGGGACAGATAAGGAACCAGAACTACAAAAAAACAGGAAGTGTGCTGGTGTTTATGGTAAAATAAGATCTGAGAGGTATAGTTGCAAACCCATGTAGCGCTTTCTAGGCAAGCGAGAGTGCAAGATGTAATTAAAACCTTCTGCATGTTCCTCCTTAAAGACTTTTGTTGTTCACAAAAAGAACAAAACCATGTCTATTTGTTTTGTTTCTCACCTGCTGGTATACTCCTGTGCAGCACGTTCATGTAGTGTTGGGTGATGAGGTTACGCACGCGCACGGTGCTGTAGGAAGCAGCGATGGTGTACAGATACTCCTTCTGAGCTGGTGTTAGGGCTGCGTGCTGAGGGAGAGACGGAGGTCAGGTTTCACTGCAGGGATTCACACTCAGACACTGACACCATTTACATTGTGTTACTGTGCTTCTCTTCATGTTGTATTGTACTCGGATTACCTTTAACTAGTTTGAAACATGATGAATCACTGTCCGGTAAATCAGTTGTGGAAGTTCTAGCATTAAGTCATAGGCAGTGGTGGAAGAAGTGTTGTTCGTCTTGTGGCTGCTCCTGTTAGTTGTCGCCACAGCAGATCATTGATCCGCACATTGATTTGGCATACTGTAGGTTTTATGCCGGATGCCCTTCCTGATGAAACCCCCGTTTCCACGCGAACACGGGGAGAACATGCAATCTCCACAAAAAAAGGCCCTGCCCAGACTGGATCAAACCCAGGACCTTCTTGCTGCGAGGTGAAAGCACTAACCACCGCACCACCGTGCAGCCGCAGTGGTGGACGAAGTATTCAGAACATTCACTTAAAGATAGGGTCGACGATGTTGGAAAGCTAGCATCATTTGAAAGTAGCATCGCCTCAGGAGCTCCGTCTAAACCCAACCCCTCCCCTCGGGGCTCCTTCCAAGGCAACGCACCCCCCCTCAGCCTCAAAACAGCTTCCACGGTGGTCAGGACAATTGGAAACCCTGACCAGCCCATACAAATGTACTCCAAATGGTAGGTTTACTGGGTATGTTGTTGTATTTAACTGTAATAATTATATCAAAGGCTCACAGTGTAGAGGCCTAATAGATCTCAATGACATGATGATACTTTTACCTTCAGAAATGGGGCTGCGGTGATGGTTTTGGGGATTTGTATGGTCGTCACGTGTTGGAGTTGTGGTTCACATCTTGCAGCTGGTGGTCTGTTGATTTTAAAACCACTGTTGAAGTTCACACCGGGATCTTTAAACGCTGTTAGCAGAAAGAAAACAGACAGTCATTGGGACAATTCTTTAGCCTCAGTTGAGAAGCAGGATACTTGACTGCCTACTTTTACACCTCGACACACCCGATTATTTGCTGCTTGAAGTGGGCGTAATTGTTGGATCGTTATTTGAGGAAGTTTGAAGCATGCTAAGGCCTGACAGTTACTGCACCTACCTGAATTCAAATAAACTGCTTGGAAGATTGTCTAACAGTGTCTGATGGTGACAATTAAACCCACATGCAAACCAGTTTAAAAGTTTAAAAGTTAAGTGTAAATTTAAAGGTCTCATATTATGCTCATTTTCAGGTTCATACTTGTATTTTGTGTTTCTACTAGAACAAGTTTACATGCTGTAATGTTAAAAAAAAACTTTATTTTCCTCGTACTGTCAGCCTAAATATACCTGTATTTACCCCTCTGTCTGAAACGCTCCGTTTTAGCGCATTTTGACGGAATTGCAACGGAATTGCAACAGAATTGCGTTGCTAGGCAACAGCTTGGGTCCATGTTTACGTCCTGTCAGCTGATGACATTCACATACACTGCAACCAGGAAATAAACAGGGACACATTTAGAACGTTTACGTTTAAATCTGTGTAAAGGGTCTAAATATTGCATATTTGTGACATCACAAATGGGCAGAAACCCTGACAGCTTGATTCAAATGCAGAGTTTCTGAATACGGGCTGTGTGCATTTCCCTGTGGATTGAATGTTTCGATGTTTTCGATATATATCGTGTTTATATAGGACTTAAGCCTGCTTTATAATAAAAAATATGATAATCTCACCTTTTTTATAATATGGGACCTTTAATATAAGAGGTCATATTTGACGGGTAAGTGTTTTGGAACACGTGAGCCATATCCGAAGGCTTAGTTAAACTGCTTCTACTTAGTAAACAGCACGAGTGAGCTTTCTTCCTGTAGCCGATCAGGCGTGACGCAGGTCAGGTTCAGGTGTAGGATTTCCCCTCTTCTTTTCCGTTGATAGAAAACCTGACGCTCAGGTTTCAAAGCAGGACAGGATACTTGACATGTTTTGTTTATTTAACGAGTAGATTGTGCATGCACATCTGAAATCTGAACCAAGGGACGACGGTGAAATAGACAGAAGATAGTGGATTTAATATGCTGAATAAAAAGCTGAGGCATAATTTGGGTTTCTTCTGATTTCTGCTTCTTTACTGCTGACTATTATTTTATTTTATAAAAAGCAGTTAAACTTACCCATCTTTGAGTCATTCATCCCAGTACTCCTGCAACAGAAGGAGCAACATAAAGGTGTCTTCTCAGTGACATAAACTTACTGATTAAATAAATATAATAAGAATAGAATATTTTGTTTAAAATTAAATTATTACTTTACCTTGGTAAAGCCTCATCCTGATGGAGCCTGTGGAGCGGATGACTTCCTGCAAATTTCACCTGTTTCTTCATGTCAGGAAGACGTACAAAGACACTGTCAAGTCTCCTCTGAACCAGCAGCAGCAGCCAGTTAAAGACACATATCCGTCCACACTGAGGTCCGTCCAGATAATTAAAGAGGTTTCCTGATCTCACTCAGGACCTTAAAGGCCAGTGGGTGTGTCCTGTCACATAAAGCTCCAGCTTATTTGTTGAACCAAAAAATGGGAAAATGACAAATATTTTAAATTATAGTGAGCCTTGTAGTAAAATGTCCTGGATTCAATACTCAAAAAAGTACTTTTATTCAGAGTTTGCATTTAAATTGATTTATTTTTATTATTATCATTTCTTTTAATTATTATTTTTACTTATATTTTTTCATTACCATTTTTTTTATTTACTTATTTGAATTATTGTTTTTACTTTTATTTTTTCAATACCATTTATTTTAAATTTTATTTACTTATTTTTTATTATTATTATTACTTTTATTTTTTCATTACCATTTTATTTTATTTTTCTTATTTACTTATTTTTACTTTTATTTCTTTATCACCTTTTTTATTAACTTATTTTTATTATTATTATTATTATTATTATTACTTTTATTTTTTAGTACCATTTATTTTTTATTTATATACTTATTTACACTGTGGTTATATATTGTAGATATTTGATGCATATATTTGTACATATTTCTTATATTTCTAATTTTGATTAATTATTAATTTATTATTTCATTAATTTATATTACTCTACATACTGTATATTGTGTTATATATTGTAGCATTATGTGCATAATTTACATTTTACATACTCCTTATTTTTTTTTCTTATATTCGTTATGCTTGTAAATAAGAGCAACTGTAACGTCTCAATCAGGTATTTCTGGTTCTGAAATCAGGTGAACTGAAGGCTTTAAACTCCCTTGTTAATTAATTTGTCTCTCAACATGAAAGAGCAGGTATGAAAAATGAAAGAATGATTAAATGTTTATGTCTGGAAAACCCATTCAGTAATCTGGTTCTTTAACTCGATTAAATCTGTTTTTCAAATTCACATTTTGTTTTCCTGTTCATTAAAGTTAATTGCTGGTTAGGACTTCGTTTATGGTAAAAACAAAATCTGGTTGACTTGTAAAGTCAGCATGGAGTTTCAGTTTCAGTTTTATATAGTTACTGTTACATTCATATTCTCCACAGGATGAATTGTAATAACTTTGGTGGTACCTTTCGTCTTACTTTATTTTAACATCACAACTCGCTCTACTACAGTAGGGCTGGGCAACAGGACGATATATAACATCAAAACGACATAAAAACATCTATCATATATTTTTCTTAGGGATGTCAATCAATTAAGTATTTAATACTCTTATCAACTTGGGAGTGGACAAATATGCTGCTTTATGCAAATGCATATATATATTTATTATTGTAAATCAATTAACAACACAAAACAATGACAGATTTTGTCCAGAAACCCTCACAGGTACTGCATTTAGCATAAAACAATATGCTCAAATCATAACATGGCAATCTGCAGCCCAACAGGCAACAACAGCTGTCAGTGTGTCAGTGTGCTGACTTGACTATGATTTGCCTCAAACTGCATGTGATTATCATAAAGTGGGCATGTCTGTAAAGGGGAGACTCGTGGGTACCCATAGAACCCATTTTCATTCACTGATCTGGAGGTCAGAGGTCAAGGGACCCCTTTGAAAATGGCCATGACAGTTTTTCCTCGCCAACATTTAGAGTAAGTTTGGAGCGTTATTTAACCTCCTTCACAACAAGCTAGTATGACATGGTATGATGTGTTGATGTTTCATTTCCTGTATTCAAGTGCTTTCTCTCTTGCTTGATTTGATATTGTATATTTATGTGGTACTTTTATATTGTTTATTCTTGATGACTCAGCTCCTGGTTGGAGATGCAACTTCTCTCTTGAAACTGGACTTTGTTCTGCATTAAAGTAAATAAAAAGCTGCTGAAAAACCACCTCTACAACCACATAGCATTTAGATGCACCAGCCTGTGGTTAAGTGTTTTGATTTGTGTTGAACTCAGCCAGCCAGATTCATTCTACCTCTTCCTGTATCAAACACAGATGTAAATTCCATAGTTGAGAAATATGCATGCACTGTGTCGGGTTTGTTGGGATTAAAGGGAGTATCCAGCTCTCCTAAACTTACAGTTAGATAATGGGAAACCCACAGTGCTCTCCGAGAGAAGGAGAGAGAGGGAATATCCCAGAATGCTTTTTGTTCTCTGAAGGGGAATTTGATCCCAGTTTTCAGACACCCACACAAGCCTGCAACTGTGCACCGATTAAAGCTAGGGTTGGTAATCTAACTGTTATAAACCCATACCACTACTAAAAACTGCACAGCTTTGTACTTACTTTTATTTTTTATTTCATTTTCTCTTACTATGTTTGTGTTATGCTCCATTATGCAAAAGCAAATTCCTTGAAACCTACTTGTCGATAAACTGGATTCTGATTCATGCTGAATTAAATATATAATGAAATATGAAACTGGAAATATAACAGTTTCACATTTGAATTCGCTCTGGATGTCTTTCATTTCCAACAATCTCCCAGTAAGAGAGACTGCATGCACACAAGCAAAGGTTTTTCGATTTGTAAACACCTTTCCTCTGACGACTCAGTACAATGGCACGTCAGTTCGATATCTAAAAATACACCTGCACACCTGATACCTGCAGGCACAGGTAAACGATGGCTCCCACTCACTTTCTGTTTCCTCCTTTCAGATTACCACTGAAACAAGAAAGTGACATCATGTGTGTATGTATAAAAAAAAGGTTGCTCATTATGCATTAAAATGAGCTTTTTCAAAAAATGCAACATTTAAGTGATGAGAACATTAATGCATCAATAATTATAATACATTAATATAATATAGATTATTCTGCATAATGAGTACTTTTGGTATTTTAGGTATTTTAATCTTGATGCTAATACTTTTCTACTTTTACTTAAAGGGACTGTTTGTAACTTTTTACACGTATAGATCTACCGGATCGGTTTCCCATGCGCGCTCGCGTATGCCGCTCGCGTGTGGCTACGCTGTCTAAACAAGACTCCAACACAAACTACACGGAAGCACTCTTGGTTGTATCAAGTGAAGCCCGCCTTGCAAAACAGTGTTGGCGGTGGTCATAGTACGCGGGGGAGACCGTAGCTTTGGTCTCCAGGGCCGGAGGCTCTGCTCCTCTGCTTGCCTTCATTCACACACCACGCTCGTTCTCTCTCCACCTCACGTTCATGCGCGCTCACTCCACACTGCAGGAGACTTCGTAGCTCTGAGATTATCTAGTGAATGTACAGTGGACGTTTGTGCAGAAATAACTGCTGCAGCTCCTCCAGGCCAACAGAGGTTTTCCGTGTCTTGTGAAGTGACGGGGCTCTGCAGAGAGAAACGTTATCGTCTCCGACCGCAGCCGGAGGGAGACACCGGCACCCGCTCGGAGACGATAACGTTTCTCTTGCTGAAGCAGGAAAAGCCAACACTAGGATTAGCAGTGATTCATGGAGAGACCTTCGTCTGGTCAGCTAACATTACTGCCAAGCAGCTGAAATATAGAGTGATATTGTGGTTTTAGCTGACGTGTGTCGCCTCACTGTTTTGAGCGATGCTCGTTCAGGTATATTTAGAGCGAGCAAGCGCGATCCCGACGCTGACTTTCGTTGACTTAACGGCCACAGGTGTCGCTGTTAACAAGCAATTTCTGAAAGTTACAAACAATCCCTTTAAGTACACTTTAGAGTGCAGGACTTTTACTTGTAACAGAGTGTTTTTACACTGTGGTATTAGTACTTTTACTTATGTAGAAGAGCAGAGCACTGCTTCCACTTCTGGTTACCTCCAGGAGACATAACCAGAACGTCACATGTGATTTGTGCTGCTGACATAAATGAACCCTAACCGCAATGTTGTGTTCAGAACAGCTGATTTCTTTTATCATTATTTGACAAAACAATCTCACCACAAGGTTTAATGAGCTGCTCTGGAGCTAATAATCTGAATATTTCTTAGTGTGACGTTGCGGTGAGACTGTTTTGTCAGCGCCTGTTTTCAAGGTCAAGGTTATTATATTACTATATATTAATTATACTATTATCATTAGTAGTAGTGGTAGCAGCATCTGTAGTATGTTATTATTGTGGCTCTTCTCAACATGATGCAACAGCTTTCACTTTACCATGGGAAATCACTGCTACAGTAAAACGAAAGTATTCTGTTGGTGATGTGATGGGAAAACCCCCATCATCTCCCTTTATAAAAGGGCATAACAGAGCTGCTCACTCAGAGATGCAATCAGCCCGAGCAGGAACGCGCAGCACTACAAAGCCACAGCTTAAAAACACAATCTGGATGAAGTCTTTCAAACTGGAGATGAAGAAAATTACGAAATTAACGGTAAAGACCAAAGGTTGGAGGAGCAACAGCAGGAAACCTTTAATAGAGGAAAACAACAATGGCACACAAAATGGTAAGACTCTTTTATATTTATGGGTTTGCTTTGTTTGCATAGTTTATACACACACAGTTTATACGCAATCATTATTATCCTCTATATCTACTATTGTCTGTCTTGTTAGTGTAGATTTATATTTCAAAACAGCTTGAAATGAGGCCAGGTTGATTAAATATACATGTAGATACTATTTTCTTATGTGTGTTTGTGAAATGTGAAGTTTAGAACATCTGAAAACTGAAGTGTTCTGTGACATAGAAAAACAAAAGTGCAGTAATGATGACTTTAAAAAGTGAGTAAAAACAGGTCTATTGAAGTGTGTTTCAAGAGGAGAATTTAAAAAGATATAGCCTAGAACAAGTAAAAACTGTGAACAACCATGTAAGGGTGGAGCCAAATCAAAGTGTTGGAGCACTATCTGGAAAACTGTGATACCGCAGTTCAAATAAGATTTTATCAAACTGCAGCATGGTGTTGCTATCAGGCATGCCGGGGATTCCCGTGCACCTATGTAATCTAAATTACCCTTGAGGCATGTCGTGCAGAACTACAACCTATTAATGTGGGTTGATGTGTAACTCATACCATTGATCCTGACTTTCTTATCCCCTCCTCTTCAGAAAACAAACCTGTTATTCTGCTTTGATATGTCTGAATGTAACACAGTCAAGAACTCGATTGAAGAACCAGAAATCCTAAAACCAAGAAATGAGTCAGCATTTTAGCACGTCCAGTTTCCTCATCTGGAAGTCAATGGGTTTCTCTGAATGGGTTTTTAGTTAGATGCCTGAAATAAGGTCTGTAGTTAACACAAGAGATTTTAACGTTTTGTTCTACATGGCTAAATAAGACTACTGAACGTCATCACGCCGACTCATCCGTCTTTACAGCCTTGTTGTTTATACTCGCGTTCATGCAACCGTGGTGTAGTTCGTTTATAGCCTAACGTTACTTTTTTACTTCTGGAGATTGCATTTACAATACAATCATTTGTGGAGATTATCTTGCTGAACAAAACGTGTAAATATCATAAACGTTTGTTTGAAACAGAGTTTATTTTCTTCAATAATCCAAATCCCAATGGAAAAATCCCGTTGGCTATTTGTGGAGGGAACCAAAGCGATGCTGACTTTCTGGTTGGCCTACAAAAATACGTCATCCCTAGAGGACTCTAAAAAGTATTGAACATGTGTATATGTTTTCAATAACACGTGCATAAAACGAAGTTGTGACTTATCAAACGTATATCTCTTCGAAATGACTGCCTTACCTATTCAACATAATATAAGGTGATGCAGAGAAATGGCAGTAAAAATGTTCAAGGAGTAGCGTTCATTTACGATCAAATATCGCTCTTCTCACGATTTACAGAATATTGTGAATTGGGTTGCGATGGTTTGTCATTTTTTAAAAAGTGGGTCTGGGAAACACTGGTCTAATGTATAACAAAGCGTCAATTTGTTTTCTGCTGTAAAAATCTGGTATGAGATTAAAAATACTCAAGTAAAGTACAAGTATCTCAAATTTGAACTTAAAGTAAATATACTTAGTTACGAGTCAGCAGAATTGAGACATACATGTTTATTTCTTTGTATTTTAAAGTAAGATTTACAGTGTTTTAACCTAAAAAGCTTATATTTGACTCTTTCATAGGACACGACCAGGCAGGTACCGGGTATGACAACCCCTCTACTCACAACAATCTGAACACCGACGAGGAACAACGTCTGCAGGGCGAGCAACAGAGCGAGCAACAGAGCGAGCAACAGAGCGAGGACCAGATCACACCTCAGGAACAGGAAAGATATGAGTACGAGCACTTCCCAAAGCTACCGGCTGATGTGGAGCAGAACCTCTATCCGCACCTGTTAAAGGTGCAGGAAACTGTGCATAACAGGCTTGTGAGGCTGGGCCCCCTGTTGCAGTCTACGGAGTTGATTGAACGCTACCATCGTCAGACATTTGATCACCTCGATGATCTTCTCCAGAACGTCAGCTCCCCCCAGAACTCCCTGATGCTGATGAAGTGGGTCCTACATACGTATCTGAGGTATCTATCTTTTTACCTACTGAATCTTTATTTATCTCAGCTGCAGAGGGCCTTTATTTGAAGCGGGCTTATATTAGAGACAGGCCTTTATTCCTAATTCACTGTTTGAGTTTATTTGGTCATATTTTAGTATGAAGCTTCCTTCTTTTCTGATCGGCTCCCGTTTGCTCTGTTAAATTTGTGTTTCTGCATTATAGTATCCTCATACAACGGTATGTTTGATATCTTAGGAAAAGTTATTCCTCATTTTTCGTGCGTTTTCCTACGAATGTCCAAATATATGCATGTAAACATACTCAACTTTTACTCTCTACCTCTTGTATGCTGAATAACTCTTTCATTATTCTGAATACTCGATAGAGAAGTGAAACATGCTGCTTCCCAGTTCTGATGTTGGTATTTCTGGTACTTTCCCAGTCAGGAGCTGCTTGGCAGTCCTCTCTTTCAGAAAATGGATCCCATTAAAAAAGTCGACCTGCTGCTGTTAACGGAGTGGACAGCAAGGGCAGAGGATAAACTGATTCAAAATGTGCAGGTAGGAATACTAACTCTCTTACGCTTGAACCTGGTAGTAGAACTGAAACACTTCATCATATTAACAGATAATTTGTTTAGCCTTGTACACCTTTCATGAGGGATTTATTGTGTGTCTCTGTATAACGGAGTCATGGAAGCACAGCACGTCACTGTGGTGACAATATTATAGTTACTTAGTAACAGTAACCTCAACATGAAGGACATTTAGTCTCAAACTAAAGAACAGATAAATGAAAGCAGCTGTGACAAAAAAACCCTACAAATCTCAGCATCTGGCCACATAAACACTGAGATATTTGTGTCCACTTTGTGGTTTAAAGCTGTAAAAACAAACTACTAAATTAACATTTAAAGGAACATTCTGGTATTCCAGGAAACGTACCCTCCAATTAACTTTGCTTCATTTAAGCCTGTTAGCTACAGGGTTGTTTTTTTTTTAGAAATGCTTCTATGCAAACGGCTTCCAAATCCACAAATCCACATTTTCTAGCTGTATATATGTATAACATTACAAAAATTAAAACGTATGACTCAAACAGCTTTAGAGTCATTAAAAAAATAATAATAATTAAACAATTTTTTTTTACCAAGTTACTACTTATATTAGAAATAAATAAAATATTCTGTTAATTGTGCCGATTTTTTTTTACCAAGTTACTGGAGTACAATTTATCATTTTAATAATAAATCAAAATTCTGTTAATTTCAAATATTTTTTTTATGAAGTTGTTGGTGTACAATTTATTATATTAATAATAAATACAAATTCTGTTCATTTTGAAGATATATTTTACCAAGTTGCTGGTATACAATTTATTATTATTATTATTAACGAATAATTGACTTTCAATTCCTGGCAATATATGTTTTTGCTATTATTTCACCCACTGACCTTAAATGGTAGAATAACGGTTAATAACAACAGCAGCCAAGGATTTTTATGTCATGCATCAATCCAAAATTATATTAATTTCTAAATTACTCTGTCTTTTTTCTGCTCCTACTTCTTCTGATGTATTTCTGTGTTTTTGTGTCCACAGAAGGAGGTCAGACGGTACCTGGAGAACATCCTGCAGTATGAGAAAAGCAAAGAAGCTCACAATGAACTTTACGTGGACACTATTCAGGTACTTAGTGAACCATATACATATTATAGGAGTGTATGTTGTTACTGCGAGACCACAGGAAAGGATTTATGTGTGTTTGTGTGCATATATAACTTTATTTTCCTAGAAATTGGTTTATTTGTTAGTTTTTTTTAATGTATTTCTATTTGTATTTTGATATTGTGTCTCTCCCTTTTTAAATTAAATATTTATTAATCTTTTTTGTTGTTGTTTCTCTTTAAGTGCATTGCTGCCATGCCCGAAGAAGCACACAAAATCAGCACAAAGCTGTCTCATCATGTGCAGGAAGTCTGTTTCCAAGAGCTGCTGGTGTTTCTGAGGAGGTGAGGATAAATTATTTATCTACACAGACCTTATGAATACAAATATCACCATTTAAAGTCAGTACATTGCAATAAGATGTATATTTTCTTTGGTTTGTAGTTACAGCGCCAAGCAGACTAAGATTCTTGAAAAAGAAGCAGAAATGGGCAAACCAGAAATGAAACACTTCTTCACGACGTTGAACAACTGTAAAGAACTCAAGTGAGTATATGAGCACTTCTGTCTCTTTGCTTAATATTTACTTTAATTCACTTCAATTTAAACTCAAGATTCAAGATGTTTATATCTGGTCAAACAAGTACAATTAATTTTGGAACTGCCAATTTTTTTAAAATTATTAATTTACAATAATAATTATTTTTTTTCAGGAAAAGCCAAACTGGAGATGTATTATTTTTTAAAAAATATTTGTCTACATGAAAATATTATCAATAAGACCTTTAAAATATATAATAACAAAATATGAAAAGCAATAAAAATATGAATTTAATAAAAACAGTAATGAGAATACATGTCTGTTATTGTTTCTTAAAGCATATTTGTAGCTACAATCAAGGTTTATAATGAAAAACACACTGTTGAAACAGCAAATGTAATATAGAAATGCAGTTAAAACACAGGATGTACGTCAATAAAAGGCTTAAGAAAATAAAAATGATGATGATGTTTATGATATTTCCTCTCAGGCAGCACGTCCAGACCAAAGCTAACGACATCATGACTGTGAAAATGCTTGAAAACCTGAAGGCTTTTACTTTGAAACTTCTGATGGAAATCGTGGCTGACATTGCAGAGGTAGCTGTTCAACTTAATCACAAATACACCTGTTGTTTTATTTCAAAAGAGGCACATAAGTCTATTTTAAAATTTAATTTAAATTTAAATTAATCTTAATGTTTTGTTGAATCACAGAGACACCTGAAGAAATACTTCAAATCCGAGAACAACGAGTTCTACCTCCTGATCGACGCGGTACAGTGTCATTTCTCCGAGCTGTTGGGCTTTCCGGGTATACAAAAGGTATGTTAAAAATAATTTGAGCTTTTACAGTCTTGAATTTCAAATCTTTTTTTTCCCACTTAAATCTTTATTGGTAAAATATTTGCAACATTAAACACCGATAAACAAACAAACAAAAAAAATATTTTTCAGATTTGCAGCTGTTTTTACGAGTGCCAAAATAAAGAATAAATCTGTAAAAGAATAAGAAAATAAATGTGGAAATATGAAGAGGAATAAATAAAAGAATATATAAGTAAATTTAAAAAATGGAAATATAAAGAGAAATAAATAAAATAATAAATAAGTAAATTTAAAAAATTGGAAATATATAAAAGAATAAATAAAGAAATTAAAAAAATAATAATTTATTTACCCATTTATTTGTTACTTATATATTCTTTTATTTATTCCTCTTTATATTTCCACATATATTTTTTATAAACCCTAACCTGTAAAAAAATTATAAAATAAATAAAAAATATGTTTTTTAACCAAGTATCTTCCCACACTTCCTTCAGAGATATTACAGATAAAGTACCATACAACTCTCATATCCTATCCTGTTTGTTTTAACACTTATTTGCTGACATTTCCCAAATATATGAGTGACGTTACATCATGGAAAGGGAGGAGTGAGCGGAGGGGTACTCAGTTGGTTGCAATCTGCAACCAAACCACTAGATGTCGCCAAATATTACACACTGTCCCTTTAAAACAGGAACGTTTCACCTGAGACTTGACTTTGGATTTATTAAAATGGTGAATGATGTATTGGCTGAGGAGCACTATCAAAGTATAGAAAACGAACCCAAAAGGCAGCTATGTTACATACTGAAAAATAAATATCTTTATGTCTAAATACGTCGTTGTTCTTGTTCTTCTTGACAAAAACTAAACAGTGTCTCTGTCCGTCTTTGCGTCTCTCAGGGAGTGATGGACGACACCTACAAGCTCATCGCTCACATTTACCTCAAACATCTCATTGAAATCAGCCTGAAAAAACTGAAGAGGAACTGGAGTCATGATGATGTTGGACAAAAAGTGGCCAAAGATGCTGAGCTGCTGCACGACACCATCTCAGACCTGGTGAGATCAACGGACTGCTTGTTCTTATGTCTCGTTCATGACGTTTATTCATCAGCAGCTGGATTAAATCCTCACTGGTTACAACATTAATGTCTGACCTGTGTGTGTTGTGTTGTGCCAGGCTCCTGATGTCCAACAGTGCAACCTCATGCTGCTGAAAGTCAAAGAGCTGTTGGACTGCAAATGCCCCGAGGCGACGAAGATGACGGTTGCAGGCATGCAGCAGGAATGTTACACATACAGGTAAATCACTCTGATGTTTCTCACTCACATCTGTGTCCAAGTTTTGAGTCCATGAGTGTTGCGTTGGCCCTCTGTGTATGTTAACCTATCATCAGTAAGGTCCCATATCGTGCTCATTTTCAGGTTCATACATGTATTTTATGTTCTACTAGAACATGTTTACATGCTGTAATGTTAAAAAAAAAAACGTTATGTTTCTCATATAGTCTCAGCGAGGACCTGGAGCTCCTGCCTGCTCTGCTGCGATGGAAGGGTCTCCCCAGATGGCAGATTAGGGATGTGCAGAGTGTCCTGGAGGACGTCCCTGGCTATCAAGTCAAAACCAGATCTGCATCTTGGTGCTGCTGTATATCTGGTGAAGACTGAGCTGCTCTACAAGAGGATCGACCGCAACAAGCAAAGAGGACCGAGCTGATTGTTCAAAACACTCAGGAGTCGTGAGCTTTTTCGGATCCCTTGAATCCTGTTAAAGTCCACTCCGTTACTGCTGTCACTTCTCAGATCTAATCTAAAGATAGAGACGCAGACGTGTTACAGAAGTCTGTGTACAAGTAGCTGCCTATGAGTATGTCACCGATTTCTTTTCAACTGTAAATATTTATTATGGTTGAGGGATGTTTGCACACCGTTAACAGTAAAATTATTTTGTGCAAAAAGACTGCACAGTAAGTGGTACGTATTTCCGACCTGCCAACCTGCGTATCAGTTATGCATTTTGACATCTAAGTACGCTGGTACAATTTGTCAGTCTAAAGTACGAAAACAAAAAGTTGACTAATTGTGCAGTACTCAAGTCTAACAGCAAGAGGCAGCAGCAATACGCCAACGAGCGTCTAGACTGACGAAAAACAGTGACCAATCATAGCGCAGGATTTGTTCCCCTTGCCTTCATCCATACAAGCGGTGATGATTGACGAATGCGTAGTCATTTCAACAGAGACGATAGCTAGGATCCGCAAAGTGACAGCAACACTCTTGACTTTGATGTTATCCCTTAATTGAGATTGTGAATTGAGTTAGCGTTAGCCGAACATTACGTATGTACAGTACCTGCATAGGGCTGTCAATCGATTCAAATAGTTAATCGGGATTAATCGCACATTTTGTATCTGTTCAAAATGAACTTTGAAAATGGCCATGACCGTTTTTCCTCGCCAAAATTTAGCATAAGTTTGGAGCGTTATTTAGCCGCTTTTGCGACAAGCTAGCCTGACATGGTTGGTACCGATGGATTCATTAGGTTCTATAGTTTCATATGACACTCATATCGTCACTCTAGCTTTAAAACTGAGCCCGCTACAACCTAAGAATCGCAAGTTGCGTTGATGCGTTTAAGAAATTAGTGGCGTTAAAACGTGTTATTATCGCGTTAACTTTGACAGCCCTAATTTGCCAGCTTGCTTTTCAACAATCATTTAAGTTTGTAAAGTAAGTTATATTGCCAGCGTGTTGCAGACGGTTATACGTATGTGACTTTTCATAGTATTCATAATATTAATTATTGCAGCCAAACGCATAATCGTAATGAGAGAGGAGCAGATCATGGCACAAAGGGGCTGAAAAAAATAAGCGAACACGCGCTGCAGAAAAAAGACAACAAATGATATGCAGTTTCAACGCAATGTTTACTATTATTATTATTGAATTAAAAGGGATAAAATTACAACAAAAATGGCAAAATACCAGCCAAATATTCAGGTTTATCCCCAGAATGAGAAGTCTTCATGTTGGCGTAGGATGTTATGAGGGAGCGATGTGTTAATTAACAGGAATATGACCGTAATGGACGAAAATACAAAATAAGACTTACTTCAAGGTTGGCAGGTCGGCACATTTTATAAAAAGGGATGTTTTTTTATTGAGTTCTGATGATCAGAAGACAAGAACAAAGAAGTTAAAGGGAAAAGTTAACATTTTTGTTTTCTTATGCTGCTTCAAAACGACTCTTCTTTTGTTTCAAACCCTTAAATGCTCCGTTTTGTTTTTGTTTGTTTACTTTTAGTTTACGTACTTTCATTTCCTTTGTATGCTGTAGGTACCAAATGTCAAGAAACTGAACTGCACTGATAAAGATGCTCTGTCTTTCCATAATGTTAATATTTTAATATTTATTATTAAATTATTTATTTATATTTAGATATTTTACAAAAATGTCCCCGAGGTTATTTTTGTGTGAGGTTACTGTATTCTGGTTTTAATTCCCTTTTTATTCCCAGTACAAAGACGTATTTTCTGCTTCAGTGTATCATTGAATGTGTTTGTATTTTATTAATGTTATATACGGTGGTGGTTGTTTCTGTTTAGAAGCTTATAAATCGGGTTAAAAGGGCACAAAAACACTTTTTCTGTCAGTAAATCAATGAATAAAATGATTCAATAAAAAGTCAGATTTTGTCTGCGTGTTCATTGAACCGTCACTAGATGGAGACTAACATCCACGAACCGAAATGGGGCTTGATGGGAAATTGTTTCTCCACAACTGCAGACACCACTGACTAAAGACACAAAACAGATCCCAGAACAGTGGTTCTAAATCTGGGGGTTGGGACCTCTTAATAGGTCCCCAAGATAAATGTGAGGGGGTCACAAGATGATTAAAGAAACAGGAAGTCATATTTTTGTTCCACAAAATCATGATTATTTTGGATACTTTTGCCTCTTGAAATAATAATAATAATAATAATTAAAAAAAAAATTCACCCTGAGGCCATATATAACCTGCAGAGGACCCTCAAGCAGTGTTGTAGTCAAGAACACCTAAACCGAGACCAAAGTCATGACCCGGACCAGACCAGTGCGAGTGCATGAAACCGATAAACTGATAAAATGTGGAAGATGTAAACCACTGAGGCACTCCTCAAACTGATCTGAAAAGATCCACATCCCCATAAAAACACCCACAGAAAACAAATACACTGTGATGTTGTTGTGCAGTAATATCGGTAAGTGAACCAGTGCACCAATTCATGTACACATACATTTAGTGCAGGAAACCCCCTGTACAAATACCAAATGGCTCGACTGCTGAGTGATAAAATACCCGGTTTATCCAGTGATCTTCCTCATCCATTGGGCCCATAGAGCAGGCGCAGTAGTGTTTCCTTTAACTCCGCGTCCGAGCTCGCGGTCCAGCCTTGGACTGGGGCTCATTCACATGAACGGAGGAAGGGAAATAACTCTGAATTTGGCTATTAGTGCATTTTACAACTTTTAGGACCTAATGATTTAAATAAGGGCTATTCAAGTGTTCCAACTCGGAAGTTGATTTACCTCTCTGATGTCTCTTTCCCAATGTAAGTCTATGGGAAAAACTGTTTTTGGGCCCAAAGGCATCACGTGACGGACACAGAAGTTGTAGTTCCGGCGTCCTCTTCCTGGGGGCTTGGTGAAAATATGTTGAACTAGAATGGCACTCGGAGAACGCAGACCTCCGCCAAGGTGCGTGACTTTAAAAACAGATCACAGCTGGCGGTACCGTGAGGTGGTCGGCTTATTATAAACACGGAGTGTTTCCGTGTAACGTAACGGCGGCTGCCTCTCTCATTCAGCAGCCTTGTTATGTCTGTATAACGTTACACTACGTTGTCTCTCATCCCGTCATCTACCGCTTTGTTCTTTCTCACCGCGGACAACAAGCAGCTCCTGCATCTCGGATTCTCGCCGCACATCCACACACGTATCTCTCTGCTCTCAGAAGGAGGCGTGGTCACGCTTCATCAACGCGTCATCAGTTACACTGTGCCTGTGGTCTTTAATGCTCAGGCTGATCGGAATCCTTAAAAAAAATTCCTGAATCCAGATCATGATCCGGATCGCCACCAAAAGCTGCTGTCCGCCCGCGGTGAGAAAGAACAAAGCGGTAGGTGACGGGATGAGAGACAACGTAGTGTAATGTTATAAAGACATAACAAGGCTGCTGAATGAGAAACGGAGAAACACACCGTGTTAATAATACGCCGACCACCTCATAGTACCGCCAGCTGTGAGCTGTGATCTGTTTTTGAAGTCATGCACCTTGGTGGAGGTCTGCGCTCTCCGAGTGCAATTTTAGTTTCCATTTACAACGTTAATCACATGTTTAAAACTGTTTAAAACTGTTTAAAACTGCGACCAGTCAAAACGTATTTTGGTTATGCCGTTTAGTTGTATGGGAACGTAATGTTGTGGGAGACAGGGTTGAAAAACTGATAATGAAACTAAAAATATTTCTTCGATGACCAATGTGAGACTGAGAAACTCCAGCCTGTGATTCAGTGTTTTTTAATTCAGAGACACTTTGGCTCACTGGACACATAAACAGCCTCCATACTTAGGTCGGTGACTCACAGCACAAAAAGCACCGAGGATTTCCACCAACCAGCGGCGTTAAAGAACTTCACTTCCTTCACTCCCTGTCGCTGTCCGAGGGGAACTCGTAGCTCTGACCTCCGTCTTCCTGAGCACATCATTCCGATATACAAACAGACAGACTTTCAGGAAAATAAACTACAACGCTGACAGTAATCTGCAGCGTATCCTTCCTCGGCCCTGAGCAGCAGTTATTACTCAGAAATAATAAACTGGAAACACCTCGGCTCAGCGTGTACCGGCTCTTTCTCACACAAGAGGCTCAATGATTTCCTGAGATTGTTCAGGTCTCATTTGGCGGCTTGTGACAAAGAGTTTAACAAAGAGTATAGAAGCAAAGAGATGAACCTCCGGTGTTTTTTTCTTTTTACAACAGCCGCTGCCGCCCTTTTTAAACAGAAAACGTTTATTAAATCTATAATATGTTAGTGTTCAACACATGCCATTTTGGTAGAATATGACAATAGAATAGAAATAATTTAGTTTTACCTTTGTGCGGCACCTTTTAGGCGATGTTTTACTGCCGTCCAGTAGTCGCTTTCAGTACAAAATGGTGGAAGCGTAGCTTTGTTGCTAGGCGCTGTCGTAAGGCGATGTTGCCTTGTTGTTCTTTGGTTTTAATATTCCCCTGATGGAGATTACATGACCTCTGACCTCCCTGTGGAAAAAGATTCATAGACCCAATTCCCATTAGAGCTGAAACGATTAGTTGACTGATTGATTAGTCGATCGAAAGGAAAATAATCAACAACTATTTTTAATAATTGTTTAAGTAATTTTCATGCAATTAATGCAGAAAATGCCGTTTTTAGCCTCTCAAATATAGAGACTTCCTGCTTTTCTCTGTTTTATATCATGTTAAACTGAATATCTCCGGGTTTGGGACTGACAAAACAACACATTTAAAGACATCACCTTGGACTCTGAGAATCTGGAACATCATCTCGGGCTTTGGGAAACACTCATCGACATTTTTCATCATTTTCTGACATTTTATAGACCAAACAACTAATTGATTAAACAAGAAAATAATCATTTGTTGCAGCCCAAAAGCGATCACAAGATTTTAGTGTATTTTTTTGTAGCCTTTCCGAGATCTGTGCCTCGACACAATCCTGTCTCTGAGCTCTGCAGAAAGTTCCTTCGACCTCACGGCTTGTTTGTTGCTCTGATGTGCATCGTCAGGTGTGAGAGCTTTATATAAACAGGTGTGTGTGCTTTTCTTCATCAGGTCCAATCAGTTGAATTTACTGCAGCTGGACTCCAATCAAGGAGTAGAAACATCTCAGAGATGATCAGGAGAAAAGGGGAGGCACCTGAGCTGAATTATCAAGTGTCAAGTTCAGTTTTTCTTTGTAAATAAATGTGAAAAATGTCTAAAATTTTAGGGGAAAAATTTACGAATTTAAATTATTTAAGCATAAAGCTACAAAATAAAGTGTGAAAAGTGAAGGTCTGAATACTTTCTGAATACACTCTATATTGTCTTTTCCTGCACTTAATGTTTACATACAGTATATTGTGTTCTAACATGTGAATGTTACATTTAGATAACTGCATGTTCACATGAATATGGCTACGAGAAATCTTTGTTTTTATCTACAAAGGTGATTTTGTTGCTAATGTAAACAGGTATAAAAATGTATCGTCTAATCACACACAGGTTTCACCCAATTTATTTAAAAACTTAACTTACATTTAACACTTTCTTGAGCAATACCTAAATGTAAAACTATAAAAATGAAAACTTGACCTCTCACATTATTGCACATAAAAATATACATGATATGAAAATAACTATAATATCGATTTGGTGTAAAATAAAAATATACTCTATCAAAAAACATCCTTATTTCCCCAAAACACACACATACACTCATGTTTGTAGCAGTAAAAAGCACCATATTTACCAGCACTAATGTCGCTTATTAATTCATACAGTAACAACAACACTCATCCATCATTTTACAGTCAGTCTGTAGACGATATTGTTTCCGGCCTACGTGACATTTGAACCACACTGGGATATCATCACTTGATTGAAAACATCAGCATCCATTCACACAATAAAACATGATACTGTACAACCCAACTTTCAGATAACTTAAATGAGGAGAACTGAACGTAGTTTAAGGCTCATTTGACGGGAACTCCAGAGAAAAACGGACGAAGTTCTGCGCGGTCTTTGCTCTGTTCGTCTCTTGTGTCCGACAGAATGTCTTTGACGGTTTTCCTGTCGGCTTTGGAGAGGTTGGTCTTGAGCTTGAGCAGAGCCGAAACATGTTTCTCACTGTGGGTGAAAGAAGGAAGAGAAAAGGTTCAAAATCAACGCCTGTAAAAATGTATTATTTATTATTACACGGCTTTGTTGAATACTTGATTCATGATTCTGAGTCAATCCAACGTTCTACGGTCTGTTATTTCTTTATAACAGACCGTTGCTATGTATAACAGACTGTTGCTATGGACACATTTCTGATGTCGGACCGTTTTCGCATCAAATGATTGATTCCTTAAGTAAGTAGCCGTGTAATAAGCGAGATAAAGTACAGCTAGCGGGTCATTGTTGTGAAATAAACCCCTTCAGGACGATGAAAGACCCTGTCTGGGTTTATTTCACAACAATGACCGGCTCGCTGTTCTTTATCCCTTACTTATTACAACCACAGAGACACTTGAACGTGACTGTAGAGTGAAGGTTGTTGCTTTTGATATGGTGATGAAATGAGGTCAGAAGGTGCTAGTAACATAATTTAATTGTTTCAATGTTCATTTATTGTCATTGTACAACACAGGTTTGCACAACAACAATGCAGTTGTAGCTCCTTTAGGGACCGTTCACACGTTGTGTCGCTACGATGACAATGAAGTTGCAGTAATTTAGCAGCTCCAGCTCAGTACACACGAGCGTGGTATTGATCTTCTCATCTAACTTATTTAATTAAGAAAGTGTATTTCTCAAAAATGTTTCCAATAATAAGGTAAGAACTTGGGTTCACTATTTTTGTCTTTAAGTCCGTTGACGGACGTGAAGTCGACGGATGCTATCCATTTTTTATTTTCTAGCATGAGATCCGGCCGTGCGTTGCATGATGGATCAGGCACGGCGAGTTGACTGACCCAGTCGCCGTATCTGAATTTGCATAATCATGACTCAACCTCAACTTTATGCAAATGAGTTCCATCAAGTATGAATGAAGTTACTGTAATGCCTATATCGCTCCTCAAATGTTTAAACCATTAAAGTCACCATTAAACATTTGGAAACAAATCTACCACACCATCTCCAGCCTCCATATTTCACTGCTGTACTTCACTGACACGTCTGCTTTTAGCTCACAACATCATCCCACTGCCAGGAAACATCTGAATACATTTCTGCTTCCTATCGCCCCTCAGCGCTCTCTGACAAATGGGTTTGTTTATCTCCACCTCACAGTCATGTAAACCACTCACATCATGATGCTATTCTGTCCTTTTTAGGTCAGTTACACTCGAGACAACAGACCACTCACTGCACGCCTGAGAGAAACATGTTGTATATATATATATAGTGCAAAGGTCACCTGAGGTCAGGGTATTCAGTTCCCAATGATGCAACTTGCATCTGAATGGCGGGGAGGTCCTGGAGTTTCAGCACTTCTGCAATCTTGGTGAGGATTTCCTTCAACCAGTCCTCCTCTGATCCCTGAAGACAGAGCAGCTACGTCAGTTCAGTCTAATCTAAACGCCTCTTTGTTCTGGGGAGGATTTTATCTGTTGTGGTCACTGTGGATTCTCCCTGGATCACTTGTCAATCACAACATGTGGTCAGTTCAGTGCGGAGTAAGTACATTTAATCAAGTACAAATTTGACGTATTCTGCGTATATATATTTTCTTTTCATGACACTTTCTACTTCAACTCCACCACATTTCAGAGGGATATATTGTACTTTTTACTCCACTACATTTATCTGACTGCTTTAGTTACATTAAAAATTAAGATTTTTAAACAAAAATCTTGACAGAAAATTAATTGGCAACTATTTTATTGAACGTTAAAGTCATTTTTCATGTAAAAACATTTCATGTTTCCAGATTTGCTGCTCTTTTAATTCTCTTTTAATGTTAATAAAGTTAATGTATTAGTAATAATGTTAAGGTTTGGACAAAACAAATATTGTGAAGGTGTCACTTTGGACTCATTTCTTACAATTTTCACTATTTTTACAAACCAAACAATCAATCGATAATTAAATAATCATCAGTTAATAGTTCAAAATGAGCTCCAGCTCAACCAACTTTAGCAGTAAAATACTGCTTTTACATTAATGCATGAGTAATAATAATAACATAATGATAGAATATATAATAGGGGATATTATTCTGCACAATGAGTACTTTTACTTTGAATATTTTAAGTATATTTACACTTAAATACTTTTACTGGAGTAACATTTTCAAAGCAGGACTTAAACTTGTAACAGAGTATTTTAACAACGTGGTATTAGTACTTTTACGTTTAAGTTAAGGATATGAATACTTCCTCCACTGCTGGTTCAGTCAGTTCAGTGACGTATTATTTCTGAAGTTGAACTAAAAGATGCTACAACCAGAAATTAATGTTTTTTTTGTGCACTTTTGTGATTGATTCTCACCATTTTGACGAATAAAACGTGTACTCTCTCTGCGTTGTCCTTCACGGTCTCGTAGGCCTTCAGCTGCCGCTCCTTGTCTTTCAGTTTGACTTGTCCCTTCAGGAGCCTTCTCACATATTCTACCGTCACCTCCTGATGAAGCTGACCCATCAGCCTCTGAAATACATCCAATCATCAAATCAGAAATCAGTGAAAAATGAATTGAAATGAATTGAAACCAATGGCTCCATGAAAGAGAAATACGTTCAACATGTTAACATGCTTGTTATTGATATAAAGTTTACAGTTTGTTTTTAAAAAAACAGCAGCTTCTCCTCTAAATCAAATTGAAGTGTGTGTTTTCATGCTTTCTTCAGTCTACCTGGTGACAGGATTCAATCACACCCTGAAGATCCTGCAGCTCATCTTCAACGCTGACCAGCAGCTTCTCAAACAGGTTTGGTTTACTCAGCCAGTCATTGGTTCCTAGTTTGCGGTACTGTGGCTGTGTGAGGTACAAACATGACACATCAGACGGGTAACACTTTCATAAACAGTAGCAGAGAACTTGCAATAAAAAAAAATCAAACAGTTCTGCAAATTTCCTGTGTGAAGATCTATATATCTGTGATTCTTCAGAGCTACAATTGGAAAAGAAAAAATCCCTCCCCTTCCTCTTTTCTCTCTTGTAAATGCAAGGTTTGTACTGCTTTTTAAGAGCAAAATTCAAGCACTTTCAAGGTACATAAACCAAAGATTCCCAGACTCTTGAAGCCTTTATCATCACATCTAAATTGTTATAATGCAAATGTGAAAAATAAAGTTTACAGAATTCCTCTATACCAAACAGTAATCAGTGTATCTTGTCACTTTGTTCAGCTGTTCAGCTGTTCATATAAACTTTCATTCTTCATGGAGTATATACATAACGTTTAAAATTAAGCATTTTCCAAACTTTCAAGACTTTGTACAAAACCTGTAAATCATATTTTGCTGCTCATGTGTTTCTTACTATTCTGCCTGTTTGCTAAATGTTCCTATTGTGGAGAACTTTGTGACTTTTGTTTTGAAAAATGCCATTTAAAAAAAAACTTTTGTGCAAAAAAGTGTGTTGGTTTGTTGTAAATAAACTCACCTTGAGGACCTCGTGCACAGGTTTTAATAAATACACGTGGGCAGATTGTTTCATGTCAGTCAGAACATGCACACAGTTTCTCTGCACATCCTCTGTGAACAGATGTCTCTTCTTATCGAGGACGTCCCTGCAGACAGACCACAGAAGTCACGTTAGATCATGCAGGGATATTTTCTTTTGTTGATCTTAAAGGGATAGTATGGGTGTTTTGAAGTGGGGTTGTATGAGGTACTTCTCCTTAGTCAGTGTATTACCTACACTAGATGACGGTCGGTATTGATAAAGCAATATCAGTTTAAGTGTACACTATATTTAGAATATTTTTGCTGTTTTACCTCACTGTCAGAAGGCCTTTTCAAAAAGGAAGTGAAGCCATTGTATCTATCTATGCTCTTACCAAAGCCACCAGACTCCATTGAAAAAAAAAATATTTTACTTCTCAGAACACGGGAGGTGCTGGTCTACCGCTGCCTCGATCGGTTAGTTTGTGTTATTGAGTGACTTTGGTGTTTTAAAAGGTTAGTTCAGATTCACCAAAGTCACACAATAACACAAACAAACTAACTGATCGAGGCAGCAGTAAACCAGCAACTCTGTGTTCTGTGAGGTAAAATTACAGATTTTTTCAATAGAGTCTGGTTGCTTTGGAGAGAGAATAGATAACAGCGAGGTAAAGCGCTGAACATATTCTTAAAATAGGATAAGTACATCATACAACACCACTTCAAAACACCCAAACTATCTCTTTAATATAGCCAGACGTCCGTCTCATCACGCCACAACGCCTAAATGTCAGAAACATACCTGAACTGTTCGATACAGCCGAGGTTCGCCTTGATGACCGGCCGGCTGTTCGCTTTGTTTTGCTTCATGACCTCGTTTTGGAAGATCCTGAACCTGCAGGAGTTAAAAAAACAGTTGATTTCCACTTCTACACTGTTCTCATTAAACACAAGACAATAACATGACACTATTTTGGAGAAAGAAAAGTCTTGTTACCTCTGCATTAAATCTTTCAGTTGGCACGTTATATTCTGGGCCTTGTGCAGATCTCCAACAACTTTCTCAGCTGAAGTCACCCCACCGTTGATGAACTAAAGACAGATGGAGGACTCAGATCAATGACAGCATTTAAACATGACTGTGAAGTACTGAGACTTTACACAGACGTGCCCAAACTAACACAAGAAACTGAACCACTAACTCCACTAACCAGCTTTAGTGCTTTATTCGACTTTCTATAAATAAGTTCTTCCTCGACTCTCTGTTCTCCTCGGTTGGTTAATTTTTTTCTCAAGTTTGTTTTTCTCCAGTTTGACTTTCGTTAATATGTGAAACAGCCTGGAAAATATCGTGATAGGACTCAACTTGCCAGACATTTCCTGGTCTGAACGGTAGAGCAGAGGACACGGGTCAACTCTCATGATAACAAGAAGTTGTTTCATCAGCATGAAAACAGACAGATAGACGGATAGCAAGCTGCCCAATCAGATCAACACTTTGTGATTATAGCAAAACATTTTAAGACAAGTTAAAACAAGTCATGGAAACATGTCGAGGCTTTGATTTAAACCTGCAATAACTGTTTGTTTTTGGCCACTAGGGCAGCAGAAACAAGCTGTGAACACAATTATGACTACCTTTACATGCACACTAATATTTAGAATATGACAATATTGTGAATTTGATGCAGGTCATGTAAAAGAGGATATTCTGTTTGGATATTCTGAATTAGTCTTTAGTCTGAATGGAGTATTTTCAGATTAAGACGTGTGATATGTTGATATTATTCAGGTTTTAGATAGATAGATAGATAGATAGATTGTAACTTTATTAATCCCGAGGGAAATTCAAGTTTCCAGCATCACAGTTCCATAATGCAAAACATGTTAGTAAAAAGGCAGTACAAAAGTTAGTAGTGCAAAGTACAAAGAACACAAAAATATACCAGATATAAAAATACAAGATGAAGAAGAAAAGTCGCCTGTCTGAAAACGACACCATGAGAGCCGTGAGAGTGAACCGGAGCAGTAAAGTTGCAGCCGGACGGATAAACAATGAGCTGAAAATCACTAAAAAGCTCCGTAAGGCCGAGAGGAGCTGCAGATTAAGCTGAGAATTCTCTGTAGATTCATTACTTAGAGCGACACCTTTCACATTGTTATTATGAAAATATTGATTATAGCTGCTTTGACATCACGTTGTCTTATTGAAACTGTACCTGGATGATGTCGTAGGCCACAGGACTGACGAAGCAGCCGTCCTCTGTTGTCGGCTCCTCTCCTTTATTCCACTTTTGCTTCGCCTCCTCCAGGACGCGGCCGATGTACGTCGTCAGCTCCTCCTGAACGCACAACAACACGCTGCTGTCACCACTATATAAAACTAAAACTCTAAAGCTGCAATGGCAACTACAGTGTTCTTTATAACATATTAGCTATGCGTTACTAAAATGCAGATTAGAGTAAGATTTTCTTGAGGGGTTGCACCAGAAACAATAACAGTGACAATAACTTTACTTAACTTTAACTTTAAAAGGAAATATTCTCCAGAGAGCATGAACAATCTCAGAGGCCACCAAAAACATTAAGATTCATCCACTTGGGATCATGAATACCTGAAACTAAATAAAGGTTAGGTAAAACCCAACCGATCTAAAACTAAAAACAGCTAAATATGACTAATGTTGCACTAATCTCAACTAAAGCAGGTAGCAGCAGGTTACCTGTTGTTTGCTCAGGTATTGATCCTCCAGAGGTTCCAATAACTCTTTAGGCAGCAGCTTTCCCAACGCTTTGTTATCGATCTCATTGACCAGCTCCGGCTTTGAAAGGATTCTGATACAGAAGAGAGCAGAGATCACAACTTTCATCAGATAAACCCCTCAAGACATATTTTAAGCATCAAGATTATGATTTCATGTGAATTTTGTAATTTGATCAGATGCTCAACCTGCTTCAGTAGGACAGGCAGAGACTTGTTGTTATCAGTAAAAGACTACCTGGTTTGTGAACATCAGGGTGTGACTGCGTAAAAACAACTTGAATCAACTGTAAAACCAAACTTGATCTGTGTTTTTGCTGCATTGCATTCAGGTGTATTATTGTATGTGCTGTGCATGCAGGATTTGTGCCACTCCTGCAACAGATCTCTACACGGTTACACAACTCTAGGGCGAGCTGCGTTGTCCCTCAATGAATCATCCTGAGCAGTTGAGGGTGAAAGTCTTGCTTCCTCATTTATTTCACTGATTTCCACAACTAAACCATGAAGGACCGATTTAGATGGAAGTTAAGAAGATGGTTAAAGAACCTTCTGAATGAGAAATTCATAATATTTTGTAAATGTTGTGTGCATTTCTGCGGGGGGAATTTTTGAAGAGGGGAATTTTTGGACCCGAGGGATCGCCTCGCTTCCCAGCATTGGATGTTTGATGAGCTACCACTAGAGACAAGGCACCTGATTGGACAAACGCTTTCACTCGTGGGCTGTCTGCTCCCAAACCAGAACCAACATGGTGGCTCGTTTGGAAACTTTTTTCTCGTATATTACGTAAAGTAGTTCACCGAAATGTGTTTCTGAAAACATTTTATAAGCCGTGTAGTTCCTGAATCCGTCTTTATTTTAGATAGTAAGTTAGTTTAAAAGTTTCTAGAGGCGGGGATTTGCATAGAGCAGCCAGAGACCTCAGCTTTATGCAAATGAGGAGCGGCCAAAGTGCCGTTCCGTCTCTGGAATCGCGCCGCCACGCTACCAGAATGCATTGCACTGTTACTTACATAGACGATGAATGGGAAGCGTTGAAAGGACGGATCCTGTGGTCATGTACCATTACAGTGGTATACCCAATCCTGTTTGGCTTGTGATGCCTTACAACAAATCAAATCCCCGTAACCGGTTGCACACATTTTTTCGGCGATTGGATGGCGAGCACTTCTCTTCTGGAAACTGCTCAGAAACCCCCTTATTGTCAATCTAGATAGGAAAGCCATCCATCCTCTGAATGCTCTAGGTCTCTTAATTGTGGCTGTAAAGTTTCATGAGGCTGTGATTATCCTAGAGGTCACCACAGGTCGTTTTATACTGTAAGGTCAAGTTTCAAAAAAGCATGAATAGCATGAATGGGCTCAGTAAATTTCAAGGCAAATCTGCTCATTAGTTCGTGATCTTTCTTTCGTACATGTGGTGCAAAACAAAGTACAATATTTGCCTCCAAAATGTAGTGGAGTAGAAGTATAAAACAGCCTCAAAATTGCACTTAAATACAGTACTTGAGTAAATGTAAATCTTGATCAGCGTGTTGGACAGAGGATGGACTGACGAACCAACACTGACAAATGTCACTGTGTTTAGGCTCTTCTTCTACCAGGACAAAAACATACACCAACATAATAACAGAATGGACCCAGAAATATAAATTGAACTTACAGTGGATAATACTCGTTGACCCAGCGCAGGAGGAACTTGCAGTCCTTGTCGTCCAGAACAAAGTCTGCGACCTTTCTGAGTCTGGTGCTGAAGGCTTGGTGGTACAACCTGGCGTAAAAATTACAGATGTCCAGCTGTGGCGGGTAGCAGCTCTTCACCACGCGCACCACAGCCAGCAAGTCGTCCTTCAGCTGCCGGCCCATGCTGTTGACGTCCACGTTGATAGAAGACTGGTCCGCCTTGTCAGCAGGAGGCGTCGAGGGGCTGTCCAAACGGTCCACCACCAAGCTGCCAAGCGTGGAGTCGTGAACCTTCTTCCAGCCGCTGGGCCTCCACGGCGGAGGTGTCTGACCCCTCTGTGTCCACTTCCGGTCCTGGTCCTCCTCCTGGGTCATGGCCTTTACGGCAGACGCCAGAGCCTCCGAGCTGTCCTCTTCCATGTCGAGAGACAGACTCAGAGTCTGCTTGACGAGTGCCTCCAGTGCATTGCGGTCTGCTGCGAGCTTCCATACTTCTTCCTCATGATGTGTGAGTTCGTCTGACTCCTTTATCTCCTCGAACAGACGCTCCTCTCTCTCTATCAGCAGCCGGCTGGCTTCACACAAGCGCTTTGCCTCAAGGATCTGCTCATATGTGAGGACCACTGAGGGAGGAAAGGAAAAGAACAGGCCTCTTTGTGAAAAGTTGTTTATCAATCAATCAATCAAGCTTTATTTATATATATATAGCACCTTTTAAACAAGTCAAATGCAATTCAAAGTGTTGATTGAAGATGTTAAAAATGGATTTAGAGAGACTAATGCACACCAAAACAACCAATATAAAAGTTCATTGAATAAGAAAGCAATAAAAGATGGGTATTTAAGATAATAAAAGAAAAATGAAATACAAGGAAATAAAAATAACAATAATAAAAATAAAAAATAAAGATTATGAAACTGTTATGTTATTTAACGCTTATGGAGCTTTAACTGACCGCTTGGGGCCCTCTCCCTGCCGGGTGAGCGGCGTCCATCGGTGTTCGTGGTGTTGTTGGTGTTGTTGGTGTTGTTGACAACAGGCTGAACTCTGGGGCCCCTTCTGAAGTTGAACCATCCGTTTGTCTCGGTCCGCATCCTGATCTGGGACAAGAGACTGGACCAACAGTCTGAGAAACTCTCTAATGAATCTATATAGAGACAAAAAAAATAGGCCAAATGTTTGTTAATAAAATAAAACTTAGCTAACACTACTGGCTAGCGTTATTTATCAAATTTGCATTTAGCTTTTATTTGAATTCTAGCTCATCTATCACCTGCTTTCCAACTCTATTTTTATGTTGATTCTGTATTTTCCGTTTAAATGACTATATGATGGTATTTTCTTATATTTTATAATAAAAACAAAGTTTAAAAGTTAAATTAACCTTCCTAACGTAACTTGCTTCCGGCGTTAATTTAAAAATAAAAGCATAATAAACACATTTTACTTTTGTTTGAGTGTGGTATCAAAGCTTTGTTTTTTTTTATCAATAAATAAATAAATAAAAAAGCAAAATGCAATTACACAAGAGAGCATCTTAAAGTGGCAATGTCGAATATTTTAATTTAAATAAATGTCTGTTTCAGCATCTATAGCACAATGAGGTAACACAATGGTGATGAAATTATTGCAATATTCATCTATTTGCCGTATGAAATATGCATGTGTGATATGATTGGCAAATGCAAATGTATAAAAACAGGAATGGGAACAGCAAACATAGAGTAGTGTAGCCTCCATTGGGCTTCACACACACACACACACGCACACACACACGCAATGATGTTGACATTCCCGGAAAACATACTGTTGTATACACAAAAAATTAATTATGCATGTTCATGTACGAAGAAATAGTTTTTTTCTATTCTATTTTTATTCTCATGTCTAAACAGAAAAGACTCAAGACTGCTAAACTCTAAGCACATTTCCATTGTTTCCACTCAAATAGAAAGTCTAAATCAACCAGGACCGAAATCTTAAGCATTGCCAGAACCATATCATCATCATCATCATCATCATCCTCATCCTCATCACAGTGCATTTATAAAAACTAAAAGATATCTCCAAAAATCCCTGGAACCTATTTAAGAAATAATACAAAGTGAAAATATATATAAAAAATGCCCCATGAAAAAACAACAACAATATGTGCAAATAGCAGATGAAAAAACAAGACATGGAAATAACAGTAAATAAAAAAACAACATTTCAATGATTCACTTTTCAGCTTAATTAATGAATAACTGTACAAACTAATCCTATTGAACAAGACTGGACAAATAAGCAAAGGGCAAAATCTGTCCCACACAGCTTATTTAACAGTTATTGTAATGTGAATAAAGTTGCCCATGCAGAAACTTCTTTTAAAGACTAATACACTCTACACGCTATCAACCGGTCCAGACATGCAGATAAATATCTGTAGTGTTTTAGTCCTTCAGCAGCTGTTACTCACCCTGATCTCACAGTCGCTGCTCTGTTAGTAACAGTACAGCTGCTGCTGTGAGCTGAAGGATCTTTATACTGTAAAGCAGCAGCAGTAAGCTCCTCCTGCTTTGGATGATGCATGAAGCTGGACTTTTTTTTAGACACGCTGGCACTGAGGCAATCCTGGCCACTTGTCTTCGCTTAAGAGTGAAATGTCTCAACAAAGATTTCATGGATTGTTATGACATTTACAGACATTCATGGTCCCCAGTGGATGCTGATCTCTTTACTTTTCCTCTATAGCGCCACCAACGGGTCAAACATTTAGGATTAGATACCCCCCAAAATAACGCCAAATTCACATCAAAGCAGCGGTAAAGTGTGGCCTGCGGCAGGTTGCCATGCAATGTTTATGAAAAGCCTAACCCCTAACTCCTAACCCACTCCCGAGCTCAGCTTGATTCCGCGGCGAAATTTGGGAAAAGTTTAACTTTTAGTGGCGAAGTGTGGCCAGAGAAGACCTGCAGCCACTCGGTAAACAGATCCTGTGACTCCTGTGACATGTTGACCTGTTGTTACAAAGAATTTCTTCCCGCCTGAAACACGTGCTTTAGAGCGTTAGAGACGTTAGAGCGTTTTCATCTTGTGTACTGTGATGACTGTTACAAGAGGGATTTAAATCAAACCCTTCGCATTTGATTGGACCGCTAAAAAAAGTGGGCGGGCTTATAATTTAGCTAATCTTCATTCACATATCTTGAGGTCAGAGGTCAAAGGACCTTTTAGCCAAAATGTATTATTTAACCTCCTTCTCGTTTCATGTGATACCAGTATCTTCACTCTGAGCCTGCTACGACCTCCGAAAGATCGATAATGTGTTAAAGAAACTAGTGGCGTTAAAACAAATTTGCATTAAAGCGTCATTATCGTGTTAACTTTGACAGCCCTACTATGTATAAACAGATTTGTATACAAGTAACTGTATATATTGTTTGATTTTATTCTATTCTAATTCAAATATCTGTATCTATGTGTGTGTAGCGTGAAGGTGCTACAACTTACATTTCATTGTGCAACACCCTGTAAAATGTCAAATAAATGAATCTTTTAACGTTATAATATGTCTATTGATTATGTTACAGTATATTAGTATTCAGCGTCTTTAGAAAGTAATTAGACTCTCGACTCTCTTTCACATTTGACCCATTTTGCCGCCAAAACGTCAAAGTAAAAAAACAGGATTTTAGACATTTTTGCTAATTAATTAAAAAATGAAATACCTCATTCACATGCACTTTAAGTATTAAGAGATTTTATTCAATTCTCTGTAGAAGCAACATGTGCACTTGTAGAGTTTCACTTTTTTTTAATACCACAAATCCTCTGGATTATGGAAGAGTCACTGAAATAGTAATAAAGCATTTAACATATTAATAACTAATAAACTTGATTAATAACTAATAAACTTGTAAATAATAATCGTTAACAAATGTCTTTATTAATCTATAAATTGACTAAATTACAAATTAATTAATTATTTGACATTTTAATGGGAAATAAAAAGAAGAATTATAAAAAATAATTTACAAATTAATAATAAATAGACTCTTGCGGTCCTCCATACTGGATCCAGATTGGATGAGGAGTTGACCTTGTGGGGTCGAAGGTCACTGCAGGATGCTCAGAGACTTTTCCTGAAGTCATTACAGACTTTGATCTTCTGGTCAAACAGTCAGGTGACGTTAGTTTTCTCTGAATGTGTCTTTAGTTCCTCTCGGACAATCCCTCCTGCTGCAGATAACCCCTATAATATCACTGTTTCACTTCTTAATGGTTATTTCCAACATCACATCAAAACGACAGTCAGCATAATTCTGGTCATCTGACATCCATAAACCCTAAATAACTTTAATAACCTGTGTTATAAACAGCTTTTCTTACCTTCTGCTCTGCAGGATCTGCAGGGCAAACAGCAGCGTAGTGTCGAACACATCCCTCCTGGCAGGTGTTTAGACTTCCTCTGTGTCTGCAGCTTGGTGCAGCTCTGAGCTGAGAAGAAGCTGCAGGTGACATTTGATGTCAGGATGTTGGTTGTGACATGCATTGAGACACTGCGCTCTTTCCATTTATGCACGTTTCCTCTGCGAGCGCCCACTTTACTGTATGATGTGAGAATAAAGTGGTGAGTGGTTTCAAAATGAAGAGTACCAGTTTTGAAATGTTTCTCACACGGTGGGCAAGGTGTTGTTTTAGAGGCACATTGATTTATAAATACAAGAACATCATTTATCAGGCAGACATAACGGCCTTCATATCACGTCCAATCACACAAAGTCCAGATAAAATACACAGATCAATAATACTTTTACAATAAAGTACAGTTTAGTTCATATAAACGGCCCTGAAATACTATAGGTTGGTCAATTTTTCACTTCCTTAGAAAACAGAGAAGTCAGAAGTGAGTTTAGGTTTAACTTTTATTTTTAATTATGTCAAAGTGAAAAAACACCTCACAGATTTATAAATAAGCAGCGTGGTTTCTAGCACGCCACACGCCACACGTACACTTGAATTTAAAGTTATCGTTACTCAAACAGGTGCAATATATGAGATCTGATAGATGTGATCGGGTTATTGATTAAAATATGTGACTTAAAGTCATAGTTCTTATGTCATGAGAATGAGATGAGAGGATGGGTGTTGTTAGCTTAGCTTAGCATAAAGACTGGAGGCAGAGGGAAACAGCTAGCCTGACTCTGTCCTGAACGTTTGAAAATAATAATTAGCTTTTTCTGAGATTTCAGTGGCATTAGAAAGCTCAGGAAAAGCATAACAGTAAGTGGATGTTGAGTTGAGATTATTTTCCATATATACTTTGTTCCCAGTGTTCATGGTTTCAGGAGGATTTACGAACTGGAACTGTTTGTGGACGGACAAAAGTTTCTCCATCCGCCAGGAACTTTTGTCTCCAGCTGCGGTGCAGGTTGCCAGATTTAATGTACAGGCACCAAACCTGGCAACCTCATTGTGATGACAAGAGTTTAGAAAACATTTGATCACCAATAAATAGTTTCAACTGTTTTTGTTAAAACAACAAAACGCTGTACTTTTTAGGATACTTTTTACAGATTGAATCGTGGATCTATGTCTAAGTTTTACCGAATACTGACCTGTTGTTGCAAAAGATAAAAATATTAAGTATAATGATTACAAAAAAAAACAAACTCAAAGTAGAACTGTTTCCTTATGTGACTCATTGTTTTTATTGGCAGACTCTTTTATAGATTACATTTCAGACTATTTCTTTATGAAAAAGTCACTGTTGCCCACCGTCTGTTGTCATGTGGTCACATAAAAACAAACACCACGACCACCAGGATGTGTTTCTGTCTCTGTGGGTGTCATAAATCAAACCTCTTAACGGCTCAGTCAGTGATTCAGTTTCACTCTATAAATCCGAGTCATTTAAATCTAAATAAATCTGAGATTTCGAGAATAAAGTCCTAAATTTACGAGAAAAAAAGTCATAATATTATAAGAAAAAAGTCAGAAGTTAAAGAGAAAAAAAGTCGTAATATTACGAGACTAAAGTAATTTCTTCCTCCACAAAAGAGGCAATTTGGGTTGGTAAATCTGCCTTTTTGTTGAGGAATTTAGTAGCTGTTCTGGAGCTTTTGGTGTTATCACAAGATCTTCATCAGTTCGGCCAGAAGTCGTGGAACTGTATATCAAATTTACAAACGATTCACAAAGTGCTTTACAAGATAAAAATAATAAAATAAAATAAAAATAAATAAATAAAAATAAAAACAATCAGTAAAACAGATGTTTTTGTCACGGAGTCCCTGAAGCTCTGTGAGGATGTACTTGAGCTAAAGGCACTAGAGGAAACGTCAGGAGATCACCAAAGTCAGAGAGGTTCATCCTCCGGGGAACATGAATGTGTTTATGAAATGTCATAGCAATCCATCTGATAGTTGTCGAGTTATTTCAGTCTGAATCAAAGTAGTGGACCAAAGCGTGCTTCTTTCTGAACCAAACTCAGTTCAGAATATGTGCTGTTTTACTCCAGTGTTTGACTAATGTTGATATTCTTGTGTTTACATTTGGATCACATGGATTGCACATTTATTCGAAAAAGATTTTGAAGAAGAAGAGGAAGTGTTTTGATGTTTTCTGGCAAAGATAACATTTTCACTGAAAAGGTTTTTTGTCAGTAATTCGTTCCACAATGACACAAGAACCATTTTGGTTGATTTGGACATGCAGCTCGCTGTGTTGGGACACGGAAACTTTTGCAAAACGTCAGCCAAATGAAAAGTGAAAGTATCCGACCGGTTGCTGCTCTGACTTGTATCAGCACCAAACAGGAAAGACGTCATGTGAAACTATAATTGTCAGACAACCACGACAACCACACGGAAAACAAGTGGAAACACTGACGAATGATTTTTATAAAAGAGAGTCTTTATAGAAAATGAGATGTTTCCAGTTTTACTATGAGGGAAGTTCAGTTTTATGTACGTGAGACATTAAACGTCCACTGAAGAGATGATGAGGAGACTGTAACCTTCCTCACATTAATACGTGAAACAATCACATTTATGTTTTCAATCATTTTAAGTGACTCTTTTAATTGCATCATCTCATTGTGTCCTCTTCTTCTGCAGCGGTTTAATGGCAGAATGATTACCATTAACTCTTCATCTCGACTTGCAAAACTCCTAATATTTACACAACAACAGTGGATGGAAAGTCCAACACATTCCCGACTCGTCAAATACCGCAGTTTGGTTAGCGCCGTTTGGTCAGCGCCCCTCGGCATCGGAGACCAATGCACGGGGTACCCCTCTTGTGTTACTGTCTACCAGGTTTTTCCTCGTAAAATTTAGTGTAAGTTTGTATGTTTAGCCTCCTTCGCGACAAGCTAGTATGACATGGATGGATGGATTCTTTATTATATAATTATATTGGATTTCTTTAGGGAATAGCATAGTAGCAGTAGTATAGAAGAATCCCATGACAGTGTTAGGGTGGACATAGAAGGCAATATTCCCCCAGCAATTAGAACTTTTGCGAAGCCTAAATAAATAAATAAATACATTTAAAAATAAATATTAATATAAATGCAAAAATAAATAAATACATAAAAATTAAATGCAAAATAAATACATAAAGAATAAATGCATAAATAAATCAATTAAAAAATATAAAAATAAATACATGATTAAATAAAAGTGGAAATTAAACAGAAGAGTAAATAAATAAAGGAAATAATACAAAGGTAAATAAATAAATAAGAAAATTAAAACATAAATATTGATAATTTATGTCACATTTTATCAATTAATTAATGACTACATTTATTTTTTATATTATTTTGCTACATTTATTTATTTATCAAGTCAGTTATCTATTCATTTATTTTGGATGTTGTCAGGTTCTGTCCTCCATACTAAACTCCATGTGCTAATAAAAATGCTAAAAGTTGTGTCTGCTCTAACAAGTGCAACAAAACCAACAGGAGAGTGAGTAATCTGGCAGCATGAAGTGAAAACACCTGTGTGGTGTCTTCACAGGTGTTTGCAGTTATTCCGGCTGATTAGACGTCTGCAGTGCACCAAGTCACAGATTTAAATGTTACTAATCACACAGGTTTTTTATGTAATGTCTTTAACTGAAGAGGAGAAGTTTGAACAGATTTCCCTTTTCTTACTTAAACAGAGTTTTTGCAGCACAAAGTAAAGAAAGGTTTTGTTTTATTATCTGCTGCTACCGTGTGAACCTACATCTCTGTTTGAGCTATTCTTGGGGATACCCGTCTTTACCTAACAAACCGATAGCTCAACTCTGTGAGTAATTCAGACGGACAAAGATAAAATCCTCGAGGGAGTCGGAGACTTTGACGTCAGATTTACTGAGTCCAATCCTCCTTTCACTGCCAAACATGTGATTGTTGCCTCTTTACTGTAACACACTCACTCTGCTTTTGTCCATTATTACACAACTTATAGGCAGAGATATCATCAACACTATCAGGAGTATGGTAGCTATGTGGTGCATAACACTAGACGCATACAATATGTGCATGTTTCATCTCTGTATCTTCACTCGTCAGTCTATCCAATAACGGTGAAAATGCTCCAAAAAAATCTTTAAAAAAGGAGAAAAAATGTACACAATGAACATTAAAAGACTGCATTGTTTCTCGTATATTACGAGAATAAAGTTAGAAGTTTATGAGAAAAAAGTCATAATATTACAAGAATAAAGTCAGAAGTTTACGAGAACAAAAGTCGGAATATTACGAGAACAAAAGTCGTAATATTACGAGGATAAAGTCATACGTTTACGGGAAAAAAAGTCATAATAATACGGGATTAAGTCATAACTTTACGAGAAAAAAAGTCGTAATATTACGAAAATAAAATCATAACTTTACGAGAAAAAAAGTCATAATATTACGCAAAAAAAGGAGAAAAGATTTACACAATGAACATTTAAAGATGTAGATGAAAAGACTAGATGTTTTTCTGTTATTATTGGCAGCAGCAGCAGCAGCAGTAGTATTATGTGATGGTCAAGCCAGGTTTATTTAACTGTATTGTACAGTGTACAGTGTATATGCTTTTAACCAACGTTCTAATTATTGTACATATTGTATTGTTATTATTATTCTAGGATGCCTAACAACATCTGGCAAAAGGCCAATGAAAACTAGCCTCTTGGCTAATTCCTGATGAAGTATGTTTTCTTAAGGAATAAACAATGTTTTTTGTCCGACAGCAGTGAGACGTTCAAGCTGCACATCATGACATGAAATTACAACTCCTAAACTTCTTCTCCTTTGCATAATAAATAATAAGAATCCAAGAATATTTTTATTATTCATTTTGTGCACAGCATCCGTCTGTGTTTACTGAGATATTAGCTGCTGGGAGTTCTGGGCCGCCTGCTGTAAAGAAGAAGTGATTCTGGGTATTTTTTGATTATTTTCATCCATATCTGGGACTTTTTATTTAAAAAATAAACACAATAAAACATATCTTGAAACTTTTTGATGTTTGATGGATTGTAATAAAAACGATCTGCACCATTTATTTGGTTTAGGTCATTTTATTATCGAAGAAAGATCCACATTAATCTTACTTAAGTTTATTTTTATTAATTAATATTTATTTTATTTCTATAATTCTACCCTCTTATATTGTATTTTAATGTTTTGTTTGCCACTTTTTAATTTATTGTTTAAATGTATGAAAGGTGTTATACACATAAAGTTTATTATTATTAATAAAAGATGAGTGAATCTTGAAGATTTGTGTTTTTAAAGATGTCAGTGTCAATATATTTAAAGTTAATCCACAGACGGCCAACATTTGAAGATTTTACATCTGACCATTTACATAAAAAATTACAAGTTTAAGTGTTTGTTTTCAGGCTTGAAAATCTTCTTGTGTTTACCGGAGTTTCTCAACATGCAGATGGAGTCGTGGGAGATTCATGAGTCATAAATCTGTTTCATATGTTTTATTAGAAAAAAAAGATTTCTCTGTGACCGCTTTGGGCTCCATTTACACTGAAAGAAATATCTAACACAGAAACATTTAGTATTTAAATTCATATAATTGTCAGGATACACGAGAACTCTGGTACCTAAAACTGACGTCACAGTTCACAACAAGCTTAAAAACCCTGATTTAAACTATCCTGAGATACTAAATTCTTCACTTCTACGAGACGATAACAATCACATAAACTATTTACAAACACAAGACAACAGAATCGTGATTAAATGAAAACATGAAATGTGCAAAAACAAAATCACATTATTAAGCTGGTTTTCTGCGTCTGTGATCACACGTCTCTGATCTAACATCAGATATCTGACAGAAAGACGCTAGAAGACATAATTCACTAAAGAAAATCCTCATATTAAAGTCTGAAGGCTACGACGGAGTATTAGGGTCACAATGAGGGAAAAAAAAGAAATCTGAGATTTGGAGAATAAAGTCATAATATTACGAGAATAAAGTCATAGACTTACGAGGAAAAATATTCGTAACATTATGAGAATAAAGTCAGAAGTTTAAGAGAAAAAGAACGTAATATTACGAGAATAAAGTCATAACTTTATGAGAAAAAAAAGTCATAATGTTACAAAAATAAAGTGAGAAGTTTACGAAAAAAGCTAATAAATTACGAGAATAAAGTCAGAACTTTACGAGAAAAAAGTCGTAATATTACGAGAATAAAATTCTAACTTTACGAGAAACAAAATCGTAATATTATGAGAATAAAGTCATAAGTTTACGAGAAAAAAAGTCGTAATATTGCGAGAATAGTCAGAACTTTACAAGAAAAAAAAGTCATAATATTACGAGAATAAAGTCATAAGTTTATGAGAAAAAAATTCGTAAAATTACGAGAATAAAGTCAGAAGTTTACGAAAAAAAGTCGTAATATTACAAGAATAAAGTCATAACTTTATGAGAAAAAAGTCTTAATATTACATTACTAAAGTCAGAAGTTTAAGAGAAAAAAGTCTTAGTATTTTTTTAAATAGTATGACTTTATTCTCATTTAATTACAACTTTTTTTCTCGTAATATTATGACTTTATTCTCGAAATCTCAGAGTTTTTTTATCCCTCAATGTGGCCCTACTACTCCGTCGTAGAAGGCAGTTAGCAGTTCATATGATCTATAAATAGTCCGGTACCATCCACTACAGTATAGGTTCAGTTCCTCACTCAACAGCACACGACTCATTCACATGCAAAGAGTATTCTTACAATTTTTATCAGATGATCTGACACTTTAAACTCAAATTAAGGTCCAACAGCCATCAGAGAAGATGTAAATGTATTTTGCAACCACAGTATAATTCCACTGCAAAAAGATGTTGCTGAGAAAACCTGCTTTTAATTTATTACATCCGCTTGACATTCATCCACTCACGAAAGTTTTACAATGTTTGATGAATTTTATCTGGATTAGTTTCCTTCCCAGAAAACAATCCTGCAGTTTCTCACAATGATGGAAACAGTCTTAATGCGTAACACACTACAAACGTCATAACAAACGTTTTATAAGTGGTAACATGTGCTGCATTTCTACATTTGTCAGTGTGTCAGAGGAGACATCTAATATTGGCTTTTAGAAGAATAGAAGTTCACTGGGTTGTTAGGACACAGTATTAACTGTAATATGTGTAAAAACAGTAGACATGTGTTATTAGATTAATTTATAACTTAATTTAAACTCTATTTCAAGGATAAAGCTGCTGTGATGCTATATTTATCATGAAATGATGACGATGTGTTAGTCCGTCTCTTGATACTTTTCAACTTCTCAACGTGTCTGTGGCAAATCTAAAACAGCTGGTCAAAGATATATCGGGCTCTGATACAGGAACTATACTTGTTAGTAACAGATTCAATGATCATGCAACACCTCAGACTTTTTCTTGGTGAGTTTGTACGAGTGTCGGATTCACCAAACTCTCTTAGCTGGGAAAACTTAAATTGCTTGTGTTAGTGTGATTAAAACCACCTGTTCATCCGACCCAATATCACGCCAAAGAATAAGTACATAACCTAAGTAAAATGCGTACGGAAACAACATAACATAATGTAACTTTGGAAAAAACGTTCTAACACGTTTGTTGGACCCATCCACCTCCCCTCCTGCACACCATCTGCAGTCTTTTTCTCTTTTTATTCTACGTCACTAGCTATGACCGCATATTCACGCGGATGCATTTACATTGCAGTCAGTACAGACTACATGGCGTACACATGACACGCCAAAAGCAAGATTCATCAATTTCTTCTTGTGCTTGAGATTGTGTGTTAATTTAGAGCCACTCCTGACCAAGTGTATACCAAGCCCCAAGGAAGAGCGCCGGTCGTTGATCCCAAATTCCGTAGTGGCCAAACGGCGGTACTGCAACTTCCGTGTCCGTCATGTGATGCCATCGGGCCAAAAAATACTTTTTACCATAGACTAACATTGGGAAAGAGACGTCTGTAACTCAGTGAATATTTTTTTTTGTAGTAACTAAACTTCCCAGTACGAACCCTCTAACAGTCCTTATTTAAATCATTAAGTTTTTAAAGTTGTAAAATGCACTAATAGCTGAATCCAGAGTTATTTCCCTTCCTCCGTACAAGTGAATGAGACCCAGACTGAGGCTGGAGCACAAGCCGTGACGACGGCGTGACGTTGGGACCCCGTGACCGAGTCATGTGACCGAGCGGACGCTACTGCGCATGTTCCATGTGCCCAAGATCCGGGTACTTTTCCAGACGGAAGTCGAGCCATTTAGGCCATGGATGTATTAAGAGAACTGGATACAGCGTTGGAACGGGGCCCGCCTCCAACGCTGTATCCAGTTCTCTTTATACATCCATGGTGTATACCAACAAACCCTTAATGGTGATAGGTATAATAAAGTTAAACTGATTTTCTAAATTACAGACACACAGCTCTACTGTCAACCATGTAATAATGGGTAGATTGTGAACTATCGGTCCTGAGAAATGTTTAATTACAAAGGTATCTGTGCAGAAGGTGCAGTTTGTCTGAGTTTAGAGGCTGTTTGAGAGCAAGGACCTTAATTTCTGTATCAAAATGTGTCAAACCACCTTAAAAAACCTGAAACTTTCCTGTCACAACTTCACCTCTTGAGCAGCGACTCGTCCTCCATGATGCACTGACTAGTTGTCGGGCAGCAGGAAGCTGAAGCAGGAGAAAGGCAGGTTGGAGAGGCAGTCTGTGTTGACGGTGACCTGCATGTCACCAAATAAAACTTGGCTCTTGTCGCCGCCGGCGTTGCCCAGTTTCTTCTTTAGCTCGGTGAGCCTCTGGAGGATCAGCTGGTGTTCGCGACCTCTCACCAGACCT